>NC_134460.1:61587373-62235290 GCF_047948215.1 Lycorma delicatula | reverse complement strand
GCTTAACTACGTATTATTGAAAATGCCTGTTGTTTTTCGAAATGATTTGTTACGTAAACCTTTAACAACTATTACAGGGTTAAGGCATCCAACAAAACATATTTATATCTACAAAATAATATAAAATGAGACGTTACTAATATAAAATAATATTTTCAATTTTTTTTTTCATTTCTTCAAGTACTTCACAGATATAATCAGTTCTACTTATGGATTAAATTTGGTACCTTTTTTAAAAAATTCAGATGTATAAACTTATTTAAAAATTTCTTTCTCTCTTAAATCATATGTACTTAATTATTTTATAACAATAGTTATTAATAGCGTTTTTTTTCTTTTATCTTAGTACCAGTTTCGAAATAATCTTTCTAAAGAATAATCTAAGGTATAATTTGATTTTTTTTATCTATATTGTCTTCATATATAATTTTTAAGTAACTAATTAAATATATCAGCGACTCAACACGATATGGATCGTTTTGGTTGATAAAAGTTTCTGTTTTTTGATCCGTAACCGGGAGTGAATAAATCCCGAGACCTTCGGTATAACAAACTCGCTACCATCCGTACCACTAAGATGATCACGTATTTAGATTTTCGGAACATTTTTTAAAATTTCTTAATTGAAAACTTAATTTAGTTTTTTTTTTACGATATTTCTATTAATTATAAAATAAATATTTTGTTTTAATAATCTCCCAGTTTGTACAACACTGAATTTTAAAATACAATATTTTTGGTTTTTCAAATTTCCAGGAACCGATTTCCCTTGTGTAAATGAGATGGCTTAGGGCTATTGCGTTCATAAACGAAATTATTACTTATTAATTAATATTTTGATTTCATTTTTACTACGTTACATTTATTTTTAATGTAATATCGACGAAATTTGTGTAAAAATTTATTAAATTAAATCATTTAATTTGTTCTAATATTGATTGTTACGCATGAAATTTATAATTAATATTATTTCATCTCATTAATGATATATATTTTTCTTAACTATGTATCATAATTTAATGTAATTGTGAAAAATGTGGAGTAATAAAGGAAAAGTGGATCCTACTCCTACTCTTACAAAAAAAAAGGTTAGTAGACTTCATAACTGATTGATTATTATTAATACAAATATAACACATTTTATATACTGCAGTAAAAATTTATTCATAGAGAAAACTGTAATGAATGTTTTATAAAAAATTTAAATGCGTTTTCTTTAAATATAACTTCTTTCTTTTATAAAATTTTATTTTAATCGTAGATTTCCGTGAAAATTATATAGGTATTTTTATATGTAGTACATAGTGTTGTGTTTTCATTATGAATGCACTGATTTTCAGCAACTAAAACGTATATTAACATTACAAACATATTTGTAATGTTAATTACATGATTTTTAAGCATTTTTATTAATCTTTTCTGTACACTTTTGTGGACTGCTAATTCAGATTCTGTTTGTTACAAGGTTACCTAACTATTCATGAAACTAATAACAATGAAGATGATATACTTAATATTTTGTAGTTCCTGGAATTTAATAGGTTGAATATGAATCGGAAACTGGGTCACTGAAACTTATTTTTTGTAACGAAAAAAAATGATTCAGATTCATTCAATTATGTTATATGATAGTGCATAAATGAGACAATATATATTGGAACAAAATAAATCTATTGCGGCAACTATTAAACAAATAAATTAAAATATAAGTTTTAAGTACGTTTACAAAAATGTAGCATTGACTAAACAATTGGCTTTCTATCTCAAATCAAATATAAATGATTTTTGACATAGATCATTAAAAAAATCTCAACCAGACCAGTTACTTATTTTTTTCCCCTGTTTAGTCTCCGGGAGTCACCGTCAGGTATTACTTCAAAGGATATGTATGAGTATAAAGTGAAGTGTATTCTTGTACAGTCTCAGGTCGACCATTTCTGTGATGTGTGGTTAATTGAAACCCAACCACTAAATATCCGCGATGTAATATTTAAAACCGTATAAAAGTAACTGCCTTTACTACTTTACTACGATTTGAACGTCGGAACTCGACTTCGAAATCAGATGATTTGTGAAGACGCGTTCACCACTAGACCAACCCTGTGGGTTCAGTTACTTATTTTGTCACAGCTTAATCAGTAAGGACGGCCTCTGAGGTGGAAGTGGTAGCGTCTCGGCCTTTCATCCGGAGGGGCCGGGTTCGAATCCTGGTCAAGCATGGCATTTACACACACGCTACAAATCATTCATCTCATCCTCTGAATCAATACCTAACGGTGGACCCGGAGGTTAAAAATAACTTAATCAATAAAACCATTTTTTTTAAATTACTAATTAAAAGGGTTAAAATGCAGTAACAATGAAATTTAAGTTTTCGGTAACAAATGAAGATATATCAACTTGATTTCTTTTGTGTGTAATTTGTATGTGAATATCTAAAAGGCAGATTTCTAGACATTTGAAATCCGACTAAAAGAATATTTTTCTTTAATTTCTTGGTAACAAACTTTTTATTCTGTTTCCACCAAATATGCTGTTACCACCAAAATTCACGTCTTGATTTTTGGTGTGTGTAATCTTCATAAATATCTAAAAACCAGTATTTATATTTTTCGAAATTCATCTTGTAAGGGGGTGAAAACGGTAAAAAAATGTTGAACAATGATTGAAAGTTTTCCCCATTTCAGATTATACTATAAACGTGATACTTATTTGGGTTTGCAAATACTAATCAGATAAATATTTAAAAAGCATTTTCGGTTTTTTAAGGGGCGTGACAGTGTACGGCGCGGCGGCTCAACCAACATAGCCACTACCACTGTTACTGTAAGTATGACATGACTAGCTGCACTTGCCTACCATTACTTGACTAAAAAACAAAATTTAAAAAAAAATATGTAAGAAAAAAGTACTGTCACTTCCTAGTGATGGTTTCTAGTAACCTTACGAATCGGGTAAAATAACATTATTACCCGTACAAGGATTGGTAAGCAGTTATAATTAATACTTTTAAGATGGAGGTCGACTATTTTGAAACACGCTTTCTTCAGTCCACTCAAAGTTTCTTGTCCTGTACTGACCAAACTGTTGCTCTGAAGAAATTACAATACGATGATATTTTTTATAAACTGAACAGGCTTTAATTTTTTGTTTATTATTATTATTCTCATAAGCATGTTTAATGAACATATGGGGATTCAGGGGTCAGAGACCCCTGGTTATAAACGTGAAGGTCGAGCAAGCGAGCTTTGACCTACTAAATATTCCCACATCGCGACGGAAAACGCAAGTAACTATACAGCGCGGGCGAACCCGCGATGGGGTTGCTAGAATATATATATATATATATATATATATATATATATATATATATATATATATATATATATATATATATATATATATATAATCTACACACTACAATTCTGAAGTTTCCAATACAAATTGCTGCTACTATCTAATGCACACCCCTAGTATAAAGTTGGATAAATAAAATTTTTCGCACAAAAAGATACAGATGTTATGACTTTAATTTAGCTCTTTTCATTTGTTCATTGTTATTATTTGTTTATTTAATTATTTAAATGAAAATTAAATATAATATTTAAGTCATGTGTTACATTTTTCAGAATATATTTATTTTTTATTTACTATTTATGAAATATTTTATTTCATTATACTAATTATTTACTAATGTTAACTTTTGAAGTATTAGTCGTTGAAGTTACTAAATGTCGAAGTGGGCTTTAGTTTTAGATTAAATTTTCTTTTTAGGGTACTCTAGTTTTTAAATTTAATTCATTTTATAATTTATTTTAAACTGAGAATTTCTATTTATTCAATAAAATTTATGAGCAGAAAGAGGACTTTTTACTGTTTATTTTTAATTATTTCTTGTCTCAGTTTGTTATCTATCAATTTTATATATATTTAATTTTAATCATAGTTACGTTAATTTACAAATATTTTAGTGAATGTTCAATTTACATTAAGGGAAATGCTACTCATAAAGAAAAAAAACACGCTGCATGCTCATCTATATTTATAATTCTTCTTACAAATTACATCTACTAAAAATTAACGTAATCAGATAATTTCGAACCGGTTGAATTAAGAATTAATTGCAGTATAGTTATCCTCCTTAAAGTTTGCTTCATTATCAGAGAAGGAAGACAAAACAAATAAAGCCAATTTTTAAATTTCTATCAAGAAATCATTTTTACTTACTTTTACGAAGTATAGGAAGTACTGTGATCGCGAAAAATTTCGGTTTTCAGATTTCAACGAAAATATCCAATTTGGCAATTCCTGAATCCATTTTGACTAGTTTCGGCGAGACGTCTGTACGTACGTACGTATCTCTCATAACACAAAAACGATTAGCCGTAGGACGTTAACGTTTTTGATTTAGGACTGTTGTAACATGTAGCTAGCTGTACACCTCCTCTTTTGGTTGCAATCGACTGAACCAAAAGTGTCTAAAAAAGCCCAAACTCTCAAAAGATTAGGATTTTGGACTTTTTCTTAACTACAATAATAGACCCTCATTGAGAGCATTTCAAAGATGTATCATAGGTGGTGCTTATTTTCATTGGTTCCAGAGTTATAGCCAAATAAGATTTTAATTAATGAAATATTTGGATCTTACAAGGGAACGGCACATCGGTTCGAATCAGACTTCATTTCCTTTGTTTTAACTTTCTGTTTTTTAATTTAAATATATTGATTTATTAATAATTATTAATCTCTGATTGTAAAATAAGTTTACAATAAGTGAAATAAAGTGTTGATGTACTTTTAAAGATGTGTATGTGTACGTAATTTAATAGACATACAAGGAAGTAATGCGGATGTCTACATCAGATTTTTAAAGCAGTTTTCAGGAAACCTATCAGTATCTCTTTCCTCTTTCAGCCGTTTAGATCATATTCTTATCTGTGCATCACCTGTTACCACCATATACTCAAGTAGTAATCTGTCTTTTGTGCGTTTATGTATGATTACACAACTCGTATGTTATGCGTTTGGGATTTTCTGGATAGATTTATATATATATATATATATATATATATAAGTAGAAATAATGTTTAATTTGATACATGTAACGTATTACTTGACTAAATTTCGCTTGTCATTGATTTCTCAAAAAAAAACAAAAAAAAAAACAAAAGATAAGAAAAAAAATTATTATATATGGTACAATTTATTCTTATTTCATTGAAAAAATAATTCTCTCATCTCAATAACAAATTATATACTTTTAGCTTATTTATTTATTCGTAATCAATAAATCTCTCCAGTCTGCCTATGCTTCGCAAAGCTAGTAAAGAGAGCATGGCTGTACTCTTGAGTTTTTAATTATGAATATTTATTATATGCTTGACAATTAAAATTTAATAATGTATGAGATTTATTAAATTAACTTTAAAAAAAATGATAATTAAAAATATCGTTAACGGATGTTAGGTAAATCCAGTTTTTAAATCATTGAAATATGTAAAAGGAACTCGTACGGAATTCGCAGTAAAATTACTTTAAGATGCTTGAGGAAATTTATGTGGTCGTTTTTTCCCTAAGAATCAACCAATAATTTATTATTGATCCTGGGAAAAAAACGGTCAAAGGTTGGGTATTTTTTTTTATCCTTTTAACAACTTTATCCTTCTCTGGTTGGTATCAAAAAGGTATTGCAGCAGACTCGTTATTTTACTACACTCAGGAACATAGTAGGTTTACCACAATCCTACGGCTATTTTACAAAAGTTAAAAAATTATTCCCATGAGTTATTCTATCCCTATCGCTATACCTTGTTTAATGGTTTTTGTTTATTCTTTTGTTCATAGGTAATTCTTTTATTGTCAAATACGATAATAAAAATTGCACGATCTTCATAAATATTAAATAATATTTTATCAAACTTGAAAAATGGAAACAAATATCTTTCCTTTATTTATTTAATAAAAGCTCTCTATCAGAAAATCAATACATACAATATATGACTGTTAAAAAAATTCATTGTACAAGAGATATAACTGCATTTGGAAAATTATATAACCCAAAACCCAAATGACACAGATTTAGATTGTTAAAAGTAAAATATAGATCATTATCATTTAATAACTATGTGGGAACCATTATAATTTTTCCCTGTCAAAATTCGATTTATATTTTCTAGGAAAATAGATCTTTTGAGTCATAGTTTCTGGAAATATCTTAATAAAATACTTTCTACTGTACTTTAGGTACCTCCTATTTACTACAAAATTACTCTAATGGAATCTTTTCTTACATAAAAAACCTGCCCTTGAAATTAAAAAAAAAATGTACAATAAAAGTTCATCGTAGAAGGAAAATTTTTGGATTAAAATTAAGTTGATGTATATTAAGAAAAAAAATGAATGCTATTTTGTTTTACTATCCCTTTTTTGGATTCTGTTAACGAATACTTGATGAAAATATTAACCATTGTAGTAAATACCTCTCATCATTTTCTGTAGTTTCTAACACTTTAAACAAAGCGGAAGAAACTAAATTCGAAACGTACATTTTTATCCTTTATTTGTCTAATTCATAATTGCTTATTCTTGTAAATGGAACGGTTTAGGATAGGGGTTTTTGGAGAGAGGTCCGTTCTGGTAGCCAGATAAAGTTTCTTAAGAAAACATGAGTGAGAAATTCTTTTTAATCTGGATTCTTTATTATCTGGATAGATATTCTGAAGTATTTATTAATTTGTAATTATAATTACTTAATGTTTACTACAACATCGTAAGGATATAAAGCTCGATTTCATTATGACATTCATAGTTATGCTCGTAAAAATTAATTGGAAAACAAAGAAAATTCTAAAAAATAATAACTATTCCTGTTTTCTGTATAACCTTAAACTTTAACGGTAAGATTCTTAAAGTCTGAGGAAGGTTATACCTTAAAATTAACGGTTTTTTTCTGTTTAACATTCGGGAATCACCGTCAGGTATTACTTCAGAGTGTATTCTTGTACAGTCTCTGGTCGACCATTTCTGAGATGTGTGGTTAATTGAAACCCAACCACCAAAGAATACCCGATATTCACGATCAAGTAATCAAATCCGTATAAAAGTAACTTCTAGGACTTGAACGTTGGAACTTTCAACTTCGAAATCAGCTGATTTGTGAAGACGCGTTTCTCTTCATATTCATCTTCTTGTCGTCGTTTTTTTGAGATATATTTCGTCATGTTATCTTTCTTTTCCCTGTATGATTGTTTCTTTTTCATTTTTGATTATTCACCAAATAATCCAATAATAAAAACTGAATATTTTATATCGTAAAGTCGAAATTATAATTTGTAGCCAGTATACAGATGTTTATTAAACTGTATAGTTTGATTATTATTAAGGTTTATTTATACGAAACACCAGAAATCTGAAACTTTTGTTAATTAGTAACTCACAAAGATACAAATAATACTAATACGAGTAATAAAGGGACTTTTAACTCTATCCTAATATTTCATGAAAAATTTTGAATTAATAGCTGAGTAAATATTTGATGTTAATAAAAACGAATATTTCAGCAATTGTGAAACGGTCCACTTTATTAATGAATTGGAGGATCGTACCTCACTTTCAAATGAAATAAATCAAACTGAAGTGCAGCAAAAAATGTGCATATGTAATTTAATAGGCATACAAGGAAGTCATGTGTTGTCCACATCAGATTTTTTTATGTAGTTGTTGATTTTCCATTATATCTTCTGTAACAACAATAATAAACTTTTTAAATCCTTTTTTTCCATTACCAATAATTTGATTAATTATTATCATCGTTACGTTTAAACTTAAGTTTAATATAAGTTTATTAATTGTCATATAATGAAGTGACAATTATCAAGAATTCTGTAATTATTTCCATAAAAATGGTGTTTTTATAAAATCAGTATCGTTTTCATAATTTTTAATCTTTTGATTCAGACATCACAGATACGCGTATTACCGTCCATTATCACATTACACCTTATCACCGTCATAGCTTCATATCAAACACGTTATTAAATTCATATCGAATAATATATTTAAGATATATCCATTGTCACAGAAAGAGTTTCTTATATGATACGTAATATCAGTATGTATCAATATGTATGATATATAATATCAGTGTGTAAAAAGGAATCAGTGGATACAGTTTATTCATCTTCCCTTAAAAAATAATTTTAATTCTAAAAATAATGATAAATTTTCTTCTGTAATGTACACACAAATACAGTAGAAATAAATATAGTAATAAAAGGAAAAACAAAAAGTATGAACTGTAGAAACCTTTTATGAACATAATCATTGGAAAGAAGTTATTGAACTGATCTCCTTAATATACCATATGCTATTTTACTTAAAGTCTCCTCAGCTAAGAATTTTTTATGCGTTTTGGTGAATTATTTCAGAATTTTTCCCATCAGAATACCTAAAAGCATTTTGTTAACTGTTATATTAGCCAGTTAAACCAGTTTAATATTACAGAATAAATTTATTATTATTACGTTTTAAGAAATACGATTGAGACATTCACATTTTCAGCTGGAAGACTGTTTTGATTAAAAGTAGTCCATTTTGAGTTTATTTATATATATTTACTACACGATGATATCTAGATTTCAATAAATTAAAGATTCAACTTATATTTGAATTCAACAGGTAAGAATTTAATTACTATTCTTATTATTGTTAATGATGGAAACTCCCTTATAACACCTTCCTATTAAAAACAAAGTTCTACGTATATTGCATTATACCATTGCAAAACGAAAAACATTTTTAACTTATAGTAATAAACATTTACTTCCTTCATTAGAGATTACAATAAAATTTCTAAAAGTAATATAATATTTTAAATATTTTGTTGTAGAATTTACTAAAATAAGTAAGCCTTATCCACTACATTAATTTAAAATTATTATAAAATATAATATTTCAATAAAATTTGTTTATAAAACAATAAATTTCATCACAGTGATAATAAATTTAAAATTAAAAAAATCCCTGTCGGCACGCCAGAAGGCATAGGTAGATTTCACCGATGCTAAGTAGGGGATAAAAAAGATTAACCAACTTAAAGTTAAGAAAAACTTCAAATTTACTCAATACAACAGTGTTTGCATGTGAAAAAAGTTTCACATGTTCAGCATACGCTTGTCGTATGCTAAACACGTGAATTTTTTTTTCACGTGTTCCCCATCATCATACAATTTCCGCAACATTTTTGTCATCCCTTGCCGTAAGAGTTCAAAAATTGTTATATCAAAAATTGTTTCAAAAAAAAGTTTTAGGTAATGATTAGAGGACTAACGACCTTTTTAAACCGATTCGATACTGTGCCTATTAAGGGAGGTATGATTTTTTTTCTTCGAAAACCCATTCTTTTCTATCCCCTGAGTTATTGGTTGGTGATAAAAAATGTTATTTAGATATGTTTTAGGCCCTCATCCAAAAAAATAGTAGGAACTTTAAACGAATTCGATATTTTACTTAATAAGAAAGTTATAGCGATATTTTTTTTCGAAAGAGCCGCCCCATTTCCACCTTCATGATCCGATTTGTTCCATTACTGAAATCTACCAAGATTTTGAGTCGTTATATTTTATGTATCAATTTGAAATTGATTGGCGCAACATTACGGCAGTTATAGTATCCACAATAAAGCGAAATGTACTTTTGATCTGACGGTGGTTTTGGGGTCTGGGTGATGTGAAACGCGAAGATATGTCGAAATTTTCCGGAAGTCGAATCATGTACCTATTACAATAGGTAACTTTCTTATGAAATCTAACTAAATTCCATTAAATTGATAGTCGATATAGCTAAACTTTTTAATCATAATTATAATTACTGCAAAATCTCTAGAAAATACAATAAAAAGACTAGGCAAATTATAATGATCTACTCGTATACCATACAATATACAATATGTATTATATACATTCTTTTCATATGAAAATAAATTTTTAATGTTCCTAACTAGAGAAATACGTATATTTAAACCATCATATTATGATGTTCCAAAATATAATGTATTCATTATTAAATGCTTGTTGCTTAGGGGAATGCTAATTCAATAGAAATTCGATATTCATATTTAGAATTAATGATATTTAGATTGAAATGAACATAAGCAAATTCAATTACGTGATGTTGGATTTAATTTTGTATCTTTAATAATATAATTTAAATCCTTAATACAATAATTATATGTTCATATTACAATCTTATACAAACCAATGTTGGCAGCAATATAGATAAAATTAATTATAACATCTTACGGTACTTACGTATTAACGCCACTGCAGCTACAGCTTTATTTAAAAACAAAGTAGTCAATCGGATTTCTGTGGAAAATGGGCCGAAACAGATTCAAAACAGAATATAAATGGTTATTTATATTTATTTATTTTATAAATATAATTTAACCAAACTTAACCTACGCTCGCTAACCTTGACTAATTAACACCGTAATTGAGTATTTATTTAATAAATTCAGTAATTATTGCAATTTGATTATTTAAATAATAAATAATTATCATTTTGATTATTTAAATAATAAATAATTATTTAATCAAAAATTTACGGTGTTAATTAGTCAAGGTTAGCAAGTGAAGCGAGCGTAGGTTAAGTTTGGTTAAATTATATTTATAAAATAAATATTTCTTTATTTATGTTAAACTCTATAGCGGCCCATTTTCCTCCGAAATTCGATTGACTACTTTGTTTTTAAATAAAGCTGTAGCTGCGGTGGCGTTAATACGTAAATACCCATAATACATATTGGATTGGATCTATATAGAGGACCACATTAAAAATAATTTATATTTATTTTATATATATATCAGTTATGACAGACTGTTGCTCTTTACATGACTCATGTGTGTGATTATTTAATTCTGTTATAATAAAAAAACCGAACAGATAAAAATGGTATCATGACTACAGATTAAAATTTTTATAATAATGATGGATGTTTCTGATATGTTTAACTGTAAAAGAGATGTTGTCATCTGGGAATGAATGAATGTTGTTTTTGATTCAAATGATTATGTTCACAAGTAATGACTTATTGATTATTTTATATTACTGCTTTCATTTTATTACGGACGCTTTGTAATTGTTCCTCTTTCATTAGCATTCTATTATTGCTACGAACAAAATCACATTTCGTTTATTTTGAATAACGTTTCTTTATTTTGTCTCTCCCCTCTAAAATTCGCCTACACCCACACGCTCACGCGCGCGCACTTACTTTATTGTTGGTTTTTTTTTTTGTAAAAAATACCAGCGTAAATATTGTTTAAAATGGAAGGGCAACAGATAATCCTAAATTATCTCTTTCAGTTTGATTGTAGTATCAATTAAAAATGAAATATTATAAAACCAAATAACTTATATCGTACTATTAAAAAGCATTATTGTTGCTATTATTATGATAACTTTATAAAATTATAATAATTTTAATTGTAGAGCATATAATCAACAAAAGTGTTGCCAACAGACAACTTGCAATTTTATATTAACAAAATTACTTGGCCTATGATTTGTTATAAGGCATAAGAAAAAAAGTTTCTCATTTATTGTTTCGCTTCTTTAACTATTTAATCAATTAACGTTAAAAAAAAACTTCCGTACTTTTTATTAATAAGGATGATTTATTTTTCCGTAATTAATATCAAGCCTAACAGAAATCCCAGCTCAGAAACTTTCGGATGAAAGACAAAAAAGTCTACTACCACTGTCAACAGATATGCTAGTAACGCATTTTAGGGCATTTTTTATTTACTTTTGAAACGTGTGTATAATAAATTATTTAAAATTTGAATTTATTCAGGTAGATTTAAGGAGAAAGTAATTTAATGTTGTGATTAAATGAAATTAATATAACCAAAAATATTTTTAAAAAAATTATATTAATAAGAGTGAAAAACAATCTCTTAACCAATCATATATATATATGATTGTATGATTGATTTATATATATATATAAAGAATGTGAATGAATTAATATATAAAATATAAATGAATGTTTGTTTGTCTGTTATGCATTCATATGCTATTCATCTCATTGCGATGAAACTTTGTTGAGTTGTTGCGCGCACGCCCACAAAGGTCTCTGAATTAATTTGGACCCGCTAGGTGGCGCTGGGATCGAGATATTTTGAAAAAAATTATTTGTGGGCCGAATTGGCTCATAAACTATACCCGCTAGGTGGCGCCGGTGTCGAGATATTTACGAAACAAACAAAGAAATATACAAACAGACTTTCTTCTTCTATATATATATATATATATATATATATATAAAAGGGAATGTTTGTATGTGTGTCCGCTATAGACTAAAAAAAACTACTGGTCCGATTTACACGCGGGGAAAAAGGGAAAGGGAAAATGGAAAGAGGAAAGGGGTAAGGGAGAAATGGTGAAAGGAAAAAAGGGAGAACTGGAAAAGGGGGGGGGGAATCGGGAGATAAGGAAATATTGGTAAATGGGAGTAGGGAAAAAGGGAGAAGTGAAAGATTATATTTTGTGAAGTTCCGTAGTTTTCAGCTTTTTAATTTTATATCGAACTTTCAATTATGTTCATTTAATCTATGTATACACTCAAATCTAGCAATAAAATCTAGCAATAAATCTAGCAATAAAAGTCTGCTAGTAAAATTATAAAATATACTGTAATGCATTTTATTTTTGACCATTATTAGTAGATATTAACATTTTCCTTTCTTTAGTCATAAATGTTTATTAAAATTAAAAATATATTTTTTGTAACAGTCATTTTCAAACGTTATAGTTTGCCTTTACAGTAATAGTCAATCTAAATAGTGTTGAGTATTTAAAATATTTTGATAATTGCGCACTGAAATTTTGTAAATGACTGTAACATAAATACTTTTAATAACTTTTTTTTATATATTCATCTGTCTAAAAAAATTTGAAAATTCATTAGAAATGTATTGAATTTTGTTGAAAAGAAGTTGATTTTTCTCGTGTTTAATATTTTTGTATCATTTATTAAAACTGATAATAGGTATGCGAGTATTTGATTAAATAAACATTAATTTTGTTTGCAGGGATATACTACCAATTTCCTGCTCTAACTGCGAGTTCACTTTCTTCTTTGATCCAAAATCTGTTTCTAAAGCTGAAGCGGATTTTTTAGGTTTCCTCTTTGGCTAGTGAATCTCAATATCTCTGTTGAATAATCTTTGTCCATGATTTTACAACCAAGCAATTTAAGCTTACGTTGGATAAGTTTTTTTTAATTATTTTTTTTTAAATCTAAGAAAGTAAATGTTCTACAGTAAGTGCTTCCACTTGGTTTCTTTTGCTACAAAACTATTGAGGTTTAAATAAAATAATTGCGCTAAAGTAAATGAAGTAATAAAATATTTGAGAAAATTATATGTGGAAGCCAAGTGAAAAAAATCGACTACAAATTTACAAATTTTGAGTGCATGTGGATATTTGTTCTTCCATTTATTTATCTATAATTATTAACTTTATACGTGTAATTTATTGACCTGTAAAATTTTAATTACGTTGTAAAACAATACAAACACCTGACTTCGTATAATTATACAGAATTCTTCCTGTAAAGTAGGAGGACGACTTAAGGTAGTAGAGACTGCGTTAACTCTCTTCTCTTCTTCTCTCTTCTTCCGTATATTAATGTCCTGAATATTAGTACGACTATTTCCTTGACAAAATTGGCTACAACATTTTAAAAAGAAGAAAATTGTCTGATATGTACTGTCTTTCATTATATTTTTTTTTCGTTTTAGGTTGGCATTTCAGTTTTATTAATGTAAAATAAAATTATTTATTTTAATTATCTTTGCAAAAATCATTAATGCATTGAAATATAAAATATTTCATATATATATATATATATATATTCACTATACACACTACATATAGTAGTGTATACAGTTTAGTATACTGTAATATTCTGACTATATAGTATACATGTAGTAGTACATATAGTATAGTATACGAGTATATATATATAGTATTTCATATATAGTATATTTAATCAATATATTTTTATTAATTCTTTTGAAAAAATTTTCTTTATGTATTAATATGAACTGTTAATTATTTTTTCCTTTAATTTATATCTTTTTTTCTATTTTAATATGCTCCTATCAAGTATTTTTGGAGGTTTTCCTAAATTCTTCGAAATGTTATCGTTTTAATAGTATTTATTTTTTTAAAATTAATATTGTTATGTATTCTCAACGTCAAGATTTTATTGTAACTTTAACCAGGAACAAGAGATATGTCATGATCCATCATTGAAAAAAAGGGAAGAGCCTCTAGAATTAAAAAAATTGTAAATTAAAATTTTTAATACAGTATTTTTTTTTGTGATATTACAAATTTTTTATATTGATTGGGTAAATGTATAGTAACAGAAAATAATTAGGTAAGTTTTCCGTAAATTTTTGCTTAATGTTGATTTTAATAGTCAAAATAAAATATATAAAACCATATGTTTAGTGGGAGGGTATTTCTTTATTTAAAAATTTCATTTACGTAATAAAATGAACGTAGTTATAAATTTTATCTTTTTTTTTTCTTTTTTCAGGTATGAAAGTAGCAGTTCTGAATCTAACACACTAACTTTGTAAGTAAAATTTTTCTTTATTATGAATTTTTAAAAACAGATTAGATATAAAGAGGAACACTCTATGATATTTTCATTTGAGTCGCAATTAATTGAACATTATTTTTTACTTTAAATTAGGTATGATGTGACTATATTTTAAATATAAATTAAATTGATATATATTTTTTTATATAATTGTGGGAATGAAATAAATATGTAGTTATTATTATTATTTTAAAATAACTGATACAAGTATTAATCGAATAATATTTCTTGTATATTGATAAATAAATTAATTTTTTTTCTGTTACGTTATAAAATTTCGGTAATGAAATGCAATTTTCGATGAAGATTTGTATATACTGCAATAAATATTTAATAAATGGTTAGATTCAGACAAATTAATTTTTGATAATTGGGTTAAATCGATATTACCTAAAAAAAAAATTTCATTAAAAATATGTAAATAAATATTTTGTAGGCTATTATTTATTAAGTTTACATCTACGGTTTTGTTTATAATTAGAAAGGAGACATTTATTTCCTTTTTGTTTTTTAAAGCTGAACTTTATATATTTTTGGTGAACTTCCGGTAATGATATAAAACAGAACATTATCAGTACAATCGATGAAATAAAAGCATTTAATCATTTTCAGAAATCTGATTATATTTTAGGCATCTTTTAAATATGATATACCTTCATATAATTATATAAATGGAATATTAACGCCAACTGTTTGTTATTTATTTCGTTAATTAATTATTATTCGATATCATTTTGAAATTTATAAATTTTGTTTGTGACTATTTTACTGTAAGAGAAATGGCTTAAATTATTTTGATTAGCATGGCGTGATAGAACTTTCTTAATAACGTAGTAACGATTTTATACATATATATATATATATATATATATATATATATATATATATATATATGTGTATATAAAGTTCAGTAGTTTGGGTTTTGGGTACAACTAAAATTTGGAATACTGTGTGTAAAATGTAGTATTAAAATGCCATTGTTGCTGTAGAAATCCTTTTTAATTTATTTTGAAAAAATATATACATGTACAACGGTTGTAGTACAATTAGATTCACTTTTATACAAATTTATAGAACTGCAGTTAGTAGTAAGAACTTTAAATTGAAAGAATTATTATTATTTTTTCTGTAATTATTAACACTTAATACGAAATGTTTATATTTCACACAATAAACCTTAAACAATGGCATGACAATTTTTCGTGATTATTTTATCGTAGATTTCATGTTTGAAATTCAAATTTTTTTTTGTTTTTGTTAACTTCCGAGACTACCGTAGGTATTGCTTTAGAAAATGAGATGAAGGATCTGTAGCGTGTTTGAAAATGCCATGCCGACCGAGATTTCGAACCTGGGATCTCCGGATGAAAGGCCGAGACGCTACCACTCGCGCGGAGGCCGGCAATAGATTTATATTTGTCTTATATCATTGACATAGAAGTATAATGTTAGGATTTAATATTTTTATTATTTACGATAAATTTAAACAAATATACAGGTGATTCAAAGAAACGGGAAATTTTGAAAGTTGTGTTTGGTAGCCGTGGGCGATTGGTACCACTCTAGTGGCGCCAACCTCTCTAACCTAACCTGCCATTTAGTTGTCATGGATCGTTGGAGTGGTGGGCAACGTGCATTTACTATCAAAGCGTTTTACAAAAACAATGACAGTGTGGAGGGAGCGCGTAGAGAATTTCGCCGTCATTTTAATCTGGGACGGCACGACCGTGTTCCATCAGCACATGCAATTAAAACATGGATATCTAATTTTGTGGAAACCGGTTCGGCAATGTAAAAGAAACCTCCAGGCCGTGAGCGAACCGTCCGTATACCACAGAATGTTCAAGCTTTACAAGATGCTGTCACACGAATTCCACATCGGTCAATCCGTCGTCTCTCAGCATCTTTACAATTGCATAGTTCAAGTGTTCGAATAATGTTAGTGAAGGACTTGCAATTCCATCCATACAAGTTGCAGATCGTCCAGGAACTGAAACCGAACGATGCAGTTGTGCGAGCACAATTCTGTAATGTAATGCTTCAGAAGATAAATGATAACGAAGAGTTTGTTCACGAACAGTGGATGTTAGACGAAGCGCATTTCCACCTCAGTGGATTTCTTAACAAGCAAAATTTCAGATACTGGACACAAGAAAATCCTACGCAGCTACACCGGCGTCCGTTGCACAGCCAGAAAGTGACCTAGAAAGTGTGCTAGAAGTACAGAAAGCTAGAAAGTGTGCTATGTCATCTTACGGTGTTATAAGCCCTTATTTTTTTGAGGATGACAACGGTCTTGCGATTACAGTGACGTCGGCTCGTTACGTAGCCATGCTTGAAACCTTTGTTGTGGAACAACAAAAGAAATTTCCACCGATTCTTAACACAGGCTGGTTTCAAAAAGACGGAGCAACGTCACATACTGCACGCATATGGATGGCAGCTGTACGCCGATTGTTTGGACGTGTCATTTCACGAAATGGTGACATTAGATGGCCTCCCAGATCGCCTGATCTCTCAGCTTGCGATTACTTTTTGTGGGGTCACCTTAAAAGCAAAGTGTTCCACAGTAGACCTGCTACAACGGAAGATCTGAAGGCAAAGATCCGAGAAGCAATTGCGGAAATTCCAGTTGAGATGTTACGTCAAACCAAGAACAATTTAACGAAGAGACTTCGTGAGTGTTTACGTAGAAGGTGAGGTCACCTGGAAGATGTCATCTTTAAAAAATAAACTAAAATGTATGTATCCTAAAATGGAACATTTGTACAATTACACAAAATAAAATTCATTTTCTAAAAAAAACTTTTCATAAACGTTATTTAATTTTTTAAATTTCCCGTTTCTTTGAATCACTCTGTATAAGCGTAGTTATTTTTATAAAACAATTGTAGGAAATAAAGCTAAAAAAAACTTTCTTTATTGGCAATAATCACTCACAAAAACGTAATACTCCAGCCCCCCATAGTCACAATACGTAAAAAACTAATCGTATCCTCAATTTTTGCGAGTTATTGCTGCAGCTGTATCGAATTGTATTATTATTATGGGCAACGACACGAATTTTCTTTCTTCCAAGTTTTTTATATGTCGTTTAGAAACCCATACAGAAAAATCGCTTTTATAATGGATCACAGTGGTGGATTCTGTTGTCATTAGAGCATCAAAGTTTTTCTAATAGGAAACAATAACCAAAACTATTGTTTTTTATATCTGAGGAACGTATTTTAACTGATAAATTCTACTGCAGTTTATATTTATTTCAAAACTGATTTATCAAAAAGTTTTCTAATTTTACAAAAAAAAAAATATCTTACAATAAAGTTGTAATATTTTCCGTGGCATTGGTTATTTATTCTTCTATATTGGAAAAATTATACATGAAAGAAGTTAACTAATTTCTTATTTAGGGTGGGGCTAATCTATGATAAATTTTTATTTAAAATTATCATTATAACAAAAAAAAAAGCAGAAATACAAAAATTGTAATTTTTTCCTTTAAATGTATACTGGTTACAAATATTAATTTTGACCTTACGATGTAGAATAATCAGTTTTTGTTATTGGATTATTTAGTAAACAATTTATTTAAGGAATAATCAAGGGACTTTTACTCTAAACTAATATTTCAGGTAAAATTGTTGAATTAATAACTGTATAAATATTTGATGTTAATAAAAACTAATATTTTAGCAATTTTGTAACTGACCACTTTTATTATAAAATTGAAGGATCATACCTCCAATTCCGAGTGAGGATCATACCTCACTCTCAAATGAAGTAAGTTCAAATGAAGTGCAGCATAAATGTGTATATGTAATTTAATAGACGTACAAGGAAGTCATGTGTTATCCACATCAGATTTTTTAGTTCCAATTTTGGGTATAGAAATTACTTTATTGATTCGATTATTTTTTCCTTTTATTTCTAATTTTGTTGCATTTATTCGTGAATGTTTTTTTAATGTTATTCTGGATCGTACTGTGTATTTGTTATAATAAAACCCCAATAGCTGTTTTTAATTATTAGATTAATATTACGAAATTTGGCAAATTTATTTTTATTTAAAAATGATTGAATTCAACAAGAAAGTAAACTAAATAAAACTTAATACTTAGCTAAAACAAAGAAATTATTCTCAGTCAAACAACTTAATAGTATTTGAAGAAAGCTCTCTTGTTAAAAAAATAAATAAATTTATTTGTTATTCCTATGAAAGAAATTCCATTTTCCCATTTTCTTATAAATACATGGAAATGTTTTGTTGTCTGAATGAATGTCGTTGCAATTTTCTAAACTCAATATTTAGTTTACCGTATTATGTATTTTAATAAACCAGATTCTTCGAGTTATCCAATAATTTCTTAAAAACTAGTTTGACTTCTCGAAAACTTTCTATAAAGTATTATTTATCTACAGGTTGATTGAGTTCGAAGATGAGCCGAATTAACACAATATAAATAATACATAACAGGTTTATATGAGAAATTCATCGACATTTAGTGAAGTGTAAAGCTATGTCCGAAGGAATGATGGTAAAATAGGTTAGGGCATTCAAAGTGGTCGTACAAACGTACACTAAATGGTACGCAGTGGGCGACCGTCTGTCATTACTGATGACCTGGTGCACAAAGTTAATGGAAAAGTACGTGAGAATAGACGATTTAAGATTTCATCACTAAGTAATGAATTTCCTTTAACTTTACGAAATGTTCTATATGAAATTGTGTTAGTAGAAGTTGTCCTCAGACTGGCTATCAAAAATGCAGACCGAATTGCACAAAAAAACATTTAGCCAGTTTTTTGAATTTTCTCACAAGATACAGCAATGAAGGCGATTTCGTTTTTAAGCCGAATTGTTACATGATAATGTGAGACATGGGTGTCTGTCTATATATATATATATATATATATATATGTATACGTACATACCTACATACATACGTACAGATGTCACACCGAAACTAGTCAAACTGGATTCAGGGATGGGTAAAATGGATATTACTGTTGAAATCTGGAAACCGACATTTTTCGCAAAACTTCCTTCATAATCTCAATACTTCCTTTACTTCGTACAGGGAAGTAAAATTTCAACTTTATGTGTTATGTATGTCAAAGTAATAAATAATTCTTTATTATAATTAATGTTTTATAATTTTTAATTATTTAATAAGATTAATTTATTTAAGCAGATTAACTTAAATTTAAATCACTACGATTTTAAATTCTTACTTAATGTAGAAACGCTTCTGTGAGTGATTTTACGATGTAGTTAAGTGATGTATTTAAACATGCATTAATTTTTGAAGAAACATTTGAAATTAATTTAGTCTAGTACGATTTCATATTTCACATCTTGTAATTGTAAATATTATCAGATTAAAATTATGCTAGTTTATATGTAATCAATGGAAATAATTACTGTAATAATTGAATAAACAAACAATTGCTACATCATATTTGATTGTTTAAAATAATCGACAATTGTGTCAAGTACACAACGATGCACAGTTGCACAGTAGCATCGTTTAAATATTTAATATTTAAATGTAAAGCGGCGGGTGATTTCCATGGAGTATATTCTGTATCAAAATAAACAGTACAGGCATATGGTTTAAAAATTCAACAATACGTGAATATCAAAATATGTGTCTCGGTAGAAAACTTGTAATAACATTTTTAACAGGTACTATTTCGCCTAACGATTCCATTATATATATATATATATATATATATATATATATATATATATATATACTGCGCGAGCGCGAGTGCGTGCATGTGTGTGTGTGTGTGTGTGTGTGTGTGTGTGTGTGAGAGAGAGAGAGAGAGAGAGAGAGAGAGAGAGTGAGAAAGAGAGAGTTAGTGCACGTGTGTGTGTGTTATTTACAATTAATTTTATTGAAAATATTAATTAGAAAAAGGAAAAAGAAATCCTTAACTTATCTTGATGTAAATTTGGTAAGTCAATAAAGCAATAAAAATAATGAGTCTTGAATATTTATTTAATTCAGTTATTTCTTCAATAAATTATTAAATTAATGATTAACAGATATTTAAACTTAAATAAAATTTTAATTATTTATACAACCGCTACTGAATCGATGCATTTTTAGATGTTTTGGACTTTGCAAGGATTGAACATTAGTATGTACATGAAATTAATTTTTTAATGAATAATACAGATATTGATCTAATGTACTGTTGGTTTTATAAATTAATGTTGGGAAGACATCGAAAAAAAACATATACCAGTTGTAACTTTCAGTCAAAGAGTGACATCAAAGTGGATGAGATGTGATACCAGTCTTCCTGGTTGAGGTATGATAATGTCACACGTGCCATTCAAGAGATGATGATCACCTTGCTTCCGGAAAAGAAGATGATCATCAGTCATTCTGTATAAAAACCATCAATGGGAACACTTATGAATCACCCTTATCTATATTTTACATTCGTTTGAACCAGAGACGAATAGGACTCTGCCCCGATTTTCTGTTTAAAAATATTATGTGATATTCCAGCCCATAAACAAAGATTTATTATATATTTTCTTAGAAATAAATGATACTTACGATTTTTAATTCAATTTAAACTAACACTACATTACGTTCTTGGGGGAGTACATTAACGTTCTTGGGAGTAGCGTCTCTCCCCTTCTTCCGAAAAGTTCTCGAATCGAATCCTGCTCGTGCTTGGCATTTTACATTCGATAAAAAGTTGATCTTTCGTAAGTGACTAGTTCAGTCGTGCTTGCAACTGTCATATTAAAACTAGATCCATAAACATAGTAGACTCATTAAAATAATTTTTATTCTTAAATTTTTAATTTATAGCCTTGTGTTATTACAGAACGTATTTTTTAAATGGTGTGTTCTTTTTTTTTGTTAGGTTAAACTTTTTTTAAATGTTCATATTTTAGATCCAAAACATTGAATTACAGTGAATTTCCTTCTAATGATTCAGTAAATTCTACGAAATAAAAATAGTGTGTCAAGATTATCCAATTACAAACTGGCATACATCAATCCGTATAATCTTAGTATATTTGTATTTTGTGACCTTAATTAAAAAATAAACGAAACTACTATAATTCATAAAACAGTTATTAAATCATTTAAAAGCTAATTTGTAATGGCTTCTTTTATTAAATTGATAGTACAAATATGCGCAACGTTTTCTCGTTACGAGATAGATTATATCCTTTACAATCTTTAAATTACAAAATGCTTTTCAATGGTACTTTGAACGAAATTACAAAAACAAAAAAAAAGTATAGGAAAAATTATTTATATTATTTTAAAACTGTTATTTTATAATAATAGATGCAAAATTAAACCAGCATAAAAATGATAATTGATTAATCATTCATGTATATATCAAGTAAAGTAATTGGTATTTCTTTGGGTATAGATACATACCTATTAGTCAGAAACGACTGATGTAAGAAAAGTTATCAAAAAAATTGTATTAAGAAAATGTCATAAAGACGTAAAACATTTGTATCAAATTTATTTTATTGGTAATATGATGATTAAATAAATCTGAAATAGTTTACTTAATGCATATTTAACGAATAAACCAGTTAACTTTTTTCCTAACTGCGTTGGAACCCTGATCTCAATTTAAAATAATTTTTCTTAGTTACTTCATCATCAATTTTAGTCTTAAAATGTTTTCTTGTGAATACTTTCTTAGCGTGTAAATTACAAACAAAAGTAATTTGTTTACATTGGGGTCGGGGCGCTCTAGAAAAAAGAGAATATATTTTTTTGTTTGCGTATTCTGAAGAGAACCATAACAAATTTGTATTTTATTCCATACTTCTCATTCCAACAATTTTTGATGAATATTGAGACTTCGTTTTGGATCATACGTTATTTAACTGTAGGGTAAGACGAAGTTAGTGTAATTTAGATAAAAGTTAGTAAACATAAATATATTTAATAGGTAATTGTAAGGTGTATATATATTTTTTTTTCCTTAGACACGATTTGGAAACAAATATAGTATTTAATCCATTAAATATAAAAATTACAGCAAACAATTATAACTCAATATTTCAAAAAAAGTTTAAGATGCTTTTAAAATGTATTTAGATTCACGTTTACCCTTGTAAGTACTATTCTAAATTTTTAGCTTATTTCATGGATGAAGAAACTTCATTAGGCAATTTGCCTTTTTTAAAAGAAATAAAATAATACTTCAGTTAGGTTAATGATTTATCATCAGCATCTTTATTGTTTTTCTTATGGTTTATAAATGAATTCTTCATCAGCAACTCTTTTAAATATACGCACTTCTAACTCGTATCGGATCTTCATTCTGAAACCTTATAGTATCAGATTAATTAATATATAAAATAAGCAAATGAAATTCAAAGATATGTTTAATAACACTACTGTCATTGTTAAACTGTTTCTATAATGATACAAAGTACAAAACATTTAGTAAACATGAGTCCAGATGTAAAAATTTAATTTTTGTATAGGTATGGTTGGTAAAAACATTTTACAAAAACCGCGAATAGTAAATTCACCAGTTACGTGAGTTTATATAATTATATACAGTGGATTCCGGATAATTGAACCACTTCGGGTCCAGATCATATGGCCTTAATAAATGACTGGTCCTATTAAATAATTTTAATGAAAAATGAGGAGATATACACAAACACAAAACAGTAAATATTGATTATTAAACGCGATTTAACGTCTTATTATTCAATTTTTTCTTTGGAAACTAGTATTAAAGTTACATAAATAACATTATTTAATTACAAAATTATTAAACTGCTTTTGTAGTCTATATCACTGATAAAAAACAAAGCTGGATAAAATAAATAATGGTACAAATGATAATGAGTTCCTTTTATGGTGATTAAAATATAAAAGTATGTACTTAATATCTCTTATTTGGTTAAACCTGAAAAAAATCTCCTAATTTACTCTTTCGTCATCGTTCGTTACATTATACAAATCTGGCATAGATTCACAGTTTGATTAGCTAACAAATATAAAATACTGCCTGCTTAAACCCGTCACTGAATTTTTTGTGTAGATACGTATTTGACTTCAGCCTTTTACGTATTTCATCTTCAACCTCGTCCACTTCAGATTTCATTTTCAACTTCGCCCACTTTCTGAGTAATCTTTTTGATTATTTCGTCATCCCCGGTTCATTTTTATCGCAGCATTCTGTTTTCGTCGACTTTTGAGAACTATTCAATATTCTGAACCTCCTGCTTAAAAAAAAAGCATCATCGTCGGTATCGACTTCTATTATATATATTTGTAATAAATGAATTATTTATTACTTAAAAGATATCAAACGTAATCATCGGATTAAATACTTCTCTATTAGTTTTAGAATAATTTTTATAATAAAGTAATGAAATGTTAGGAAGCAGATTTTGTCGTAAATTTATTTACGACAAAATATTTTATTATAATATTTATATTATAATATATATATATATGATATATCATATATATATATGATATATATATATCATATATATTATATATTTATTATAAGCAGATTTTGTAAATTTATTTAACGTCACTGTATTTTCACGCAGAAAAAATTGAGATTAAAATCTAATAAAAACATTTCATAGATTTTAAATGATTTTCTTATTTCTATTCAAAAATATTTACGAAAATCTAATCAGAAGTTGAGACAGTTTTTGTCTACATTTAACTTAAAAGAAATTTATATTAATGTTAAATATTCAAAGCTGAAGTAATATCTTTTACATAATAAAAATCAATCAAGTAATTTTTAAAAATGTTTGTTGTAATATATATGGCAGACCGAAAAAATCGTTTACTTTAAGAAATACACAATCCTCTGTTAATGAAATACAAAAAAAAAAAATGGTATGACCACCTGGAAATTGGGAGAGCTTCTGTTGGATCAGATTTAATAGTACAACAATTAGAAAATTAAATAAAAATAAACTTTCCTTTTTTAGTTATTAATTGAGCTATAAACACTACTTTGTTGGTTACTAGAAAAAAACAAATATTTTTTCCTTTACTAAGTAGAGACATTGTATATAAAGCACATAACTGTTCGAGCCCTTTTGATGAATACAGCTCACATAAACTTTCTGAGATAAACTAGACACCAGTGAGCATTTCCTTTTCTGTGATTAATGATTTTTTTAGTAAAATCAGTCCAACAAACTAAGGATGTCCCTTTGTAAGGTTGAGTATCACCTCTAATTCATTGGAGTGTGAATACTTGTGTTGAACATGTTCAGTTCAATGGAAAAGCATTGTTTTCCTCAATTTCATAGATAAACCTGTCATGGATTGCTTGTTATTCTTGAGAATGATGTATATTTTTTGAAAAAAATATTATATCAGGTAAAACCTGATTGTAAAAGGTTTTACAATCTTGTCTATAATATATTCTTAATAAATAAAATAAATATTATTTAAAAATCAATGTACCACCTGAATTAATAACTGAACTTCCGCCTTTAAAACATCCGTTAAGGTACTAGTTTTTTCTATAGTGATAACACCAAAGCACACTTGATAAAAACTCATAATAATAAAAAGTAAGTAGTACCAATGTTATATCCAGGATCTCCCATTATCAGATAAATCTAAAAGATATTTTAAATAAATGTAAAAAATAATTTATTTATGTTGTATGTAACTTTGAACTTTGTTATTCAAATCACGTTTTTGTCATAAATAATAATTATTTATTATTATTTTAAATCATAAAAATTGAATTATTACTTTTAGATAGAACATATTTTTTAAATATTTGCTTGTTTTTTAATTATAACTAAACCAGTACGTTAAATAATAAATGATTTCATTTATATTAAATGAGATGATCTTCATTTACAATAAAAATGAAACAAAATCTGAAGGTTACCTTGCTTGCATTTGCTTTTATAACCACAATTTTTATTAATAAACTGTTATTTTTAATGTACTCGTTCAGTTATATTTCTGTATTCTATTTACCGATTGAACGTATATACAATTCCAAGAGTGTGCCTGCAACACTTGTTTGCGTGGAATGTTTTATTAGCAGTTTCTTTCATCCACAAAAAAGTGAATTTAATACAAAACAAGTAAAAGTAGTTCCATTTTAACTTAATTCAATATTATAACGTACCATAAATAATAATAAGAAGAAAAAAAAGAAAAAGGAAAGAAAACGATATTTCTATTAAGTTATTAATATTTGACCCTAACTGGTGAAGGTTTTATTTTAACAAATGTGGCTTAAAATAATTAATGACTGCAAAAGGAATTCTTTTCCACCTGTAAAGTTGTGAATAATTTTCTTTCGTAAATAGCTCATTTTTATAGTCATATTAATCGATTTAAATTTTTAACTACTAATAACAAATTAGCCAATTTAATATGTTATGTTCGTGTTAAATGTACGTGTACTCTTCTGGACACGTGATTATTTCAATTTAAAAATATAATGAAGAATAAATCATTAAAATGGACTTCTACTTGTTGTAAACAAATAAATTATTGGTTTTTCTTCCTCTTATGTACTATATATATATATATATATATATATATATTAATGTGGGCAACTGAGCTATAGCTTAAACATTAGTCTCAATTTACTAGTTCTGTAGCAAAGGGCGTATGAATTTGAAACAAATTTTGTTCGCTGTTTATTTTCTAGTAACATACAGTATTCATATTGTATTCATATTAAGTATTCATATTAAGTGTGACGCAGTTAGGTTCTCTGAAATTGTAACCTCTACAAAATACATTAAATTGAGAATTTCATTTATTAAAAATGCATTATTGACTTCAAATCACTACCATTTTTTAAATATGGGGACCGTTATTTTTTAAAGTAGCAGTATGTATTTTTTTTTTTATTAGGAAAAAAATATTAAGATGTTATTTTTTCATAAATGCTACCGTAGGGCTGTCGTAGGTGAAAAGCAATTTGGCGGCAAACTTAACTTTTTCAAATATAACTATGTTTAATGTAATTGTCTCATAAGAAATAAATATCACGTATGACTTTTTGTAAGAAAAATAATTTTAAAGAGCTTTTTACACGACTGCCCAAAAACGAGTGTAATGTATTTAGGATGTATGTATGTATGTTTGTTCCACCGTTGCAATTCAGTGGCTGAACCGATTTAAATGTACGACACCATTTTGAAATCCTTACTTTACCGGGAGTGTCATAGGCTATATAAATATATATATATATATATATACTATTATATTAAGAGAAAGAAGGTTTTTTTGTTCAGGATAAGCAAAAAGCTACCCGATCTATCGCTACTAAATTTATACCCATGGTTCTTGGCGAAATTGAGAAGATTTTTGGATATAATTAATCCCAAAAAATGTCTAATATATATATAAAATGTAGCAGTGGTGATTTGCCGGTTGAAAAATAAACTTTAATGAACTGTGAACTATGAGTCACTGTGTGAGCTTGGTTAGAACTAACTGAATTTAAGTTTTTTTTGAAACCCTGTTATTTTTTAATTTCTGGGTATCAAATGAAATCAATTTGATTTTTGGTGAGTGTAATCTTCATGTCAATAAACCAATTACTAGATTTTTGAAATTCGATCTTGAATGTGATGAAGAAAGGTAAAAAAATTTTAAACATGATTATAAATTTTCCCAATCCCGACTATAGTAAACGAGATATTCAGTAGATTTGAGCTTGCAAATACTCTCCAGATAAATATTTAAAAACTATTTTCAGGTTTCGTTTAATTCTGATTTTTTAAGTGGTGCTAAGGTATGTGGTGCTAGGCTGAACCACCACAGCCACTGCCACCGTTATCGTATGTGCGACTGGCTGCACCTGCCTACGGTTACTTTACTACTACTAAACATTAAATGAAAAGATTGGCCGCTACGGGAAACGCAAGTAACCGTATAGCGCGAGCGAAGCTGCGACCGGAGCTAGTATATATATATATATATATATACATTAGTATAGAAGAACTTGTGAATAAAATTGGACTTAAAATTTCTTACGAAAAGACTAAAATGATGGTTATAGATCCTTTAGTTATTAATTCTGTGAATATGTATGGAATCTTGTTCTTGTGTAGTAATGGAACTCGTAGAAAAATTTAAATATCTTGGAGAGATCATTACTTGTAATTGTAACGAAAAACAAAATTACAGTAACCAAAAATACTTACAACAAAAAATCGCTCACGATTAACACTAAAATTGGACGTTACAAAACTGTGGTTAAACCAGTAATTACTTACGCGAGCGAGACTTTATTTAGATTAAATCAGAAAAATAGGACTGAACCTTTGCTTAAAGTTGAACGCAGGATTCTTGGAACCTGCATAAACAAAAATATAAACATGAAAATCAGTACAGATTATTGCCTAATAAATTTCTGTACGAAAACTTGGAATCGTTATATGATACTATGAAAAAGAAGCGAATTTCTTTCTGTGCACACTTGTTAAGATTACCGCAGGATAGGATTACTAAGAGTATTATCGATCAATTTTGATCTTTAAAAAATCCGCCATTATGTATCAAAGAAATTAAAGAAGACATGCAACAATTAAATTTGACTTACGAAGATTTACTTAATAAATCCAAAAAATTGAAATTTGTTATTAAAGATCCGAATACCAACTTTAAAGTAAGATTTTTTAATTATACAAAAAGGGTTTATTCAGAAGAGGATCGTAAAGGAAGATCATTAAGAATGACTAAATATTGGGAGAAAATAAAAGCTAAAAACTTAAAGGCCAAAAGATCGGCAAAAAAGACTTGAATTATTCTGACTAAAGTGGTCCTTTGCGACCTTAAAAGTAAAAAAAAATATATATATATATATATACATTAGTAGTATATTAATATACTGCTGTACTAGTAGTATTATACATATTAGTAGTAGAAATTTGCCGGTTGAATCACAGAGTTCAATGAATTGAATTAATGAACAGTGGACTGTGTACGTCTATCACTATGTGAGCTGTGTTTGAATTGAACCTATTATTATTACGAAAATAATAGAATGAAATCTGTGTTAAAATAAAACAATATTAAATTTTTAAACTTCCTGTGTAATAACAATTGGCTTCCCGTGGAGACTGCCTGAGAGGCTAGACCGGTAAGGTAATGCCAGCATCTTGTGCGAGGTTAGATCAATCATTACCATCAACTGGTAATAAACGGGTTGCCTCTGAACAGCTGTTTTAGGAGGTGCAATAGGGTACTCGTATAATATCTCGGCATACAATCGTCCGATTTTCAAATTCAAACGGGGGGGTATTTGTTTGTAGTTGAAGGTTAACTTTTCCATGCATCAGATACACTTTTCATCTGACAGATCACGGTTATTCAGAAATGTTGTTATATCTTCGCAACCAATCTTCAAATTCAAACGGGTTATTTGGTAGTATAATACAAAATCATGATGGAACCAAACCAGAACAAAAATTAACTGATGTATTCAGAAATGGACCTAATTTATTTAATTAGACGTTGCAGCTCAATGGCTGAACCGATGTAGATGTATGACCACATATGTAGATGTATGTATCCCACGTTGGAATGTTACGCTACCGGATGTGTCATAATCTATACAAATATATATATGGTATATATAACTATTTAAACAACTTACGCTCTCTGAAAAAAAAATCATATGATTTTTTTGACAGATAATATGTTCTTTCATGTTGCTTTTTCATGCTTAATTGTTTATTAACATTCTGATTTTTTCTGACAGTTTTAATTTGTTTAAATATGTTTTTTCCTGTAGAAAAACATAAATGAAAGAAAGTGATTTAAGATTGTCAATGATTAAGTTCTCACGTCGTCTTACATTGATAAAATTTAGGCCTTGGTTGAAAATTTTTAAATGAAGTCGAGGAGGAGGTTCTCTGAATAGTAATTATTCTGTATTAAATAATGGGAGTGTCATAGGATATTTATATATATAAAATGCTTATTTAAACATTTAAATTTAAAAACATAAAAAAATTTATACTATATACAAAATTATCACTCCCACGCTCTTTAATTATTCTGTATTAGTAATTATCCTGTATTAAAAAGCAATGTTTTTTTAGTAGTGTATGCTTTTTAATATTTATCTCTTTTTTATTTTTGAGTTACCGTGAAAAAAAGTTATGTTGGCTGCCATACTGGTTTTCACCTTTAAGAGCTTGAAAGACCCCTTACAATTTAGAAAGAAATAAACAAGAATAAAAAAAAAAAATTAAATTCCTTTTCTTCCGAAAATTTGCACACAAAGTTTTTATTTAAAAAATAAAGTTGGCCACCATCTTGGAAAAATGTAATTATTTAAAAAATTCTAACACTGAATTTTTAATGCTCACGGAAAAATGCAATTGCCGATAAGTGTGTGTGTATGTATGTGTGTGTGTGTGTGTGTGTATATATATATATATATATATATATATATATATATGTGTGTGTGTGTGTGTGTGTGTGTATGTGTGTATGTGCGCGTGCGCGCGCGCGCGCGCGCGTGTGTGTGTGTGTAAAATACACTCGATTGTAATGTTTTATTTGATATTTTATGATATTTTCTGCAACATTGATACATATTAATATTACCACTACATTAATTTGTTATTTATTAATTTTTTTTTTTTTTAATAAAAATGTACAATATATATCAATAATAATAATAATAATTATTATTATTTTTTTAATTATTATTTTCATTATAAAATAGTTCGGTTTATGCTACTTGTGATAAAATAGATTCAAAACGTTTAGGTATGCAATAATATTTCATTTATTACACATGCCACACTCATTTCATCAAAATTTTTTTTTTTTTTTTTTATCTCATAACCCACCGGGTTGGTCTAGTGATGAACGCGTCTTCACAAATCAGCTGATTTCGAAGTCGAGAGTTCCAACGTTCAAATCCTAGTAAAGGCAATTACTTTTATACGGATTTGAATACTAGATCGTAGATAACGGAGTTCTTTGGTGGTTGGGTTTCAATTAAACACACACCTCAAAAAAGGACGACCTGAGACTGTACAAGACTACAGTTTACTTACGCTCATACAATTCTCATTTATCCTCTGAAGTAATACCTGGATGATTCCCGGAAGCTAAAATGGGAAAAAATTTTATCTCGTAAATATATTAATTAATTAGCTAGCATTAGGCTATGTAATTATAACCTTCTTTTTTCCTGTTTAGCCTCCGGGAATCACCATTATGTGTTACTTCAAGGATGATATGTATGAGTGTAGTCCATTTCTGAGATGTGTGGTTAATTGAAACCCAACTAAGAAAAGAACACCGGTATCCATGATCTAGTGTTCAAATCCATATAAAAGCAACTTTTCTTTCTTTTTCCTGTTTAGCCTCCTGGAATTACCGTTCAGGCATTATTTCAGAGGTTGAATGAGGATGATATATATGAGTGTAGTCTTGTACAGTCTCAGTTTGACCATTCCTGAAATGTTTGGTTAATTAAATCCCAGCCACCAAAGAACACCGGTATCCACGATCTAGTATTCAGATCTGTAACTAACTGCCTTAACTAGGATTTGAAGGTTAGAACTTTCGACTTCAAAATCAGTTGATTTGCGAAGACGCGTTCACCACTAGACCAACCCGGTGGGTTATGTAATTGTTACAAAATTACTATTATTATGACTTTATCCATTCTGATGAAGAATGAAAATGTTTCATTGAAATTTCTGTACAATTACATTTTTGTTTATAAAATAAACATTTATGATGACTTGCCGTCATAACAAAAAATTAGTTTTATATGTTTTCATACAAGTGTGTGTACGTGCGCACGCACGCGTGTGGCGTTTTGAATGAAATATGCTGATACTTAATTTTGTATCAGTTGTAATTTAGTTCTTTGAATAAAATGATTAAAACAATAACTATGACGCATTCTTTAATATACGTTGTTTAATTTTTCTATGATTGTGCGTTAGGAAGTATTACATTTCAGACTACATCCAACAGGTTATTTTTTCATTTGTTTTCTAATATACAAATTAATAATTGCCATACCTTTTTTTTATACAATAATTATTCATCTTTATTGTGATACTTTTCACCGTCGATTTTTTTTATAAATTTTATCAATGTTACAGCTCCCCCCTCCACCGATTTTCATCAGCATAATAAAAAATAATTGCTTTTTTATTCAATAAAACTATAACTGCTTTTAGTATTAGTATACTTTTAATATTGACTACTACTACAGTCAATTTGTATTTTTATTTGAAAATCCTTACCTACAGATTGATGTTTTTTCCATATGTTAGAGGTGATGAGGGAAGCTTAACCCCAGATTTTTAACATCCCCCCTCCCTTAGATTTTTTAAAAACTCAAAAAAATTTTGAAATGCGTTTTCTCTGAATCTATGCATTTTAGAGAAAAGTTTTTTAAACAAAAAATGTAAATCTACAATTAATGTCTTTGAAGTTATCCCGTATAATTTGAAATGAATATACTAGGTGGCGCTGAAGTTATAAAAAACGTGTTTTTTCAGTTTTTTCACCGGGAAAAATTGTTTTTCGTCTGTATTGCATTTGGAAAAGTTGTTAATCACATAGAAACAGACACCTTTTATTCAAAAAATTTTCTTGTACGATTCGGAGAAAAACGCATTTCAAAGAGTTTTTGAGTTTTTCAAAAATCTATGGGAGGGGGATGTTAAAAATCTGGAGTTAAGCTTCCCTCATCACCCCTAACGCATGGAAAAAGATCAATCGGTAGGTAAGGATTTTCAAATACTGCCTATTTTGATGACAAATTGCCTGTACTATACTTTTAGTCAATACTTATTAACAGGTTTCATTTTTGCTTGTCATATTGTAGACATTATATCTTCCTCGGCAGCTAATTGAATAAAATTCGGTTTGTTCAAATTTAAACCTCTGTGGTATTTTTATATGTAAAAACTACAAGCTTGGATCTTGTAGCATTGCTATTCATTGAAATAGTTGTGTATAATTTTTCTATCGTACTAGTTACAATGCATTAGTTGATGCATTGTAACAAATTCGATTACACATAAATTATTGTGTGTAAATCGTGAAAAAAATTAAACCTAAAAAATTAGACCTAAACCACTTAAAAAACAGGATTAATGAAGCAATGACAATCATTTACGAAGAAATGTTAACTAATGTTTGAAGAGAAGTTGAGTATCGTTTGGACATTTGTCGAGCGACTAAGGGCGTACATATTGAAATTTATTAATTATGTAAAAAAATGTTTGAGACGACAAATTTGAAAAATAAAAAACATAAACTGTAAGTAATTCTGTTTTAATTTAAACCATGTTCAAAACTGCACCATTATTTTATGATAACTCTGTATTTTATAGTTTAGTTAGAGAATTGTGTAACCAATTTTTCTCTGTAACTGTAGTACATTGTGTTTAATCAGACATGTTACAAATTTTTTTTTGTTTATCTGTTAGCAGATGATCATTATTAAAAATCAACTGTTTATTTATCTAGAAGTCGCTACTCATTGCAGCCAGTTATTTAAAAAAAAAATTTATGTTGTGTTTTAGTTTGAGTTTATTTTCTTCTGTTAGTTGTGTTAAGTGTTGTTTGCCTCAGGTTTGTGTTTTTATTTATTTACAAGTACTTTTTTTTTTAGTTATTTTTAGTTATATGCCTAGGCTAGGCTACATAACCTAGCGGTCGTGGCGATGCTATGAACCAGTTTCCAGCTGTTCCCCATAGCAACCACTCAGCGAACGGTAGCTTTTAAGCGGTAAACAACAATTCGCTGGTGAATAGAAAACGGAACCGTTGAATTACTCCGACCGGGATACACGGAAGTCGTCGCGAAAAAATTATTTAGGGATGGGATCGTTGAAAATATAAGCAGTTCTTCGGGTATCATTAATTCGGCTTCAGGGCTGGTCACTCGACTGTAGAACAAGCCCATAGAATTACTGTTGTTATCGTCAGGTGTCTAGAAGAGAAACAGTATTATTCAGCGGCCTTTTTGGACATAGAGCAGGGTTTTGAAAAAGTTTGGATACCAGGTCTTCTTTTCAAATTGAAACCGTGCCTACCAAAACCGTACTTTTTTAATCCTATGCAGCTATCTAGATGGTCGCTTCTCACGTGTTAATTACAATCAAGAGGTGTCACCGTTTTTCGTAACAACTCTGAGGTTCTGCAGAACTCAATTCTGGGGCCGGTTCCGTTCCTGATCTACATTTCTGACTTTCCTACTCCAGCCAATGTCACAGTTGCCTCGTACGCGGTTGACACGGCGATCTGGGCGGTTGACGATAGTCCAGCTACTGCCTTGGAGAAATTTCAATCTGCAACGGATGCCATCAGCGTTTGGTTGAGTACATGGAGGATAAAGGTTAATCCGGCGAAGTCAAGCCACGAGACGTTCACGATGAGAAGGGAAAATTGCCCTCTGTTTGGGTTATTCGGTATCAGGATACCTCAAGTTCAGTACGGTACGGTACATGGGCCGTTCGACGGCCCAGGTACGATCGGCGTTTGACGTGAAGGGATCATATTAGGAGAAGAGAAAGTTGCTTGAAATTAAGCTTAAGAAGATGTACTGGGTGTTAGGTTAGACATCTCAACTTTCTTTGTCCAACAAGGTTCTGCTCTACAAGGCTTTATTGAAACCGGTATGGAAGTACGGAATTGAATCTGGGGAACCGCCAGTTACAGCAACGTGGAGGTCATTCAACGGTTTCAGAACAAACTTCTGCGGAACATAACCCACGCGCCGTGGTTCGCGAGGAATGCTGAGATCTACGATTACGTAGGCATTCTATACGTTCGAGAGGAAGTTGGACGTCTAGTTTCAAGGTATGTATCCAGGTTGGATAAGCATATTAATCATCTCGCTTAGAATCTGCTAGACAACACCGTGGACATTAGGCGACTAAAAAGACTCCGGGTGCTTGATCTTGTTGATGGCCCTTTATGATGATCCGGTTTCGTGGCTTAGTGATTGTGTTTATTGTTTCTTGGTGTTTCAAAGTTACTGTTTTGTTTACTGTTCTATTTAGAGTTATTTATTTTGTTGTTTTAATGTTAATGTTGACCGCACATCAAAGACACTATCAAATGTTATATTATTTATGTTATTTTATTGTTTGTTTGTTATGTTCAGCAAAGTTTGTTAGGAATCAGCAAAAAATAGAAGTTTTTAATGAAATAAAATTTTATGTACTTTTCATTGTAAAAAAAAAAAAGTGTAAATGTAATTTAATTGGCGTATAAACAGTTTATAACCCACACGAATCAGTTGTAGTAGGTTCAATAAATTTGTACACTATTTAATTAAGATAAATTAATTAAATTGATCAGTTAGTTAATAATATTATTAGGAATAGTAATAATACAAACGAATCAAAAGATACAAAAGCAAAATTTTCAATAGAACGTGCTTGTCCCTGGTTACACCAGTTCACTCTGCTGGGGATATTTATCTGATTATTACAAATACGTTCATTTACTAATTATAGCTAATTAATGAACATTTGTTTTCCTGATGAATAACGTGCTTTAATTTTACTAACAAGCGTAAATAAACAAATTTCACAAATTGTTCTATAAAACTAATTTTGGGAATGCACTGTTTTTTTTTTCTATATACGTCAGTCTTAATCAAACGCATGCAAAACTGCGCACAAGTGAATGTACAGACTTTCGTTTACATTAGTTGAATATGTTTTTGAGCACAGTAGTACGTTTTACTTCTAAAACAATGGATTATTTAGTTAAATTATAACCATTATGTTTCTGTTTAATAAATTTGTAATTTTTGTCATTATAAAAATTTCATTTATTCATCTCATATTAATTGAAAAAAAGTAGGACTGTATAAAGGTCGTTAAAGAATAGAAAGTTTATTGTTTCTTCAAATGATGGTAGAGAAATATTTTCTTTATTTCATTCTTCCTTCCTTTCATTAGAGTTTACAAAGATGGCCTACTCATTTTTCTGATAAATATATATTTCGTAGTTTTCATACAAAAGAATAATCTGATCATTAAAAATAAGAACGTGATTGTACTTTTTTCTTTATATTACATTTATTTTTTAAACATATATAAAACCAACATTCTTTATATTCTAATTTACAATTTTTTAATAATAGTTTATTAATTAAACAAGGCTTTTATACTTTTTTCTTTTGTAAGTTTCGTTGAATGAAAAAAATATAATATATAACTGGTAATGATGTATATTTATTTTTTTGTATGTCGTAAAATAATAAAAACGGATTACTTATTTTAAAAAAAAAACTTCTTTACAAAAAATTAACGCCACACACTAAAAACACAAATTGATTCAATTTGCATGCGTGTCATAATAAAATTATAAAAATAGGAAAAGGTGTACTTCACGTTCTAAATGGACCCCTACAAATAATTGATGATTTAAATGCATAATCTAAAAGTTTTTCTTTAACTGATAAGTTTATTATTTATGTTCTGATAAACAGAACATGGCGTACTAAAAATAATATCATTGAAAGTACTACTAATCTTTACATTTTCAGAAAAAAAAAATATTATGACAGAGTAATAATGTTTACCTATTTTATTAGTAATAAATATGACATAAGCTGATTTTCGCTTGGATTTTGATTTACTTTATATTACAGTATATAATATATGATTTCTTGAAAATGGCGATATTTCAGTTTAGGCGATCAGTTATATTTTTTTTTTATAATCGTAGTTGATGTTTCATTACATTCAGTTAAACTTTATTATTATTAATTTCGATGAATATTAGCATTTAAATTTTAAATGAATAATAATAACATTTTGGTAGAAAGTTTTGTTTATATTCTAATAAAACATTAAAAAATCTGATGTGGACACCACACAACTTCCTTGTACGCCTATTAAGTCACATATACATTTTTTATTTTAAATGAAAAGTACATAAAATTTTATTTCGTAATAACTTCTGATATTTTTTCATTCTTTTTAAAGGTAGTTATTTTAATACGGATTCAGATCATAGATGCCAGTGTTCTTTGGTGGTTGGGTTAACCACCCATCTCAGGAATAGTCGAACTGAGAATGTACAAGACTACACTTCATTTACACTCATACATATCCTCATTAATCCTCTGAAGTATTATCTAAACGGTAGTTACCGGAGTCTAAACAGGAAAAAAGAGAGAGGTACTTCTCATAAACAATTCCAGCACTACTTAAAAACGAAATATGGAGTAATATTGATCTCCATATTTTTCATTATAAAACTTTATTAAAAAATAAATAGTCTCACTTTTTAGAAAACATTTATGAATTTATTTAATTTTACAATCAAGTAAAAAAGAAAGAAAGGAATATTTTGGACTTAATTTTCAACTGCACTTTAATTTTATCACTCAAGTACCCCTTTTTAAAATACGTTACGAATACTATTGCTATATTGTGTTGTATCTTTTCTAGATTTGTAAATCTCGAGCATATTGAGGCAGTAGATAAAAATTATTTGCTGGACGTGTTTCTTTGCCTTTTATTACATAATATAATAAAGCAAGTTACAAAATTAAATTACAATCGATTCAGATTAACTAAAAAAATATCAAAACAAATTAACTTATTTCTTGATGTTACGGATACTCAATTTTAACTATTAAAAAATGCATATGCAATAATAATATTTTGCAGGAAATAAATTACGTTATCTCAGCTTCTTTCTTTCTTTTTCCTATTTAGCCTACGGTAATTACCTTTCAGATAATACTTCAGAGGATGAATGAGGATGATATGTATGAATTTAAATGAAGTGTAGTTTTGTACAGTCGCAATTCGACTATTCCTGAGAAGTGTAGTTAATTGAAACCCAACCACCAAAAAAAAAAAAAAAAAAACACCAAAGAACAACCGTATGCACGATCTAGTATTCAAATCCGTGTAAAAATAACTGACTTACCCTACCTCAACTAGTTTGAAGCAACTTTACGTCATATATATTGAACACACAAACCTATTGATTTTTTATTAAAAAAAACTTCTGTAATCGTACTATATCAAGAAAAACTAACAAGAAAGAATATTAGGCAAAATAAAAAATTAACTGTGTAAAAAGAACGAACTTATTTAATGAAAATATAAAACTTATATTTTAACTGTATATTTAAACTTATTAAACTTAATTATAAGCTTAATTACATAATTAACATATACATAATACATATATATTACATAAGTAACATAATTATAAACTTATTTAACTTATATTTTGACTTATTTAAATATGTATATTTAAACTGTTATTTAAAAACAGTTAACCAATTAAATATTTTTTCCGCACATTTTTCATTATTATTTTATTAGGCCTTCGATCATATAAGAAAGTAATCATAATTTTTTTTTAAATCATTAAAAAAAATTTATGTGATTAAAAGAAATATTTTAAATTGAAAATACTTCAACTTAAATTAAGCTTTTTTTTTTTAACTAGAATAAAATTGAAAAATTATTTCGAGAGGAAAAAGTTGACAGTTTTAAATTTTATAATGTAATGATGGATTTACTCTTGAGAATTTAAATATTTACATTACAGTGTCACGAAAGAAAAAACCTGTTATTGAAAGTTTAATTTAGGAACAATTTGATAAAAAAAAAAAATTATATTTTGTACTGTATTAAACCTTGTTCTTTTCACCGTTTTTATTAAAATTTGCTATTACTTTTAAGAAAGTCTAAAATACTTTTAAGAATATTATAAATAAAATTTACCTCGTTTTAGGGCAATATACTGGGAAGTTAATTTTAACGTTCTTTAACTTCGCTAACAAATAATATAAAAAAAAAACAAATTAGTGTAAAGTTTATTCAAGAACTGATGATTTATTTATTTATTTTTTTAATACTTAAAAACTTTCTTATGGTCGATTTTAGTCTGACGACCATCTTAAAAAAACTACTTTTTTTGTTTTTAAGAGAGGATAGCAATTTTTTCCCCAATTATCTGTTTCAACAAGATTTCGGTACATATAATTTCATAATTTTAATTTAATTGTGATGGAGAAGGGTTTGCGTAGAAAGTATTTCCATTTCTGCAGTCTTAAAAACTACTGTAAAGAATTATTAAAAGAATTAGAAAAGTCAGTTGGTTTATGGTGAACAATTTTACAGGCAAATACGTTTTACTTTTCCTGAAATAATTCTTTCCTTCCGATCCTTTTTCTATTTCTGGGTTGTTTAACGTCATGAAATTATATTCGTATTATGTACGGTAATGTTGTTCAAATATATTATGTGTTTTTTCTCGTAAAACTTAGCGGAAGCGTAAACTTTTCTATAGTGCAACTAAATGTAACAACCTCTAATATCCTTATTATTTTACACTTTTATTATATTATTTCCAAGATTAATATCATTCAGATTCTTATTCATTATTCTATAACGCGTTAGGGACATGTCTTAAGTAGGTTAAATGTCGTGACTCCTGTAAGTTCATTTGTACATGCAATGTGTCTATTTATTTAATTATGCTAATAATCATAGTTGAGTACAATAAAAATAGAATAGTTGAAAAATAAAATTTATATAAACTAAAAATATAGCATACACATTTAAAAAATCCTCTAAATTTTTTTCTCATAATTTAAATTATTTGATTTTAATTATATATATATATTTTAATTAAAATAAAAATTATTTTTTTGCTGAACTTGCATTTGAATAGAGCATACATATATATTCCTTCCCAGAGATAAAGTTGAATATTATTACTCTTACGATGTGTTTTTATTTAGCGGATTTCCAATGAATTTTGAAATCACAACTGCGCCGGATCCTGTTTATATACATATGTATACATGTACAAAGTTTTTTCATCCGTTCTACCGGAAGCAAATCTAAATCGATTTTAACGAAACTTGATGGGATGATGTAAAATTATTGGGAATACAGCCCTATTGATTTTCAAGCGAATCGATTCACGGGAAACTGAGTTACAAAAAATAAAAATGGATTTCTGGGTTTAATTAAAACCAGAAATCCGTCCTTATGACGCATTTACTGCGTCAAAGTTTTATTTACTTAATTTTCCATTAAAATAAACCTGAAGATAATTTAAGTAAATATTTATAAAAAACAAATTCAATCTGTAATATTATATAAAATATATAAAAAAATATTTAAATTAATATTTTAATAATATCTTAACAATTTTAAAATATCGCATCTTAACTCCTGTCACCCAGTGATCATTCTGCTTCAACATTATAACCAGTTGATGATCCCACTATTCATTTCATGAACACCGAATGCGACTGCCTACGTGAATCCAGTCCAAAAAACTTTTCCAGGTATCTGGACACTTTCGATATATCATAAAAATCAATCATTGTTTTATAATATAATTACTAAATTCATCCTTAACATGAAACAGTAAAAAATTATTCAAATTTACTAATAGGCTAGGAGTTTAGGAATCTATTAAACCCTAATCCTGTGCTAAGCCCTAAAAACTGTTCTGTCTGCAACGCTGATAAAGACAACGTAAATTAAGACGACATTTGATCATTAAATAGTTAATAAAACTTAATGTCAAGTAACAACACAGTCATTATTAGTTAGCTATAAAATTAGTCGTTACATTTCTGGTAGGATATTGCAGTCAGATATTATAGTACTTTGCGCTGTATATATATATATATATAAAATGGTAAAAAGCTTGAGGGTAACAACATATTTTATTACCCATTCATTTCTCTGCTAACATTCAAAGTTACATTTCATTACTTCAATTTCCCTTAATAAACAAGGAAAACTAAAAGTAAGTACCGTTTTTGGATTACTTTACGCCATTGTGAAACAAAAAAAAATCTAAAAAAAATCTATTACTGCTTTTGTTCATTTTACCGAAAAAAAAAGTTAAATTAATATAGTTTTTTTTTAAGTAGCACTGTTTTAATTTTTTTTCAAATACCATTTAACCTGCGTCGTATTAATGATTATTTTTTCATTGTTTTACATATCCTCTAATTCAGATTATAAGTATGAATATACCGGGGATTTTAAATTTTACAAAAAATGTTTATTATTTTTTTTTTAATTTCTGATAAATAGAAAACTGTTGTTCCAACAACTTTTTTTTTCCATTACATAATGAAAACAATCATTTTTATTAGACACCTAATATCTTTATATAGGTTGAGAAAAAATTATTTTAATGGTCGTTAAAAAATTTAAGATTAAAAAGTAATCAAAATGGTTCCAATTTTTGAAGAATAATATTACGGTAACGAAATGAATCTGCATAGATGAATAGTGGTGGGAATAAAATAATTCCATCCTCTAATTTTACCATTATAATATTAAAGTGAAACAAGATTTAAACTGCGCAATGATAAATCGCGCCTGGCATAAGTAATATCCAAAAATAATTTACAGGGAAAAATAAATAAAAGTATTCTATATAAAAGAAAAGGAAGAGATAAATTATTTTTTCTGACGGTGCGATTCTTTACACCGGAAGTGGCTATCGATGTTCTACAAATACCTAACATTGTAATCGTTTTTCAGTTGTTTTTTCCACATTAAAACTGTTAACCTGTTCAATATATGAGATTTAGTTTAACCGTTGTTAATTGTGGGATTTAGATGAAGGTTTTAATGCATTAGATAAAAATTGAGCATCTAACATTTTGTAAAATCAATATTCTTACTATATATATTAATTCTACTTACAATTAAATAAAAAAATCAAATTACGTTATATAGTAAATCAAAATTAAAAAATTAAATAAATTTAAAAAATCAATATTATTTAAAATACACAAATAATAAAAAAATTATTCTTGTCTTTTATAATGAATCTTTATTTTTGGTCTTTTGCATTTACATATTAACAGTAAAAATTACAATTAATGATAATATAGAATTTGTAATATTTCAATTTAAATTTATTTTAAAACAAAATTAAAAAAAAAAAATTAGCTAATTTTTTTAACAAATTTTTATTATTGTTTTAATGTAATGATACACCAAACTCTGAATTTTATATATTCACTTTTCATGCTTATGATTTTTTTTTTTTTTTTTTTTTACGGAGTCTTTAGATATATATTTACTTAAAATTCTGTTTTCAGGAAATTTTAATCGAATAAAATTTAATGAGTTGCAGAGAATGTTTTCTTCTTCTAGTTTGAAAAATAGATCTACAAATTGGTTTCATTCTGTTATACAATATCCAGTCTTATTTGAGTCATTGAGATAATTCGTTTGATGTCATTTCATGAAAATCGATACCGCAATGTTTTACTGCTTGAATATCAAAAGTTATACAGAGCCTCGGGAAAGTTGCTGTGCACTGAAAATTACTGAAATGTTATGACGAAACTTTCTTAATTATTATTCTGTCTTTTTATTTCATTATTTTATAAAAACGGATATTTCAATAACTGGAATAGTTTATAAAACCTATTTGGTTTAGTTTAGGAGGTTGAGAACGACTTCCTCGAACATCAATACAACACATGTTTCAATCTGTTTTCAAACTCTTTACCTGGAATGTCTCTTACGAATGCCTTTATTACAATTTATAATAATTCGTCAATCGTGCTTGGTCTGTTGAGAGATATACTACTTGTTTCGCTGTTTCCCCCCGTAGAAAGTAATCGGTGGGGGGGGGGGGATCAGATCGAGCGATCGTGCTGGCCACAAACCCCCGCAAAATGATTCGTTCACCAGACATTTCTTAAAAACGTCATTGACTTGTTAGTTGTGTGGGCTGTGGCGCCATCTTGTTGGAATCAATCGTGATTGATTTCCGCTTCTGCAAAGTGAATAATGAAGTTTGATAAAACAGCACAATAACACTCACTATTAAGTGTATTTTCAAAAAAGATTGGAATGCGCCTTCTACTCACACTGACCCATACTTCAATTTTTGCTTCGTATAAAGATTGTTCGTGTAATTCTTAGATGTCGACCACAGTCTGTTATTTTGACAATTAATATATTCACCCAGATGAAACCATACTTCATATGTAAAAAAACGTAATAACGAGGATACCTAGAGAATTTTGGTCAATAAAACGTATAACCATTGACAATAATTTAGTCTTTTGGAACGATCTGTAGTTGCAGTTCCTGAACACACGTTACTTTGTACGGGAAAAGTGTCAGTACATTTCTTACAGCTTTATGGGCGGTAACAAGCCGCACAGCAGCTTATCTTGCAGCTGTACTAATTTACGCATTGAAGTTAATGGACTTTCGGCCATAGAATCCGAAATAGCAAGCAGCTTCTTTTCGTTTAGTTTTGGTGGTCTTCCACCTCGATCAGCACCTTCAACAGAGCCTGTTGCCCGAAATTTTGTGCTTTACTAAGTCGGTATATTTGTCATCTGCATGAAAAATACGTTCCTATACTGAAAAAAACCATTACGATTCTCGTACCTAGTCATTCCAATAAACGAAACGACACGTTCAATCCCAACTCCACCATTGACGTCTTGGTTTGTTGCTGAGCAACGCTCAACAGACCCACACGGCAACCAACCTAACGCTGAAAGAACAGAATACATACATCCCATAATTAAAATGCCTACTGCACAACGACTTTCCGAACGCTGTGTATAATACTGAAACACATTAATATTTCCTTGACGTAACCGAAAAAAGTTACCTGATATTAACAAAATTGTGTTATAAAAATAATAAGTTACAAGCTTTGGAAGTTTCAACATTTTAGTTATAATATGAAAACCAATATTAAGTGACACTGGATGTATTAATAAAATATTGATCGTTAAATTCATATCGTATGCTGGTATAGGATTCTGTGGTAGAAGGGCATAGGGTGTAAAAATTTCCAAAATAAAACTATAAAACTATAAAATAAAACACAACCTCTAATTAAAAATACAAAAGACATAAAAAAACAAGAAATTCAATCAAAAAAAAAATTAAACTTATAGAAAAAGAATTAAAAAAAAAAAATAATAACTCAAAAAAAAACAAGATCAGGTTCGTCATAAAAAAAAAAAAAAAAAAATATTTTTATTTATTTGTATATTTTAATTAGTTTTGATTTTTATTAGTTTTATTTTTCTAATTTCATTGAAAATATAACATAGATTTTTTCACTATAATTTAACAATAATGGTTTTGAAAATTAAGTAACCTTCTTCTTTTAAGCAGATTGCGCAATAAGAAGTTACGTTGTTATGTGCTTTAGAATAAAACAACTTTTTTTTTAAACTAAACTCTTAAAGATGAAATCGCTAAAGCACATAAAAGTAAATAAATACTTTTATTTAAAAAATTAAATTATACCAGATAACCATGTTACATATCTTCTATTTTTTATAATTTTCATTCTTATTATTTTAATTGTTTCATCTTCCACCATTAAAAAAACAATCTTATCTTAAATAAAAATTGCTAGAAATGTGTTATCACTTATTTTATTAATTTGTTATATTTGGTTGCTAAAAAATATTTTATTATTATTATTATTATTACTATGCTGTCATGACTCTTAACATGAAACGGACGAAAAATAATAAAAAATGTTTTACGTGCTTTATACATTACCCTAAAAGATTGCTTTTAAAATATTCATGTTATTTTTCACTGTCATTACTTTTTAATACATTTTTGTCGTTAATAAGGTAATAAAGTAAGCATTTTATTTCGATATCATCATTACAATAAAAACATTGTCATAATTCCAGTTTTGAAATGGTTTTTACCCCACAACGTTAAAAAATATACTTTATTAAATGCGTTTAAAAAATGTATGTTTCTTTTTACGCAGTTTACTTATTAAATATTAATGTTCTTATATTTAGAATTTAATCTTAGTGCTTGTATATATATATATTTTTTTTTTTTTTTAAATTTAATATAGAAATATACAATAAATTATAATAAAAAAATAATTTTATCACGTTTAGAAATTTAATTAAAGAAACTGTGATTTATGAAAATACGTTTTGTAAATTTTATATATTATTTACTTATATTAAATATTGTACAGTGTCTTTTTGTCACTCCTCGTCCAAAGTGAAAGTAAGAAAAGTGATAAAGAAACAAATAATAATTATTTTAATAATAATTTTATTATTTAAATATAATTAAAATAGTCATCATCATTTTTCTTTCCGGTAACAAAGGTCTTTCCTACAAATAAATGAACGTGCGTGGGTTAGCTCACATTTTTATTTTAGCTGCTATTGTCGCAAAGCGGACCACGCGGTGCAGCGGGTGGCTGCGCGCAGCGCACGAACTATCCGTACGTTCGAATGATTTATACTTCTCGAACAATTTATACATTTTATACGAACAATTTATCTAAAATTATACTTGTGTTTTGGAATATAAAATTATATTATATTTTCCTTTTAAAAAAACAACAATGGGGTTAGAGCTGTATTAAAATAATCACAACTCAAGAAAAAACTAAAATTGTTCAGAATTTTGAAGCTTTTCATTATAAAAGTTTTTGTTGTTGTTAGTACGCTAAATTCATGAACGTTATTTAGTTACAGTTGGCAAAAACATTTAACGAAATTATGTGTAATGAAACATAAACCGTATAAAATTTTCGTTTTTTTCCTAGTCTTTCCCGTAAAAAAGGATGGTGCTTGGATTTATTTGTTTGATGTTTGTGCTCACATTTCTATTTTTTTCTGCTACTGGCACAGAGCGGACCACGTGGGTGCACTTGTTGGCTGTGGGCCAACAAGTACGAACGATTCATTCGTTTGAACGATTTACACTTTTTTATACCAACGGTTTATCTAAAGTTATATTTTTGTTTTGGAATATAAAATTATATTATATTTTCCTTTTAAAAAAGGAAAACATCGGGGTTAAAGCTGTGTTAAAAATCACAACTCACGAAGCAACTAAAATGTTGGGGATTTTGAAGTTTTCGTTGTAAAATTTTTTGTTGTTAGTATGCTAAATTGATGAACCTTATTTGTTACCGTTGGCAAGTTATAAGTTATAAGCATGTTATAAGTTACGGTTGGGAAAAATTGAATATATTATATCCATCCAATATTTGCTTTTTAACTGATGGTAAGAAGAAAAAAGTGAGCATTTTGCAAGAAACTTCAGTAAATTATACAATATCCTTGAATTAATTACTGGTAGGAATACGAATGCGTGTTACTTGTTGAATTTAGCAACATGTTGACAAATTAATGCTATATTAGTGCTATCTGTTGCAGTCAATGTTGATTAGTGCTAATTATTGTTATTCGGTTTATTCACCGATCTGATTAAGAGCCTGCGCAGCATGATCTTTAGATTCCGGAAGAGGGATGACTTTCTTTCTCTCAAACTATATAATATTGAAACATTAGGCCAAAGAGAATCCACCTACGAGTTATGTAATGGTTTTAATTAATTTAATGTATGATTTTTATCTTATTCATGTATAATCTTAAATAGCTTTAATCTTAAATAGTTAATATGCGTTTGCAAATGTTCTGATGTACATTTTGAGATTTTGAGGAGTATTGCAGTTTTGTCTTTACACGCTAATATATTCGAATAATTTAGAAAATCATGGATGTAAACATTATGGAAAATAAAACTTAATATGGATCCTTGAGGAATTCCAGCTAATACAACGAAATAATTCAAAAAGGGATAAATCTTGTGAGATAAAAAATCTCTCTATAAGGAAAGCTTTTATAATTAAGAAATATGTGACGATTAGTTTCATCATGCTAAACTTTGTTGAAAGCCTATAAAATATAACAGGCAATAAAGTTTTACTTAAATATATACTCAAACATTTAGTAATGTCCTCAAAATTGTTATTTTATTATTTTTCTCGAATTTTTTTAAAAATATTCGTAACACTTGAATTATTTCATAGAATTAAATATTAATTTTTATCTGTTAATATTGAATTAAACAATTCCCGGTTTTTTTATCATGCTCCTTCGATCAAAGGTTTTCCTTTCAGAAAAATTCCGGAGATATTTTATTAACCATAAAATAGCAGAGCTATGATAAACATATCTGTATATAATATACAGATTATATATATATACATTACATATATTATATATATATATGTATAATATATTATATAATATTCAGCTCATAATATCTAAGCTATGATAAACAATAATTGTATTATGACCAGAATAAAAGATTTAATTACTAAGTAATAAAATGGGAAAAGTAAAAATTATTTTCTAGAATTAGTTTTTGTAAATATATTTCGTTCACAATTTGATTCTAATCCAAAATCCAAAAGTGGTAAATATTACACCAGTGTTAAACAGTCATAAGTATTTAAAGATTTAGTATATTGATAATAAATTTATGATTATTTTACCTTTATTATTTATTATTTAATTATCATGGTTAAAATGTCTAAAAAACCGTGAAATCGTATAGTATTAAAAATAATGAATATCATTTTATGTAGAAGAGTTAACTGAATTAGGTTACAGGCTATGGTTACTGTATTAATACTTTGTAATAATTATAATTTGTAATTGTAATTATACAACAGAAATATGTGAACAATCAATATTATACAACAGAAATATGTGAATACATTCAAACTACATTTACAGAATAATATTGGATTTATTATATGGATTAATTACTGAAATACTGGACCTATTTCAGTTATTTTAAAGTACCATACTAAGTTCATTATTCCGTTTTACAGTGTAATTAAACAATGCAGCCTATAGCTGGAAATGCCAATTTGAATGTTTAAAATGTTTCATATTATTTTCCATAAGCAATAAATAAATTTACGTCCACAACTTTAAATTAAATATTAACACATATAAATTTTTAATTGGCTAACATTTACCATTTTTTTTTTTAATATTATTAAAAATATTATAATTAAAATAATATTAAATTTTCATTCGGAGAAATTTATTTTAAATACATATCAAAATTCAAGAAATTTCATTGTAAAAATATTAACCGATTTTGCTTTTTTCCTTTAGGTTAGTAATTAAATAATGTTACATGAACTTCCGATTCGTTTTTTTTCTTGCACGTAAGCAAATATCAGTAGATTGAATTTATATACTATTATGGAAAGAAGTCCATTACATCCTGCAAGGATTTATTTTAATTATTCGACTAGCTAATATTTTTTATAGATTTTTTTAGTAATATTTTTAAACATGATTTGTTTCCATTTTAATTTATTCCATAAGTATCATTAAATTCTTTTATTTCATGTTAAATCTTGATAATTATGAGATTCCATCAACTTTCTTACTTAAGACACGTAGGAACAAAATTTAATTATAATTAATCTGTGTTTAAAAATATACTTTCAGTATACAATCACTCCGTTATTAAAAAATAAAAATAAAAAAAAATAAATAAAACAAAATTGATTTTATAAATAAACTTTTACGTTCTTAAATTCTGCAATAAATTGTTACTTTACTGGAAAATTTTCATGGATTACGTTTAATACTATTTTTTATTTTTTTTTTACACATTGTTATTTATAAATAATTCATATAAAAGAAAGTAAAATCTACACGATAACTTCATATTTCTTGTTTTAGTTCACTATCATTTTATCTTCATATTCCAAGATTGAATGATGGTAGGATCAAAGGGTATGTTACTGAAGATATATTTCCAATTTCGCCGATGTAAATTGATGAAAAAATAAAATTTTACATCGTAATAACAAAAAAAAGATTACATGTTTCTTAAAATTAAATTTAAGTAATGAAAAATATCAATGAAGAAAAATTAAAAAGTTGAAATAAAAAATCAATATTTTCAATTATTTCGAAGATTTAAAAGTTCTTGCAATCAAAATTACTTTATTTTAAGGTGAAATTTATAAAAATTTGTTCGAGGAAGCTTTCGGTATTTATTGAAATTCTTTACAGATATTCACTGGATGAACTGAATGTTATAGTTCGTATTTTGTAGCTGTGGTGTGTGAATTAGGTTTTGAAAGATCTTACTGAATGATTTGTTATATTAAATTTTGTTCATTTAAATTGTTGTGAAATGTGTGTGTATATTTCAAGTTGCTAAAATTTTTGTAGTCTGCGTTTTTTATTATTTATGTTTGTATATCTGTGAATAGTTTCACTTAGTTATTATATAATAATATTATACGCAAAAACTGCAAAGGATCGAAACTGTTTAGTTGAAACATGAGCATCTCAAAATCTCAAAACATATAAACACGTTGAAACAGTATTTTAAATGAACATCTATAATTTAATCACCCATCTCATTAAACGCTTCATAAACTTATAAGACACTTCAACATCAAATTCAAACATTAGTGTTAGATCCGTTTGCATCACAACACTCAAAGCTTACTACTGAAGAAGCTTAGCATAGAGAGAAAAGTGGAGCAGATAAAGATAATATTTTTAAAAAAAAGTTATTTGATTAAGTATATTTTAGATAAAAGAAACCGCAGAGAAAGTAGGGTTAAACTTTCCTTCGAAAAAGACAGAATTCATGTTCATCATAGATTCCTCCACATCCCTATATACGTAATATGGAAAAATCATCAAAGTCGGCAAAATTAAATATCGGAATAAATAATCCAATTTAATAGTTTATATAAAAAGTCAATCAAACAAGAACGAGAAAACTGGCATTGGCTTGCCAACTAGCAAAAGATATTTATAGCAAGAACATCTCAATAAAAGCCAAAACCAGACATTACAATACGGTAATAACACCAGAAGGCCTGTGTGTTTGTACGTACCAGAATGCATTTTCAGTTTGAAATCAGCTGAAATAAATGCAATAGAAAAAAAAGAAAGGAAAATATTGAGAAAAGTTCTAAGATTAATAAAAAAAAGGTGAAAACGAATACAAATCTAGAAATAATATTGATCTTTACAAATAAATGAAACTAACAAAATGTCAGATTCCATTAGTAAAAGGAGCCAAATTCTTTGGCCACGTTGTAATAATCAATGATAACAGGCTAACAAAAAAATCTCTACCGAATTTACAACAAAAAGAACGGAAATCAATGGATTTCAGTGATTCGAAACTACCTAAAAGAAATTAAAATATTTAATGAAATATTATACTTAAAACAATTTTCCGAAAATTGGTACAAGATTTCAAAGGTTTCCAAGAGAATGAAAATTTCTGATTAGAGGACAGAAAGCGAAAACAAAGTTAAAGGATGAATTATTCTTGGAAGATCAGGAAAGAAAGATCAGAAGAAAGATAAATGAATTCAGAATGTTGCTTCACGTGATTCTCAGTCGATCAGCTCGAAAAACGTGTATTTTAGTTCGAATTAAACTTTTGAATCTTTAAAACATGGTACATCAGGAGTATTAAAACCAAACTTTCAAAAGTTATAAAGAAAATTAAATCGCAAATACGGAGTATAATTTTTTGTTGACTTATCATTTACCTTCAGTAAAACTCTAAGAGGATTATGCAATATGTAAATTAAATTTTATCTGAAGAACGGTCTTATAAAAAAAAAAAAAAACAGCAAATCTTTAAAACCTCAAAATTTATAATTTTCAGAATATTATTTCATTGATGAACTCAAGCTGTAATGATATTAAAGCATTAAGAAAAGAATACAATTAAGAATAAAGATTTAATTTATTAAATTTAAAATGGTGGAGATCAATTTGTTTTATTTTCTTTCATACAGATTAAATTTAATTTAATAATTATGTGTGAACGTTAGAAAGTATAAAATCTCACACCGACTTTCAAATAATTAAAATAGTATATTAATTTTTATATTCTATAATAATATGCTACAATAGGTCGCTTTAAATGTAAACACTTTTAATTATTTATAATAATGGAGTTGATGTAATTTACAAAGGTGAAATTACTCGGAAAAAATAATTAAAAAAAGTTCTTCATCGAGTAGAAATTGTATATAGTGCTTCATTTCCAATATTAATTTCTTACGTTACTCAATTTTTATTCAATAATATTTATAATATACAATTCAATAATATACAATAATATTTATTGTAAAAGAAACATCAGAGTTTATTTTTCTGAGTAACGAACAATTTTCATTACACAGCCAATCTCTGTTATGAACAGAATGAAATTATCAATTGTAGTGCTGAATATCGTTTACATTTTTGAGGGTTTAGCATGTTGAAGTACAATAAATACATCAGTATATTCGGTTTAGCAAAAAATACAATACGAAACCACTTCACTCCTTTCTTTCCGTAGTAAATCTGGAATGATACGCTTGTAATTACTGATTAACGCTGTACGACTTTAGGATTTGATAAGTGTCTCATACAGCTTCCAAGTATCTATTATTATTATTATATGACCTTACATACATATATAGAAAATATAATATCATTAATAAAGGATGAAATGCATAAGTGCAGCAGAACACATAAAATGTTGCTATTGATTTGAATACAATGAAATAATTCTATTATACACTTATTGAGTTTAAACGTGGTTATCTTTTTTAGCTAACCTCTCGTGTACTGCATAAATAGATTATAGCGAATTTATTATTGTTAGAATGACCGATTAGACCAATGAGTGTGACACCTTATTATTTGTGTCGTTAATTTTTGTAAAATTGTACTATAAAATAATAGTTCTGTAAAAAAATAATAAATAGTTAATTATAAATATAAATAAATTAATTAATTATAAATTATTATTTATTTAATAATTTATTAATTATTTATTGTTTAATTATAATAGTTCTGTAAAATAGTAGTTGTGACTTTGTTTTCTGTTTTGTTATTATGTTTTAATTAATTACTTATCAAATTATAATTTAACATTTTCCTTGTATTAATCATTAAAAAATTTCAATCAATTTTTGTATAAATTTTTGTAGGTATGAGTTACTTTTTATTTTAATTGCAAATTTAAATTAAATTTACAAATTTTTCAATGTAGGTACTATACCTTCGATACTTAAAAATTGGTTGTTTAATTTCTTCATGAAAATTTAAATGAATTATTATGATCTCTACTCTTAAAAATCATGAGTTAATAAGAAATACGCTATTCATAACTTTTAACGCTGATATTCCAGTAAATTGAACAAATATAGTCCTTTATTTTATAGAAAAGATTCTTAAGTATGCAAATGTAAAGTAAATTAAAAACCCCTCTAATTTTTTTTTATAATTGAAACAACTTTTTGCGGTTTCTGGCATTCTTCCTTGTACCGAGAGGCTAGGTCATTGAACTATATTTCACTTTAAATAACTATATTTCTTCACTCTTTGATTTTTGGGCAGAGGTCGGGTGCGGGACAAATAAAAAATGTTAAATAGGTTCAATAGTCATTTGACATATCATTTTAAAGAGCTCGAGAATACGAGAAAAATATACAATTAAACTAAATTTTGATCGCCCAGTCCAAAATGGAGGCCAACAGTGTGTTTGTAAGTTCCACTTTAATTATTATGTTAGTTGAAATATCCCGATTCTCTCTTTGGAAATCTCCGATAAGAGAGGCTAATCCAATTACGGCAATTTATTTCATGAATAACTTCTAATGTTTTTTCATATCTTTTTTTATTGTTATTATTGAATTATTATTTATTGTAATTTTTTTGTTTACAATAAGAGGTTAAGAATTATTAATAAATCAATATATTTGAATTCAAAAAAAAAAAGTTAAAAAAAAGGAGATAAAGACGGCTTTGAACCGATGTGCCTTCCCTTTGTAAGATCCAAATATTTCATTAATTAAAATTTGATTTGGATATAATTCTGGAACAGATTATGGTCCCTATTATTTTCACGCAGTAAATTAAAAAAAATTAACAGAGAAATTTTAGTGTAAAAAATTATACATAAAGATAGCTCAAGCATTGGTAGCAGTGTTTTTAGAACGTTTCACTAAATTTAATTTCTTACTTTTATCAACAAATGAAAAAAGGCGTTTCGCATCTTTATGTTCCTGTAAGCTGCGTTTTTTATATAACAATTTTCTAGATTTATCTAAATTTTAAATGCAAATATAAAAAAAGTTTGAGCAGCATTTAGTTTTCTTTTATTTGATGGAACCAGAAGAGTTTAATACCTAAGGAACAAGAGGTCCTAAAATTCTATTAACATTATTATATGCAGTTTTTACTTTTCCTTGAAAAAAGAATGTTTTGTTAAAGAACAATTTGAACATCTGGTAATTTTTATTTTATTCATGTAAGAGTATCTAATAATGTACCTGACAATGCAAGGAAACGCAAACTCTACGAACTTAATGGAATTTTTATTCATTAAAAAAGAGCACATTTAAAAAAATCCCTTTCGGCACGCTGGAAGGCGGAGCTAGATTTCACCGGTGTTAAGTAGGGGATAAAAATATTTCCACCTTAAAGTTAAAAACTTCAAATTTATTCAATACGACAATGGTTGCATGTGAAAAAACTTTCACATGTTTAGTATACGCAAGCCCCATCTTCTTAGAATTCCAGCAAAATTTGGATCATCCCTTGCCGTAAAGGTTGGTCATATCAAAAATTGTTTCAGACAAAAGTTTTAGGTAATATGTTTAGACGAATTACGACCACTTTAAACCGATTTGATACTGTTCCTATTAAGTAAGGAAGGATATTTTTTGTCTTCTAAACTCCATTTTTTCCACTCCCTAATCCAATGCTAGGTGATATCAAAAAACTTTATTTAGGTAAATTTTAGGCTCTTATCCAAAGAATAGTAGGAACTTTAAACGAATTCGATATTTTATCTAATAAGAAAGTTATAGATATATTTTTTTTTTAAAAGCCCCCCTATTTCCACCCCCATACATCGATTTTGCCCATTAACGAACTCAACCTAGATATTGGGTCGTTATATTTTAGTATCAATTTGAAAGTGATTAATGGAAAATTACAGCATTTATCGTGTTCACAAGAAAGTGAAAAATGTATAATATACATATAAAAATGTATATATAAACCTTTGAGTTGACGATGGCTTTGGGGACTGGGGGATGTGAAACGCGAAGATATGTAAAAATTTTCCGGAAGTTGATTCATGGTACCCATTACAATAGGTAGCTTTCTTATGAAAATCTGCCTAGAAACTGGTTTAAGTACATCAATATTTGAATAAGATTAAAACTGTGGAGGTAGAAGGTTTAAGACATTGAAGCTTCTATACTATTCGACATTGTTAAGGGTTTTTACTTCTTGAAAGAAAGGACGTGTTATAAAAGAATCTTGATTATCACAATATTTTAATGTTTTTTAACCTATTCACGGGAACTCGGGAAAGAGTAATTAGTGGTGAATTGGGAATCTTTTGGGTATGATGGTAACGGACCTAAATCTCATGTTTTTCATTTGTTTTAGTGGGATAACACATTATGAAAAAATAAAATTAAAAATTTAACACGCTTTCATTTTTTCCTCATGTAAATCCAGGATCCGTTATAGATTGCAGGAAAATTCTTTCTTTTTAAATCTAATGAGGTCGATTTTCTTTATGAAATGAATCACACCTGCATTGGATAGAGTCCTTATAGTAAACAAATTTCTCGCAATCAAACTTTAATTAAATTTTTTATACTATTATTTATTTTATTATGAAAGGGGTAAATAGGAAATTACATTATGGTCATAGGTAGGGTTAACGTAATTATTAAATCAGTTGAGAAGAAATAAACTTTTAAATAGTGAAGAAATTTTTTCAGATCATTTCAGTAGTTCTGCAGGTTTATATATATATATATATATATAATAGCATAGATTTAGTTTTTTCACTATTTTTCGTACTGATATAAATTTTTTCTAGAAAGATGATCATTATGAATAAAATGTTCACAAGAATGATTATCGAGCTAAATAAGCTTCAAAGCTATGGTGAATTAAAAAAAGTAATAATAATAAGACTAATATCAATCATATGGCATATGATTATTACGCCATATTTCCTTTCATTTTTAAATGAATACAGCTGCAGATACAAAATGAAACATTTATTTACTTTTTCGTTACTTTTACTCCATAAAGGGTTTTTTTTAAAAAATTAAAAACCGGAGTAATTAAAATACTACTCATTTGGCCACTACTGCAATAGGCTGGAGATGCATTTTTATAAAGTTGCAATGAAAGGTTGGTCTTTGAGTGTGTGTGAGTGGGTTCATTTCAGTATTGTGTAGAACTTCATAGCACCAATTAGCCAGCTCATTGCAACGATTATTTTTACGTTTGTATAATGAAAATATTACGAGAAATGCTCTATTTATTACTCTTTTGTGGAACTTATCCACTCATTCCATGCTGAACAATATTGTTTTCTCATATTCACGAACATTTCCTCTATTTCACCTGTTCTCTTTTATTCATAGTAACTATATAGTGTACAATGATAGTCTCTTTTTTCTTTTTATAAATTCAGTTCCTTCTGTGTGTACAATACGCTACATAGAAAGAAAACATAAATAAACAAATACATTTTTTCAATTTATTTTACCGTATCTTTATTTACACAAAAACAAAACGACTTTTTTTTCAAAATTTTAATTGCATGCATTTTTGAAATTATTTTTCTTTCAAATGTACCAAACAAATACTTTCATAGTTTACTGCTTTTAATTTGTTTACAATAAATTGAATTTCATTAGTATTATTATTATTAATGGTACTAACTTAATTATTTTTATATGCAAAACTAAAACATTAAAATTTTTGTTAACACGTATAAATTTAACATATTTGATATTAAGGAAAACATTAAAAGATTAAAAAATCCATCATATTGTTTATCATTTCAGTTATTTAATTATTCCTGTTATTCGAAAGAGATGTTTAATATTAAAATATAAAAAAATAATATTCTACTTTTTAGCTTCACTTCTTTATTTCAATTACACTCTACAATCACAAATAACAAATATACGCACCTCGTGTCAGCGTGTTATTTTGTGTGGATGCGATTCTGAAATAAATTGTATTAAATTACGTAGTAATTTCCAAAGCATAAGAACTACATTTCTATTGCGTAAAAGGAACAAAGAAATTTCAAAAAATGAATAAATAAGCGATCCTTAGCATTTCCATCAGAAATTAATTACTTACAGGACCTAGACTTAAAAATTAACTATAGAATGATTTTATCTGTATAATTAATTCCAATATAATTTATGGGCCTACCTATATATATTTGTGTCGTGAGTAATTAAAAATTTTTTGAAGCATTTCACTGATCTTTTCGAATCAATTCAAGTTTATTGTATTCTATATTTTGACTCGAAGGTAGTAGTACTTCTTTGACCTTCACTTAAGTAAACTCAGATAATCTACTAGGAGACAAGTTTACAACCGGAATTCTTAACCAACAGGATGTTAACACATTTCATGAAAGATAAGAGGTAAAATATCTTGAGAAATATATGGTTTGCATACAAAACTTATATGCGTTTATAATTTGGAGTATAAATATTGTAAGATAAAAAAACGTAAAAAAATTATATGATTCCAAAGATTTTTTTACGTTTACGTTATGTGTTTAATAAAATTGTTGTATTTAGAAATTTAATAATCCAGACGAAATAATAAAATCAAATCTTATTATTCCCCAAGCTAACACTGAAAAACATCTTATGAAATTTGAGAAGAAAATTGTGTAAATTTTTCCAACAGAACTTCTTATCGTGTATGTTTATTTCTTAAATTGGAACATGTTTAAAAAAAATTCAAAACAATAATTAAGATATAATATTGGATAAAAGATATAAGATATAACAATGGAGATAAAATAAAATTAGTTTAATCATACGTTAGCTTATCCATAAATACAAAATTATAAAATGTTCAGTTAACTAATAAATAAAATAATTTAATAATTAAAAAAACGATTTACTACCATTTAACGTTTTTTTTTTTTTTGTAATAAGAGTCATTAATAATATTTACGCTACGATAAGTTTTGAGTTACATCATTTACTATTTTTTTAAAAATACTTTAACGGGCTTAATGGTTTAATCGTATCTACTGCACGTCACACAATTTTAGAGAAGTATAAGGGTTTACCTAAATGAACAATGAACCTCATTATTGGTGATTGTTTATCATTTCAAGAAAGCACAATTATTTATCGCATAAATTTAAACTAGCGAACGCAAACTTGTTAATCAGTCATTTGCTGGGCTAATGATATCCAGAATTTATCATATAATTTCTCTGGGATTGAAGACTGGATGAGTCTTCATCGATGGGAAGGTTTAAACTATCTTTCCGGGTTTGGTTGAGTTGAGAAAGTTGTGTTGTTTAGATGTTTGGTTTTGGGAAAGTAAACCTTCTTTCCTCTATGGTGGTTTTTCCTAAACGCTCATTGATCCGGATGTAGAAGACTCTTTGAGATTTTTGAAATTCAGTAAGAAAAGCTGTTCCTATAAACCGGTTCGCGGGATCTGTTTAAAAAACCTAACCAATGCCTGATTTGTTTATCGGGTTATAATTGTTTCTTTCCAATTGTTTATGATAAATTATTAATCAGAAAAACAATTCACTACATTGTAATACTCGACAATATAGAAAGATATTCATACAGTTAAATGAATAAATGAAATAAACACGCTTTATTATTAGATTAAATACAAATACAGAATGAACACGAGATTTCCTTGGCGAAGTGTTAAATGTTCGTCCTGAAGGTTCTGGGTTTGAATATCAGACGGGCTTGGAAATTTTCAAACATTATAAATATTACACATCATATTGAATGACATGCCTTAAATGAAATGGTGGCAATAAATGGAATAATGGCATAATGGATATTATGGAATAAACAAGTGTATCAAATAAAAATCAGCGGCTTACAAAGTTTTAATAAATCACATTTTCCGGTATTACAACAAACTAAATAAAATTGGAACTAAACGAATGGATAGGCGTTCATACTTATAAACGAATCCATAACATATTTATAAAATTGGAAGGGTATCTGGAAATAAAAATCGCTACTTAGCTCTTTATGGAAACAAAAAAAAAGTATAGAAATATAGGCTTAAAAATATAATTTTGTCAAAATAGAAATTTGGATAAAATTAAAAAAAAAGTTATTAATAAATTGCTATTGAAACAGGTATTTAGTATTTTTTTTTAGAATTATTCAACATAATTAGGATCCTTAGCGACTTAAAAGAAATTAAAAGCTTTTTATTAGAGAGAAATTGTAAGTATTACGAATAAATAAGACCCTCTGATATTGAAGAAAATAATTCAGTGTGCTTAAAGATTACCAATTAAAAAATTAAATTAAAAAGAAAAAATGTAGGAAGGAAATCTAACTAAACGTTTCTGAGCCTAGTATATTAAATAAATAATTAAATTACTGTTAATTGTTTTGATTGTGTTGTAGGTTAATTTTAAAATGAATCGTAACAATGATAAATGCTTGATGATAAGATAGGGAACATAACCGTGTGTATGGCTAGTACAATTATACTAAATTTGGAAGGCAGATGCGCACGCAGTAGGTTACTAGCAAGTAAACAACATACGAACCTGTCTGAACAGGTCTGTTGTCAGTGTCGCGGCGCGCTATAGTATAGCTCACTGCGATGTATTTGCGGGTGTAATTATATAATTTGTAGCATTTTTGACTAATTTTGTACAGGTTGATTAATTTTATTACGTTGTGTTTATTTAAACAGTATATAATTCAACAAAAAGTGTGTCTTAAAACATTACTATAAACGGATGGAAAGAATAAATAGGAAGTTTTACAATTTGTTTTAATAGATGACGTTTGCTTTTAATACGATTGATTAACTGCACAGTTTCTTATCGTTTCCATCTGAATCCTTCTATTTTAAGCATGCTGTGTATGTGTAATTCGTAATTATGCTTGTAAGTATTTCGTAAAATATATATAAAATCCAAACTAATATGTTAATTTTAAATTAAAATTTACACAATTTACAAGTAAATTTAAGTACGTATTATTTTTAAATCCTACCCTACTAAAGGGCATTTGCATGTGTGTCTGTCTGTGTGTCCGTCCCCCTTAGCTTAGCAGATAACAGGCACTGATTATGTACTGATCATGATCACTAGCGGAAAATTCAGATTCGTTAGTACGTTTCATGGCAGTCAGGTGTATTCTTGTTATATTAGTATATATTTGTTGGTTGTACTTGTTAATATTCATACTTATGATATATATTTTTTTCTTTAATCGATATATATGCAAAATATATAGTAATAATATTATATTTTTTATTTATGTGATTTTTTTCTTCGTAAAATAATGAACTAAACCAAAAAGTAGGTACCGGAATGTGGCGATCACTAGCGGAAAATCCCGATTCGTTAGTACATGTCTCGTGGTGGCCAGGTATATAATTTTTATTTACTTATTTTATTAATAAAAGAAAGGAATTATTAGTTATATTTAGCAGTAAAAAAAGAATTCTTATTTAGCTGGAGAGAGTCGTTGGAGCGCATCCGGCCGGCGTAGTCCGCTCTGCGCCAGCAACTGGCAACTAACACAAACTCGCACGAACACACACAAGCCAACTTCCAATTATCAATATGGCTAGCGTTAAAACATTATATACTATTAAAAATGATTAAATTTTATATCTGCTCACTCCTTCAACCTATTTTAATAATAATAACACCAAAATGTCCAGAAAAATATTCTCTACTCGCTAATATTTTTTTTGTTAAAAATTGATGTAAAATACTTAATATTCTCACAAACCTGAGGATACGAACGCGACGGGGGTCCAGGGAGCAGAACCCTGTCGACTAGACTGTCGGGCGAGCGAAGGAGCCCTGACCGGCTTGTATTTACTAAATTCACACTCCTCAAAATATACAAAAGTTATATTTTAAACCTATTACCCCCTTTAAACGATTCGACCTAAAATTAATAATTATTTGTTCTCACTGATTTGTCATCAAGGTGGAAACAATTAGCAAACATTATCAGATGGTTAAGGGGAAACAACCCCCCCCCCTCCTGTAAAAATAGAAGTTCTGTCAGTTTAATATATACATATTTTTTTTGTTGTTATGCAATATATTTTAGCGTTATCAAAGTGGGGATAAATCTTTAACCTTTATCACAGATGTAGTAAATAAATTATTATTGTAATTGTTCTATTATTACGTAATCAGGTGTATTCTTGTTATATTAGTTTATATTTATTGGTTGTACTTGTTATTATTTTTATACTTGTGATATATATTCATTTCTTCAATCGATATATATGCGAAATATATAGAATATTATATTTTTTATTTATGTGATTTTTTTTTCTTCGTAAAATAATGAACTATAACCAAAGCGTAGGCACCGGAATGTAGCGATCACTATTTTCTCGCCTATTTTATTATAAATAACAGAGAAAATATACTAATCGGTACAAATTTGATTCCCGAGATAATTATACTTTTGGAACCAACGGACTGTTCGTATTAAAATTATGAGATTTTCGTAAATAGATTTTGTATGGGTTCACATACGTTTTCATTTTTATCTTCAGAACAGATTTTGGTACTTACGTATTAACGCCACCGCAGCTACAGCTTTATTGAAAAACAACGTAGTCAATCGGATTTCGGTGGAAAATGAACAGTCTCTTAATTCATTTTAATAAATGGTTATTTATATTTATTTATTTTAAAAATATAATTTAACGAAACTTAACGTACGATCGCTAACCTTGACTAATTAACACTGTAATTTTTTGAGTATTTATTTAATAAATTCAGTAATTATTGATATTATTTATTATTTAAATAATCAAAACACTCCTGTTAATTAGTCAAGGTTAGCGAGCGTAGGTTAGGTTTGGTTAAATTATGTTTATAAAATAAATAAACCATTTATTAAAATTAATAAATAGACTGTTTTAAATCTATGTTAAACTCTATATCGGCCCATTTTCCACCGAAATCCGATTGACTACTTTGTTTTTAAATAAAGCTGTGCTTTTTAAATAAAGTACCCAGGTTTTTGTTGCTAATACTAAAATTACTACCCACTCGTATGTATAAGGCATTGATTATATTATTTTTTTCCTTCGATTACAGAGGAGAACCTTTGTATTTTAAATGATGTTGGACTAATGAAAATGTTAATCTTAATTTTGTTTCGCTTATAAAAAAAAATAACAATCGTAAAAGCATTTATTTTATTAGCATAAAACTATTCCGTCTCTAAAAATTAAACATTCTTTTTTTTTAAGTAACTCAAAATATTGCTATTTAAACTGGTTTAAATTAAATTTACCGATAGCTACAGATAGAATACGCTAAGTCAGTTATGTACTGCGAATTAAGATTATCCTTTTGTGATAATTTAGCTCAAACTGACCGATCGTATAGATTAGCCCTTCTCCCATCAGAGTATGTTACATCCATCTTGGAGGTAACATAGCTTGTAACTTGTTACTACAACATTCATAGCCTGGTCAGGGTGTGTAGTTAATTAGATTAGTGGTCGGAGACATTATTGAGGAGCCGTTAGCATTAAAATATGATAGGTTAGGCTGGAATTCAAACTATCAGTCTCTATGGGAACGGTTTCACTAATTACCTCTGACAGCTCAGAATAAAGATTTTCTCGACTTTTTATGTTTATATAAATATTTTTTAAATGATTGTCTTGATGAGAGAATAAGTAAATATGAAAAAAATAATTTAAAATTTAAATTTTATTACTGAAAGAAGAGAAATTTTAAGCTTAACGTTTAATGTTGTAATTCAACATTCATTAACAAATGCTATCATCTATTTCTTAGAAGTTTTTAATCTTCTAATTATCTTACTTTCTATACTGTATTTGTTCATACGTGAATTAAGTAATCCTGTAATGTTTTCTTCCTCATTTCAGACCATATAACTTCATTAATTAACTTTATTTAACACATTATTAATAAACATATTGTTATTTTTTTAGTTTTTAACGGTTCACCAAAGAGTTACGAGAGTTGCATGTATTGGTTTTTTAGGAACTTAAACGTTAATATATCAACATTTGAACGATAATGTAAATCTGAAAAATACACTGAATAAAATCATTCAGAATACCCTTGTATTTTATCTGTTTTTTAAATAATAGGTAAGGAATTTTAAATAAATAAGAATAACTTTTATTATCTGTTTTGTTTTCAATTTATACAATAACTCACAATTTGATGTCGTCATGAAAAGCCTTCGTTTTTTCTAAATATTTTATCTAAGGACTATTTATTATATAAATGTCCCGGATTATGGAATATAGATTTTATTCTATTTTAACACATTTAATATTAACATAAACTAGTATTATTTGATATGAGGTTGGAAATTTTCCATTTTTTGGTACTTACGTATTAACGCCACCGCAGCTACAGCTTTATTTAAAAACAAAGTAATCAATCGGATTTCGGTGGAAAATGAAGTCTCTTTTTATAAATGGTTATTTATATTTATTTATTTTATAAATATAATTTAACCAAACTTAACCTACGCTCGCCTAGGTAAGTAATTATTGTTATTTAAATGATAAATAATTGCAATAATTACTGAATTTATTAAATAAATACTGAACTAAAAGTTACGGTGTTAATTAGTCAAGGTTAGCGAGCGTAGGTTAAGATTGGTTAAATATATTTATAAAATAAATAAATATAAATAACCATTTCTTAAAATTAATTAAGAGACTCAATAAAATAAATACTCAATTTTAAATAAAGCTGTAGCTGCGGTGGAGTTAATACGTAATTACCCATTTTTTTTAATATTTTAGTTATATGCATAGTTTTTATAACCTGTCGGGTAATAATACCGAATAACGTATGCAATAAATATCAGATTTAAATCCAGGTGAGAATATTAAATTAAAAAAAAATCGCTCATTATAAAAAACATTTTTTTCATTTTGTTATTGTCAATTCTTTTAATTTTGATAAGTAATGATCGTAAAATTAGTACATGAATAACATTAGTGATCTACAAATAAATAAGTAGAAAAAATAGGTGTTTTCTACCTATTTATTTGTAATCAGGAAAAATTTAGTTCAGAACGAATTCATTTATTTTCATTAAATTTTCTTATTGTAGTAGAATGTCTTTCTAGATATTCTGTAAGCCAGTTATCATCGCTTGGATCGGAAAAATACCGATGAATATGGGTTAATAATATTGCTTTAGAATGCATAAATTATATTTACCTTGCCGACTTTAATCTAAGTAACTTAATAACGAGAAATCTCCATGCAATGTAATCGGTGACAGTAGCAATACTGAAAGGGGTATTTTTAAATAATTAATTTTATTCTTGTTACAACAAACAAAATGTCATCTTTTAAAGTCATTATATGAGTATAAAGTACATTTTAATTTGTATAATTATTATTTCATTATTAAAAAATGTTATTTTTAGATGTTTAATCTTTTAATAAAAAAAAACAAAAAAAACGGTAAATATTCATTTGAATATTTTACACTTGTGTTCATAATCTTTTCTCAGCTAAAATTGTCAACTACAATGTAAAGGAGATATCACTCAAGTCAATAAAACTTTTAAAGTAATAAAACGTAACAAATTGAATTAAATAAAAATAAATTGATACGTACAAATGTAACAGCCGATTAATCTTTAGTACTGTAATAAGTAAGCATCTCGCTTTTTTCTAAAAAAAAAAATCCAAAAGATTGTAAACCAATGGTTTTTATATAGTAAAAGATCCTTTACAATTAACACCATTCATAAAATTCTATATATATAAAATTTATATATATATATATATATATATATATATATATATATATATAAATAAATAAATAAAGAATTTTGTGAATGATATAGACTGATTCGTTTACAACAAAATTAATCGATACTCTTTCACTTAGAAGCGCCTTAATGAAATTATTAAACATTTATTAGGTTTGCGTATATTTCCATCTGAAATGCAGAAACGAGTTACCTCGAGTTATTTGTTTTGTACCATGTACGAAACATGTAAACCGATATTTAGAGAATTAATAATTTTAACTTTTCCTTACGTTTATATTTATTTTTGTTATAAGGAGTACGTCACTTTTTATTCAAAGAAAAAAATATCCACCTCTTATTAAACTAAACCGAACTTTTAATTTAATAAAAACACTCCTCTAAATATACAGAAGTTATATTTTAAACCTATTACCCTTTAAACGAATCGACCTAAAACTAATAATTATTTTTTCTCAGTGATTTGTCATCAAGGTGGCAACAATTAGCAAACCTTATCAGATGGTTAAGGGGAAACAACCTTTACAATAATTACAATAATTCGGCTTCAAGAAAAGGCCTTGTTATGTTCTGAGGCCATTTTTAATAAGTTATTAACCTACTGAAAAAAAACTGTTCATCACTTTATTTAAAATTCAATTTAAAGCTTATCTTTTAAGATAAAAATATTACTATCGATAAATTGATAAGCTTAAAATTTTTAAAACAACCAGTATTTTTTTGCATTTCGTTCATTGTGTACATAAATATTTAGTTACATAATTTTCATTTAATTTTCTAAGTTGTAAATTATATTTTGCATCTAGTAAATTCATGTATTTACCTTAAAATTATTTTATGTGTTTACATTTTCAATGTTTAATTTGGCAAACATACATATTTACAGCGGTTATATTTAAACTTACGCGTATAAATTATACAAAACGTATAAGAAGAGGAATCGTTTAACTAGAAATGACTACAGCGGATTCTAAAGTTGTTACGTTAATAACATTTATTTTTATTTAATAAATATTTATGTAATTTGTGATGCTGATCTAATCAAGGTGTTAGCATGCTTCTCTTGATTCATTCAGGAAAATGTTGAGCAGTTTGTTTTCCTAACCTTTGAGTTGCATATGTACGCAATCCTAATGATATTTACATAATGGTATATATATATATACCAATCAGAATAAAATATTTATTTAATTAAATTTTTATCATCACAGACTTATTAATCAAAATTAGTGAGTATATATGGTGATTTTGTAGATACTTATTTAATGTTATTTATTACTTTTAACTTCTATAGTATTTTCCTATAGAAAATAAATATAGTTATTTAGTTCCTATAGTTATAAATTCCTGTTTCTTATGTATACTACAAAATTTATATTATATACTCGTAAATTAAGTAGGTTTGTGTATGTAAATTACAAGTAAAATAAGTAGGTATAAATGTGTAATTTTATCCACTCAAAACTTACTTTATAGAAATTAATATTCAGTTCATTTATATGATTGAAATAATACATTAATAGTTAATACTTTCTGCCATTTCTTTTGGTTATTTGTGTTTCTGCAGCTACGTCTGAGAACATACGCGAGTATTAAGCATAAATATACGACTGTAATGAATGAAATATCTATTACTTATATTCGTATAATACCATTTCAAAATAATTAACTAATGCCGTAATAAATTTTAATAAAATGTAGAAAGTTGTTTTTTTTACTTCCTTGTACGAAGTAAAGAAAGTATTGTATCGCAAAAATATCGGTTTTCAGATTTCAACGGAAATAACCAGTTTGACCATCCCTGAATCCATTTTGACTAGTTTCAGCGTGACGTCTGTAGAACGTACGTACGTATGTATCTCGCATAACTCAAAAACAATTAGCCGTAGGATGTTGAAATTATATATTTAGGACTATTGTAACATCTAGTTGTGCACCTCCCCTTTTGATTGCAATTTTTCTTTTTCCTGTTTAGCCTCCGGTAACTACCGTTTAGATAATTCTTCAGAAGATGAATGAGGATGATATGTATGAGTGTAAATGAAGTGTATAGTCTTGTACATTCTCAGTTCGACGATTCCTGAGATGTGTGGTTAATTGAAACCCAACCACCAAAGAACACCGGTATCCACGATCTAGTATTCAAATCCGTGTAAAAATAACTGGCTTTACTAGGACTTGAACGCTGTAACTCTCGACTTACAAATCAGCTGATTTGGAAAGACGCGTTAACCACTAGACCAACCCGGTGGGTTAGTTGCTGGATACTGTTTGGAGAAAACATAACGTATTTAAAAATTAGAAGTAATTAATGTAAAATTGAAAAAAAATCTATATGTAAGGTTTCTTTTATTATTTTATGTTTACTTTTACTTTTCTGTCCAGCGTTATAGCAGAGCTATAGCTTTAGAATGGAAAGTATTGTAATCGGTCCATTTTGGACAAATGCTGTTTTCAACAGATCTGCACGTTTTGACACCTAAAGAAACCAAAAATCGGATGGTAATTTTCCGGGTGTTCGGTGTCGCCCTCTAAATCCCCTTATATCTTCAGAACTATTGGACCGATTTTGATTAAACTTGATCAAAACACTTTATATATGGGGTTCAAATTACTTCTGTATATGGGGCATTGATCCATTAAATTTTCAACTTAAAATGTCAGCGGTGTTGACATTAAATCAATAAAGAGAAATGAACTAAGCTAAAAACTCTGTCGTATTTTACGTCTGTTTTGTAGTTATAAAAATATTTTTGGTGATTATTTATATATATATATATATATATATATATATATATATAACATTTTTTTAAAAATATTTGTAAATATTAAATCATGCAAAAATCGTTTCAAATATTAAACAAAATATAAACTCTTTTTAAAATATTTTATTCATATTATTTAAATAATATTTTCGTTTTCAAAAATGTTAATGAGTGGTTATACAGCCTATCGGAAAGTGATCTGAAAACAATTCTTTTTCGTTAAATGACGGCTTTATTTGCAGCTTGTTTTTATATTATTTACAAAATATTATACGTTCATAATTAATGGAAACGTAATGGTTTTAGTATAATTTGCTATATAATATATTTTTTAGTACTTTTGTTTCTTTCATCAGCATTTCAATACGGTGTAGCTGATGAGTTAAAATAAAATGTAGGACCATTTTTTTGATCTAAAAATTTAAAACATTTTTTTTTTTTTTTTTATGATACCCCTCCTTAATTTTGCTACTATTTAAAATGGCATGGTAACTCTAATAAACATTTAAAAACATAAGTTTATTTGAAAAAAATGTTAGCTGTAAAACATTTTTTCCGTTGTGAAAGATGAAGAATTAAAGTAACTTATGAAGTCGTAAAAAACTATGTATTTTATCTTTTAGAAACAATTTTCCAAAACGAAATTTCCTGTTTTTCCGCTGAACTATCAGGTTCAAAGAAATAGCTGTTTAAAATTATAAATTATTTTATTTAAAATACAAGTCTGATCCGTGATATTATTTGTTGCTGCTTTGTTTACGTTTTTATTTTAGTGTATACGATTTAAAAAACACTAAATATTTTATGAAAAATTTTTAGTTTGTGCGTAAAAATGAGGAGTACGTAATTCATTATCATAAGCAATTTTTTTTTTAACCAAATTAATAATTTCAGTTACATTTGTTGTTAACGGTCAAGTAATATGAATAAATAAAGTAAAAACCGTAAAGCTTTCAAATGTAAATGGAAGAATCTAAATAGTAAAAAACTTTGTGAATTGTTAATTCGTGTGAATTCGAATATGAAATATGCTTTAAATTCAGCATATTTTGTGAATTTGATCGAGTGTACTCGTGGTAAATAAAGCTTTTCCTTTGAAACAGTTATAAAATGCATATATGAGTTTGCGTTGGGGAAACATACACGCGCGCGCATAAGTTCATGTGTATTTCTGCTTTGTTATTTATATTTCATTAGTTGCTACCGTTTCAATATCATAAGAGAGTTAAATATAAGCATTTCAGTTTGTTTACAAAAAAAGAATATCATTATTATTATTATTATATTTTTTTTACCTTCAATTTTTTTGGTCATATTCTCTTGACTGGCTTTATGAACTTCTCCATTTCTTTCCATTCTCTGCTATTCATTCAGTTTCACGATACTCATTCTTATTGTATTCTACATCATTAATTACTAATCTACATCGTATTTTTTCTTCGACTTGTCTTAATCCTCTTAATTTCGGGCATTGTTTAACAACCTAATTTCTATCGTTTTTGTATCACATCACACATTTCAATAATGTCTGCTTTCGGATTTTTCTTTTATCCATATTTCACTGCTATACACTGGAACCCTTAAAAGGATTTTATTTTTAAATCTTATTTTAAACTATCGAATAACAAACGGTATTTGTTGTTTTTTTTCAAAAAGACTTAGTTGACACATAACCCTTGTTTTACATCTCCTTTACATCGTCCATTCTCAGTGAATTTACCGTCAAATATCAAATTTTAATTTTTAGTAGGTAAAGTTTATTTGCTTTATACGTTTTTACGCACATCTCAATATTTGTAATTTAATGCTCTTTATTTTCGATAAATATCTTTTTATTATTAATTCTACATATTTTCAATATTTCTTTTACTCGTTCTTAATTTTAGTTAAAAAAAAACTATCATCAGCGAATCTTAGTGCCTTTAGTAATAGTTAAATTTATTTTTCTCCATTTTAAAATTTTTCCTTTTCAAAGTGTTTATTTCCTTTCCAGTGTACAAGCTGAAAAGCAAACAGGAATAAATTCCTTTTTTTACTCCAGCCTTAGAGTAGTTTTGGTCTTCTGTTCTACTCATACATATACATATATATTCGTATATACACATCTTTTATATGAAAGTTCTTCCTTTTTTTCAATTTTATCTTTCATCCATTAATTTTCAAAATGTTATTCGCCTAAATGTCATAAAATTTTGAGAAAAAAATTTTAAACATTTATTATTCAATAAAAAATCGTTAATCTAGATCGTCGGGAATCGTTAATCCCATTAAACATGATATCGCTTAATTCGGAAGAAGAAACTACGAAAAATTACTTTTCTACAGTTACACATTTCTATTATTTACGTTTTTTAATGCATGGAATGTCGCAAAGAAAAATCTATCAGTTTCCTGTCGACTAAGAAAACACACAGTGTGGGTATAAAGCATGTATATTTCCAATGAACGACATTTATCAAAGGAGAACTAGATGCTGCTCTCTTTGAAGATTGGTTGGAAACTGATGAGTAATATCTCTTGTTATCATAATCTAACCAAAGAAGAAATTTCAGATAACGTAAGGTATCTGGTTTGGAATTCGAAAATAACTCATAAATGTAAGCCTGTAATTAATTTTTTTTTTCCGTTTAGACTCCGGAACCACTGTAAGAAATTACTTCAGAGGATAATATGTATGAATGTAAATGAAGTGTAGTCTTGTACAGTTTCAGGTTGACCATTCCTGAGATCTGTGGTTAATTGAAACCCAACCACTAAAGATCACCGGTATCCACGAGCTAGTACTCAAATCCGTATAAAAATAACTAACTGCCTTCACTAGGAATTGAACCTTACAACTCTCGATTTCAAAATCAGCTGATTTACGATGACGAGTTCACCATTAGACCAAGCCGGCGGGTTAAGCATGTAATTAAAACTAGGCAAACGCATTGTCATAAATTATGTTGTTGACTTTACCGAAAAAAATAAACTCTAAAAATTTCAGCTAATTATGAATTTTTAAGACATCGTCGAAATTTAATAGTTAAGAAAATGAAGAGGAAATATTTATATAAAATAAATAAGTGTATCAGCCATTTCTAAGTTAATATAAATATGACATATTGCCTGCCATGGTGAATAAGGTAAGTGAAAAAAAATTAACTCGTACATCACAGATCAATGCATTCACTTGGTCAATGGCAAAAGACAAACTAGATTTCAGTTTTTATTTACACTTACAACAATGACGTGTTACATCTGTTTTAATGCAAATTATTTTTCAATGCTAATGTATATTATAATGTTTTCAGGATTTTAATAATATTTTGTTTTACTGTAATATCTCAATATTATAAAATTATTAAAATTTCTTACATTGTAACAATAATATTATTATTCCAGTTGAGATTACTTCGACTTATTCAATTTTATTCAGGAGGAAAACAAAACTGGTTTTTTAATCTAGAGTGATTAAGAATAGGAGGAAAACAAAACTGGATTTTTAATCTAGAGTGACTTTAATTAGAATTTTTGCCATTACTTTGTTATTTATGTACGGATTTGGATAAATGAGATGTCATTTTCTTTGTCATATAACACAGTTTTTTTTTCTAATAATGTTTAAATAACTTGTGGTTGCAATTAAAAGTTTGCTGCCTGCTATCTTGGAATGAATTGATAGATCAGATTCATTATTTTTTTACAAGTAAAACCTCTAGGTAATCTAGCAGTATACGAAATTTCATCTCGATAAGATTAAACATTCCACAGTAATAAATTTTTATGTAAAATATACAAAATGGTGGATAGCCGGTAAACTAGAGTTTCTGGACATACGTTGATGTAAAGATTTTTCTTTATTTAGATGTGGGAGACCATTCCCTGAATTGTTGAAACTGTTTTTATAAACTTTATGTATTTATAATGTGTATGTATCTATTGAATGTGTTAGTTTAAATAAAATTTTATTTAATTAACTGCCTTAAATAACAATATTCTACGTTAACTAATTTATTCGTTTTGGCAATGTAAGAATGAACAATAAAATTGTTTATTTTTATAAAAGTAAATTATTTTGTGTTACCTTATATTTACGAGTTTATCATAAACAATATTTCTTATAATTAGAATCTTAAAATATTAATATTTTCTTAAGCAGTTTATTTATTTTTGTTGGTTTGTGTATATTACATTTCTCACAAAAAAGCTGCCAGCCGTGTAAAATTTATATAATTAGTCTCTTCCACGTGACTCAGTTTTGATCCAATCCTGTTAATTGTATCTGTTGTTTGAAAAAATAACTAAAACAACTCAGATTTTTAAAAAAAGTAAAAAATACTCGTACTTAAATTTCCATTTTAAAACAAATAAACAATTGTTTTGAGTTATTATTTTTTTTATCGTAATGTAAAATAAATAATCTCGTTATTTATAACCCGACAACGATTTTTTTAAAAATATTTAATGAAAAAAAGCAAAATAAAAATAAAATTATTATATTTAAATTTAATGGCAAAACTTTAACTCCGATGTAAACGAGAAAGGGTTAAACAAATGCTGTAAAGAGTTCAATATAAAATAAAATATAAAAGAAAAATGTGTGTTTTTCATTAAAAAAAAAAAAAAAAAAAAAAAAAAAAAACATTAATGAGCTACCCACCCTTAACAAAGTTAGAACGCGGTGAACTATAATAATGATGACTTGCCAAACTTCAAGAAGCACGTTTCATAAACTTCTGAAAATGCTTTACTTCTGTAATGAAACTTGGTAAAAACATAATAATAAAGTTATCTGAAAAAGAAGGCAGTGAGGAATCAATTATTAAATTAAAACAGGGCAGTATAACGAAGAAGGTCACATGGTTTATTACAAATTGACCTTAATGGACTATCGTGTCCCATAAACTGACAAATTTGTTTTGATTTAGGTTGCCAAATATGCATTTATGAGGAATCTAATTATTGGCGTTAATAGTTAATTATGATCCATTTTAGTAACGAAAAACAACTTGATAACGTAAGAATTTTAACTGAAATCACATTTATATTACGAAAAGATTAATTTTTGTTGATGCGTGTCTTACAAAAGGAATCAATATTTTGAATAATAATTCAGAATAATTCAACCTCATCGTTTAGGAGTTGGAACATTATCATTTTTCATTTCCATCATCGTGATGGACAAGTATCATATTATTACATAAAATCAGGATTAAGTCTATTATTTGATAAACAGGAAAATGAAATTGTTTTCGTTTAAAAACCCTTTTAAAGAAGCTTTTATTAAGTTGAACTAATGAAAACAATAAATGAACATTAAGAGTAATTCAATTTTATTGATTTATTATCAAAATCAAAGAATTTCGTAGATTTTAGTTTCATTTATATTTTTGTACCTTAGACATTTGACACGGGTTATTCAGTCTTGCATTCCTAAAAAAAATAAATAATAAAATAAAAATCTGGAATTAAAGTCCCGTTAGCAAAATTTCTTTGATATCAACATAGTTAGTTAAACACGAGTAGCTGAAGAAAACAAACCAATCCAGTTATTATTTATAAGCATATCGATTGAGTTGGCACATTATCAATATTATATTATCATATTATTAATGTGATGGCATATTGTCGTCATATTACATCCACTCCAAATTTATTAGAAAAGTTAGGTGAGACAAAAATGTGTGGCGAGTTTATGTAGATTAATAAGTTTTAATTTCGAAATAAGTGGGTTCTCGTTGCTTTTAAAATTCGTCTGAAATTTTAATGTACACATTATTGTATGACTAAAAAATCATAGCTGATTCTTTATTCTCACAAGAGTTATTTTTTATTTATTGAACTTATTTATTACTTTTTAGTTAAAATTGCTTTAAAGAAATCAGTTTAGACATTTTTTTTAAAGAGTACTGATTCTCTTAAATATCAGGTGCTTTTTGAGTCAAATTCATAAGATAGATTGGAATATAAAACGTAAAGCAACAAATGTATCGTAGTACAGTGAACTACGTTTTAAGAACTAAGGTACACTAGTTAAAAATATTTTAACAGAGAGTAACAGTCTCTGTTCAATGGTTAATTTTATGTTTAATACGTATATTGGTATTATATATACATATATATATACATATATATATATATTTATATATATATATATATATATATATATATATATATATATATATATATATATATATATATATATATATATATATTATGTATGTTTTATGGTTAATTTTAGATATCCTACCCTACTGAAGGGCATTTATATGTGGGTTTGTGTGTGTGTCCGTTCCCCTTAGCTTAGTGCCGTAATGTACCGATCACTAGCGGAAAGTCCCGATTCGTTGGTATGAGTCTCGTGGTGGTCAGGTGTATACTTTTTATATTATATATCAATATATCGCATGTATATAGATATATATGCGAAATATATATTAATAATATGATGTTTTATTTATGTCATTATTTTTCTTCATAAAATAATGAACTATAACCAAAAAGTAAGCACCAGAATGTACCGATCATTAGCGGAAATCCCGATTCGTTAATATCAGTTTCTAGGGTTAAATATCTAATTTAACTTTGGTTATATCAGTTTTTATCATTCAAAAAAGGAAATATTTTTACACAAGAGGTAATCAATTTTGGACACCTAATAATCCCATTCCGAGACGCCAGGGCAACCCGCTCTCCACAGCTAGTACTTTTATAAAACATTTTATATATGAATTAATAATTAACATTTTATAAAAGAAGAATAGAGTTATGTTAAAATTTTATAACATTTTACAAAATTTCTGTGTGATGTAGAAATTTGTTAATTTTTTTTGTCGAAAATGCACTATCGTCGTTAATTATCACTGTAAAGAATTCCGATTTAAATTTTTTTTTATTTTAAGTAGCTTATAATTTAATTATTTTATATACTCTGTAAGTATAAAAAAATTATGAATAATTACGAAGTTCTAATAATATTTTAATCTAATTAAAAACAATTTTATTCGCTTTTTACGTAATTAAAATTTATCATAACATTATATAATTTCTTGCTAACAGTACATGAAGTTTTTTTATGTGGTAACTTCAAATAACTTTGATTTAAAACTTTGATTCTAATTAACAAATTACTTAATTTAAGTAAAACAATTATTTTCCATTAAAAAAATTATAAATTTGATTCTAGTGCAATACTGAAACTTTGATATTTAATATAGATAATTGATATCATAAGAGATATTAATTTTCATCACATAAAAAGCAAAGTGGGCACCCTGATTATTATTTAAAGTTAACTTATTATTTACTCTAAATTCATTTTTCATTTATTATAAAAACATTTATTTTTAAAAAAGCAATAACATAATAATATAATGTGCAAGTTAAAATTACTTATAGTGAAATAAACTGCTTATAGAGTTGTTATGAATATTAATAATGAATTTCGCTGAGATACGTAAGATTGGTTTAATCAACATTTTTTTTTAATTAATTTTTTTTTTTTTTTGCCTATCATGTTACAGCATATTCGAGATGAAATATATTTGTTTCGCAGCCTTTTATGATTAAAATATTTTTTATTGATTTCATTTTACACAGTAAAATCGATTATCTAATTAAACGTTTTGTAAAACACAACTAATCTATATTCTCTTCAAATTTAAAACAAATTTAGTTTACTAAAATATCGGTACTTATATCCGAGATTTTTATTACCATGAAGCTTGTTTACATTAGGAAATTATATTTAATTCTCTCATTTTGAAGGTAATTTTCAGACTACATAATTATTGTACATGAAAATACAGAGGTAAAGATTTCACAGGGTTCGTAGTTATGATTATTACCCTGAAGGCTGGTTTACCCCACCACAGTACCACCTTAAACAATCTGTATAAATCTAGGAATCAGTTCATATACAAATGTAGAGTAGTTCAGGAACAAGTTGCCGTTTGTTTCCACCCCTAAAAACACACACTAGTAACTACTATTTGATACATTAACCACATAGTCATGTACTATTTACATGTGGGGAAGGAAAACGAACGGACGCGTACAGGAGGTTGTTCTTTAGCCAGAATCATTCTATTATAGATGTATTTTAAGTAAGACATATTAAAAATGAAATAAATAATTTTTTTTCTACATGAATTGTTAAATTTGAAATAAGGCCAACAATTTTTTTCATCAAGAAACCGTTACAAAAAAAAACATTGCTTGAAATTCGCGTTGTGTTCCCGATTTATATCACTTATAGTGATTAGCTTAAATGAAAAATATGATGTGGTTAATTATCCTAGAAGATTTTTTGAAACAGATTCGAAAGTAACAACCATTAAACGGTCATAATTATCATCACTAGATAACTGGGGGATTACGGGATTAGTGCAGATATGTATATAGTAAATATTGATAAATAAATAAAAGAGTTTTGTATAAAAATGCAAAAAGGCGTTTTGAATGCTTTTATAAAATTTAAAAAAAAGTTTTAATTTAAAAATGCCCAGTATTATTTGAGATGATTCCACTCGAAATAGGAAAGTTAGCTTAAATTTAGTCTTAACTATTTGAACTCCCAATTCATACTACACATTACGCCTAATCATCCATCACACCTCCATTATACGGGGTTGTAAAAGATAAAATATCAAAAGGCTGGAAGGATAAGGTCAGGAGGCATAACTATTAAATATTCCTACTTTCATAAAAGATTTTTAATGCAATTAAAATTTATAACGCACTAATGATCCCCGACTGTTAATCAGTGTATTTTGTCCACTATTAAAAAAAAGTTAGTTTTCATATTATTATTTCCTTTTATTAATGATCCTTTCCTCTTACTGTTGTTCCTTTTATTGATCCTTTCCTTTTATTATTGATCTTTTAAAAGTATTTTGTTATCAGTTTCCCTGGAATTATCGGCTATGATAGAGTTGTCTGGTCTTCTATAGTAGCGTGTAAATTAATTCAAACAAAGGAAAGTTTTGTTTATTTCTAATTTTTGGCTACAATGCTTGACTATACCCATTTTTTAAGTTGTGTAATGTGAGGGTATTGTTTTTGGTTATTTAGCAATCATCATATACAAATAGTGTTTTGTGAAAGTTTGTTTTCTTTTAATGGTAACAAAATCATATTTTCGCATTTTTTTTTCTGTGTTTTGAATGTATAATAATGGACATATTTCCAAGAAGGCGTTGGAAAGTTGTTTCTCTTTTTCTGCGTATCAGTATCACACAACGATAAATAGTTTCTGAGTGTAGCGTTGGACTAAAACAATTTAAAGAAATTGGATGATTTTCACCGCAAAGGAAACACGAATGTGGCCGTAAAAGAAAGACTACTCCAACACGTGATCGGTTATTAATGAGAAAAGTACACATGATCCAAAATTATCTACTGTGGATTTAAATTGAGAATTATCCGCCAGTGGAACATATTTACGCGTGACAACAGTTCTACAACAGACACCGACTTCTAACGACTGGACTGAAAATTCGTCGGACAACTAAAAAGCAGCTTTTAACTTCAGCAATGGCTAAAAAGGTAATAATAATATTATTAAATATAAACTAATGTACAAGAAGCAAAGAAGGATTTCAGTTAAAAAAAACAAAAAAACTATTAACCTCCAAATTTAATATTACCACAAATTAAGTAAGTTTTAGCAAATCTAATGCACACTGTTTGGGGCCAAAGCACATGCTAACTGAACCAAATAAGACCCCCAAAAATATGCCCTATTTCGACGAGCCAGATTTTTATGTTCAAGGACGTAGGGTTCCATAGGTTAGAATAGAAGCAGATGAAAATACATCTCAGGCTCATATCCAACAATCAATTAAACATCCTCATAAAAAAATGTTTTGAGGTTGTCAAACATTTGAAGACTATTGTTTTTTTACTTCCAGTAGATAGTATGTTGAAAAGTGATGGATATACCAATATACTGAATGAAAGGGTTGTGACAACTTCAAAACAAATTTCCACAGCATAACGGATTGTTCCAACAAGATTTGGCGCCGTGCAATACTGCCAAAAAGGTGGACAAAGTTTTTGAAGAACGAAACATTAAATTGGTAGCCAACTCCTCAGACTTATTGAGAATTTTTGGGCAATAGTCAAAAAACGATCTTCAAAAATGAATTGTACCACGAGAACTGACCTCAGTAAAGCAATAATATCAGTATGGTTTCGTGATGAATAAATAAATAAAATGTGTACACCTGTAGAGAAGACGATGCTAAATCGTGTACGTGAAGTGATTAACATTAAAGTAGGAAATATTAATTACTATATATTCACAAATCGTACAGGTATAAATTTGCTTTTTTATTTCTATATAAAATTACCTTTTATTAAATAATATTTGTATTCAGATTAATTTGCACAGTACTGTATGTATACTATTGATGTTTAATTTTGAATCTATTAAAATTTGTATTAATTAACTATATTAATCATTTGTATTTTGCGTTAAGCAAGACTACACAAATGTGAGAGGACAGTAAAATAGAAATATGTGGAAAAAAAATATTCGTTTTTTCTGGGAAAAAATATGTATTTCAGCTAAAGAAAAACATAGAGTTCTTCATAAATTTCCTTGAAAATATACAATCCGAGAAACCGTTTTGTAACATTTATTTTTTGGAGATAATATTTCGTTGTTGTAACTTCGGTAGCTTTGATGCTAGGCTAATATTTGTTTACGTCATTAAAGTACAAGTAAATCGGACGTTTCCGTTTGTCATACAAGTCCAGAAGTTTTGTTATCAATAAGAAAGCTAATATAACATGTAAATAAAATCCTATATAGAAGATTTTTTTTTTTTTGAATGTGAATTATTAAATTATTACATCATTAAAAAGTATGTCTGAATTAAAATGTAATAAATTTATCAGACTTAGTACTTTATAATAAAATAGTACAATGATTATAATCCGTTTACAGTGTAATAAATGAAAGTAATCTTCCTTCCTTTTTCCTGTTTAGCCTCTGGGAATTACCGTTTGGTATTACTTCAGAGGATGATATGTACGAGTGTAAGTAAAGTGTAGTTTTGTTCAGTCTCAGGTTGACCATTTCTGAGAAGTTTGACTAATTAAACCCAACCAACAAAGAGCACCAGTATCCACGGTCTAGTATTCAACTCGTATAAAAGTAATTGCCTTTCCTAGGACTTGAACGCTGGAACTCTCGACTTCCGAATCAGTTTATTTTCGCGATTCGAAAACCCGAATTTTTTGTATTTTTTTGAAGTAAACTCCAACCTTGCAGTCTTGATCAGTTCAGCTTGATTTTTAGATAAATTTAAATTCCTAACCGTCATTTATTTCACCTTGTTATACAAGGTGTGGCTTATTGGAAGATAATTCAAAATCAAAATCATTGTTGTATTCTTCAGTACCTGCCTGATTCTTCATCGTTGCTTTCGAAATATACATTCACAGGTGGCTCAGAAACTGGAATAATTTCACAGTCAGGTTCAAGCCTGATTGCAGATTGCAATGAAGAATATTTTACAATATGTTTAGATTTTTTTAAAATTACAAACACACTTGTTAAAAGTAACAATCGGTTACATGATTCTTTGGTTCACGCCAAACCATAGGTACACCAAATGGCAAAGCCTTCCGTGTACCTTTCAGCCATCCTCTTAAATGTACAGAACAATTAGTGTATAGAACAACTATATGAGGAGCTACATCTTATCGTGATCACCAATTTTACACTGTAACTGCAAATGATATGCTTTTTAATTAAAGGTGTAATGTTTTTTCTATTTGATTTTACGGTAAACTCACCACATACGTTACAAAAGGCATCCACATAATTTACAAAATTTCGAGGCATTATGACACTGCACTGTTAAACTTAAGACAGCAATAAGAATGAACAAAATTAATTCATTCCTAAATCCTGTGTTTTATACAAACACAGCTGTGTTTTCAGCTACATGTTTTGACCTGCACAGGCATGATTAATCTTGTCCATGAAGGCTCACTCTGCAGTATTAAATATGATGTGATTTAATTCTTACTCTAGTATTGTTTATTTATAGTTTAAAATTATATTAACAAAGTTAAACAGTAAAACATGAGCTAACAAAATAAAATATGGGAGCTTAAAATGCTAATTATACGTTGAAAAATGAAAAAAAATCCGTTAATTAAAATTTAAACATTTTTCAAAAATGGTGGGTGATAGAACGATTCAGAGTTCATATTCGTTTTCAGCATCAAAAAACAGATTAAAACCATGTACGCAAATTAGTAAACAAAAATTATATTTATCAGTGTAATTAATTAATAATTGTTGTAATTTATATATATATATATATATATATATATATATATATATAATATGTACAAAGAACCTAATGTTTATTAATGTCCGGTCATAATATTAATGAATGCAATGCGTTATACTTGTATGTACCATGCTATTATATTTATGTATTCATACTTCTCCAAATGATTCCGTCCTTGTGTGTATGTGTGTGTGTTTAATCGTGATACTATTATACGAGTTTTTATTTTTATTTTCTTCGTGTAATTTATAACTTAAACGTACGCGTCAAGTTACCTTTCTTGACAGTAAACTTTTACTGATGTAAGAATTTCCCTTTTTATTTTATATTAATTATTATTATTCTTGTTGTAGAAATTGCCAGAGTTAATAATTAAAAACTATTTTTACAGGGCAAATAATAATGAATTAATAATTATTCTTTCATTCATTCATTTATAGTGTTCTGCCATTAGGTCAGGTCCTGAGACGGCTGTTTTCCACCTTGTTCTATCCTTTAGTAACTTCTTTGTTTCAGCATATTTTCCCTTTTCCATAATCCCATCCACCATTTGAAATGTCTTTTTTCCTGTCATCCACCAAGCCTTCTATAGCATCCACTAATAAATATCTATATATTCCTTTATATTTTCCTATATTCAGTTACATCTCGCATTTTCCTGTTTTCTCCGAATCTCCTTAATACTTACTTCATTTGTTATACGGTCTTGCCATCTGATATTTATCGTTGTGCGCCATACCTACATCTCAAAAACCTCTATTCGTTTACTGTCTTGCCTTTTTTATCATCCACGTCTCAGCTCCATAGAATCACATTCTAAATTAAACATTTCATTAATCTCTTCCTTAACGCTAAGTTTAACTTTCCACACAGCAGTCTTCTTATTAAATCCTTGCGTACTTCTTTATAGTCTTGTTTTAACTCATTAAAAGAAATTTTTGAAAATATCAAATACAATAAATAAAGGAGTTCGACGAACCTTACTTAGAATAACTAATTTTTAAATATACTGAATTGATATAATACATTGGATGCTACCGCAAAAATAATAATAGATTAATTCTGTTATTAAAATTAAAAAAATTACGAATGATTTGTCGATAAGGTAATGGTTTTTAAATTAGCAGCTATGAACTTACTGCACTTATGAAATGTTGTTGAAAATGCCGACAGATGCTCACATACATTAATCTGTTATGAAGGGAATGCAAGATAAATTTTGGTGTGTATGAAAACGACGAAACTTCTCAGATTTTAGATTATAATTATTTGAAGTTACACTAATCGTAATTTCATACCCCTCACATCTCGAATGCATATTTAGGTGTATGTTTTGGTTAAAATAAGAAATTTTGTTAAGGAAACGATACAAATTGCTTTATAATTAACAGTTAATTATAATTTACATTGTTTCTTAATTGTTTACATTTACAATTATGCTATATTTCTACTTTGTACATTCAAGTAAAGTACACTGAGAAAACAATTATACAAACCTAAAATATAGTATTGTTGGAGAAAATTACATTGAAAAATTACAAAACGAAAAGGAGGTAAAAATCCAATCACTTTTCATTAAGTATTATTTAAATCAGAATTAGGAAGATTTATTTATATTATTGATTTTAGAAGTAACTGCATATTAAGTGCGTTATATCTTCCAAATTACCTAATTACCAAATATTAATATACCAAATTAATAATATTACCAAATATACCTTTCAAATTAAAAACTACAGTAATAAATTAATGGTTGCCATTTTTATTTTCCATTCTTATTAACCACGGATGTTATTTATTTTTATAATTTTCTTTAAAAAATTTGTTTTTTTGTCTTCAGTCATTTGACTGGTTTGATGCAGCTCTCCAAGATTCCCTATCTAGTGATAGTCGTTTCATTTTAGTATACCCCTTACATCCTACATCCCTAACAATTTGTTTTACATATTTCAAACGTGGCCTGCCTACACAATGTTTTCCTTCTACCTGTCCTTCCAATATTAAAGCGACTATTCCAGGATGCCTTAGTATGTGGCCTATAAGTCTGTCTCTTCTTTTAACTATATTTTTCCCAATGCTTCTTTCTTCATCTATTTGCCGCAATACCTCTTCATTTGTCACTTTATCCACCCATCTGATTTTTAACAATCTCAAAATGTTGTGAAAAATTAAAAAAAAAGCTCAGCAAGAATATAATTGTGTCAATAAATATGATTTTTTTTTTAGTAGCTATTCATACTAATGTAAAAAAAAATCAGTAACTAGAAACATGTTAGTTCAAAACTGAGTGAAAACAATTAGAAAAATAAGCTATAAACTGTTAATTTTTTTGAACGTCCTCGAATATGTGTACCTTCACAGAGTAAAATCGAATACAAAGAAAATAAACTTTATCTTGTTTTTGAAAAATGTTATAGTAACGAAACGAAATTACAAAGATAATACTAAAAGTTTATTGAGGAATAAAATAAAATAAGGAAATTGTCGTCTTTTACCATATTATGAAACTAGATATTAAGATTCGGATTCATCTGCAAAGCTTAATGTCCGTCTAGGAGATTATAAGAATTGCAGTAAAAAAAAAGAAAGTTTTATTACATAAATGGTTGTTTTTCACCTTTTATCAAAACAATTTATTAAAACGTAGAAATAAAACGAAATTTAATAAAGTTAAAAATAGGTTGCATGTTATTGCTTGTTGAGGTTTTACGAATAAATGGTTAATTTTCTTTTCTTTTAAACAAAGTGAGATAAAAGTAAACTTTGCTTTGCTTTTTAAGTGTTAAAGTACTTGGTAGAGGATAATTTCTTTTGCAATTATATACGTAGTTGTAAATAGCACATTTTAAACGTCGTGTTAAAGACTGAACAAAAATTTATTTAACAATTTTTATTAAATAAATCTTGTTTAAATAATTTCATTGCTGTGCAAAAAAATAACTTAACGTAGGTTAAGTTAGTATTAGGTATAACCTGAATTTAATTCTTTAATTTTTGAAAATGTTTTAACATTTATCAATTAGAATTTTATTTTGTCAAAGTTTTACTAAATTACTAATTAGCTTTACTAAGTTTTTCATATATTAAATTTAGTATTAGGTAAATTTTTATAATTATGATTACAACTGAATTAAATAATTTCCAGTAAATGTTTATCTACATTCATCTATAATGTTACACATATGAAATTGTCATACACCTTTTACAAAACGTTAATAAATATTGCATTTTCAATTAGATTTTTTGCCAATATTATAAATCTAAAATAGATTTCGTAGCGGTAATTAAATTTAAAATAATGTCGAAAATTAAAGGATTTTTGTGCTACAAAATTGATGCACTTCATTACTGTAGATGTGCTGTGATCAAATCGTAATTTTTTTAGCTATTTGATATGTAACCGTTTTTACTTTTTTTTTTTATTCTCTTTTTTTTATTAAAACTCTTTACTTGTTTTTAAATTCCAATTTTCATCACAGTACTTTTGACAGCTTTCCTAGAACCTACTTTCTGTATCTCATACTTCTAACAGTTTCATTGTCTTCATTTCTTTTACCCTTCTTTATATAAAGAAAAAATCTTTTTTTTCTATCAATAAATAATAACAAAAGCGTAATGTTTTAGTACAACCGGAATTTAATTCTTGAATTCTTAAAAATGTTTTTAACATTTATCAGTTTGAATTTCATTTTGTCAATCACATCTACTAAGTTTTTCATTAATTAAATTTAGTATTAGGTAAATTTTTATAATTATTACAACTGAATTAAACAAATAATTTCGTGTAAATGTTATCTACATTCATCTATAATGTTAATAATATGAAACTGTCATGCACCTTTTACAAAACGTTAATAAACATTATATTTTCAAATAGATTTTGCCAATAATCATCATTCATCTATGTTAAATATTCAACGGACACGTGTAACGCTGTGTATAATAAATAATTATTTATTAAGGAAAAATCTGATAACTACTTGATTTGTCATTGTTATTTTTGTTATTGAAAGTTGACTAAGATGTCATTTTCGTGACAAGTTCAAGATTACATCAATATATTAAAGCGCAATAATATCAAGATCTATCAAATAAAATTTAATATTCTGTAGTAATTAATTGATTTATGAAAAAAATATCCGTTGAAATATTTTTTATATACGTATTTTAATTCATTAACGTATTTTTTCCCTAGTTTTATATCTTAACTACCCATCGGCTTTTTTTATTTATCAATCATTATTTATTCAGTGACAATAAACATACGAATACTATGCGATTATTTCTGTATATTTCATCAGTTTATTTTTCTTTCGGTACTATATTGACTAAAAAAGGATATAAATATTATTTGTTTGTTTCAGTATGAATTCAATTTCATAGTGAAAATAAAATTAATGTTATAATAATAATAATGTCGAATAAAACTAATTTTTCCGGAATTATCTATTTTAATGTGTTTTCTGAATTCTTTCACAAACATATGTTTGTTTTACGATAATAGATAGGGATCTAAAAAATCTAATTAATTTTTTAGGACAATACTAGATATAACACTAGTATTGTACCAAACATATAAATCTTCTCTGCCGATTAATTTTAAATCTAATCCCTATTGTCAAAATAAAGGTAAAAATCGCGGGTGGTCTTAATTCATTCAGAAATAGTTTTTCCGTTAACTTACGCAACTTCATTTCATTACTCAAATTTGATTTTGAAAAAGTAAAGAAAATAGAACTACTCTTTTTAATTAATTTATAACTAAGACAATTTTAAGAAACGTATTAAACATATTTGTGAAAATGTGTCATATTTTTATTTACTGCTTTTTGTTTAACCTCCAAGTCCACCGTTAAGTATGCTTCAGAAGATGAAATAGATGAATGATTTGTTGTAGCTTGTGTGAAAATGCTATGCCAGACCGGGACCTCTGGATGAAAGGCCGAGAGGCTACAACTCGCGCCATGGCGGCCATCATGTTTGGTACCCAATAAATCATAGTCTCCTGATTTTGAATTTTTAGAGTAGATTTTTGTTAATCGGATATTTCTAAGGAATATTTTTTTTTTATTTTACAATTAGGAATTTTTAGTTTTTAAATCTATAAAAATAGTGGTACACTCGTTTTGATAATATTAGTATGAGTGTGTAAAAAAGTAAAAAGACAATGCGACTAGTACAACGTAAAAGCTGCATACAATGTGGAACCATTACAGTCTACGTCCTGTCCCACTGTGAAATTTTAAATATCTATTTGTGACATTTTTAAATAACTATTTAATATTGTTAATAATTTACCTATTTTCGGCCAAATAGAATGGAATTCTATTTTCCATAATATATATTACTTGTTTTAAAATTATAAATATTAAGAAAAATGTCAACAGAATTTTATAAGAGTTTTATAGCAATTTTTTTTTTTAGGTAAGTTTTATTTTTGAGTGAATGGGGAAATGGAATGGTAAAAGTTTCTCCTCCAAAAGTAGGAAGAGTGATAATTTCAAATCGTTGCATTTCAATCAATTTTTGTTTTACTGCAACAAAATAAAAAGGTATCTTTTTTTAAAAGATATTTTTTTTTATAAAACCCATGTTTTTGATTTTTGAGAAAAAGGTCTTCGGCTCCCTCTCTAAAAATACTGGCGTTCTTGATTGTGTTGCTGAATTACTTTCTGAAGAAATAAATGGAAATCTTATTAAATTTTCATCGCTCACACATTAAATTTAATTTACTTTTTTATATTGGACTTCATTTAAATAATTGAATTAAACGTCTTCTAAAATAGAACTCAACAAGTAGATTTTAATCTTTTATAATATTAAACTCTTCGTTATAAATGAAATTAATTTATTAGAACAGAAACGACAATAGTTAGTTACAACTATTATTATCACTTTAGCTAAGGAAAAAATTATCTTAGTAAGTTTAACTTCCTGAAACAAAGCTACAACGGCTGAGAAATTTAAAATAATTATTTTTTACACGACTGCCCAAAAAGGAGTGTAATAGGTGAAGAAGTGTATTTAGGGTGTATGTATGTATGTTCCACTTTAGCAGCTCAACCTGTGAACCGATTTAGATGTACGACTCGCGTTGGAATTCTTACGCGAGGGTCATTGGCTATATAAATATGTGTGGGTAAATATATTATACAAACTTGAATGAATTGAATTAATGAACTGTGCGCCTCTATCACTATGTAAGTTTGGTTTTAACTGAATGATACGAATCAATCGAATGAATAATATTACAAAAATAATAGAATTAAATATCCGTTAAATAAAATAAATTTAAAAAATTTTTTAATAATAATGGGCTTCCCGTGGGGGGGGGGCTGGCTGTGAGAGTGGTGAGGTATTGGTAGCATCTCATGGGAGGCGAGACCAACCATCACCATGAACTGGTAACATACAGGGTGTCCCGGGGTGCTTTTTAGGAGGTACAATGGGGCTGCCCTTATAATATCTCTGCAAACAATCGTTCGATTTTCAAAATTCAAATGGAGTATTTGTTAGTATGTTGTGATCTAACAGATCATGGTTATTCGGAAATGTTGTTTTATCTTTCTAACCAATCTTCCGATTTTCATTTATTAATGTGTTCTGTATATTTTCATTTATTTTAATGAAATTAATATAACTGCATGTGTTCTTGAAATATTTTTTGCCAAAAAAGAAGTGTAATGTATTTATATTGTATCCGTAAGTATGTATGTTTGTTCAACTGTAGCAGCTCAACGGTTGAACAGATTTAGATGTGTGACCTTGCGTTTGAATCCTTACCTTACTGGGAGTGTCGTAGGCAATATATATATGTTTAGATAAATCAAAAACAAAAAATTACACTATATACAAATACTATATACAGAATTGTCACCTGCACGTTCTTTAATTATCTTGTATTAGTATTTATCTTATATTAAAGAGCAATGTTTGACAGAAATGTTCTTTTTTTGGCAGTCGTGTTTTTTTAATTTTTAATATTTATCTCTTGCTTATCGATTTAATTTCGGTATGCTAAACAGAATTAATTGCATTTTTAATCTATTGTCATTTATTGTATAATTAGTAAATTTCTTTAGATTATTTCTTTATTTAAAAGGATTTTCAATTTAGATACTAAAGCAGGAAAAATTTCATAAGGTTGATTTTAGCACTATTAAGTTTTTCTTTAGCAAGATAGTTTAAAAAAAAAAGTTACAAAGAAGGTGATGTTAGCTTATAAAAAATATTATATCCATTCGATTTTGACATTTTTTCGTATCATTAAAAAATTATCATTTATCAAGCAGGACGAAGGATTTTTGATGATTTTTTTAAAAGTAATTAATGATTCACCTTAAAAATAAAACAGTTTGGAAATACAGGTAAAGTTGGTTGGTCTGAATAAAAAAAGTTAAAAATGCCACATTATTTTGCAATAGATTTTGGCATTTTGTAAAAATCTATATTCAAAAACATATTATTATACTCTTGAAATTATGAATGTTCTACTCGCTTATTAAGAAATTATGCATAATTTTTGTACAGATATTTATTAAATTAAATAAACAGTAAATTTAATACAATGATACAAAACTTGTAATATTAATAAACTTAGATATTATCTTTAATCCTTTCCAAAACCAATCATTTTTATATTCACAAATAATAGATTAAAGAACATTTTAAAACTTCAATTTTGTATGCAAAATAAACAAACATATTTAAAATCTTAAGGATTTTTAAGTCTGAAATCATTGGAAAAAAAATTTGGAACTATTTTAAAACTATTCGAAAATGACAATATGAATAGGAATTTTGGGTCTTATATGTTTTCCCCCACAATGGGTTATTACGTTACGTATTAGTAATTGCCCATGTTATAATTATAATTATGTGATATTTAGAGGTATTTTCAGAGAAATTATAAATATAATCTAACCAAACATAACCTACGCTCGCTGGTCTAGGTGAGCGAGCGAAGAGAGCGGAGGTTTAGGTTTTGTTGCATTATATTTGTGATTTATATATAATTATATGTTTATAAATAAAATACGAGGAATTACCAATACTTAATACGTTATGTGAAAAAAAACCATTGTGGGGGAAAACAGAAAAGACTGTGCATTTAATTAAAATTTTTTGTCGGCTAAGTTAAACTGTTCAATACATAAATTCACTATTACACTGTTTATCTATGTAAAATAATAAGAATAGTAATTATTAGCTTGAATTTAGTACGTTTTTACAATTAAAATAGATACAAACTGGATACATCTTTCCTTTTTTTTTCCTGTTTAGCTTCCGGTAATTACCGTTCAGATAATACTACAGAGGATGAATGAGGATGATATGAATGAGTGTAAATGAAGTGTAGTCTTGTACAGTCTTAGTTCGACCATTCCTGAGATGTTTGGTTAATTGAAAAACCCTACCACCAAAGAACACCGGTATCCACGATCTAGTATTCAAATCCGTGTAAAATAACTGACTTTACTAGAACTTGAACGCGGGAACTCTTGATTTCCAAATCACTAGCCTAACCCGGTGGGTTAAACTAGATACATCTAATTTTTTTAAACACTACGCACACGTATGCATGAGATTGGAGGTGGAACATTATTGTGAAAAGGGATAACGCAATACCTGAGCAAATAGATACAACAATAAAGCATAAGTACAACCATATCAATATCGAAAAGTGGATTTTTAAAGGTACAAATTAGCAAAATTATTTATGTTAAATGTTGCTAAATACAAAAATTAAAAAAAGGCTTCGAGTACCCGTTTACGAGTTATTTAATGTGTTTTAAAGTTGCCAAATTTTATACGTCTATTTACACAAAAGCATTTCAGTTTTATGATATAAAATCATTAAGTTAAGCAGACAAAAAGTAAAATTTTTGTTACTGTTGAGTAGTTTTAGGCATTCATTTCCGTTAAATAAAAATAACATTTTTAAAAAAAAACATACTTTTAACTTAAAACATCAATAATTGGCCAACATGATTTTGTTTAAATTTTTTAGTAACATTTATTATTAGCAGGTCCACTACATTATATTTTAATACATATATATTATATTATATTACATACATATTATATTTTATACATTAATTAGAATCAAGGAAATTGATTCTAATTTTGTAGTTATAAACGAAATACAATATCTTTAATTAATAATTTCCTTTTAAAAAAAATTATGTTTTTTAATTAGCTTTATATGCAAGATTAAATTTACAATTAATTAAAAATAATATAAGATACCTATAAAAAAAATTAAAAAGAAATTTGTAGTTATGTATGTTTGGAAATAAATGAACTTTGATTAGTGATATTTTATGTGTTGTTTTGTTTCATATTGAAGTTTATATTTGTCGATAAAAACTCTATATTCATAAAGTATCGTGATAGAATTGCATTAAAGTTTTATTATTTCACAAACATTTGAATACAATCAGAAGTGTTCTAGCATAAATTGGTTTTTTATAACTAAAAAAAAAAAATAACTATAAACATTTTATTCGTATTACCGTGCTGTTCAATTTTATTTATCATATTCTGAACAAAATTTTGATTAAAGGCTCTTCTGAAGATTAAAAAATCTGATGTGGACTCCACATTACTTCCTTGTACGCCTTTAAATTATATATACACATTTTTAAAAGTACATAAAATTTTATTCCACTAATAACTTTGATTTTTTCATTTTATTTTTTTTATTACTATTATTATTGAATTATTGTTTATTATAACAGATTTTAGAACCAGAAATTAATAATTATTAACAAATCAATATAATTAAATTAAAAAAAAAGGTAAAAAAAGAAAAGAAATGAAGTCGGATTCAAACCGATGTGCCTTCTCCTTGTAACATCTAAATATTTCATTAATTAAAATTTCATTTGGCTATAACTCTGGAACCAATTAAAATAAGTACTACTTATGATATATCGTTGAAAAGCCCTCAATGAGGACTCATTATTGCAGTTAAGAAAAAGTAAAAATTCATATTTTTTGGATCTTGAGCTTGTTTGGACACTTTGGTCCAGTCGAATGCAGTCAAAAAGGGAGGTGCACAACTAGATGTTACAGCAGTCCTAAATCCAAAATTTCAACATTCTACGGCTAATAGTTTTTGATTTACGCGAGATAAATACGTACATACGTACAGACATCACGTCGAAAATCGTCAAAATGGTTTCAGGGATTGTCAAAATGGATATTTCCGTTGAAATCTGAAAACCGAAATTTTTGTGATCACAATACTTTCGTATAAGGCAGTAAATAGCATGTTTTTTTTAAAATAATTTTTATGATATTCGTAGCAAGAAAGGTTTCGGTAGTGTATATTAATTTTATAATGTTAAAAAAAAAATGAACAAAAGGCGAAGGGGAAATTGGACTTTCCTCAAAAATCCTCCTTCGAAATTGTAAAAAAAAACTAATTTCGAAAATATCCTTGTTTACCAATTATTAATTTCAGTTTGTAAACTGAAATATAGATTAAGAAAAAATAATTCAATATTCTCATTTTATAAGTCATTATAACCAGAATTCTATAAGGGATGATGCTTTTTTACTGAATTAAACCAAAACGTAACAAAACAAAAAAGAAAAGGCGAAATCCTGTATGACGTTCACGGCTAACAATAAAAAAAATCAAAAGAATTAAGAGCCAAAAGACAAAAAAAAAATCTCTAGAGGTAGGAAAGAAGATATCTAAAATACCTTTCTATTAATTTTCATATATTGGTTAAGCTTAAAAAATTTGCTAGTAAAATTTTCTCTAAAACTGATATACTCCCTTCAATACAGGCTAAAATAAAAAAAAGAAAATTTTCCAAAAACTTTTTAGTATTTTAGGCCTGACCTTACAATTAGAAAATTGTAGACCTTACAATTTTAGAAAATTGTAGATATTTCTTGATTTAGCGCGTTTTTACTATAAAAAAAATCCCTTTCGACACGCCGGAAGGCGGAGTTAGATTTTACCGCTGCTAAGTAGGGGATAAAAAAGATTTCCACCTTAAAGTTAAGAAAAACTTCAAATTTACTCAATACGACAATGGTTGCATGTGAAAAAAGTTTCACATGTTCAGTATCCAACAAGTCGCTTCTTACAATTCCAGAAAAATTTATATATATATATAGTATTAAATTTTCCCCAAAAAATCTGTGATAAATATTTAAACCGAAGGAAAATAAAGAAAAAACGCAAAAACGTTTATTTCAATATTAATGCGTGGGGGGGTTGATTTTTTGAAAAAGATTTCTGATATTATTTCTATATAATTGTAGGTAACATTTTTGGTAATAAAGTTTTCTCTAAAATTCCTCTGAAGGAAATAAGATTGTTTTTTAACGAATTTTCCCCACCTCCTAAAGGAATTTTGAAAAAAAAATGAATATGATCCATCCCTCATATATAGAAATATTTGAATCATATATGAAGAAGGAACTCCATTTGAAAATGTTATCCTAGAACGGCCAAATGTTTTTAACGAAAATTGTAACATTACCATTTTTATTCTATCTAAAATCTTAATTTTAAATATTTTTGTTCCGGCCTGCGTCAATTTAATCGGTTGAATATAGATATTTTAAATTTATTCTCTCATAATAGAAGATAATGCAGATTAAAAATTGCAAAAAATATTATAGGAAATTTTTTTTTATCTAGAATATATATTCGTTCGGTCCATCAAGTAAAAACGTATTCATTTATAGAATTTGTAAGAAATTTTATGTATATGATTTAAATTTTTTGAACAGGTTCATTCCTTTTTAGAAAGTATTCTTTCACAAAGTTCCAAACTTTCTTACGAAATAATTTTTTACATTTCAAACACGGGCTCAATTCCCCTTTTGGAATCTAATTTTATTTAGTTTTTTAGCTTTAAAGATCTAGTTAAGTAAAATTCTTGATGCAAAATTTAAAGCAACAACAATTTTAAATAAGTTTTATAGGAATATGTTTTAAATTTTTGATCAGCCAGGTTGTTCTCATTTAGAAAAATTAGTTTGTTTTTTATTGAATCATTTTTAATATATGTAAGAAAACATTTTTTAGAGGATTAAATAATAGACAAAAAACTTTGAACAACCTTTGTAGGAAAAAGTTATTTAAATTTTATTTTTATTCAAGTTTCCATCCGGCTAATAAAAAACTAAATAAATATTTCATTTACGTAGAAAAGTTACACGTTACGTGGACCAAGCCAGAAAAAATGAGCACTACACTACTCTACAGATATAAAAAATTAACTGCCATGTAAAAAAAAGTTATTGTGACACACTAATGGAAGTACATCCTACTATATGTACAATGCTTATTTTAAATTTATGAAAAGAAGTTAAGTATGTTTAAATTGAAAAAAAAAGAAATTTATTGTAAAACATAATTCTATTCTTACTTATTTTATCTTTATTCTTCTTTTATCTTAGTTTAAATATTTTTTTCAAGATTGTACTCAAAGTGGTAACTAGGATTGTGGTTGGATATTACCCAAATATTAAATTTCCTAATATCATTTTTTTTTTATTTTTAGAAAAAAGGCTTTGTTGCGTGATGTAATTATTATTCACCAGAGAAGTTTTGAGTAAATTGTACGTGGTAATATAAAAATGGGATTTTTTTAGCGTATGAAAAATGCTATGTCTGACCGGGATTCGAACCCAAGACCCATGGATGAATGACCGAGACGCTACACCACTCTGCCACCGAAATACTTAGAATTTACAGGACAAGTATCATAATGTATTATCAAGGTTACACAGCCCACAGAAAGTAATATGTATAACCATATTACCCCGGTAAATCTGTATATTTCAGTTTTTTAGTTGTCTAAAATGGTTGTAAACTGGTAAATTCGATTCACAACTGTTTTGAAATAAATTTTTTTTAATACTTATAGCTTAGTCAACAAAATTTTTGTCATGCAAGGTAGACTTATTTAAATGCATTCAAAAAGCGATTCTGTAAATCATAAACAGCTAAAATAATTGTAAGATCTATTTAAAGCAAACACGGAATATTTATACAGTTCAGTAACATTGTAAAAAATACATAAAAAATTCTAACGTAATTTCTCTGTTTGAAAAACATATACATGATCTCAAAAAAAATGTGAATAAGATTCAAGTACAAACTAGAATCAAGCTAAAGCAATATCTGTTATTTAACTCTAAAGGAACGTAGAAAACGAAGACGTTTTAATTTTGAAATTTTCATATGTAATAATAATTCTTATTTATTTATGTTTATTTGAGTAATTGTAGAAGTTCTTGGATTAAATTACAAGTATTTTAAAGGAAAGGTGCGAATTTGTAAATCAAAATCTGAGAGCAATTATAAGAATATGCCAGTAATTTTGACAATTAAACTGAAAAGTTAAAATGTAATTATGCATATCCTGTTATAAATTAGTAGGTCTAATAATAATTTAATTTAATTAAAGGCGTTTTGATATTCTTTATTTAGGCAAATGAAATGTGAATATTAATTATGAACTGATAAAAAAAAAAAAAATTGAATAGAAGTAAGCTCTTTGAAAAGCTTGCATTATATTCTACATTTATTTTTATAGCGACATTCGTATAGTAAACACATTTAACTTTTATTTAATATTTTATTCACTAATAAATTTTAACAATGTATATATTTTGGCTAATTCAAATGATCAGAAATCATTTTTTTTTAAATAGCATTACGCAATAACGCCCAATGATTTTTGAAACGTTTTAATTTCATCGATATGCATCAATTGTCTGAAAAATGTATATATTTTATACACAAATATTCTCAGGATAATAATCAAAAGGAAGCAAAATATTAGCCTTTTATACCATTACATAAGATTTTAGCCGGCTGATGATATATTCATGTGAACTGAAATGCGTCTTGAGGTGGAAAATACCTCAAAGCAACAAAGCGATAAATATATTTTAATGTAAAAGCTGAAATTTTGAATATCTTCTTATTAATAATATGATTAAATGCATTATTTATCAATAAAAACGTTTTCATTCATTTCTTCGTTCAGGAAGTATGTTGGGTATGTGTGCGTATGCGCCGTCGTTTATTAAAAGTTTTTTTGTTTTTTTAATATTTAAGAACATGTATGCATGGAGAATCTATGACTAAAGTGAGGTTAGTTTAAAAATTAGAAACCGTATAAATATTTCATTATATTAAGTAACAATGGATATTCATAGGGTATTTCCAGGGAAAAAGTTAAAAATTGTAGGATTGAAGTCCAGAACATTTCAACCTAAATTTAATATTAACTACCTAATCAATAAGCTATTTTATTAATTTGGAAATATTACTGATAGACAACAGGCAACAAGCGTAACTAAAATTTGTAATTTTCTGTTTCGAGAGTAAACTGAAATGAAGTAAAATTGTGAAAAAAAGTTTCTACCTGGAAAATAGAAAAAAAAACAAAATAAGATAAGGAGTTCTTACAATTTACCACTTAGGTAATATTTATCACCTGTATTTATTTTTATATCACATAAAACAGTGGTATTCGTAAGTAAAAATTAAACTTATGCATGATTTAAATGAATGTGTATAAAACAACTTCAATGTATAATGACGGATATACATCATAAAATATTATATTTATACAAATGTGTGTGTATATATATATATCTTCTGAATACTTTTATAATAATTTTTATGGCGAAGACTGCGTGTCGGTTTCTATGGTTCCGCGTGTGCATTAACTTACGTAGTATAAAATCATTAAGTATTAAATTGTACATAAAGTGAAAAAAAATGACAGAAGAAATGTTATTGTCTCCAAAATATAGTATATATTGTGTCCAAAAAATTGTTTCCAGATGCCACAAAAAAAAATCGAATAATCTCTTTCAGATTTATCTAATAAAATCAAATAATATTCATTTATTCCACATAAATTTTTCTGTGATCAAATAAATTTACTTTGAAATTGTAAAAAAAAATGTTAACAATAAGATATTTTTCAAAGAAATTATAATTGTTTTCTTTCTTTTAAATATAACAGGATTAATTTTTATAATAAATAAATAAGCAACTTGTAATAATATTAAAGAAAGAAAAAAATGTATGTATGTAATGTAGTAATATCCTTATGAATGCCTTTGAAATTACAGACATATTTTTAAAAATAAATTTGTAATCAATAGTCTGCTCTTTTTTTTTTAATAAATAAAATTATTTATTAATTACACTTTTAATATTACTTTATTATAATTTATTGCAGATGTATGGTTTTAAAATGTAAATTAATTTAAAAAAAAAATTGCAAATATTATAATCAAATTTGATAACTGAATAATAAAGGGACTATTTTTTAATTAAAGAAAAATATTGAAGTTTGAATAACTTGCGAGAATATTTACACGAAAAGAAAGGTGAATTAATTATTTTGCAAGTCTATAAATAATGCAGTACCTTTATTTTCTTACCATTAATGAAATATTCGTTTTATGAATGAATATACACATTAATTAATAATGAATAAATTAAAAAAAATAAATAAATAAAATTCTCCTGAACAGGAAAGTTCTTTGTACTAACATTAATATGGATTTCTAATTCATACACAGTTGATGGGAATGTGAGGAATTATATGTAGGTTAATATACATATACATCGGCAAATTAAATTAGAAATAATAAAAAAAATAAGAATAATAATTTAAAAAATATCGTGAGAAATTTTCTATGCACTTTTTATATTGTTATATACAGCAGATATCTTTGAAAACCAAATATAGTCGTCCGTTTAACAGTTAATTAAAAATGTTTTACTATTAAATTTTTCTTTTAATTTATATAAAAACTAATTTCTGTAAATGTAATTTTAATTTAACAACTATTCTATTTGCTAAAAATAATAAGAAAAAGGGTGTAGAAAAAAGCCGTACGCAAATTCTGTAGAACAAAAGGTTTAATATGTAACTTATTTACCAATTCACATAATCATCTGTAATTCGCTATTATATAATCTTATGTACTTTTATGTTACTATTTTATTTTATTTTTTTGGTATCAAATCCGTATCATGCTATTAATAATAGTTATATATATATAATTTATAAATCATAAACTTTCAGTCTTTGCATACCTATATAGAGAACAATATGTTCTTATAAACTTTGGCTTCATCTTCACATTTATACAATTTTTTTTATATGTATAATATCATTATTCATTTTAAAATGGGTTTCTTATTGTTTTAGCGCGAGTTTCTTAAAAAATATATTTTTAATCTACATTTCAATGGCAGATTGTTTTAATTTTATAAATTCATTATATACAGCTAAATAATCTTGGTTTTTAATAATAAATTGTACTTTAAAAAATCTATTAAAACTTATATTAATAATTATTGTCTTCCGTTACAACTGAAATTTTATATATATACATATATATATATATATATATATATATATATATATATATTTCATTTTGCCGTAAAAATTGATATTCGGTCAATATTTATCTTAATCATAAAAATAATTTTAAAAATGTGTAAATAAGTTAATGACACTTTCTCTGGCAACACAGATTTTTTTTATTGCCCGGATTAAAATCTATCAAGTTATTTTGTTTTTTTTTTTTTTTTTCAATGTAGTAGAATAAACATATCACTGCAGACAAATATGGTTATATTTATAAAAATAAAAATAAACTTATACATTTGCATTTTATATTTAAGATAAATATTGAAAAATAAATTATATTTTAAAAAAATATTGAAATTTTAATTATTAAAGGCTTTTAAATTGTAAACCTAGTTTTTACAAACCATTTAATAGTGATCCAAGTTACATTAAATACAGCACAATTAGTTTTATCTATTGCATTCAATATTATATATAATACAAATTAACTTGATCACATTTTCTTCTCTTTTAGTTATTTTATTCGTCTAAAATACCCAAATAAAAAAATGGTTCGTTTTTCCTGGTATAACATTGCACAATATAAATTCATTTTTGGTAAATGGTATTTTAATAAAATCTGCCATTAAATTGTATATTAGTATAAAAAAATTAATTAAAAAAATTTTTTTTAAATATCGATATAACTGCTAATTTCTTAACATTATAAAAATATATTTGTACACAAGATTTCATATTTATATGTATATATATATATATATATATATTTTTTTTTTTATAATACAATCATCTACACATATTTATTACGAAGGAGCGACTTAAATTCAATAGAAACCCAACATTAATTTTGATACATTTCGGTTTAAATACGATTATTAAATCACATCAAATTAATTGAATGTAATCAATTACGCAAATAGAAACCTATATCTACAATCATAGTTCAATAAGTGTACATTACCTGTTGGTTCACATATAGAGAGTTCTTGGGGGACTCACGAGTATCACATATAATCACAAAATATTACATCTTTACACATCACTAAAAGCACTCGCGATCTAAACGTCTGTGCCACACCCTTCTTGATATCCTTCATCAGGAGAGTTGCGAGAAAGAACACGTTTCAGTGCTGTAACTGGTGGCAGGACAGGAACGCCGCGTTGCCAAACCCGCAAGGTCTTGGCGCTGGGATGTGGCGGCTGTGGAGATACCCCACCTCCGGGGCTCGTTGCGGGTACTATGGGCAGTCCGTAGTCCGGCGGATATCCACCTTCTAGGGCACGACAATACTCATCATCCATTATAGGAGTCTTATCATCGGTGTCGTAGCAGAAATTAGTGGTACTATTTGCTCGCTGTAACTCCTGGTCCCAAAGGGCGGTCGTCGCTGGATACATCGTTTCACCGGTACCCTCCCCGTCACCTTCAGGCCTCTTCGTATCGTTGATTAAATCCGGATTGGAGTCGGGCTCGCTTGCACGTGGTGGTTTTTGAACAGGATTCAAATTTAAGTCGTTAGGAACAGGTTTTCTTTCCGTGAAAGACGATGTTGTTTCAACTGTGACCGGGGAGGCGGCTACTGCCTTATTCGGCTGAGTCACAGCACTGCCGTTGGCGACTACCTCTACTTGGGCCGGTGTTTTAGTTTCGGAAAACGGCATTCGTCGTAATCGAACTAGCAGTAAAAGAATGACGAGAAGAATAAATAAGATAAGAATTACAAGTGCAGCGCTAAGACCGGCTATTTGTCCACTACCTAATGTCGCCATTCCCGCTAATCTCGGCGATACGTGAAGAGTATAGTTACCTTCAGCATTACCTGCTCGATTTTCAGCGACGCAGAAAAAATCACTCGAATCCGATTCCTGTGCGTTCGTTAAAATTAAAGAACTTCGTTTTTCAAACACTCCACTTTCAAATATATATACTCTTTGATATGAACTGAATGCAGAATTATTAAGAAGTAACCGACCGTTCCAATACCAACTGATATGTGCCGCAGGCGTCGAGTCGACTCTGCATACGATCGTTGCGTTTTCACCACTGGTAGCTTCAACGTATCTACTATCGAGTTTAATAACCGGCTTACAGGCAAAATCATCGACTTGTAATTCGGCAAAAGATCGATCTAGAACACGGTCAGGTCCACCTCTACACACAGGTGCTATCGGATAAGGTATGTTGTTGTCGGTAAGCCACAGTTTTGCTGCTCTTAAATGACAATCGCAGTACCAAGGGTTATCGTGTAATTCCACACCGTGTAAACGACTTAATGTTTCGACAGTCTTTGGTCTCAGTTGATATAGTTTATTACCGTTTAATTTAAGCGATTCAAGAAGTTCTACGCCATCGAAAGCTTTAGGTGCGATCATTTGTAATTCACAGTGAGATAAATCGAGTTTCACTAAACCAGGAACAGTTCTGAACGCATGACTTTCTATTTTCTGAATAGGATTGTAGGAAAGCGATAAATCTCTAAGGAAAGGTACATCTTCAAACAAATTGGAAGGGATAGATGTTAATAGGTTATGTGATAGATCGAGTTCGACAAGATTTGATAGTCCTGTGAATGCTCCGTCGTCGATTTGCCCTATTTTACAATTCCGCATATAAATTCGTTGTAAATTAAGCAGGCCGGCTCTAACAAACATTTCTTTCGGTAAAATTTGAAGGTTATTACCAGAAATGTCAAGTACCTGATATTCGGGAGCGATTCCGGCAGGAATGGTGATTATACCCCGATCCGTACACTCCACAGTCTGCTTACCGCTCTTCCACTTGCAGACGCACACTGACGGGCAGGGATCCGTGGGAAAGGCGCTCGGCAGCGCGAGCACCACAGGAAAGACGACCCAGAGAAGCATAGTAGATCAGATGTTAAGCAACAGGCCCTCCGTTGTGCAAGGATTCCTGCCACTGTTACGCGGATACATGCGCCACCGGTCGCTTGCCGCGTTTAAAATTTAACAAAACTTTTTTAAAATTATCAAAATCTATTATATTTTTAATTTTTATCATCGAACACAAAATATAATATTTGAGTAGAGTTATAACTCACACTGAAGTTTATTTAAAGATTTTTTGCGCACACTAACTAATAGGAACACAATAACAACAGATAAAAAACATTGTTATCCAAATCCACCCGGTACGTCCACAAGGTAATCCGTTAAGGTGGGTGAATTACCGATAATAATCCGAAAGGTCTTCATCACTTCATCACACACACTGCAAACTGACACTTATGCGGGAACGGAACGTTACACGACTCAACAGCTCGATGTCTAAGTACGGACTGTCGTGCCGCCGATCATACGGAGCCGAGGGCAGCGCTCGTAGCGGACGGCTTATGAACTTCCCCACCCACAGGCATCCTTTGTTCGATATTCCCTCTCCACACCTTCTCTTCTGACCAATTTTTCACACCAAAGTGAGCTACGATCAATGGGACACCGTCATCATCTGCCGGCCTAGTCTAATAAAAAATAATTACCTGATATTTCGGTCTAGGTATCTTCGAACACGCAGCTTAAGGATTTCCGGTTTTTTTTTTAATTTCACACATGTTGTCAGTCCTGATTGTCGTTGAACGTTAATAATAATTGTTGCTGTTGAAATTATATGCGTTAGATGTACGCGTTATTATCATTATATTAACTTAATGATCTTTCGACCTTTGTATATTAAAGAATGTGAATAAAAAACTAATTTTAAAATAGTTTAACCGTTAACGATTTAATGATTTGGCTTGAGCTATATGCAGGTTTTTTTTTTATTTTATAGAGTACGTGGTTTGGTTTATTGAATTATACATGAATAAAGTTTTGATATCGTAAAAATTAAAAACAAAAAATATTCCGATTTGCAAACGTTACATAATTTTTTTTTTCTATTTTTTTTGGTTATTAGAACTTAATTCACATGATAAATGATAATCAGCAATTCAACGGCAAAGAAATAAACAATAATATTAATAAATATAATAAGTATACTACATAAGTATAATAAATAAAGAAACAATATTTATAATTTTTAAACAGAAAAATTTACAAAATATTTGTTTTACCCTACAGATACCAAATTTTAAAGTAAATAAAAAAAAAAAAAAGAAACAACATTTATTCTGGATTTAATATTTTATAAATACATAATGGCCTCATCTAACTGCCGACTATGATGTCTGGTGTGATAACAACGCTAAAAATTGTATAATTCAATGAGATTCTGGAGGCAATTTATTGCGGGGCTAACAGCATCAGTACTCACATACGGTTTATTATTTTTTCTGTAATCTGCATTTGTAAGGTAATTATAGCACAGTTCTGATTTTTAAAAATCTTAAACGATAAGTAATTTTTATTCATGTAAATAAGCTTGTGAGTAGATTCTTGAACAAATAAAATTTGTATGCTTTGCTTTAGTATAAAAGTTTCACTTTTGTATTAAAAATATACCAAATTAAAATGCGTGTAGTATATGTATTGTTCGGTTAATATTTATTTGTTATAAAGTATAATTTTATGTTGATTTCATTACCTGAATAGATATTACATTATCTCTAAAATCATTCACTAAAATCAGCAATTTTTGATTTTTGTAAATTGACTAAAATAAACATAGAAATTAGTCACTTGTTAGAATTTCGTATGTGAACACAATATTTTCTTTCCATGTCTCACGTTAATTTATAATAAAAAATCCTTTATTTTTTTAATTAGAAATACCCTATCTTTCGTACCCAAATAAAAATTTCATACATCTTATCAATGTATTAAAATAAAAGAAATCTAACGAAACTACGTAATTTTTTTTCAGATTAAAAACGCCAGGTTACGCAGTTAGTTGTCTTGTTGCGAATAATTATGAAAAGTAATCGTTTAAAAATCTGTGAATTTAAATTTTATCATAGTGAGAAACTTTTTGTAATTTGTTGTAACATTATTTTTTTGCAATAAAATTAATTTTCAACTGTACGCTTACTTATAGAATCAAAATTCTGTTAACTTAAGCAGTATATTAATTAATTTTTAAACTAAATAATTATAAATAAAACAGTTATCATCCAATATGTTACATCTTGTTATAATTTAACCGGATAAAATAATTTTTCATGCAGAATAAACTACTATGTAAAAATATATACAAATTTAGATTTATATGTTCTAGTGTAAACAGTGAACAAGGTAGTGTGTAAGATTCCTTTAAATTGTTTGATTTTAACCTAATCTTTAATTTTCTGTACATTTTGTGTAAGAAATACTTCATTTTGAAAACTTGACATGATACAATCGAACGCTTCGGTAGTTCAGAGCTTGAGTTTGAATTTGATTTTGTGATAAAAAAATATTTTCCATATTTATATCAAAATTTTTTAGAATTTTCTATTCCTATTGTATATGATGTGACCTGTTTAACTTGTAAACAATAGGGCCCGATAAGATCAGTGTGGTTTGTATGGCATTAAAATGAGGTTTATAAATTTGTACACATTCAGGCCGACCATTCTGAGATGTTGATTGATTGAATTCTAACCACCAAAGTACACCCGGTATACACTGTCTATTATTCAGATCCGCATAAAGATAAATAATATTTACAAGGATTTGAACCCAGAAACTTCGACTTCAAAAATCAGCTGTTAAAAATATTTTACTTAGAAAATCATTTGTCCAATTCGGTGCGTTTTTTCTAAATTGCTGAAAATTCCCATATTATTTTACATTCCTGGATATTCCGTAAAAAGGATTTGTTCTTACAAATTTCTCGTTTAAATAAACAATTAAGAAAAGAAAAGAAATCAAGACATCTGATGTGTTGATTCGACATCCTGACACTGAAAATAATCTGGTATCTTTACTCCCAAGTTTTAAACGTAATTTACTTGAAAGTAAATTATTTAATCAAGTACTGGGTGATTCAAAAATGACTTCACGAATTTAAAAGCATATAAAAATTTATTGAGATAACTTACAGATTCGCTTGAGGTCTCAACATAGAAAAACACAAGTTTTTCACCCAACATTCGCTTTGGTTCGATATGGCTTCCATTTATAATGCGACATACATCCTATTTAAATTTGATTTCATTTCAGACTATAGCGAGCAAGTCCGGCGTTACCTATGCAGCTGCAGCGTTAATTCGAAGTCTTATCTCGACAAGATCAGCAGGCAAAGGTGGTACATAACTCGATTTTAAATGAAACCTCACAAGTAACAATTTAGTGGGGTTAAATCTGAGGAGCGAGGTGGCCGTACAATTGGAACTTCCCGACCAATACATTGACCTGGAAATCGAGTATTAAAGAATCTCGGACTTCTAGAAAGTAGTAACCCGTCTTGCCGATAGTGATGGCGTAAGCTTGGTCATTATCGTCTAACTGAGGAATTAGAACATTTTGAACCATATCCAGATAAACGATACTTTAAGGGTAGCTTTCTGGAAGAAGAACGGGCCGTACAATCTTTTTGTTTGCATAGGGTACAAAAAACATATACCTTAGGTTTATAATGAATGTCTTACAAAGTTTCATGAGGGTTTTCGCCACATTCGGTAGTTATGGCTGCTCATCTTGCTACTGATTATATGAAACGTTGATTTATCTTAAAAATGACATTGTCTTAAAAATGTATCGTTGTCTGCAATTCTATTCATCATTTGCACAGAAAAATGCAGCCTGGTACCTTTATCATCACCTGTAACTTGTTGAACCGCAGTTAGTTTGTTTGGCTTCAAGTGCAATCGTATACGCAATACGTGCCAAACAGTACTTTGTGGAATGCCACTCCCACGTAATGGACGTCGAGTTGATTTGTTCGGCTACGTGCGAAGCCTTCTCTTAGTTGCACCACAACAACTGCAGGGAGAGGTATCCCTGCAGTTGCCTGCTGGTGATTTTGTATCTTTAACAGAACAACCTGTCTCAACGAAGGTTTAGTGCCAAGAGTAAATTGTACGCCTACTAGGAGGCACTTTACCGCAATCTCTACAAAAAATTACGATGAACTGCAGTTTCTGACTTGTAAATTGTAAAACCAAATTCACAGCGAGCACGTTACGCACCAGTAAATGTATCAGTTTTTAACAACAATGAGCCACCAAACGGTGGCCGAATTCGGTACTAATGAACTAAGTGAGCCAAAACTTGATGTATTTTGCTATGAAATGAGACCTCAACCGAATCTTTTTCTTCTGTTTAGCTTCTGGAACTGCCGTTTGATGTTACTTCAGAGGATGATATGTATGCATGTAAATGAAGTGTGGTCTTGTATAGTCTCAGATCAACCATTCCTGAGATATGTGGTTAATTGAACTCCGACCACAAAAGAACACCGGTATCCACGATCTAGTAATCAAATCCGCATAAAAGTCTTTGTTATAAAGCCTTATAAATCCGTAAAAAGCCTTTGTTATGATCTGAACCTTAGAACTCTCGACTTCAAAATCAGCTGATTTGCAATGACAAGTTCACCACTAGATCCTCCGGTGGGTACCTCAACCGAATCTGTAAGTTATCTAAATAAATGCTTATGTGGTTAAAGTTTTGAAGTCCTTTTTGAATCATCCCGTATTTTCATAGCCTAAAATTTTATTAAATATTCAAAAGGAATAAACGATATAACATAAGTGGTACTTTTTTTCATTGGTTCCAGAGTTATAGCCAAATAGAATTTTAATTAATGAAATCTTTGGATCTTAGGATAAGGGAGGCACATCGGTTCAAATCATACTTCATCTCCTCTCTTCTTTTTAATGTAAATATATTGATTTATTAATAATTATTAACATCTCGTTGTAAAAATATTTTTACGTTAAATAGTAATTCAATAATAATACAAATATGAAAAAATATCAAATGTTGTTAATAAAATTAAATTTTATGTATTTTTCATTTTATAAAAATGTGTAAATGCAATTTAATAGCCGTACAAGGAAGTCATGTGTTATCACATCAGATTTTTTTTAAATTTCCTTTTCGTATTTTTTCCCTTTTTTCATGATCTTGTTACCGTAATTTCATATTTCTTCTTTGATCAAGTCGCCGTCCTAAAAAGATACTTATTTTCCCAAGTGACAGATGATCCTTTTTTCTTTGTAGAACTAATTGATATTAAAATATTATAAACTTATTTTTGTAGTCGACTTTTTTCTTAATAGCAATCTGGTTTTTCCACATAGCCTATCAGTACTACTCTTCTATTTCATAAATATTTCGTATAAATCCCTTCACGTACCTTTTCAATAAATTCGCATTAATTACTTTTTGATTAATGGATGCAATGACGTTAAAGTAAAGAATATTTATATGATTTGATGTTTCCTTTTTGACGGGAAATGTTTTTTAAATATTTCTTAGCAACTTCGATGAGGCAATAATATTAAACAAATTACTTATAGCGGTGAAAAAATGACATCCTCTTTTTCTTTTCTATACTCTTTTACGTCAAAAAAATAAAAATAAAATACTTTTACCTAACGGTGGGTCTGATTGCTTAATCACGTATAAAGTCGGTTAGCCATTTTGTAAAATTGAAGTCAAATTTATCGGATTTTTTAATAACAATATTTCTCTTTATGGTCAACGAAGGTTTAGTTGTGTCATATATTTGACCTCCCTACATTAGATTAGTGATAAAATAATTTTATCTACGGGTAACACTGATTTGGTATTAATTTTGGCACTTATTAATATCTCTTACTGTGTACACAGTACACTTTTACTTAAGGTATAGTACTATTCAAGACAACATGATTAGAACAAATGATTATTTGTGTGGGCTTGTTTACACTGTAATAAAATTTGACAGATCTAAAAAAAATTCCATTTTATTAATTAAATTTAAAACAAAAAAGTTGAAGTAATAATATTAGTTAAATATATGAAATATTATTATACGTAGAATAATTATAAGTATTAAGTTTATGGTAAAACATATTCTACTTTGTTTACTTTTAATGTCAGCAATAGTGGATCCTATGTGAAATATTTAAATCTTGAGCGGCATGGAAATGTAAAAATGGATTACTTTTTACTGCAGTAAAATCTTTAAATAGGTTAATGCAGTATTATATGGATTTTACTCGATCAAGTAGTTGTATTGAAGTAGATATAATGATAATTCGTTTTAGGTAATATAGCATCTTAAATATACATATGCAATTTTACATATAAAAAAGGTAATTCCGTAAGCCTATCTCTAACAAGATTTTGTAAAACTCTATATTAAAACTTTATTTAAATTTTATCATTTTCTATTTATTTCTTCCATTTAAATCCATTTTTTATATTGAAATGGAGCGGAAAAATTTATTCTCTCATGAAAGGCAGTTATTTCATTCAATTGACTGTATGAATGTTATTAAGAAATAAGTTACGTAAGTAAGTTAAATAACATATTGGTTATTTTCGTTTTTATTTCTTTGTTTCCTTCTTCAATAAACCTTTTCTCAATGATACTCGTTTAGTGTAAAATTGTTCGATGAGTATTATTCGATTTTAAGAAGAAGTCGTTAAAAATAATAAAATTTAATATATCAGAAATATTAATTGTTTTAATTAATCTTTAAATAATTAAATATTTTAAAAGCAATTATACTTGTAACAGAATTTTATCGTTCTTTATTTTTTCTTACTATTAAGTTTATATTTAATATAACTGCTAAATTATTTGTAGACCTACAGTTATTAGTAAATTATTGCCATTAAGAATCCACATAATATAAAAAAATAAATTCGATCAGCAAGTAATAAGGAAGAACCAAACAATTAGAAAATAGGCATCCGATTAAATCATGCCCTAAACAATCATAATATTAAAAATTTTACCAAACATGGGCCGTGTGATTATATAATTAATAATTAAAAAACCCACTTGGCAACAATTCTTTTACATATAAGTTCAAGCGCTTTCAGAATAAAAAAATATATATCAGTCTTAATAAAACTAAAACTTCTTCGTCATGTAAATTTGTTTATGTAACGCATTGATTCCCAAAGTGGTCCAGGTGGACCCCCAGGGGTCCACGGGAGACTCGACGGGGGTCTACGTTGGCGTGACAAAAAAATGGGGGTTCACAATTCGTAAGCGGGGGTCCACGAAAATTTTTTGGAAAATTGAAATTTATGAAGCAAAATATTAGTCGGCGCGTATTTTCCCAGTTTTCAAACTTGTCACAGGTAGAATGCCTTGATGAGGATATTCAGACATACGTTCAACATTTAATTGCCCTGCATGATAACTACAAAATCAGATTTGAAGATATTCTGATGATGGAAATACCACCATGGATCATAAATCTATTTGATGAAACGGAGGTGGAGAATGTGATACTACAAGATGAGCTTCTCGAGCTTAGCACTAATGAGGAGCTGAAGGTGATATTTAAAAGAGGGTATCAAACATTTTGGCTGCAGGCAGAAATACCAGAAAAATATCTGGACTGTGGGGAATTGCGAGAAAGCTTTTGATAGCGTTTCCCTCGTCATATCTTGTCGTTACAAACCTTTTATCAAAAAAAGGAGCAGATTCAATACCACAGAATGGGGAGATTTGCGCTTATTCCTAACAAAACTGAAGCCAAATATTGATAATTTGCTGTCAATCCATCAAGTACATCCCTCCCATTAAAATTGTAACTATTTTGTGATTGTATTGTAGAAGTTACATTACGTTATTAATGTTTAATTTTAATTATATTACGACAATTTTATTATATTACTTTGCAATATGATAACAATAATAATTGATAGTGTAATGATTACATATTTGAATAAATGCAACAAAAAAATATACTATTTTCTTTTGCTTTTTACCACTCTGAATGGGAAGTTTTCTTAATAAAATAAGTGAGAATTGATTGCTTTCTTGTGCTGTGACTAGATATCAAAAATGTAAAGTTGAATGGAAGCATTTTTTTTGATCGGCCAACTTTACTTTTTTAACATCCACTCACAGCACAGTCAATCAAAAATTAACCGATCAATTCTCACTTTTTTTCGGAAGCTGTTAGTTCGTGGAACTCAGCCGTAACGCAAATTTTCATAGTTAGATCTAATCTTCCCATTTTCCGTCGAATGGAAATATGGTAGAAATGTAGCTGCAGGGGATCCAACGGAACCAGCAAAATTTTGAAAGTGGTCTATGAGAAAAATAAGTTTGAGAACCTCTGATGTAACGTAATATAACACCGTTTAACGGTGGAGACATTCATAATGACAGGACGTTAAGTCGACATAATTTTAAACATTTGACCACCACTGTTTATAATATAAAAGTTAACATTACTTACGTTAAAATAAACAATTTTACATGACAAAGAAGTTTTAGTTTTATTAACATTATAAAATACATTTTTTAAGTTCCTGATGATGGAATTTTATATTGAAAGCGCTTGAACGTATGTATAAAAGAATTGTCGATAAGTGGGTTTTTTTATTAACTATAATATTGCCTTACATCTTCTGAGCAACCGAATAGTCTGAACAACTACACCGATCCTTCTCATGATTTTTATACCTTCTTTCCTTTTATTTCTTATCTTTTGAAGTAAAAATATATATGTAGGATTTGTGTGAAAGAAAACCAAACTATGTGCAAAGGACAATGTAAAAACCACACTAGAACTTCTTGTAACAGGTGGCTTTGGAACGAAATTTTCTGTACAAAATATGGCTGAAATAGAGATGAATGTTTTACCATTAAAACTTCCTCTTTTTCAGTTGTAAGAGAGAGGATATAGTTGCATTGGATGAAATATAGAAAAAATGAAATATATAGAAAATCTTTCAAAAATTATTATTTTTTTATCAGAAAAAAAATTGTTTACGTAATGTGAGCTAACTAATCAGTTTTTTTTTTATATATATAAATTTGAGAATCTACCAAAATAAATCCTTCTATGTATGGAACTCGATTATTTAATACGTTTAAAATATATGTATATTTAATCAATTTGAAATATTTATTTATTTAGCGTATGGCACCAAAACATAACACCAATTACAGTAAAAATTACAAACAAAGATTTAATAAACTAATATATGCTACTGATTCTGGAGTCGCCATCAGGAAATCTTCCGAATTCCCGTCATAAGCTGTCCTAGGGCAAACTTCTGTGATGTGTCTGACAGTTTAATTTTCACAACACTCAGAAAGGGGCGTCGGTGTTTTACCCCATTTATACAGGAATTAGGCGCAGCTGCCATGCTGAGTCCGTATTCTGATTAGCGTTGACCATGTCTTACGTAGCAAGTCAAAACCCGGCGGCCTTTGAGTAATACATGGGATTTGGTTATTCTGCTTTGTGGTCCATTCTCTATGTATTGGAAGGTTCGATTGTCCATAATTTTAAGCTCCCTATTAGCAAATTTGTTACTCAGATGGAAGCATGACACTTCTGTTTTACTAGCATTTGGTTGGAGGCGCCATCTCCGGAAGTACCTTCCCATTTTCTCCAGGTCAGCCATCAGTACCTCCTCCGACTCTTCAAATGATCTACACTTTATTGTTAGCACCCAGTCATCAGCGTAACCTTGCTTTTTAGATTTTGTCTCTGGCATGTCCGCAACATAGAGGCTGAAAAGGAGAGGCGCAAGTACCGACTCTTGTGGCAGGCCATTCTTGAGTTTCCTCGGTGAGCTTATATCGGATCCCATGATAACTTGGAACATTCTGTCGTTCAACATGTAATTAAGGAGGCGAGCTGTTAGTTTGCATGGGATTACACGGAGGACCTTACTCTCCAGACATGCCTTCTCTCCAGACAGTGTCGTTAGCGGCTGATAAATCAACGAATGCAGCAGAGGTTTTAAGATTTCTTTGGAACCCCGCTTTAATATACGTTGTGAGCGAGAGAATCTGGTCGGTGCAACTTCGTTTTGGCCTAAAGCCTGCTTGTTAAATTGGTATAACATCATATATCCTCTGACAGATTATGTTGTAGATAAGCCTTTCTAGTAATTTATATGTCACTGATAGCAATGCTATAGGCCTGTAGCTCTTAGGTAAGTTTGCTGGTTTCCCTGGTTTTAAAATGGCTACTACCTTCGATCGCTTGAACTCTCTAGGCACGCTACCGGTCTGCGTTATGTAAGTGAAGAATCTGGCCAGCCAAAGTTTTGTGTATTTTCCGCAGTTTAATAAAAATTGTGGATTGATACCATCGAAGCGCCGACTCAGTCTATTCAAGTGTAAAAGGGTGAGCGTACTCAGTCTCTCCTGCCTTCCTCCTCAAGTTTCTTAGTTAGCGTTTTATCTCAATTGTGTGCGCCCTGACTCTTGGTGCTCTGGATGTTGCCACTATGTGGGATGCCACAGTGTTTGGGGAGACACCTGCTTTTGGTCTCTGAATAGGAGATCCGCTTCCTAATTTTCTTAGCAGAATCCATGCATGAGGACTCGATGTCTGGAAATTCAGGCTTCCCACCGTTTCTGACCATTTCTGTTGTCTTGCAGCATCGAGGCTATGGAGAAGCTCGTCTAAAACCTCTTGATTGCCCGTCTCGAGGAAACGTCGGTAGAGAACTTTGGTATTTCGGGACCACCCTGGGATATGTTCTCTGCGAAACCCTCTAGGGATGCACTTCTTAGCGGTACTTGTTACTGCTCCAAAAAATCTACTATAGTTTTTGTTGATTAGTGGTATCCATCCTATGCATTTATACAGATCCCTAGAAAAATTTTCCCAATTAGCCTTTTGAAGTTCCATCTAGGGCGGGGTACAGAGGTCACGAAATTCGGCTACCTGCCTCTATAATAACTGGACGGTGCTGGCTGTAGGGAAAGTCGCAGAGAACTTTTCGGGTGACTAGCAGTGGCCGACATTTGCTGTCAGTTGAGGTGAAACATAGATCCGGGTAATACTCCCTCCTCCAAGCCGCTGATTTAAAAATAAATCGGTCTTTGCCATCAAAAACAAGACTAAGATTCTCATCCTCAGCCCATCTCACCAGAGTCTCACCGTTCGCATCACAGTCCTTATATTTCCATTGCTCATGGTGGCTATTAAAATCACTCAAGTAGACCGGAGGATGAGGTTGTATTTGGATTACTGACGTTGCCCGTGATATAGCTGGTGGTTTATTCACTGTTATACTTCCGATTTTAACTACAACATTATGAATTTCATTGTCCGTGGAGATGGAAATGAGAGTGGCGTTTTCTGTATCGCGCCTAACGTAAGTAGCAACGCGGTACGCATCATGGTATGTAGCACCAAGTAATTCATATCCAGGTATTTTGTCTCTTCTCCGCAATTGTTCTTCAGTGTTACAATGTGTTTCCTGGATTGCAATCAGATCAACATTGTCGTTCTTCAGTAGTTTCGATAAATACTGGCTCTTAGAATAACTTATGCTTTCCATATTTATGTGGAAAATTCGGATCGAAGATCCGGATTCTTGTTGGCAAGTCCTGAAAAGGACTGGGGTATATCTAGCGACATGGCCTGCAGTTCGTAACACTGTAGGCTTGTGTCTGTGTGGTCAGGAGAACCTGTGTTATTGGTTTGTCTGACTGCCAGTATCTGCTAGTTCATTTAGCGTTGCCCAGAGTGGACCACATGGAGGCGAACTAGCTTTACACAATTTTGAAATAATGATTAATATTTACGATAATACCTTGTTTAAAATAATGTAAGATGAGAGTAATTATTGGTGTTTAGATCGTTACGTATAGAATTAAACCATTAACTGTAATTTTTTTTACTTACTTGTTTACTTCCTTATACAAAGTAAAGGAAATTTTGTGATCGCGAAAAATTTCGGTTTCCAGATTTCAACGGAAATATCCATTTTGACCATTCTGAATCGATTTTGACTTTGGCGTTTACTAACATAGCGAGATTCATACGTACGTACGTATGTATTTCGCTTAACTCAAAAACGATTAGTCGTAAAATGTTGAAATTTTGGTTCCAGAGTAAAATAAAATTTTAATTAATGAAATGATTGGATCGTACAAGGGGAAGGCACATGGTTCGAATCTGACTTCATTTCCGTTTTTTTAACTTTATTTTTTAATTGAAATATATTGATTTATTAATAATTATTAACTTCTGTTTGTAAAAAAAAAAAAATGTTATATGCAATTTAATAGGCGTAAAAGGAAGTTACGTGGTGTCCACATCAGATATTTTTCAGCGTAAGTGCTTGAAATTGCTTTTGTGTTTTATCTTCGAAAGAAAAATTTTCTTATGAACTATTTTTGCAATAACCGAATATTAGTAAATAAATAATATATAATTTAGACAAATTTTTGGAATGGTCTTGCTATTATTTCTGTACAAAATTGTTTGATCTTGACTTGAATAGCAGAGAGAATCATATTTATCCTAACTTTAAAGACAAAGTGTAATAAATAAAATCCAAATCTAAGAAAGAAAGAGAGATAGAATGAGAGAGCTCGGGAAAGCTCTGATTCTCAGACGTATTTCGCTTCTGATTCTTTGTTGCTTTGACGCATTCTCTTGCTAACTTTCTTTTTATTATATCAAGTTTCACATCGGAATCGTTATTCTGAATTGTTTTCAAACAAAAGCAGCTGCGGTTGATAGTTTGTTGACTTCTTAAAAACAAATCGCTATATATTATTAAGATAGATACTTTTTTAATTAATTACTAGTCTTCGGAAATTTGATTTGGTTGTTTATTAAGTGTATATTATAATCAAAGTGTATATCAAATTATGTCGTTCTTATTAAGTATATAAAATTTCCCATGATTAAGTTTGTATTAGATTGTTATTTTTTTATGCATTTCGCTATTGATGAATGGGTCAGAAGCATTTTTCTAACAAAAAAAAAGTAATAAAATACAAGTTGCATAGCAGCGAAAATTTATCGTGCAACCAATGTAGTGGTTGCGTGACTTTTGGATCACAGTACACATATAGTGTACGTAGAACCCATATATATAAATATATATATATATATATATATGTGTGTGTGTATTTTTGTGTCGTGACTTTCGTAATTTCTTGATATATATATATATATATATATATATTTGATTTTTTATAAATTTAATATTGATCAAACATATGTGGTTTAAGAAATAAAAAGATAACCATTACATCAATGAATTATTGCATATCATTTTTTTCTTTTTTACTGTATGAGAAAAACTAGTTTTACTCGATTAATAGTATTCTTATTTTGTATGTAATCCCTTAAAAATACTTTTGTCATATTACTAGTTATACAAATTATATTTATATATCTGCATTTTATATAAGAAATGAAAATAAATTAGTTTCTTCTTCCTTTGTTTTTACATTATCGAACTACAGTTAAGCGTTTATACATACAAGATGTTACACAGAAGATTTACTGTCGGTCTTTGTTGTCAATCTAATACTAGAAATATTTATTTTCTACATACAGAATGTACATTTTACAATTAAAGAGTTCAACACAGATTTGCATTTGCGCTTGTATTAGGTGATAGATTGCATGTGCTAGAGAAGAAGCAATATGATTAATGATACAATTATTTTTATTTAGCTTAAACTTGACATAAAATTTATATTTGTACATTTTATTTCATTTGTAATTAATTATTAGCCTACAGTAGATTTCACGTTACAAAAAAAGTAAAATTTGAATTTTATCACTAGAAAACTATTATTTTTAAATTTAGATTTCATGGCAGTTTATCGTAATGTTGGTTTTACATCTTCGAAAAGTGCAACGTGATTAAGCGAGTTTTAAGTTGGAAATCTTTTTTATCTCCTACTTAGCACCGGTGAATTCTACCTCCGCCTTCCGGCGTGCCGAAAGGGCTGTTTTTTATACGTTTGCCTATCTTGTATGGTATTTTTGATACAGGTATTTAATTTAATTATTTATAGCTTGTACTACTAGCCATGAACAACCATTTTAAATAATAATACCAAAGAAAAATGTATTAAGAAACACACACATAAAAAAAATTTGAACATTCTTACAGTTGAAATAATAATTATTACCATTATTTTATAATAATTTAGATTCGGTCATTTATCCGAACGGTCCCAGGTCTGAATTCCGGTGACTTGGAATATTTCTTACGCTAAAACTTTTCGTATACAACGCGCAATTTTTAACTGATGTTCTATTAGTTTATTAACAGTTACTTGAAAATTTTCTCAAATTTTGTAAAACTTTCATTTACAATTGCATAAAATTTGTTAGAAATAATTGGGTTTTTATCGGTTATGTGCCCGCCACGTATTTTTCCGTTCAAACAGTAAGTAATCAGTTTACATGTTAGCTATGGATATTTAATTAAATCATTATATTTAATTAGCGAGACAATTATTACGACTTGATAATTGTTATATCTATTGATAACAGCGCTTAATTCAACTGGTATCTTTTAGAAAATTGTTTTTATTCTAGTTAATATTTCACTTCAATTAGATCAGTTCGTAGTTTTGTGATTCTACTTTACATTATACAAAATGAACATTTGGCGATTACCAAATACAGAACATAACGCTGTGCAGTTCTTTATTGAGGCTGGGGTTTTAGGGAAAATATTGCCTATGTCCAAAAGATGGACATTCATCGTCATGTTATGACGATGAATGTAAGCGGTAGAGCGAGATGGAGACAACATAGTTAAGTTACAATGAATAAGTTAGTCGCAAGTTAAGTTGCAATGGATTATAGCAGTAGAGTAGCGGGCGGGTTGATTAAAACATCGATTTACGATTGTACGTGGCGGGCAGATATCCGATACGTACCGATAATTGATTTATTTTCAATTACGAATTAACTTTTCTGCGTTTTTTTTGTTATTTCAAAACGTAATATTGTTAACAAAATATTTTAACTATATTATTTTTTTAAATAATACATTTTTTCAAGGTTTTTTAAAATAATTTTCCTAACTATATGTTATTTTATTAATTACTGATAATCGGAAATAAATATAATTTTTTTGTTAAATTTATACTTTTATCTTTTTGAATTTGTTAGGAATATTAATACAAAGGGATTTAATGCTAGAACGATCAGTTTAATCAGTAAATTGATACCTTTTGTGAAGAGGATGTATTCATATATATCGGGTCAATGAAGATAGTTTCAGTTTTAATAACAATTTGAAAATTCAAAATGATACACCAGCAGATTTACACATCGTTTCATTTTATTTATTGTTTTGTATCTTCATTTTATGGATTTGTAAAAACTGTGGTTAATTTTACCTTTTTGCATTTTACTTTTCAACTATATATAATTCGCATTTGATTCTGTTGCTGATTTGTAATTTAACTACAGTTGACTGTTGTTTTTTGATAACTTTTTTATTATGGATTTATCAGTTATCTGTCGTTTATGTTTGTCTAATCTGTTTATAAAATTCTTTTGGGTTAAATTTTTCTGAGTTATATTCCTTTGTGTTCGTATGTGTGTTGTGGGCGCGCACACGTTCGCACGAAGTTCATACTTTCACACGCGCGTCCGTACTTCAAATAAACGCTTATGTAATATCCATTCAGGTTTCTTCATCTTACTTCTTTTTAAAGGTATGTCTAATATAGAGAGTCATCATTTATGATTTCTATTACTACGATCTCCTGCACATCTAATAAACAGGATAGGGTGTAGTTATTCTATTTGAATGTTGCTGTAAAAATACCAAGTATTATAAGACACATAGTTATTATCAACTCATCATGATTTAAAGTAATTTATTTCAGTTTCTGTTTACGACGTGAATTTTTCTATGTGATTTTAAACGTGTGCATAGCATATACAAGTAAAAAATAACTTATTCAAAAGTTATTTTTGTATTTTGCAATTCTGTATTTCATTGATGTATAAAAATGTATTTTAAAAGAATAATATTATTAGTTGTTAATTTCGAACATTAATATTCTTATTGTAATACGCGTCCTTTTTAACTATTTAAACTGCATCAGTTTTGAAATGTTCTTTATATATTAGTAAGAAATAAATTAATAAATTCTAGACAGAAAACGCCCTTTTCTTTATGTGGGATATAATTTAATTTAAAGATGGCAGAATTATACAGAAATGCTTTGCGTTCACATTACTAAATATAAACATACAATAGGATATTAAAATTGTTTTGATGATGATTAAATATTTTTGTTTTTAATTGTCATACTAGAACTAGAATAATTTCTAGTTCTAGATTGATGGAATAGTTTGTTATTCTCTCTTAATACAAATTTAGCTAATAATGGAAAATTTTTCATTCACTTTAAAACTTCCATTGAATGTTTTTTTTTTGTATATATTCTTATATTTTTCTATTTTTTGCGTATTATATCGACCAACTACTATGATCATTATCCCTTGTCGATAGATAAAACTTTCCCATCATCATTAAAATAAAGAACTAAGTCAAAAAACCAGTCTTGTCAAGCAGATCATCTAGAAAACAGACTTGTCATAAAATCATAAAATCTCCGAAGAACATAAGATGACGACAATGGTGTGTAGACAAACCCCTTGACACTTAAAAACATCCAATCCAATTGTAGAAATTTCGTGAAAACTATTAAGCGAATATAAAGAACCCATAATTAATGAGAACACATCCTTAAAGAAATTCGTCATTAGCAGAAAATAGACATAAAACATACTTTAGCGAGAATAACAGTAATTAGAAAACATCAATAAATAGTCATCCTGACATGAAACATATCACATGTTAGTCATAGTCATTCTAACAAACCATTACTCTTAAAAACTTGATATCTTTCTACTCTCTTTTATTATTATAAGACAAATTGACATCGAAATTTTCTGTTAATTTTAGTCTCATTCTGAGATCTCTGTAAAACTTGCACTTTTTATTATATATTCCACTGTGATATACGAGTCACAGTTTCTAAATATATGTCTCTGTTTTCTGCTAACATGTAAGACGAAGTGAGTCTAGTATGACCAACTCGAATTCTTCAAATTGTAACTTACAATCGGCGCATCAGAAAAATTCTTGTTTTTATGGAAAGCAGGTTAATGGTACTAAACTTCGTTTTAAGCGTACCCCATTTCCTTATTCATTCCTTTCTTATGGCCTGCGTGACATAGCTTTTAATGTCATCCAATCCAACTGAAGTAATATCCACGTTAAGCTCATTTTGTTTGCCGCTTGTTTGGCTGCACTATCAGCTGTTTCATTCCCTGGAGTACCGGTCTGGCCAGGTGTCCGTATGAAAACGCATTGTTTCCCATTGTCTTTGAAATTCTTCTTAATTGCTGTTAAGAAGAAGTGCATCGTGTGCATCCAAATTTCCAATCTTCTTATCTCAGTAGGTCAGGAAATGGTAGGTCTTTTCTGATATTGTTCAGCCATACAATGTTTATAAAAGGAAATGAAGTTTATATGTCTTGGGAAAGCCAAGACCTGAGCGCATATCTTAATACAATTTTCCTTCTGTAATCCATTGGCATAACTCTGACTTCTGACAAAATACTGTCAATTGGGCTTGTGCATAAGGCTCCTGTAGCAAGCCTGATTCCTATATTATTGACCACGTCGAGTTTTTTTTGGTGAGACATTTTGGCAAAGCTATACGCTATTTATCCATAATCTAGATTGGTTCATTGCTTTTTAAAGTGTCAACAATACGTTTTTATCAGAGCTCCAATTTAAGTTAGACAGACACCTGGTAAAATCTAGAGCTTTCTGACAATTCGTTACTAATTCTGTTATGTGCGCCCTCCATAAAACGTATCTGTCTAAAGTGAGATCTAAAAAAAACAAACTGTTTCTTTGCATTCAATAATACTACTAAGTCCATTGTCAAAACTGGGCATGCGTAAGCTGATCATTTTTTAATAAAATGCCTACATGTTTTCTCAAATAAGAGCCAGAATCGATTAATGTTTGCAACATCGACTAGCTTGTTAATAGCTGACCGTAGCTTGTATTTAACCATTGAAATTTGGCTACTGACGTAGAAAATCGCAATATCATTCACATATCTTTTCTTGCATCATTATTGTATCCACAAATCATTCTTTCAATATCGGATGGTATAGCAGTAATAAGCTTATTCACTGCGACTGTGAATAAGATTCACCTTGTTCACGGATCACCTCTAAGTGGCAATCTTTAAGGTGTACACCATTTTCCAACTTCCTGAGCGACGAATGTTGGTTCACATTTCTAAAAAAGAAGAGTCTTTACTCCAAATAATCATTAATGATACATGGAAGTCTTCCTCTTACTCTTCAATCTTGTAACCGTTTTAAGATGTTCGATCTCAAAGTTATACCAAAAACTTTTTCTAAATGAAGAAGAGATCAAAGTAATGTTTAGTAGCCAGGAAATTATTTAATATTGCATTTTCGGTATTAATCATCTGATTTGTGGTAGAATGAAACTTTCGATATCCGTCTGCTAGGAATCTATTCTACTTTTTCAAGCGCTCGAATAAGTCTGTAATTTATCATACTGTAATTTATCTAAAGTTTTTCCTAATGTAGAAGGAAGCGAGATGCAACGGTAGCATCGTGCGTACAAGGGAATTTTCAAACTATAACTTTAGTGAAGGAGCTATAAGAGCTATAATCACTTTTTTCCATAATCATGGGTATTATACCATAAATCCAAATTTTGTTAAAGAGCTCTAGCATTTTCTTGTTGGATTGACATCTAACATTATGATCATTTCTTATCGGATGTTATCTGGACCAGTGGTGGCGTTCGCTGTTTCATTCAGAGCGTAATTGAACTCTTCTTCAGGAAAACGATACATCATTTTCTGTAGCAGTTTTGAACTTTGTATAATCATCGACGGAAACCAACAGATTCACAGTGACTAGAAGACATCTCAGCTATCTTCAATGACGAGTCAAGAAGCTTTTCTCCATCTTTAATACAGGTAACCTGGTGGTAGGATGATCCAACATCAGATACCGCCTTTACTTTATTCCATACTTTTGTCCAAGTAGTCTGTCCTTTTATCGCGGAAACATTCCTTTGCAAGACGGTCTTTTTTCAGTTAAGATTATTCTTTTGGCAAAGCCCTGTATTTTTCAGATTTACTTAAATTTTATGGCGTTGGACTTTGCCACAAATGTTAAAAGCCGTTTTCTTCTTCTTCTTAGCAGCATCGGATCACCAGGGATCATTCGGTTGTTGAATCATCTCTGAGGTTTGAGGGAGTTGCCTTGATGCTACATTTGTCACATGTTCAGCATCACTGTTAATCCCTCTAGTTAAGATTTGAATACCTCCATCCTTAGTGAAGCTAGTCCCATCAGCAAAAAATGTTTGAACTAAGAACCCGTCTCTTATGTTTACAATTTGACAAGAGACTTTGCAGAGCAAACTCATATCAGCTCACCGGCAACCCAGTTTTCACTACTGGGAAGGAGGACAAGCACGTTCCGTTTGTACTCTGCTCAACATTTTCTCACGATCCTTCCCGGCAAACACTGAAGTAATTTTTTTTACAATTCGTGTAATAATACACTACCATTCCTGTTATGATTTGTATAATTCATAATTAACTATATGTTTATAATAATGTATCTATTTTGTGTTGAAAATAAAATTTTAATAAAATTTTAAATTCATAAATTCGCTGTTTTATTATCTTTACAATTATTATTATTTTTAAGTTTTATTTTCTGATAATCTAAACTTACATTAAAAAACCTGTTTATGTGCAATGAAATGGCTGTTGTTCACGGTCACAGGGTCGTTTTTGGATTTATATTAACTAATTATTAGTTTGTTTACAATAAAGATTAAAAATTAAATAAAAGAAATACCATCCGGCTTTTGTTTCAAATTACATCCATGAATTGATCTGCTTGAATTTTTATTGAGTATTTGTGTGGTATATTCAGTTAGATGGATGAAAATAATGGACTAATTTCAGTCAGATACCGTACTAAATTGAAAAAATAAATAACTATCTAATGCATTTGGTGCTACACAGTGTTTGTAATAATCTCTTTTATGAGATAGGGTGGCTGCTAGATTTTATTTTTGCATTACTTTAATATATTGTAATATACCTACGTGTCGATAACATACGCTGCGAATACAATGCTTTACCTGTGTCCTATTAAGCTGCTAATATCATAAAACTCATTTATGAAACCACAAAATTTATCAGTGGTCTTTTTTACTTATGACGTAATTATGTTCGTTGCAGTATTATATTTTTGGAGTTTTAATATGAATTTTCAATATATTGTATTTTAGCTCTTGTTTTCGACGGATTTATTTTGCCCTTTTTTTGCTCGTTTTTGGTATACTATTTTCATAGGTTAAGTAAGGGTGTATTTAATATTATTGTTAAATAGGGTTAGTTTTTATCTACATCTAATATCAGTTTATCTTTTATCAGGTCAAAGTATTGTCGCGTGTTCACCGTTCGACAGGGATATTTTAGAGATTAACAGGCGTAAAAATTTCTTATAAATACAATTTATTTCTCTCCAATATATAAAATAAAATAAATAATAAATATGTAACATAAAATACTAATTCAAATTAAAAACGAAACTGATCTATTGACAATTATGTTATAAATATCAAAATTCGGTCACATTTACTAATAACAGTTTATAATGATTAATAAAAATTAATATTGAGTTAACAATAACAGGAAAATCTACAATTGATAAAATTCACTTTCTGCAAGTATTATTTACCTTTACTGTTTACATCAGAACTATCTACGCGTTATGAGTGAATACTGTCACTTTCACTATTGTTTACAAATAACTTGCCGAATAACTTCTTGTTTCTAACTACTGTTCATACCACGCATTCTTCATTCGTCGTTATCAATCACTTACTCTTATCATTTCTGTCGAACCCTGCATGAACTCGAACTTGAAAAATACTGACGGTCATTCGGCTGGACTCCGGCAGTATTTATACCTTCTGGTCAACAGAACCAGTATTCGAGCCGTACTTATTTTTATTTCCCGTGTCTTCTACATTTTTCTATAAGTCCTTTTCCTAGAAAGAATCCCTTTGTCGTTCCTTCTAGAACTTTATTTCCTCTCTCTTTCTTCTTTCTAGAAGCTTCTCTACTCCTTATGGTATATTTTAGTAGTGCTTGTATATATATATATATATATATATATATATTTTAGTGCTAGTATATTTTAGTGTGTGAATAGCTTGTAGTACAGTTCGTGCCTGTACTTTTATGTACGACATGTATGCACGTATAATTTTCTATTCTAATATCTATTCACATATTATTTTATAAAAGCCAGGAGCGGATTCGCTATTTTCTAATTCATGAAATACTTATAAATAAAGAACAATGCGGATAATTAAAATTAATCTATATAATTTTTACGGCCTTATACGAAGAAAAGGAAGTATTTTGATCGCAAAAAGTTTAGGTTTTCAGATTTCAACAAGAATATCCATTTTGACCATCCTTGAATCCATTATGACTATTATCGGCGTGACGTCTGTACGTACGAATGTATCTCATATAATTCAAAAACGATTATCCGTAGGATGTTAGGACTATTTTAACAGCTATCTGTTGTGCACCTCCCTTTTTGATTGCAATCGACTTGCAATCCTAAATTGTCCAAAGAAGCCCAGAATCCAAAAAAATTGTATTTTGAACTTTTTCTTAATTGGAGTAATAAGCCCTCATTGAAAGCTTTTCAACGATATATCTATCGTAACAGGTAATTAATTTCATTGGTTCCAGAGTTATAGCCACATGAAATTTTAATTAATCAAATATTTGGATCTTAGAAGCGGAAGGCACATCGGTTCGAATCAGACTTTATCTCTTTTTTTTATTTAAATATACTGATTTATTAATTATTTATTATTAACTTCTCATTGTAAACACTGCATAAATACTCTTCTTTTCTTTATAAAAATAGTTTTGATTTTTAAACAAGTCCGTCAATGGTATAATATAGCTCCTTAGTGTTTTCTAGGTAGTTTCAAAATCAAAGCTATTTTGAGAAAATTCAAAAATATCCAGTGCTTTTTGAAAAGCATTTATTTAATTTGTCACTATGTAACATCCAATTTTTAACAACCGATTGATTACGCACAGTCATTAAAATACAAAATTATATAATAGAAAATCTATACTTGTATATCCAGGAAGAATATTTCTGCGATCCGTCTATTATTTCTGATGCTCTACGTTATTGTGTTTCCGTTACTACCTTTCTTCGTTATTCTGCTTGTTCAGTTAAAATATGAACATATTATAATAACATTATTATATTCATAGAAATAACTCATGCTGTTAAAATCAAGTATATTAGATAAATATAACAATGATTAATGTATACCGATCGTCCAATTTTCAATCATATTATAATTATTTAATTTTTATAAAGTTTACAAAAAAATCCTGGTAAAGTATTAAAAATGTTTGACTGAAGTTTAACACACCCTTTTATGTTTATATTATGTACTAAACCTAAAGCGATGTGCGTTATTTTATTAATACAGATAATTATGAAAGTTTTCATATTTTAACTGCAGCAAGCGATGAGATGTAACTAATTTAAATTAATAGTTTAGCTGGGTATTCTACACATCCAGCCAAATTTGGCTAACTCGACTGTAACTTGAGACGGTCTACTCAGATACGCTACGTAGTTTACAATAAATTACAATATTCTCATGATAAAATCAACTGGTAGTATATTTGAAAAAATATTAATTAGTTGTTAACTATGAAGGAAAAAACATATTATTTATTTATTTTTGAAAACCAAACCATTTTACTAATGTTTTGTTTTTTTTTTTTGATGGTATGGGTGCATCTAATTCATCTTAGATTACATTCGTTAGTAAAATTATTGACTTTTAGCGAGGTATTTTTACTTATATTAATGTATTGATTAAAAATTTATAAGTGTAAACCAACCGTATCCATATGAATTATTGTTTTCCCAATGATCACAAAAAAATATTATGAAACAGTCGTTCACCACTATTTCCAACGTAACCATGTACTAATAGTCAGTCAAGAGTAAATCAAAGGTTTGCGTGCATCAAACCTTTGATTAACTGAAAGGATAACATGAATAAGCAATTATTACAAATGAATATTCAGATAATCCGAGTTATGTACAATAATTTATAGCATAGAACAGAAATTAATGTCGACCTATACACTACTTCATATTTAAGTAATATTCCATCTATAATACCTATTTCGGTTATTGATTATGTAGGATTTAAATTAAATTAAGTCATATTTTAACTAAAAAATATATTTTTAAAATCGTTTAATCATTTAAAATATATAAAGAATGATGTTTGCTTGTTTACTAGTTATTAGTTAGCATATTCATTTTTCAGAATTTAATTCCTTTTAAGTCCCTTTAATACTAACTATATGTATTGAACGTAGTGAAAAATCTGGAAATTTGATTCTATTATAAATTAATCGTTGTTATAATAGATTTATTTGTTGATAAAACTGTTCTTTTGAATGAAACTAGAAAGAAATTAGAAGAATCAATGAGTGATAATGAGCTATAGATTCTTTATTAATTGGGAAATTTAATTTAAAAGTAATAAAAATGTGTCAGAAATTAAGAAAATGGTGTGATGTAAGATATTTCAATACAATATCGTAGAATTTGCAAAAGTTGTATTTGTAATACAGTTAATTACTACTGATTCTCGAAATAAGAGCTTATATTAAAAAAGAACTTTGTCACCGAAAATATATTTATTAATTATATGAATTTCTGAAATATGTTGTTTGAAGACGGTTTAGAATGCCGAATAACTAGTTAGAAATGTGGCATTACGGGAGGAAAATTGTTAACGTTGTTTGATAAGTTTGAAATGGTATGATTTTAAGATAAATTATGTAGGAGAAAAGTGTATGGTTTAATTCTGTAAAAAGAAAAGTGATGGATTGGTACAGGAATCCTCTGAAGGAGCAGACATAGATTTCAGGAATGTATTCTTCCGCTAAAATAAAAAATAAAAATATATATAAAGGTAAGTCTGGAAAGTATTGTTTTCTAATTAACGGCTGCGGGTATATAATTTCAAAATTTGTACCATAAATGTAATTAGCACCTATTGCTTTTCGATGACACCAATTATGGGGCCAATCTTATGGTTTATAAGGGCTTAAGTAAAATGATGATTAACAGTTTTTCTTTTCTATCCTTTGAACTAATTATTGTTTATTTTTTTATTTTTACCACTATACTTGGAGTTAAATTCCAAACAAATTTTATTTTATTTCTTTTTAATTTAATAGATTATTAAACTAGAATTATTTACAACATATATATAAAAAAAACAAAAAAAAAAAAAACAGTTTTTTGGCAGTTATTCTACTAGGGATATCTCTAAAGTAAATTTCTAGTTTGGAAATTTCTCTCCTTAAGTTTAGCGAAGTTGTGACGTTCATGGCCACGCTAGTAATGTACACACTACATTGTTATCTGTAAATTGTCGCGTTGTAGTATCTTTGATTACGAATTATTCCGTTATAAAATGAATAGGTAAATAGATATTGCCACCGACTGTGAAATACGTGGAGTCATACGTTTATTAAACCACCAAAACATAAGCAGTCTAAAATTCCTAGGCAGTTGGTTGCTAACATACGGTGATAATGTAATGAATGAAAGAAGCTTTCGAAAATGGTGTGAAATGTTTAGAAATAACAGAATTAATGTGCACTATGAAGAACCTTCGCGGAGGCTCTTGATAATCATGGAAGACTTGTTGAAACGCGTCAATGATGAAATCAGAAAATATCTTCGCTCAGCTATTTCCGACCTGGTACTTCTTTTTCCTGATGTTTCAAAAGCTGTTATGGGTCGCATTGTTCATGACCATTTAAGCTTCAGAAGGTTTGTGCTCGTTGGGTCCCTCACGTTTTAACGGAACGTCACAAAAAAATCCGAAGGGATTTGTCTTTGGAATTTTTGATGCGCTACACAGAAAAAAGTGATGAGTTTCTTAATTAAATTGTTACCGGCGATGAAACATGGGGATTTTGTATTACACACCAGAGAGAAAACGGCAAGTGATTGGCGTCCACCTCAATCACCAACTAGACCAACAAAGGTCAAGCCAAACCATTTGGACGCAAACTGATAGCCACAGTCTTTCGGGAACCGTTTGGGATATTGCTGATTGATTTCATGCCGTGTGGAACGACTATAAATGCAGAAGTCTATTGCGAAACTTTACGTAAGTTGCGGCGCACCATTCAAAATCGGCGACGTGGGCGGCTGACCGGGGGTCGTACTGCTGCACATCTACATGTTGCGGGTCCGAGTCGTGATTTACTGAGAACATTTGGATAAGAAATTTACGATCACCTACCATATAGTCTGGATTTAACTTCTTCTGATTACCATTTCTTTGGAAAATTGAAAGAATTTTTGAAAGGTAAGCAATTCGAAGGTGACTACGAACTTAAACATGTTGTTAATCAGTGGCTAAATTGAATGGCGGCAGAAGAAAACGACGAGGGTATATTCAAGCTGGTGTATCGCTACGACAAATGTCTTAATTCATGGCGATTATATAGAGACGTGGTATTAGGTATGTAGTAGACAAATAAGAAATATTTATAAAGTTTTCAGAATAAATGTTTTTACAATTAAACAGTCTTTATTTTAGAGATAAGTTCTCGTATATCAAGAAGTTATTGAATTTCAATGATAGTAATGTTTAGAGACAAATTTTTTTTTTATTCAAGTCGAATTTTGCATATAACTATAATAGTTTTTCGTAATTAGTGGGCTGTACCTGCGGCAGGTGTTAGTTTACATTTCGCAGTAAAGATTCTGAAACAATATTTTTTCATTCATAACTAGAAAAAAAACAACCTAATGGACCAATACGTGATTGTTTTTCTTTATTTTGACCAGTAGGATTACCTAATTTCTGATGTTCGTATGTTCCTCGAGGGACACATATAATTTATCAGTGTTAATTATCTTTTATGTACCAAATAAATTCAGGAATATACAAGGTAAGAACTAAACTGTGAAAGAAAATAAAGGATAGAACACAAAAATTAATTTTATTTGAAAAATACATTTGAAGTTTAAAAGATCAGCGCAGAAACAAATAGCTTTAAATTAACCAAGTAGTAGCAGATGAGTTTTCCGGCAAAGATGATTACTAATGTTCCAGAATTATTATAACAGATATTTCCTTGATATCTAGGTTAAAATTCTTTACCTCGTTTACAGTAATGTAAAAATATACATATGCTATGTATTTATTGAACCATACTTTAATAGTAATAAAACACCACCTAAGGGTAAAGTTATGTAATTTAATTACCTTGTATTATTGTAAAAATATGTAAAAATGGCATACATTTTTATTAAAACAAATTTTGTTGCAAAATTAAAAATAAACAAATTTGAATAACTCCGAATCCCTTCTGAATGTAAAAAATAAACGAGAGTTTAATTTACATTACAGTTTATTCTTTTTATCGGTCTTTTATTACAAACTGCTGATTGCGTTTTTAACAAGAATTTTTACTGTTGAGCACATCTCTTTTTCTACAATCTATGTATTACTGTCTAAATTATTGATGCAATTTAAGATTCCTTGAATGTTTTTATCTAAACTTTTTTTTAAGTACTATTACCATTTGATGTAATCAATCTCCTGATAGTTAGAACCGGATTATATTCATTTGCATATGCGTTTGCATATTAAGCCCATTCTCACCGGTTATTGCATATTTTCCTTAAAATCTAGTGGTGATGCATATTTTCGCTATATTTACAATATTTTTCGGTAAATTACGCATTTTATTGTTGACGTGTTCATTGCATCAGTTTAGTTTTTTTTTTTATTTATTTGAGTAAATTTTTATTTATTTGATAAATCATGGAACATTTAAATACGAAGGAAATGGTTTTTTTTTATATTGTCCAGTATGCGAAAAAAATATTTCGTGACAAAAAAGTATCAAATTGATCACCATGTCAAGACAAGTCTTCATATCGCAGGATTGCAAAAGAAAGGCCCACAACAACAACTTGTAACAGCGGCAAGTACCAGTGATTTCACTTCCAAAGGTAAACAAAAAACACTTTAACATGGATTTATGCGAAGCATTGCTTACAAGTAATATTCCTCCTCACAAACTTACAAATCCTACCTTCAAAGATTTTTTTGCGAAAATATTGCTTGAATCAAAATATACCAGATGAATCAACATTGCTTAATAATTACAAACCAACAATAGTTCTGGAAGAAATACGCAATGAACTCAAGGATAGTATTATTTGGATTTTAGCTAACGAAACTACCGACACTTGCGGCCGTTACATTGCGAATTTAATTGTCGGCGCATTAAAACTAGGGGCCTCTTCCTGTTTGGTGGCCTGCAAACACCTTGAAAAGACCAATCATTCTACGATCGTCAGATTCGTAAATGATGGTATTAAAAAAATATTTCCTGAAACTTCTGTAGATGAAAGACTGTTTATATTTTTCTCAGATGCTGCTTCCTATATGATCAAGCCAACCAAAGCTCTCCAAGTATTTTATCCAAAGTACCTGATTGTTTACGTTTACAAAAGTAACTAAATGTTAAATAATTGTTAATTATCTAATTTATTGATTTTATTCAACTACCTACTGTTGATTAATTATGAAATAAAAAAAACTAAAAATTTCTAATTTTTTTAATATTTATAGTTTCATATTTTGACACTTTTTCATATTTGACATGGATAGTTAAGCATTTTTCATGCATATTTCAAAATGTTTATGTTTGATATAATCCGGTCCGTAGTGATGGTATTAAATCATATCTTTTAAAAATATTCTTATTAAACTTTCTTCTAAAATATAAAAGATATTTTTCGTTGAAATAATACTTGGACTTTAATTTTTTTCTTTATATTTATTGAAGAATAATATGTAAAAAAGGAAACCGAAATATTTTGTAATCTATGACACAAAATATAACCTATCTTGTAATAATATATTTGTTTTTCTTACAATAATAATAATAATTATATGAATTTATGGGTGTTTTAAAATAAAATTTCTCATTTTGTATTATTTTTTAAAGCTTGTTCATTTTTTTTTAGATTTATATTTCAATCAAACTTTTTACATGCTTTCACCGTTTATTTTTATTATAATAAAAATTAATATTAATATATTTGTTTTTCTTTAATACTTTTATTTATAATCGCATCAATAATTAGCGACTTATCAGTGTAATGTAACTGTACCGGTAAATTTGTAGTCTTGAACAAACTCAGGTCAACTACTCCTGAGACATGTGATTAATTGAAACCCAACCACCAAAGAACATCGCTATCCACGATCTAGTATTTAAATCCGAATAAAAGTAACAATTACTTTTACGTATTTTATCTAATCTTTATATATTGTTTAACTAAAATAACGATTAATTGGATATTATATGTAGAATTTATGCGATTATAAAGTATAATTAAGCTATTTCGTTATCTTGAATCTTCTACCGATGGTGTCTGATATAGTACTGTATTTTATTGAGTCATTCTTCAAGTCAACTAAGCATTGTAAATCCTATTATTAATTGTCAATTCAAAATAACATTTTTGATTTAGGAGGGGACCTTTATTATGGTTTCATTTATCTACCTGTTAAATTTACAACAAATGAAAGAGGAATTAATGCAGAAAGAATGCGACCTTGTGGGATCCCTCTGTGGATAAAAAATCACAGAAAATGATGGAGTGCATCTAGTATTACAGGACTATATCTCTTGAGTGCTCTTCTGATTTTTCCTGATTGAAAAATCAGAATTTTCTATCACCAATCTCACCGACATAATTAAATGTGACGAATGCATTGTCAGCTATATTCATTTGCAGAATAAGGATTAGTGTTGCTTACACAGTTAATACTCGGAGTACATTAGTGCATTCAACATGTCCACTAGAGAGAAACCAAGCACGCTCCAAGAGGCCAGAGCAATGGACTTTCGGTGCGGGCAGACCTGTTCGCGGTTTCATCAGAGGCTGTTGTCACAGGCAAATCCTATCTATCCCACTCCAATCACCAACTTCAGTAGAAATGCGGCGGAGCTTCTACGATCTCATTCAAACCAGTGCAGATAAAAATTTAAAAAAAGTGTAGTAAATATAGTTAATATGTTTAATAATAAAGACTGAAAAAAAATAAATAGTGTACCAAAAGTAATAGATTTTTGAACCCAAATGGCTTACTTCGTTATTCCTTTGTTATTTAAGAAGAATTATATTTATACTTTTTTTATGTTCATTACTATTTAATCCCAGATTTTTTCCGTTTCAGCCAACTATGAACTGTATTTAACAGTCTTAGAGTTCCTTTTCTTCCTTTTCTATCAGTACTTTTTAAGCGTTTAACTTGCCTTTTTCCTGAATTCTTCTGTTACTTATTTTTTTGTTTCGGAATTTCTTCTACGTAGAAAGCCCTCCATTCTGAGAAATATATAATTTTTTTCTTGATTAATTTTCGATTTCGAAATCCGGCATTCTATCCCTGTTTTGTTTAAGTCTTTCTTAAAATTTATCACAATTAAGCTTTTAGTTATTACTGATACAGTTTAATATTATATTTATAGGTACATTGAATAGCTAGCCTCCGTGGCGCGAGTGGTAGCGTCTCGGCCTTTCATCCGGTGGTCCCGGGTTCGAATCCCGGCCAGGCATGGCATTTTCACACACGCTACAAATCATTCATCTCATCCTCTGAAGCAATGCCTAACGGCGGACCCGGAGGACATGTATAATTAAATTTAACTACTCGTATATGTTTATTAGAAGACGTATTTCTTAACAAGGAAATCCTTTTTACATTAAATATATTTAGATTATTTTCGGTAGAATTTTTTTCTATTTTCAATAGAATTTTTTTCCTTTTTTAAAAAAAAACCGTAATTGGTTGAAAGTTGTGTTTTATATACTGGTAATTGCAGTTTACGTGAGTGAAATCTTAAGAATATCTGTTTAGGTTTACTTGAAGTATTTACGAGTTTACCGCTCTTTGGTGATGATAATATGAGTTCTGGGATTTAGTCGGTCATCAATCTCAAGATGCATTTAATAAAAAAAATCTCAACTTAATTATTTTTCCAAATTACTTATTAATGGGAAACTTCCATTACAGATATATTTTTTTTGTATTACTAATTAAAGAAGCATTATAGAGATTTCAAGAAATGAAATAATTTATGACCCCCCTCAAAATGTTTACAAATACTTTCCGTAAATACAGTTTGTATGATGGTCAATTTTTTTCTTTGAATTATACAATTAATTACGTTAAAATGATCTGTTTTATAAAAAGGTAATTTTTATTGCTAGTATAATATTTTTTCAACTTTTTTTTTGTATAGGTTTTATTTCTTTATGGAAGGTTTTATGGAAAAAAAGAAAAACATGGAATATATAGTTACATGTAATTACACATTATTTAGTATGTCTTTAAGTATAATAGATACCGGCATTTGTTGAAGGGTTTGTAAGTAGTTCGTAAAGTACAATAAGTTTGATAGTAAGTGGTGAATTGTAAGGTTAGTTGAGGTGTAGAACGATGGTAAAAGGTTTAGTGGTGAAAGACTTGGTGATAGATGTTTTAACTGTGCACCAAGTTCATTTCTCCTCTTGGTGTTGTGCTGCTGTTGTGTTTGCTGGTTATTGTTGAACTGAACAGCTGGCCAAGTATGTCTGGACACGCCAACGTATTGATCTGATCTCTCACTCCGACCGATTCACTCACTCATACTCCCTTTCTCTCACGCTCACTCGCTCTCTCTCACGCTCACTCTTTCTCTCTCACTTACTCACTCTCTCTCTCATACTCTCGCACTCGTTCTCTCTCTCTCACACACGCTTTGCTTTGGCCTGATTCACATGCCATACCGTACTAAACGAGCCTTACGTTTCGTAATTCTAATCCAAATCCACCAGTCAACATCAACGGTTAATTCTCAAGTAGTATTTAGTACAAAATCAATGGGTAAATGCCATAGTTTGGTATGAACAGACTGTAAGTAATGGTGAGCTGTAATGCACCTGTGATAATCTCTGACCTATATTTCAATATAAGCCGTAATAGCGTATATAGGAGATTATTTTAAAATTAAAAATTATTATGTTTTATTAAGTGGTTGAGGAATAAAAAAAAGTCATAAGAAACTTTTATTGTTTTTTTTTTTTATTTTATTTTTTATTTATTAGGCTAAATTCTACTATTTTAACTAACGTTAAGTTTTTTAATCTGAACAAGATGAAAATCTGAGTGGAAAAAATCTCAAATTTTTTAATAGCCGGCGCTGAACACTAACTAAACTAATCCTCCACTCAAAAATAAATGTCAGAAATCCTTCTAAAAAAAGTCTATTCTAAATTGCCTTGATTAAAAAAAGTCTATATTTCCTATAATGTTATGTAAATTCCTGTGATATTTTAGAACCAAAAAGGCGCTAATTATTATGAATATAAATGCAAGGAAAGCGTAAAGATGTGAATGCGCCAAAATTCTGCAATAGGTTTTAAAAATTTCAATTTTTATGTCTCCTATGGGTAGGTAATAGCTTAATTTTGGCTTTCGGTAGTTAGCACAGTTATCGCATTACTTCGTAGCTTTGTTGCTGTTAACTTAAGCGGAACACTAACTTAATTTTGTAGCCTCAAGAAATATTTTAATAATATTTGTTTCTAAGTGGGAAATTTACAAATCTATTCCTGATTAAAGATAAAAGACTTGTTTTGTTCTAGACTATTCTATACCACTAATAGAAATGTATTTAACTGATTTATTTATTATTCAAAAAGGGTTCCGATATACTGAATAATTTTAATGTTTACTATACATTTATAAATGAAATTTAAAAAACTTCAGAACAGATATTTCACTATTTGCTCCGGTATTTTTATATAACTAAGACGGCGGACGCATTGCTTCTGCAAAATAAGAGATTAGAGTTTAGATCGATTTCTCTTACAGTAATGATGCTCAGTGGACAGCTTATCCCAATGGTAAAAACGAGAAATCACTTCACTTCTTACTTTCCTTATTAATTCTGGCGTTGGATGCTTGTTGTTCTTACAAGTGGCTGTAATATTTTTCATTGTGATTTTTTTCCATTATAAATCATTACATCCGTTTAATTACGGTATTATAGAAAATTCTATTTAATTTATTTATTGATTGCATTTTAATTATGTACCGGCATGATTTTACATCCAATTTTAAATGTTAACAGAATAAGATACTCAACGATATTTAGATACATTTTTAAACTTTTAAAAATTATAATTCTTAAAAATTGAGAGGTATTGTTTTTTATTTATTTTTTATTATCAGTTATTTATTTGTACAACATTAAATCGTCAACAGGAAATCTTTTTGACCGTTGTATAATTTTCCATAAAAGTTTTGGAATTATTTTAATTACAAGTAGATATATCTTTGTGTTTTTATATAACATTTTTTTGAAAAGCTTTTAGAAATGTAGTTGAAAAAAATATTTATGTATCTGGAAGTAGCATGCATTGATTGATAATACTTTAAATGTAATGGGTGAATTAAAAATTATTAGCGTATGAGTTATGAGAAGAGAAAAAATTAGATAAGAATTATTTATCAATAAAATTTACGATGAAATCTTGATTAATTTTAATTATTTATCGATATCCACTGGCTTTAATTTCATTTCTATAAATAATTAATTGGTTACATTGCATACGTTTTAGATGCACTTGTTCATTTAAAAAAAAGTTTTTGATTACCTGAAACACGAATATAGAAGGATTAATTCTTATTATTGGGCGGAGGGGAAGGGATAATCTGGATCAATTTAAAAAAATTATAACATCTTTAATCAAATCTTTTAATTTATTTTAATAAATGTAATTAGATGGAGGTTAATATAATGATTTAATTACTGATAATTGGTCGTGTACGTATGTTTTGTCAATTTCCTGTTATTTACATCGGTAATAGATTTAATGTAATACAAAAAAAATTTAATAGAAAAATTCATACTTTAGGTGACACATTCATATATTACCTTAGTTTATAACTTTGCGTTTCCTTCCATTGCCTTAGCGCGATTGACTAATATAGAATCGGTTTTATGTTAACTTATTTGCGGATTGATAAACGTTATTTAAAATTTGTTTGTTGGCGGATTGATAAAATCCGCAATAATTTAAAATTTTTTTGTTGTAAAGCGTAACAACGGAAAAATTTTTTATATTTATTTACCGAAATTTATCGTGGTCTATTTTTCAAAAAGTAAAAAGTAGTATTAGTAGAATATTTCTACAATTATTTTTGTTTTTAGATTATTTCAAAAAAAAATCTTTTGGTACAGTTAGTTACCTGAGCGTGTTTTTAATATAAAATAATTGTAATAAAAAAGTAATTCCTGGAGAAATGTCCGAATAATTCAAAATGTTTTATTATAAACGATTCCATTTTTTTGGATTTATGGTTGTATGAATTTATAGACTTTTATAAAAAAATTAGTATGTACTATTGGATGTTTATTAGGAAACGGTACTATTATATCGGTCATTTGAGTTAAATTATGAACAGTGATGCAAACCACTGCAGTTTAGTAATTGTGTCAAATGGGACTGTTGTCACTATCTCACTTACACCATGTTCCGAGTTACACTGTTCCTCTTTAATTAATTAGATAACGCTTTCAGTTCTTCATAAAATGTTTCTAATTATTTTTTTTAAACAAAAAACCATAAATCAGGGTACTCTTTCTCTTTTACTGCAAATAAACTATAACAATAAGGCTTCATTTCTATTATTTTCCGGTTAAAACTTTCTATTTTTCTCAATCCTTTAATACCCTCCCAAAAAAAATCTCCATTGTCCATACGTTTTAATGAATTTAACTTCCCTTCCATTGTCACAATCATTTTTTTTATTTCTGAAAATTTTCTAACGAATTTTGTAAGTGGCAACAATTAATATGGAACATTTCATTGTTTCCTGAATTAGAAAAGACTACATTTTGTATCAATAACGCATATAGCACACCAGTTAAGTAGAATAAGAAAGATAGTAGAACGGCAGTCACTGATAAAAAAAGACAATCCTATTTACATTTAATACAGGGTAGAGCTAGTGATTATCTTCCAAGATACTAATTTATTATATCGTACAGGAATTAACCTTTTTTTTTTTTATTTTGCAACGTTTTTGATAAAAAATTCTCATAGCGCAAATTTGGATTAATGGAGTTCCACTGTTTACCTATTGTTTTGATTCATTGAAACATTTCATTGTTTTAATTTTTTAATTTGCATATTCACTTTCAGTTCAGTAATTATTTTGTGTTGTAAATTTACAAAAAGATTAAAACATATAATTAAAAGTAGTTCTGTAAAACAATTTTTTAAAATTCTAATTTTTTCGAAGTAAATAGATTATTACAGGAGAAAGTTTTACTGCGTAATTTCTATCTGTGATAACCTGTTCTTAATATTTGTTTTTCTTGATAGGTTAATAGACGAAAAAATATTTCCAGATGAGATCAAGAAACATTTTCCCAAAAGTTAAAATATATCATATAATAATATAATACATTAATAAATACATTTAAAGATGAATAAATAGTAATATGGTAGCAGCTAGCAGTAACCCAATTGAGGACCCACCTGGTTGGTCTAGTGGTGAACGCACCTTCCCAAATCAGTTGATTTGGAAGTCGAGAGTTCCAGCGTTCAAGTCCTAGTAAAGTCAGTTATTTTTACACGGATTTGAATACTAGATCTTGGATGCCGGTATTCGTTGTTGGCTGGATTTCAATTAACCACACATCTCAGGAATTGTCGAACTGAGACTGTACAAGACACTCATACATATCATCCTCATTCATCCTCTAAATTATTATCTGAAAGGTAATTACCGGAGGCTAAACAGGAAAAAAAAGTAACGCAATTGAGAAAACATTTTACGTAAACATTGTCCGTTAAATCTAACATTTTGAATGGGATTTTGGTGTAAAGAATGCGGCTCTATAATTAAAAAAAAAAAAAAAAAAATTGTGGACATTTCTTAATAGCTATATATGAAGTATAAACTTTCAAAAAAATCTTTGAAAAATACTTAAACTGAAGGGAGGTATAGCAAAATAACAAAAAAACGTATTTTTCAATTTTAAGAGGTGGGGTTGATTTTTTGGTATTACTTATATTCGAATTATAGGTAACAGATTTACTCTGAAGAAATTCGAAATTGATTTTTTAGCGATATCCCTTGAATACTTTTTGAAAAAAAAATATGATCAAAACCCCTATACAGAAATATTTGAGCCAAATTTCAAGAATTTCTGTTGGGTCAATTCTGAGTTACACGGCCAAAAGTAGTGCGGCATACATAGTACGCACATACATATATAAATATATTTTATTTTATCTAGATGAACTAGTTGGACTCTAAAAGGTAAAGATTTGAAAAAAGCGAATACCTTATTTTTGAGATGATCACCATACTTTCTCCTTTAATATAACTGGAATATTCACCGGAAAAGTAATTCTGAACAAATATATATATATATGATTTACTTGGGATGATTTGAATTAATTATTGATTCTGTTTATAATTTTGTAAGAAAGTTTTCATCTAATAGTACTTCGATTAACACTGCTTCTCAATAAGAAGGCTTATTACTGGTTGCTGTTATAAATTAGTCAGTCATGAACTACATCTGGTTTACAGTTCCACTTAGCAATAAAACTTACTAAATTTGGGAAACATCCCTTCAATGAAATACGCTTGTATTTAAAATTTCCTGGGTCTCTGTTTAAAAATTTCAATTAGATTCCATCAAGAAATAATATTCCTTTTACTTTTTGAATTTTTTTATCTTGAAGAAAACGGAAATTTTTATGTTAATGATAAAAATACTACGTAATACTTTTCGTAAATATCGTTAATAGTTTTATAGTATTATGAAATATAAATAAATTCCAGTTTTATGTACTTTTTATGTTGTTATAAATACTGTGATTGAAAGTTATTGTCTTTTTTCTAATTGTTTATGAATTTCATATATACTTTTATTTGAATTATATTTTAATTATTCACTTTGTAGTGTTCTTTTTTTATTATTTAATTTTCAGTAGAGGTGAATAAACTAGTTAACTGCAAATAGTAAATTGTACATCTAGTTTTTTGTGTTTGAGATGATGGGAATCGACTGCTTTTGGTCATTTTGTGTCCCATTTTATCTTATGAAAATTAAAATTTGAGGTATGAAATATGCCAGACCGGGTTTCGAAACCAGAACCTCTGTGATAAAGCTCGAGATGCTACCACTCCGCCACGGAATCTATTGAATGTCTGCGAAAAAAAAAATGTTTGCTTAAATAATTTTAGTTAAACCATATGGTTTTTGTGTTTACGTAAGTACAATTTTATATATATTTTTATCCATATTTGTTTTTAATATATAGTTAAATTTTATTAGGTAATTAAAAATTTATTGACATTTCGGTTTTTTTTGTGTATTTAGATGGAATCGTGTTGATTTGTATCAATAAATTACATGATTTTTTTTTTTTTAAATAATAATTATTCCTAGATCTTATTGTTATAACAATTATTTTCTTTTAATAAACTTTAAAAATTTTAAAACAGTATTTACGAACAACTCAAAGTGAAAATTATAATATATATTTTATTAGATTTGACTTAAGTCCATACTTGTAACCATTGGTGATTAATTAAAATTGCAGGTATCATACAATTACCGAATACTGGTGTTCTTTGGTAGTTGGGTTTCAATTAAGCACACATGTCAAGAATAATTGACCTGTGACTGTACAAGACTGCACTTCATTTAAATTCAATACATATCATCCTCATTCATTCTCTGAAGTAATAATATGGTAGTTCCAGAGGTTAAGTAGGAGAAAAATATGTATCTTAAATTAGAATACAATATTTTATAATGACAGATAAAATGGTTTTTGATTACTAATTGAAGTACAAATTTTAAAACTCACATTTCGTTTCAGTTTAGTGAATTGGAAACTATATATAATAAAATCGATCGTTTAATTTTGGCTAACAATGATTTTCAGTATTAATAGGAATATACCATGGTTTGAAAAATTAAAACTTATTTCGTTAGCTCGTATTTTTCAACTTTTTTGGCTTTTTTTTTGTCAAAATCACGCATGATATAAGATGCTTAGTTGAACTATCTTTGGGTGAAATAAAATTATAACAGGGTGATATTGAAACATTTATCGGTATTTCGATAAATAAAATTCATTTCATTATGCTGCATGATATTTTTTGAAGAGTTTTCTGTCTCATAATAAAAATTTGGTAAAACAGGAAATAATATTTATTTCGTTATTAAATAAAAACGTATTTTTTTAAAACAACCTTTCTTTGATAGTTTTTAACATTTTTCTAATATTTAAAGATATTTTAATAAACAAGGAAATTCAACTTTAATATAACATATTAAATAGAAATATCGACTTACTTCGAGAAAAAATCCAAACTGAATACTTTTTACTGTTGTATTCTTATACTTATTTCTACAAACTGATTATGCCGAATAAATAATGATTTGCATCATGGCCCATACACAGACGGCAACTTGATAAATAGGTCAAACTCCTTCTGTACGTTCGAACTTAATTACATTTTTAATTAATTTTTTTTTGTAATTAGATGTTTTTTTTTTAAATTTTTTTGAGTTTTACGTACGAAATCTCATATATAAAGATATTTGAGAGGCAAATTTTATACAAGGGAATTAATTGTGAAATTTTGTACCGAGTTTTTTTCATGGCCCGGTCTTTTTTTTTAAATTATGTCATTCATTATTAATTATATAATATTTATTTAAATCGTTTACTGTATAATGTAATAAATAGTAAATTTATTGCATAAATATTATAATAATATTTAAATTATGCATGGTTGTTAATTAAATGTAACATGAATTCATTCTTGTTGATATAGCAACAGTAAATCTTTTGTTTCTAACTGCTTTTGTTCCATCACTGGAAGCATTGTTTTGTAAGATATTGTTTATTCTATTGTGGAACACAATTTTCAAGAAACATGTAACATTACGTTCGAATTTATCATAGCACGGAGTAGAAGCGGAAGGCGTTAGGTCAGGTGAGGTTTACGCCTGAGCAGCAGGTTCAGAGATCCGCCTTTGTTCGCCATATTAATTAATGCAGAGTTTAATTAACAATTAGAACAATTTTACAATTTAGGTTAAGTCGGTGTTAGATCAAAAAGCTGATGATAATTCAAGCAAGAGGGTAAATGAATGGTCGGGCGGATTGAATTAATGTTTAAATTCAAGTAAGGTTTCGTTTTACTGTTTGATGTTAACAGTAATTATTTTATTATATGAATTCATCATTCAAATTATCTCTTGTCTTAAGAAAATCGTAAAATATTAATATAAGGGTTTTGTTTAATTTTATATTATTGTGTAGCTAAATTATTGTTTTTTTAAAATTATAAATGTACTGCATAGGTTCATGTATTTTTATTTTCTCTTTTAATGAAAGAATGTCTTTGAAAATTTTATGTTATGATTATATTTTCAAGTCTTGATTTCCGGTGTATGTATACCATTTCACCTTATTGAGCTGTTTTTTCTGAGCATCTGTCTTTTGTAAAACAATATGCTATTTTTTTTATAAAATGTTTCCGCATCTAGAAAGTCGAATTTGTTATCTTGGTAATGAGGCAAACGATATGTTTCTATTCTTGTAAAGAAAATGAGGGTTTTTACAAAAAAACTATGTTCTTGTTGTATTTCATTTTGTTTTTAATGTTTTATATATACATATATATATATTTCTTCCTTTATTGGAATTTCTTATTTTTAACAAAATACAAAAATCCGATCAGATTAGAGTTTGATTATAATTGATTGAAAAAGTGTTGTGAAAAAACATTTAATTTTCTTAATCAGATTTTCTATTGTGTAATAGAATATCGTGTGATTATTATCATATTTATTATACATCTTTTAAATTCCTTTCATAATTAAATTTTCCCCCTTCGTATAAAAAAAGTAAATTAATCAATTATTTTTTTGTTTTTAAAACACAGAAAAAAAAGTTCTTGAGAAATGTTCGGGCAACTTACTTCTATGTTCATAAAACTAAAGATACATTAGATTTTTGGTTATAGATGTATGAGTTTATAGTGTAACAATATTATGTCACTGGAATTTAAAAATACCAATTTTACGTAATAAATAATTCTTTATGTAAACAAAAATAAATAATTTTTTATGTAAACAAAAATAAATAATTTTTTTTTATTTATGTATTAATTTTACAAATATCAGTACACTGTTATTTAGCTAGAGCATATTATAAAATGAACTGCTAAAATTGAAATAAAATAAAATCTTAATGAAAATGCTAACTACTTTTAAATGAAATGTTAAGTATTTTTGGATGGTGATGCATAAAGGCTTTAGGGATAAACTATAAATAATTTAGGAATAAAGTGTAGTCACTCGTAGTACAGTCTAATTTATCTTTTCGATAAACAATTTCAATATTTTTACATATTGACGTTTGTAAGTTAAACCCAGACTCCAACAGCTGAAGGTAATTAACTGGATATTGCCAGATCCCAAATATACTCATGCATCCAGGTTTGGAAAATTGAAAAAAGTAAAACAATTTTGTTACTTTTTTTGGTTTTTATTACCAGAATCGCGATAGAAGATTGAACAGACTTTTTTATTTGCATAATCCCAGTAAAACAGTCTATACTGTAAATATTTGATTAAAAGCATAGAAATTATAGTAGGAATGTATCTTATTAACTGTCATCAGCGATCGAGTTTCTCTCATATGTAGATCTCTCTTAACCACAAATAACCGTCCTCACTTCCATCGATAGCGTTCGAAATAAATAATTCTTAAAAGTTTTTTTAATCAAATCATTTGGTTTTTTCGACCGAGCCGCCCAGTAACTCTCAATGCTGTATCAAAAACGGATTGTTAATTTTAACAAATGATGTAGACTTGTGTCCTATGGCCAATAGGACACAATAATAGGCCAATAGGCCATTAGGACTGGAAGGCCATTCCAGTTTGTGTAGTGTTTACGGAATTTAATTTAAAATGGTCGGTTTAAACAGATATCTGGAGGTTGAAGAATAAATGTCATTCTAAAGGAAAAATAAGTACATCACACTTTATAACAATCAGTTTTTGCTTATTATCGGCCGTGTGATCCCTAAAACTGTCCATTACAAGTGTGGAAGCTTTTCTAAGGAAAAACCTTTTCAGTTGTTACTGTTGATGGATTTCGAAAGTCAACGGTGTTTTTGAGGAATGTTTGGCCCTCATTTCCAATTTCATGTATGGAATAATTGTTTCTTTTTAGTAAATTTATGACACATCTCTGAAACTTTGTCAGTTTATCTTTGTACACTTTTGATAGCAGCTCTGCCACTAGAAGAATACGTTCTTCTGTAGGCACAGGATTTCTTCTGGATATCCTTCTGTGACTAGAAAACTGTGTTGGCAAAGAAATTGGCGTACCTGTTAAATTCATCCCTACCAATATTTCATCGATTTCTAAGACTTTCATAAGTCATATTTCTGTAATCACTTATCCATATGACGTACATTCCATTTTTGCGTTGCAAGATTTTCTTCTATTTTAGCATATTTCTTGTTTTTCGCCGAAATGCTCTCTTGTTTTTATTGCCCACGAGAAATGATTTTTTCTTTTCATGAATGCAGTACTTTGCTAAATTAGATTTTCTTTCCGTTGCACGATTTCCACGCTCCTTTACCTAAGCAATTACTCGTAAATTTTCTGCAATAGTCATTGCAGTCTCTTTTTTACACTTCTGTAATTCTACTGTACACGAAACTTTTACGTAATTAACAGTCGTTGTCCCTATGAAACGTGATCTTAACTTGACTAAAAATTGATCGATAAAAATGTTTTTGTGTGAAATAAAAATAACCTATGTGTGAGAAAAATGCTAAGGACAGCTTACGATAGAAATATATTTTTTTTTTGAGGTGAAGGAACCCATTTATGGGCGCTGAAGCAGTGTCGGACTCGTTAACAGGTTCCACAAGCTGTTAAAGAAAATGCGTATGTATTCCTGCGCACTACCGACTAAACCTTCACCCCTGGCGATCCCACCTCCTGTGAAACTGCTCATAAAGCATTACTTCTAGAGGGGGGTAAGCGCCTACACACACATTCGGTCTCAACAAGCAATCATCATTCATACCAGACCACTACACGCACACACTGCACACCACAGATACCTAAAGAGAAAAACATTTAGAAAATAGAACACCTAACCTTGTCTTGTGAGGTACTAAGGTACCTGACAAGACAAGCGCACAACAATCATGAATAAATGGCCACAGGACATAACTTATCCACCAAAGTACACTCAAAAGTTAATTAAATTTCCACAATCTCACTCAGAGTACACAAAACACACACTCTCCATATAACACACATACACACAACTCAGCTACTTGCCAATTTACCACTTACCCACACGACCGTCAGCCATAATCATTAAAAACGTTAGCAACGTCCTCAGGCACCGGGAGCGGAGTGTCCACGGCTTCACTGCACCAAAGCGATCCCCCTCATGCTCGAGAGGGCCCCCAAGGCACTCAGCCGCAGACCTGTCCAATCTGGCACCCTCCGACGCCTCATTCCCTTGCAGGCCGCGCCAATGCTAGCCGTCTTCTACTATTTTTTCTGTTTCACTAAGTTCATCTAAAACTTTTCTATTATAATTTGCGAGTCCACTGCTTCATATCCTGAAGCATTATCTGCTGAAAATCCTCAGGTCTGAACCTGTCCAACCGACCCAGGGCATCAGGCATGCACCTTCGTGCATCCTGGAACCTTGTACAACAGAAAAAGACATGGTACGGAGTTTCCTCCACATCGCAGGCCGGACAGTGGTCTTATGATAAATCTAGCGCCATGTCATAAGTTTTAATTATTTAATACCGAAAATTACTAATAACCAAGTTTTTGATTTATTTTATTTTACTGGATGTATGTTCGTAGTAAAAAAAAGCACTTGTATTACTATTCTGTATATGTACGTACTAGTTTAATGATCACTAAGATCATCAGTGTAAAATGGTACGCGTAGTAAATGGGTGTATATGGTATGTAAGTATCTTGACTTTATTTTAAATTGATGTTCTTTAACACTGAAAACTTGAAATTCTATAAATGAATGTGAATATGTAATATGTATATAATATAATTATTTATATGTGTAAATGAATCACTGTAAATGAATATATTTTATTAAAATTTGATCTTCTTTTTGTTCATTTATTGGCTTGTTTATTGCTGAAATGTCTAGGTTATGTTAGTTATTTTCAAAAATGATTTTCATCTCCTGAAAGAATTAGTCAAGCTTTGCTTAAATAAAAACAGGAGAAAACAATATTATTTTACTTTTATCTTAAAAGTGCCATTTCATCAATTTATAATCTACCTACGTTTATTGCTGTTAAGTTTAATATAAAAGTAATTCCACTGATACACTTTCTTTACTAATTGTAATTGCTCGTTCATGTAAGCATAATTCATTCTTCTTATTTATCTTTCATTTGTTATTTCATATTCTTACATAAAATAATAGTTTTGGTAAACATATTGCCCGGCAGTATCTTTGAGTTCTCCGTTTAAAATCAGTTGAACTTAGCATTTAGAATCTTTCAATATTGTCGTTCAGTGAATAAATATATATTCTAACATAAATAAATATTTGTTTTTTATGTTAAAATGTTCCGGTACCTTTGTGGCATGAGGCATTAACATTTGAAAGTAACCGAATGTAAGAGTCGGGCGTCAACGTTTGGAATGAAATTTTTTACTTATGAATAGCGAACTTTGTATTTTATTCTCTTCTACATTATATATTTTTAGTATTATTTTGGTTATTTTAGAAATTAAGACTGTTAAGGAACAATTTTTATTTAGGGTTTAGATTTTGAGGGCCCTCTCTTCATTTTTTACTTTTAAAAGGTATCAAGACAGATTAAAATAAATGAAATGACTAAGTAACACAACATATACTTTATATTTTGCCAAAAAACTCATGAATAAAATGATTCAAAAAATTCTTGAATTGAAAAGAAAAACTAACTGTGGAAAAATCATGAATATAGAAATCACAGTTACAATAATATTTTTACAAAAATTTGTGCTGGGAATTAAAAAAAATTCTTAATAGAGTTTTCAATCTGAAAAAACTGAAACCTGTATTTAAAAATACCTGGATTATGCCACATATCAGACCGATTATTGATTCTACTGTGAATATTTTGCTGATAGTGGTAAATTGATGAAGGAAGAGATTGAAGATGGTAGATGAAGTCAATAATGGAACTTGTAAGAAGACGTATAGAATAGAAACAGTTAGTTTTAAGGGTGGTATGAGAAACATTTTCACTGTGTAGAAAAACACACGATGATGTTTTTCTAGGTGTATGTTTTTAATTGCACTCTGAATATTGTGCTCTAGATTGTTGTTCAAAGTAGAATTCCTTTTCTAGTAATTTTTTGTTACATATTATTTATTTATACATTATTTAATATGAATTTTAGCAAAATAATTGTATGATTTTTATTTAAAAAAATACATTAATACGTAATTAGACTGTATTATTTAATTGTATTAGGAATATTATGTAAAATATATACTGCAAAACTACTTATTTAAATTACTTATTCTTTTCGTCATTAAAATTAATTTTTATTTTGACTCTCTTTTCTGAATTAATGAAATAATATTAGTCGTTTATAAGTAACCTGAAAGAAAAATTTATAATTTATGTTCGCTTTATTTTTTCTATTTCTTTGTACTACACTAGTAGATTTATTATATAGTGTAGTAATTTACGTGAGATTTCTGACAAAAGGGTTACTACATAGCCTGCCGTTTATGCAATAATGAATTTAGTAATAAATTTACGGGATGATTGAGCAATTAGTTAGTGGTGGGCACCCATGACTTCATTATAATTAATGCACTCTATATTGCGTAATGTCTCTACAAAGGGGTACCAACAGGTGGCTGGTTTAACTGTTAGGCCTCTACTACTTTGTCCATTATGACCTTTTGACATATCCCTGGCATAATCAAATGTAAAAGCGTAGTTAGCTTTTGCTTTAGGCTAGCCACTACAGTACCTACTATCTTTCTATCTCAACATGTAACGTTTATCTATTTTCCTTCCCCTTTAGTAACGTTGCTTTACTAAAAGCAGTCCTCAAAGTAATATTCTCCACAAATTGCATCGTCTACTAAAACGATGTATGATGGGGAAATTTAAATGAATATCAAACAATTGCTACTATCGCTGTAACGGCTGTACCATTTCCATTTATTTAATATTCGTAGCAATTGTTTTCTCCAATGATGTTATTTTCCTTAAATAAATAGTTCTGTTTCATGATGACACTGCAAATATTTAAAGAAAAATAGCTAATTCAGTAAATGCTACTACTCTATACGTATATTAAATTACACTATAGATAATATATTTATGTAATTCAGATTAAGTAAACTTTAAAGGCACATTATTTTGTATGTAATGTAGATGTATATATGTATATAAATAGATATATAAATATATGGTACAGTTTAAAACAAACTATTATAATTTTAATTTAATAATATTAATTATTAAAGTATATTTATTGTACTGCAATGACACTTGACCAATTTTACCTGATTAAAATGGACTATTTAATAAAATACGGTATGTGGTTAAGTTTCAGTCCAGCATCTCAAAAACAAACTTCACATTTTCGTAAATTATACAAAACCGAAAACAAATTGACTAGTTCCGTATTTATTCCTTAAACAATTTTTTGAAAGCGTTATATCTACTCCCTAGAGCTCAGAAGTAATAATTATAAATTAATTAGTTATATTTTAAACTTATAAATATATATCTAAAAAGGTTTGGCTATTAGTGAGGTCATTACTAATAAATGACATTTGTTTTTAATGAAACTAACTGATTGATTTTTTTTTTTATTTGCCCCGCCACCCAGAGCCGGGCACATACTCAAACAGAAACTCAGCTATGGAGGGTGCCATTGCCTCAAACCTCCTGGGCAATAACCCTGGGTCCGGCTAAGCCGTTCCTAAGGCCCCACCCAGGTAACCGGGATTCAGTCTTTTCTTGCCATGCCTCAAATAAGGAAACCCTCGAGTACATACATGAGTATAAATATATATTTTCTTTTTAAGAAGATAAAAATATATGCACGATTATATGTGTGTGTCATTATTATTTGATATTATGCATTCAATGCATTTTTCTAAAAAAAAAGCGGAAAATTAATAGTTGATTTACATTGTTTATCTAAATTTTTCTTATAAATACAAACAGCTAAAACAGCTAAGGTACATGAGGTACCAGTCAGAGTTACTTTCTCTTAGATTAGTGATGTTCACTATACACCAAACCCCTGCGGTGACAAAGTAAAGATGTCCTTGTAAAACTGAACATCTCCTGCTTTTCTATAGATTTGACAGGTTGATGTATTACAATCTATACGTTGAAATGAAGAAGATATTAGCAAACCGCTTAATTCGTAATTTTATTTAGTAAGCGTGGTGTTTCTTTTTTTTTTGAAAATGGATATCCCAATTTCTGGAGTAATTATTTCATGTCAGATCATTGGTAATCGTTTTAGGTTTAAGATTTCATATCCTTACGTAATCTATATTTATGTTCTAATGTGTCTAGCAAACTGGCGTAGCGTATTTGTTAAAAAAAAAAAACAAATCTTACGTAAAATGCTCTTATGCCATTATTGTTTTCAATATATTAAAATTCAATCAAAATTATACAAATAATTTCTGAGAAAAAATAATCTTTGACTTGTCATAATTAACGGTCATGATAAAATTTTGGATTTTAAATTCTGTTTAGACTATTTTAAATTTTACAGTATCGTTAATTTTAACAATACATGAGTTTATGTAATCGCTGAAGTTTTATAGTAATAAGCGTGATGATTAAATAATGGATGAATTATTTTATTTTATATTTAATATTAACATAATAATTTAAAGGATTTTTATTTTTGACGATAATTTACGCATACATTCAAAGCTTATTGCCTGGATCAAACTGAGACACAAATTTGGACTTTCAGGAAGAAAACAAAAGATTCTGCTATTCAGAGAAGAAGGTTAGTATTGCCATGGTTTATATCAGCAAAGAGATTCTTGTATAAAAACAAAAAATTACCAATAAATTCATTTCACATAAGATCAAAAGTGGTTAAAAATTGGTGAAGACAAAACCTGTATAATTAACGTAATGTTTACTTGCATGAAACACAACGTGGATGGTTTTTCTGAGTAGAAATTGAAACCGGACTTAATGCGTTAACAAAAGTTAATTTGTCAAGGAACGTTATATTGAGAAGTCCGTGAACATCATTTTCTTACAAGTGTTTGTTTTTAGGAAGTAAAATTACATGCAATTCTGTAACATTTTGCAAAATATGTTACAAATAATAAAAAAAAAAAAAAAAAAAAATTAAAATGATTGAAATAATAAAAATAATTTCAGGGTATTTTATTTTTGTAATATGGATTTCTTTGGGTTTCTGTAGATTTCTTTGTTGCTATATCCATGTATGTTTGAGTGAATATTTCCGTAAATTTTCAATTTGTAAGTATTCTTATTTAACTTGGCTTTTGTATAGTAGGATGATAATTTATTGAAAACTGATAATATTGTAATTTCCTAGACATAATATATTATGTACATATCGAATCTGTATACTATTACTATTTTTTAGAATATGCTAAATTACTGCACTATTATAAACTATAATACGCTAACCGATATATACGTGTTTTGAATTTATTTCTTTAACTACACATAATAAATTTATATTTACACTTTAAGTCGTTTTATAGACCATAAAGATCGTACAACGTTTTTTTTAAATCGCACCATTCTGCTCTGTCATTAACCCAGTCAACGTCCATTAGTACGACTTATCTCCAGTAAATTCCTTTTCACACTGTCTGTCTTTTTTCTTTCATTTAGTTGCGTTCTCGGGGTACAGACTAATTTGGAATTTAATGTAACTATCTTCTTTTTATAGGATCAAACATTTTACACTTCTACTACTGGTACTTTCTTTTTTGCCTTTTTTACTATGTTTGACATCTTACTTATTGATTCCAGTTTCTTTGTTAATAATTTTGCAGGGAGTTTTAAAATACGTTTCATGTTTTACTATTATTTTTTTTTATTCACATATATGATAGATCATGAAGTACAATGCTAAACAAAACTTAATGCTCTTAGTATCTTTTAATGATTACATTGGTGGTACCATATTAAAAATATTAAAGGCTGTAGAAAGTTCAATGCATCTTTTATTTATTTTTTTATTTTTTTACTTTATATGATGATAATATAAATAATAATAATGATTATATTATAAAAAATTACCATTTCTGTTACTTATTGAATATGTTCAGCATCTTTACATACTGTTTAGATATATGCTTCAGTTTTGTTTTTTATATAAAAGAATCGGTTATTCTGTAGTTATTAAGATCAGTTGTTAAATAATATGGAGACCCCGTCAATAAGGATAATAAGGAGAATCCGTTGTAATTGTTGCATTGGTATCATATTAACAGTTTTTTTTTAAATTATAGTTTTTTCTAAATTTAATAATTAAGTGAAAAGTGTTTATTCCCAAATTCAATTATGTGTGCAATAAAAATATTTTATAGGTATTTGAAAAAATATACTCGTCTGTGTATATATATATATATATATATATATATATATATATATATATATATATACATATATATTATACCAGAAAATTTTTTATGTATAAATATAATAATCTAATTATAGTGATCATAATAAATAAAATAGCAAAATTAAATCCCTTGCACTTGAAAAAATGCACATATTAAAAATGTAGAAATAAAAATATAGTTGATTAACAAACAAAATTAGAACATGGTAATTGGGTTGGTGAGTAATGTATTTAATCTAAATATACAAAAAAAATATTATCTTTAACTTAATGTATAATATATTTAGATATATTCTAGTATGATAATAAAGCAACAGTTTTATTTTCTACCAGCTGATTATACTAGCCACAGAATAATTCATTTTATTTCATTGATAAGTAAATTTATACAGTTTTAATGCCTATATTTGAACCACTTCTAATAAAGTAAAAATTTTGATGAAATAGAAATCTCTGTGAAATATATTTTCCCAATAAAAAAAAACTTGATAAAATTTTTAAAATACTAGCCAGGAGGCTCTGCCTCGGGGAACCCTAGAGCAGATCCCGGGACCAAGCTAGACGCTAGCCACGCCACGCTAGCTCAGCGGGCCTAACCTAGAGCCGCTGAGCTCACTTCGCGCGCCAATTGTCCGTAGTTCGCTTCGCCCGCCATTCCGTCAACCTAAAGGACTCCTCCTCCTGGATCCTAGCAGTGTTCATTACGATCATGGTTGTGAGAATAATACTGATAAATAATTAAAATATTCAGGCTTTATAGAAATCTGACTAAATTATAAAAAGACAGGGTAGTTGTAACTATGGTAACTAAAGTACACACACCTTTGACTACGAAAAATTCAAAACATATTTCTGTTGCCATGTTGGTACTTGTAGAAATATAAAAAGGAAATTAATCTTTTTTGTCTTTAATAAATATTTTTAATTCACAATTTCAATCCCAAAGAGGCTAGAGCCTCGGTATATAGCTTCAAACTTTCCCTGGGATAACACGAATGTATCTTACAAATTTGAAAGCAATCGCACGGTTGGTTCTCGTGAACAAGTGAAAGAACAAACAAACAAACTTTCGGCCTTATAAGATGATAAAATACTTGTTGCTAGGTTGCAGTTTGATAAACTATTTATTTAAAATTATATGATAGCATTTAATAGATATTTAAATAATATCTATTTTACAAATATTTATAAAAAAATAATTTATATATATATTTTTTTCGTGGGGAATATATAGACATAAAAAGCAAATGGTATGGGAAAAAGTAAACGTCTTATTATTCTCATTATTTGAATATAAGAGAAACAATTTTTAAAAAAATAGAGAAATCGTCTGTTTGCTGTTGTTTTATCCACTGATAAAGAATCTTAGTTTTATAAATTGTTCGTTTTTTAATGCATAAATATAAAATTATTTTTTTCTTTTTATTAACTCTATTTTTCCCATTTCCACTCATATTATATATTAACTTGCTAATACTTGATATCAAGGTCTATAAAATGAGAAAAACTACTTTTTAAGAAAATTCTTCAATTTATCTTCAGTTTATTTTTAGTACATACAAAAGAATATATGAAACAAATTTAAGAAAATCTGTCCTATATATTATCCATGTAAAATTTAAAACATAAATTCATTAAAAAAGTTAGCTATAAAGGAATGAATACTCATTTGTTTAAAAATTTAGATACGTCAAATTAATTAAAATAAATAATTTATTAAACTAATGAATAAATATTCTTTTCTATTATTTGAATATATTTTAATTAAAAATCAATATCTAAACGAGCTAAAATCGTTAATGTTTTTTTAAACTGCATTGTTTTGATCGTTTAATTAAAATTTTTTTCGCATATTTTAACTTCCTCTTTTGTTACTAGTGTTACTATACATTTTTGAAATGGTAACGCAAATATACAGCAATAAATCCTCATAAATTATATAACGAATATCGACATCTAATATTGGGAGAATCGATATGCTTCTTAGATTACCACTCCAAAAATACATGCATCTACAATTTGTATTTCTACAAAATCACTTGATTGAGTTCATACGTATACACAAGATTTTGTCTCATAGCCTACTTAAACTGCAAATTAATATAAAATTTATTGATAAAAAAATGTTAATTCGCAATTCATGATGGCTTGATACGGAACTTTTAATACGTAAATGTAACTGTTTTTATTCATTGTTACTTTCGACGGCTATATTATTAATTTTTTTGAGTCTAGACTGTATTTCTGGTATTGTTGTAAGTTTTATTAAAAAAAATTATTTAAATAAAAATATTAAGTAAATTATATTGTACGTAAATTATATTTACGCGTACAGATATTCTTGAAAATGTTTTGATGCATTTAAATTATAAACAGTTTTGTCACAGAAATATTTTCATAATTAAATAATATATTGTGTATACGTGACAACTGACAAGTTTGAACACGGAAGCTTAAACTCGTTTCGTTTCATGACAAAGGTGATAACTCTGTAATAGTATATTTAGCAGTCTATGATATTAATGAAAATTCAGAGGCGTGATGATAATGCTCTGAAGTTTGCGTGTTGTTAAGTAGTTGTCTGTCACGTCCTTCGAAAATTTCTGTAAAGCTTGGAAACAGTATTTCATAGTTATTCAAACTGTCAACATTTTTAGCCTAATTTGAATCAAATTTAAAATATTATGGGTTTTATGATATAATACATTAAATTGAAATAAAAGTATTAGAAAACACCATTGACGTACTTCAATATAAATATGTATATTTTCAAGCCTCCATTATGATTATATTAAAGTTTTATACGTATTGTAAGATATTATTTATTATCTACCTCCCCTGTGTGTTTCTTGTTTGTTCTGCTTTTTTTTCTTTGTTATTTCAACCTTCCTGTATCTTTCCTGTTAAAACCTGAACGACGTAATATGCGTGACTGATACTACATCCAGCAAAGGCACGAACTGTAATTGTAACTTAGTTCTTTAAAACAGTTTTCTTAGATTAAAATAAAATAATTTATTTGAAAATGTGTGTTAATGAGGGATCTCTTTTACATGTTTTCTATATATATATATATATATATATATATATATATATATATATATATATATATATATATATCTGTATTTTTTTATTTCTAGTAAAAAGTACAATATAATTAAACAAACAGGTTGTGGGTGTTAAAGTAATTATTTTTAAAACATAAAAAATATTAAAGGATTTATTAAATATCAAAACGTTCTAAAAATGGTTTACCTCTTTTTTATCACTGTGCAAGGATATAAAGTGAATGTAAACAAAAAAATTAAAAAAAAATTTTTTCAATAATTTTCTTCTTTTTTATTTTATTTATTTCTTTTACTAAAATTTCATTCGGTGTTTCTTGAAATATATTATTTTTTAGTGTTATTGTAAGTGCTTGCAACTTTTATATTGTTACCGAAGGATTTTGTAAATATAGATCGGTTACGTCACATGTACGGTTCATATAATCTTAGTATCAGTTTAGATTCGTTTTCAGTAGTTCCTTTACTTTTATGAAAAACTTCTGTTTTATCTTAAGTACTGAATCGATTTAAACGGTGGATTTTAGAGTTGTGGTTTACATTCTATTAAGTGAATCTATTAAAGCGTAAATTTCTGAGAATTTAACCTAGAGCTTTACCAAGTTTATCCCTGGATAAGTGAGGAGTTTGGACAGCTAGTGAATTACTCTATACCGTTCCATTTATACTTATGTAATATCCAAACTGATTCTAGATTTACAATATTATAGTAGTTGTTGGGCGTTAAACTTTACGATCGACTATTCTGCGCAGTAGAAATAAAAATTTTATTGAAATTTTGTTTTTATGTATAGGTAAAAATTTTGAAAAGGGTTTCCATTATAAATATCTAAGATTTACATTCATGGTTTTTTTTTAACCTAGCACCATTAATAAAAATAATATAATTTTTTTAAATACCAAATTAAAATAATTTTTGTCTCAATGCAGTGCAATATATAAAATATTTGTTTGTAAAATAAAATGTATGTTTAGTTAAAAAGCTGCCAACAGAATTTTTTTGAGTCCGTTCTACCAGAATTTCTTTTTTATTTAAAAAATAAATTATATTGTGATTTTTTTTTTCAATAATTATATAAGAAGATGTCATTAATAAATATATTTCTGGAAATGATATCTTATCCGAAGTTGTCAAATTTGTAAAAATTCATGTCATGAATTATGGATATTTCATATACTCTATAAAAAGTTGTATACTTACGTTATTTTTATTCAACAGTATCTTTAAGAAAAAAATATAATTCGATTTATTACTAATCTTACAGTAGGAAGATTTTTAAACATTTAAAAATGTATTATTTGATTTAAACTGATTGCCATATAGATAAAAATTTAGGTTACGTTGACATTTTTATAGTTATATACAATTAAAAAGAGAAGAGCGGATTAAAGAAAAGTGTTCAGAAGTGGAAAGAGAAATGAACATTGCTAAAATAGACGGAGCATACAGGAAAGTTAAGGAAAATTTTGGGGTACATAAATTAAAATCTAATAATGTGTTAAACAAAGATGGTACACCAATATATAATACGAAAGGTAAAGTCGATAGATGGGTGGAATATATTGAAGAGTTATACGGAGGAAATGAATTAGAAAATGGTGTTATAGAGGAAGAAGAGGAAGTTGAGAAGGATGAAATGGGAGAAACAATACTGAGATCTGAATTTAAGAGAGCATTAAAAGATTTAAATGGCAGAAAGGCTCCTGGAATAGACGGAATACCTGTAGAATTACTGCGCAGTACAGGTGAGGAAGCGATCGATAGATTATACAAACTGGTGTGTAATATTTATGAAAATGGGGAATTTCCATCAGACTTCAAAAAAAGTGTTATAGTCATGATACCAAAGAAAGCAGGGGCAGATAAATGTGAAGAATACAGAACAATTAGATTAACTAGTCATGCATCAAAAATCTTAACTAGAATTTTATACAGAAGAATTGAGAGGAGAGTGGAAGAAGTGTTAGGAGAAGACCAATTTGGTTTCAGGAAAAGTATAGGGACAAGGGAAGCAATTTTAGGCCTCAGATTAATAGTAGAAGGAAGATTAAAGAAAAACAAACCAACATACTTGGCGTTTATAGACCTAGAAAAGGCTTTCGATAACGTAGACTGGAATAAAATGTTCAGCATTTTAAAAAAATTAGGGTTCAAATACAGAGATAGAAGAACAATTGCTAACATGTACAGGAACCAAACAGCAACAATAACAATTGAAGAACATAAGAAAGAAGCCCTAATAAGAAAGGGAGTCCGACAAGGATGTTCCCTATCTCCGTTACTTTTTAATCTTTACATGGAACTAGCAGTTAATGATGTTAAAGAACAATTTAGATTCGGAGTAACAGTACAAGGTGAAAAGATAAAGATGCTACGATTTGCTGATGATATAGTAATTCTAGCCGAGAGTAAAAAGGATTTAGAAGAAACAATGAACGCCATAGATGAAGTCCTACGCAAGAACTATCGCATGAAAATAAACAAGAACAAAACAAAAGTAATGAAATGTAGTAGAAATAACAAAGATGGACCGCTGAATGTGAAAATAGGAGGAGAAAAGATTATGGAGGTAGAAGAATTTTGTTATTTGGGAAGTAAAATTACTAAAGATGGACGAAGCAGGAGCGATATAAAATGCCGAATAGCACAAGCTAAACGAGCCTTCAGTAAGAAATATAATTTGTTTACATCAAAAATTAATTTAAATGTCAGGAAAAGATTTTTGAAAGTGTATGTTTGGAGTGTCGCTTTATATGGAAGTGAAACTTGGACAATCGGATTATCTGAGAAGAAAAGATTAGAAGCTTTTGAAATGTGGTGCTATAGGAGAATGTTAAAAATCAGATGGGTGGATAAAGTGACAAATGAAGAGGTACTGCGGCAAATAGATGAAGAAAGAAGCATTTGGAAAAATATAGTTAAAAGAAGAGACAGACTTATAGGCCACATACTAAGGCATCCTGGAATAGTCGCTTTAATATTGGAAGGACAGGTAGAAGGGATAAATTGTGTAGGCAGGCCACGTTTGGAGTATGTAAAACAAATTGTTGGGGATGTAGGATGTAGAGGGTATACTGAAATGAAACGACTAGCACTAGATAGGGAATCTTGGAGAGCTGCATCAAACCAGTCAAATGACTGAAGACAAAAAAAAAAAAAAAACAATTAAAAATTAAAAGACTTTTTTTTTGTCTTCAGCATTTGACTGGTTTGATGCAGCTCTCCAAGATTCCATATGTAGTACCAGTCGTTTCATTTCGGTATACCCCCTACATCCAAAATCCTTAAATAATTTGTTTTACATATTCCAAACGTTACCTGCCTGCATACGTTTCCCCATCAACCTGTCCCTTCAATATCAAAGCGACTATTCCAGGATGCCTCAATATGTGGTCTATAAGTCTGTCTCTTCTTTTAACTGTATATTTCCAAATGCTTCTTTCTTCATCAATTCTTCATCGCCACAACACTTCTTCATTGGATACTTTATCCACCTATCTGATTTTTAACATTCTCCTATAGCACCACATTTCATAAGCTTCTAATCTTTTCTTCTCAGGTACTCCGATCGTCCAAGTTTCACTTCCATATAAAGCTACGTTCCAAACATATGTTTTCAAAAATGTTTTCCCGATGTTTAAATTACTTTTTTATGTAATCAAATTATATTTCTAACTGAATGCTCGTTTTGCTTGTGCTATTCGGTATTTTATATCATTCCTGCTTCAACCATCTTTAGTAATTCTACTTCCCAAATAACAGAATTTTTCCACCTCATTAATCTTTTCCCTTCCTATTTTTATATTCAGTGGTCCATCTACATTTTTTCTACTACATTTCATTACTTTGGTTTTGTTCTTGTTTATTTTCATGTAGTAGTTCTTGCGTAGGACTTCATCCACTCCATTCATTGTTTCTTCTAAATCTTTCTTGCTCTCAGCTAGAAGTACTATATCATCATAAAATCGTAGCATCTTTATCTTTTCACCTTGCACTTCTATTCCGGATTTAAATTGTTCGTTAACATCATTAACTGCTAGTTCTGTGTAAAGGTTAAAAAGTAACTGGGATAGGGAACATCCTTGTTGGCCTTTTTTGATACCGCTGCTTTTTTATGTTCTTCAATTATTACTGTTGCAGTTTGGTTCCTTTAAATGTTAGTAATCGTTCATCTATCTCTGTATTGGAACCCTAATTTTTTTAAAATGCTGAACATTTTATTCCAGTCTACGTTATCGAATTTTTTTTTCTAGGTACTTCCTCACCTGCATTGCTCAGTAATTCCGCATGTGTCTGTCTATCCCAGGAGCCTTTCTGCCATTCAAATCTTTTAATGCTCTATTAAATTCAGATCTCAGTATTGCCCTTTTTATCCACTTTGATTTCCTCTTCTTCCTTTATAACACCCGTTTCTACTTCATTTCCTCCGTGTAACTCTTCAATATATTCCACCCACCTATCGACCTTTTCTTTCGTATTATAAATCGGCGTACCATCTTTATTTAATATATTATTAGATTTTAATTTACGTATCACACAATTCTCCTTAACTTTCCTGTACGATTCGTCTATTTTACCAATCATCATTTGTCTTTCCACCTCTGAACACTTTTCTTTAATCCACTCTTCTTTCGCTAATTTACACTTTCTGTTTACAGTATCTCTTAACTGTCGATAGTTCCTTTTACCTTCTTCATCACTAATTTTCTTATACTTTCTACTTCATCCATCAGCTGCAATATATCCTCTGATGTCCAAGGTTTTGTACCAGTTCTCTTTGTTTCGCCTAATTTCGCTTCTGCTGATTTAAGAATTTCCTTTTTAACATTCTCCCATTATTCTTCTATAATTTCTACCTTATCGTTTTTACTCAGACCTCATGCGATGTCCTCCTCAAAATTCCTCTTTACCTCCCCTTTCTCAAGATTCTCGAAATTCCACCGATTCATCTGACATCTTTTCTTCAAGACTCTAAACCCCAATCTACATTTCATTATCACTAAATTATGGTCGCTATCAATGTCTTCTCCAGGATATGCTTTGCAGTCGATGAGTTGATTTCTAAATCATTGTTTAACCATGATGTAATCTATCTGATACCTTGCAGTATCACCAGGCTATTCTGTGTATTTATTCTGCCATTATGATTTTGAAACTGGGTGTTGGCAATTACAAAATTATACTTCGAGCAAAACTCAATAAATCGATCCCCTCCTTCATTCCTTTTGGCCAGTCCGTATTCCTCGACAATTATTTCCTTCGTTGCCTTTTCCGATGCTTGCACTCCAATCTCCAAATATTATTAATTTTCATCCCCTTTTATGTGTTTAATTGCTTCGTCAATTTCTTCCAATACACACAACCCCATCATCATGATGGGCACTTGTAGGCATACAGACGTTAACAATCGTTGTCGGCTTAGGTTTTGATTTTATTCTTATTACAATGATTCTATCACTAAGCTGTTTGAAATACTCAACTCTCTTCCCTGTCTTCTTGTTCATTACGAAACCTACTCCTGCCTGCCCTTTATTAAACTGTTATTTGATTTTAAAACTTATGAACGGTCCTAGTAATAAATGACTAGATGAAAATTCATAAAAATATTTCCCGAGAAGAATTGTGTACGTGTGTGTGTATACAACAGAAAGAGATGTATTAAGTAAATATTTAAAATTGTTTGTCACAGTCTTTCTCATTGTTTTATGCCTAAACCAGTTAAGGTACAAGAGATAGTAGACTGTTCAGCCTTCTCTGAAAGTAATGATTTTCGCTAAACACTTTGTATCCGAGGTGAACAGAAATAAAATATTCATTTAAAAACAGAGTATTACCTCCATTTTGATGCATGCTAATGCATCGGTTTACATGGTAGATTTAAGAAGACAAAGGGAAATTATTTCACTTCTAGCATTCCCAAGTATATTTATCACAATGTTGGTTATTCTTTAGAAAGGCTCTGCCGTGTTTTATAGTAATTTATGAAAAAAGCTATATATTATTAAATATAATTTCATTTAAAGGTTCAATGTATATTTTTTTTAACAATAATTGTTATTTTTAAATTTCGTATCATTTGGTTGCGTCGGCAACAAGCAACTGCCCAGGTATTATTGCTGTTACTCGATAAAATAAATTGGCTTTGGGAGATCTTCTTTGCAAAGTCAAAATCTATATTCTGCAGTTGTGAAGTGATCTTTGAACGGAGTGTAGTTCAGTTGAACTATTCATTTCTGAATAGAAGTGTATTCTATTCTGAGAATTGGAGAAAGTTTTCGTTATAAATATTTTTATCTGATCTCAAGACTATCTAAAAGAAAACCATTCAGTGGAACATATATTTGAAGTGATAGAAAATCAATTATTCGAAATGTGTTGCTTCTATCTTAGATGATGATTAAAGATATCCTGATTTTTTAATTGAATATGTGTAGGACGAAAACCCATCCCCTAGAAGTTGGTTTGAAATGGAGAAAGGGTTTTCTAGTTTTTGGTAAATTTTCAGTGGTTCTGTACAATGTACAGACTGTATATAATAATAGTGGATTTATTGCAGGGTATTACACTCTTAATTTAATGGTGATTTTTTTTTTTTTATAACTATTTATATATAGTAATGTAAGTTATTGATATGATTTTCAAACAACTGAAAATATAAGTTCGATCGATTCAGTTCATTAAAACTATTTACAAGGAAAAATGTAGTGCCTTTAAATGGAAGTTTGTGGCAAACCGACAGCACCGAAATTTATTTACAGTAGAGAAGTTATTTAAGGTAAATTTTTGAGTTTACGGCTTTTATGTAAAATATGGACTTGAGTTCAATTTTTAAAAGTTTTACTTGTCTATTAGCCTGTTTTTAATAGACTCACAAAACAAGTAATGAAATTTAAATGATGTTTTTAATGCTAATGCATATTCGGATGTGGGCTCTCTTAAAATTCCGTTTGAGTGAATATATTTATTTTATGTACTTTTCTCCATTCTAGTGAAAGATGTTTTTGAAAATATGTTTTCACAATTTTTTTTTTTGTAAGTATAATTGAAATAGAAAATGAGACATAAAGTACGTAAAATAATGATGTATTATTACAAATTTTTAATCTTCTTTTTTGTTGGTCAGAAAATTTCCTAATATATAATTCTTTTTTTGGTTTACTCCTTCGGAATAGATAAAAAGTTAAATAAGTTTAAAAATGCCAAGCGTTTTAAAATTTCAAAACCTCTTTCCTAGATTATCTGATGAACATTTTTCCTTTATTTTTACTAATCTCTTGGTAAAAAAAATAGCTTTTAAATATTTTCATTCTGAAAATGTAGATGAAGTCCAAAGTTTTTCTTTTATTTAAATGGCATATTATTAGTTTTCAATTTCTATTTTTCATGAATAATTATATTTAACTTTTCCTGCCTTTTTAAATATTATTGATTAAAAAATTATAAAATTTAATTTTTTAAAATTTAATTTTTTAAAATTTATGTAATCTCTTAAACCTACAACAAATAATTTACTACGTACAACAAAGTTTAAATACATAATTAAGGGTTTTTCTTAAAAAATAATAATATTTAAGCTGCAATAACGAAAACCTGATTTAAAATAATATAAAAAACAGTTATCCTAAGATATTATGAAATTAGTGGATTTTTTAATTTAATGGTATAATTGAATATGTTATAATTCTTTAATATAATGACATTGTCGAGCATTTCTCAAGTAAATTAATGTTTTACGATTGAGTCTCTATTTCATCATAATTTAAAAATGTATATACGTATATTCGTTCTTCGTATACAATTTTTAACTTTTTATAAAAGATTCTCAAATAAATTTCCTTAGGCTACTGATAATAATGTCAGAGAGTTACATTTTATATATTTTTCTCTGACTGTTGTATCAGTTTTTTCTGGATTAAAAAGTATATGAATAGCTTTTCAAGTTGTTGTTCGCTAAGCGCATAACTAGGTTTACCCAGAATTTACATAATACCAGAAACTCCTCTCGTTTTCTCTTTTTTAAATATCTTTCTTCCTTAAAGAAAAATAATAAATTGTTAAGCAATGATCTATACGGTTAAAACATGCAATTGATGTACACGGCTCGTTATTAAATTTACATTAAAAATTCATTGTCATTGAACAGGAAGAACAGAAATGCAGCGTCTCAGCCTTTCATCCGGAAGTCCATGGTTCGAAACCCGGTCAGGCATGGCATATTCACCCGCTTCAAAAATTATCATTTATCTCATCCTCTGAAGCAATATTTAACGGTGGTCCCGGAGATAAAAAAAAAAAAAGGAAGAACAGAAATGATTCCAGTAAGGATGTCAACAAAATTTCTAATTGGTTTCTAAAATAATAGAAACTAACAATTATCGATTACTTTATGACAATTGTAATTTCATCAAGTACTATAAACTTCTCTTATTTTATGGCATTTTCTTAAACGTTTAATTGACTGATATAAGATATTATTATTTGGGTCTTTCTGTTTTTCTCCCACAGTGGTTTTTTTTTTTTACGTTACGTATTAGTAATTATGTTTAAACTCGAGAAATTATAAATATAACCTAACCAAACTTGACCTATGTTCGCTTCGCTTGATAGTCAAAATTAGCGAGCGTAAGTGTAGTTAATAGATTTTGTTTTATTATTTTACTAACACTTCAGTAACTTTAGATAAAGAGGATAATATAAATTACTGTAATGTAAAGATACATATTTCTTTTCCGAGTTACTCTTTGATTAAATGTGTAATTAAAAAAAGGATAGTTATAACAATTCATTTACTTGTATATAGTTCTGGGTAAGGTTGTATGTATTTCTTTGTCTGTCTATAGTTAAAAATTTTAGGTTGGTTACGTAATAAGAAAATTACAAAATATCGAAATATCACTGCAAATTGTTGTACAGTTTTATCTCAAAAATAATTTAATAAATTTTTTCATTTATATAAAGCTTTCGTTTATCGTTTTCGAGTAATTAAAAAAGAGCTAGCAGTTGTTTTTTTGTTTTTTTAACTTATGTTGCACAAATGTTTGGAAAAAAACATTTATGATGAATAGAAATATAAAAAAAAAACTTTATATAAAATTAGTTTTATTTTATATGAAATAAAATTGTTAATTAATTGACAAAAGTAATTTCTAAAAAAATATTGGTTTTGATTCCAGTTATGGTAAAAATATTCAGAATAATTTGATAACTTAATGGAATATTGTACTAGGAAATTAAAACAGCATAACCAAGTTTGTAATTTATTGGTAAAGTATTAGCGATGTATTATTATGCAATATACGAGTAATTTATTATTATTACATTATAGTACGGCTGATAATAAAGGCATCATGTGTTCTAAAATATTAACCAAGTAAATTTCTGTTTTCTTTTCCTTTAGTAAAAATAATCCGTAGCTCAGACCTTTAAATCAGCTGCACAGTTTGTTAATTTTTTCTTAATATATAATATGCTAGTGAAAAATAATTTTATTAATCGTATGATGAAATCGTATTTAAACAATGCGGTTTTTTTTCGTAGTATATAAACTCTAGGAAGTAAAAGCGATTATATACATGAAACAGGGGTTGTTAAATTACTACATGTTTTATCATATTAAAATATTAATTTTTTAAATGATTCATTTTATGGAGTCTGCACTTAGCCAATCATGCAAATTAAAAGATATAATTACCGTTTAAATACTTAAAATATATACACTAATCATTAATATTAATAGTCGCTATGACGTCATTAATTACTGAAAAACAATTTTAGTATTCACGTTCATAAATGAGAAGAGATTATTTAGATCGGAAAATATAACTTTTTCAAAGATCACGGTATATACTTGAATTCCAACTTTCTTGTAGTTCGTAACACTTGTCAGCAAAGAATTAATTTAACTATTAACAATGCCTTCATTGAACGGTGTAATTAAAACAAGATAAAATTTAATAATTTTAAAGGAATCATTTTAAAATACTTGAATTTTTTCTTCTAAATGAGGTTTGGAAGAATTAATTAGTAGCACTTTTCTCGTGGTGTTAACTGTAGCTTTGTTGTTAATGGTGCACGTCGAAAAAACTTAGAAATTTCATAATTTGTATAATTGATTAGTAAGTTTAACCTATTTTATAACTTTTATTCAATATGTTGTTTTAGTGAAACTTTGTGTGTGTCAATTTTTTACTCTTCAGATATATTTGGAACTTGTTTATTTTTATGAATTATTTTCTTGTTTTCTATTTTCTTGTACTAATTAATGTCTTTCTAGTGTTTTCTGGTAATGTGATTATGCATTTTTTATATCATGTGTTCCCACGTCAACGCACTTTCAAATTTTGCAATGAGAATATAAGAATAAGTCGCAGTACAATTGAAAAAATAAATTTCTACAAAAATGAAAAAAAAATTAGCAAAAGTAACATATTTTAATCATCAAATACGATAGATATCAAATGAATTATTATTATTATATATTTAAAGGATTTCCTTACCTTTGAAAGAGATACATTGTTAACAAAAACTTCTGCTATAATTCCATTGAAAATCTGTTGCTTCTTACAAGTTCTGAAAAGTATTTTGAAAGAAAATGTTTCAGTATTTTGGAAATTTTCAGTTAATACTAATTATATAAATTTCGACGTTTGTCACGACTAATTTTATATATTTTACACTGTCAAACCAATATAAAATCAAATGTACAAAGAAGTTTTCTTTTCTAATACTCATTAAGTTTATCATATAAATTAAATACGAATTTTATTATTATTTTAACCAGCGTCCCGAATTTAAAATGTACAGTCTATTGTTCTAGTCAAACTCTCCTGTTTTAGAATTTTATTTTGTCATCTGTAGTTTGACTGGTTTGATGAATTTTCCTGTACATTCATTGCATTTCTTGTGTACTTTCTGTGTACTGTACTTTCCTGTACTGATTGGTACATTTTGATCTATACCTTCTTATATATCAGAATTTTTTATGTACTTGAATTCTTAACGTAATATATTTCATTCTCAATTATTTATTATATATACTATGACTTTTACGTCTCCTATACTGTTTTCTCTTTCTAGAATTTCTTGTACAATTAATTTCATTAACTATAGCAAAAGACCCAAAGAATGTTTAATGACTAATATACTGATAAGGTATTTTATGTGTTGACGGTTTAAGTTTACAATAAAAAAAGTTTAAAAATTTAAATCTTTAAATAAATTCTTGAAATATATTCAATAATTTTTTTATTTGTAATGCGTTCTTTGAGAATATTACGTCTAAGGAGTAAGTGATTCAAAATATTTTCATTGATTCATTGTACTTTCCTGAATTTATTTTTAGTCTACAGAAACTATAATGACAGAATACAGCTAAAATACTTAAAACAGTGAGGAAAATACATAAAACGAATAGAAAATTATGGAAATGTCATTATTCAGAATTTTGTAATCGCCTAAAAAACGTGTATGTGTTATGCATGTACTTCCTAGTTATGTAAAATGAGAATAGAATATCCCTTCTTTATATACTATGAAAATCTGTATAAAAGTAGTTGTTTGAAAATCTTTTATGTTTGATATAGGCCAATTTTTTTTTACCATGTTTTCATGTTTGTATGTTTTTTTATAAGTTTTATATAAGTAATAGTTTTCGGATATAATTTTGTACCCATGCGTTTTAAATTCAGTATATTATAAAGGTTTGATTTTAACTGTTCTATTTCATCGACCCTCATTCAATCGTCTGGTTTACTTCAAATCCTGAGAATGAGATTGTAAAAATCGTTGTTAATAGAAATTAAAAATTATTATCGTAAATACTTTATGAAAATTTCGTTGCAATATCTTGACAATTTTGCTTGTTAAAGTAAGAAAGTTATTTAATAAACAAAAGCATTATAAATTTATAATTATGAATTTAATTACGAAGTATTAAAATGTATACTGCTTATACATTGTTTGCTGTTAAAACAAGTAAAATCGATATTCATTTATGCTCGTGCACTCAAGAAATAGAGGAAGAGTACTTAACTAGATCGGTTGAAATAAATTTGAATGTTAATATATGCCAATTTATGGTTTTTGTTTACTGAATATTTGATGTAATCTTTGCATTCATATTACATGAAATATGCATGCAGGAGGCTATTCGGTTGAACATTAATTAAATACTGCTTCACTACGTAGTCTTTTTATTTCATTATATAAATAATATGTTGGAAGAGTAGGGATTTTATTTTCTTGTCTTATTTTTAAAAGAATGTAACGTCTACTTCTAAATATTTTCAATTTTTATTTTCATTTGTTACTTTTATTCTTTTATCCTTAATAATTATAGTTTCTTTGTTTGTTTTTAAGTGAGTGAATCGAAATTATATGTTATTAAATTTAAAAATGAAAAATATAATCCAGGTACTTCAAATTATTATAATTTTTTAATTGTTCGTATCTATATCGAATTAACTATTATACTATGATTTATAATAAATTTCAGTAACAACAAGCACAATATTTAATAATAATAATAAAAAGATTATAAATATTTTAAATATATATATAAATATGGAAAATCAAATTTTATTATTAAAAGCTCCTTCGAAACGCTATTTATATATCTAAGAAGAGGGATGAAACATGAATGAAATAAGTGAAAAAAGGGTAAAGTTTTGCTGAAAAACGAACCCGATACCAATTCAACAACGATCGAAAAAGTTTTCAACTTTGTTGATCGTCCATATCAGTTGAAGACTAGCCTTCACTGAAAACAAATCATTATATCATTATACCATTAATCTTTACTGGCCAGTTAGCTGGAGGTAAATTTTTATCGTCTTATTACATATATAGTAAAGTAATTAACAGAAGAAAAATTAATTTTATTATTTGTTTTTTAAATAATATTTACGTCTTAATTTTTAATTTATACTTTTTTTTAATCATTTAATAACATAGTTTGACTCGGACCTAAAAATTTACGTTTTTTTTTTGTCTTCAGTCATTTGACTGATTTGATGCAGCTCTCCAAGATCCCCTATCTAGTCTAGTCGTTTAATTTCAGTATACCCTCTACATCCTACATTCCTAACAATTTGTTTTACATATTCCAAACGTGGCCTGCCTACACAATTTTTCCCTTCTACCTGTCCTTCCAATATTAAAGTGAATATTCCAGGATGCCTTAGTATGTGGCCTATAAGTCTGTCTCTTCTTTTAACTATATTTTTTCCAAATGCTTCTTTCTTCATCTATTTGCCGCAATACCTCTTCATTTGTCACTTTATCCACCCATCTGATTTTTAACATTCTCCTATAGCACCACATTTCAAAAGCTTCTAATCTTTTCTTCTCAGATAATCCGATTGTCCAAGTTTCACTTCCATATAAAGCGACACTCCAAACATACACTTTCAAAAATCTTTTCCTGACATTTAAATTAATTTTTGATGTAAACAAATTATATTTCTTACTGAAGGCTCGATTGGCTTGTGCTATTCGCCATTTTATATCGCTCCTGCTTCTTCCATTTTTAGTAATTTTACTTCCCAAATAACAAAATTCTTCTACCTCCATAATCTTTTCTCCTCCTATTTTCACATTCAGTGGTCCATCTTTGTTATTTCTACTACATTTCATTACTTTTGTTTTGTTCTTGTTTATTTTCATGCGATAGTTCTTGCGTAGGACTTCATCTATGCCGTTCATTGTTTCTTCTGAATCCTTTTTACTCTCGGCTAGAATTACTATATCATCAGCAAATCGTAGCATCTTTATCTTTTCACCTTGTACTGTTACTCCGAATCTAAATTGTTCTTTAACATCATTAACTGCTAGTTCAATGTAAAGATTAAAAAGAAACGGAGATAGGGAACATCCTTGTCGGACTCCCTTTCTTATTACGGCTTCTTTCTTATGTTCTTCAATTTTTACTGTTGCTGTTTGGTTCCTGTACATGTTAGCAATTGTTCTTCTATCTCTGTATTTGAACCCTAATTTTTTTTAAATCTGAACATTTTATTCCAGTCTACGTTATCGAATGCCTTTTCTAGGTCTATAAACGCCAAGTATGTTGGTTTGTTTTTCTTTATTCTTCCTTCTACTATTAATCTGAGGCCTAAAATTGCTTCCTTTGTCCCTATACTTTTCCTGAAACCAAATTGGTGTTCTCCTAACACTTCTTCCACTCACCTCTCAATTCTTCTGTATAGAATTCTAGTTAAAATTTTTGATGCATGACTAGTTAAACTAATTGCTCTGTATTCTTCACAAAAATTACGTATAAGTATTAAATAATAATGTAATATCATAACTAAATCTCATCCTATTAATCACAAAATGAGGAAGGTCAGGTCGTAAGCTATTACGTAGCACTTTCTTTTTTATTTTTAATTATTTTAAAATTTCGCAACTATTTTTGAGTTTAGTTGTACAGTATAGAAAAAATAACTAATATTTATTAAAAGATTATTATAATAAAATAACAAAAAATAATTCAACCAAAGTTAAATAATTATTTTTTTACCATCCTTTTTTAACCACACAAAGTCAACCAGTTAATAAAATATTAAAAAGTAATCATTCTTTTATCATAAAGATAAATATATTTTATCTATATGTACCAGGTTTAATCGGATTGATTGATTTATAATCTTATAAAATAAAAAAAAATCTTGTAGTTTATCGATGATGTTTGCTGAACTTCCCTTGCATTTGCCTAGTGCTTAAAATTTAATCTTTCTCTTAGTGATTATTTATTTCCTTAACAATGTTAAATAGTTGAATAAATTAGCTCAAAAAATTTTTTTAAAACTAAGAAATAATAAATTTAAATTCCCATTCCGGACTGAGGAGAGACCTCCTACTCCTATATCTTTCTTTACATTTAATTAATTTAAAATTGCAAAAAATATTAAAATATGGAATATTTAAATTAATAATTTTAAATTGATATGAATAGGGGCAGTTGTAAGATAGATTTCTTTTGTATTTCATTTTAGTTTTTTAATTTATCCTACTTTTCTTTAAAAGTTTAACCAATTTGCATCTGGGTAATGGTAATAGTCATTGGTCCAAAAAGATGTAACCCTAACCGTTTTGTTACTTTTTTTATAGATTATTATGTTTTATATGGTTGGAAAGATTTAATTTCTTAACGTTACTTTTAATATTAAAATTTGTTGATAAAACATTTAACACAATGCAAGTACAATGTGTTATTAGTAATCACGAGATAAAGGTGGACATGTCAGATTTTTTAATAGTCTCGTAGATAACAGCTTTTTTACGAGTGTAGTCCAGGCGGTATCTGTTTTGGGTTGAAAGTTTTATGCATATTCGTAATTTTTGCTTTAATATTTCCAGAATATCACCAGAAATGATTATTTCGTTATACGCCAGTTGAAAACGGTTTCAAACATTCTTGAATTTTTAATCAAATTGCATAATAGTTAAAACGATAAATATCGTACTGGTAAACTCGAATTTTTGCCTAATATCGGTCTATTAATTTATCGATAATTTATTTCAAAGATTACACACTCAATTTTGATCGGTTGTAGCTCCGGAGATAATTAACGAATTGAAACGTTTTTTTTTTTTTTAAAGAAGTGTCTTTCCAAGTACTTTTATGCTGTACTTTGTAAAATTGATTTAAGTGAAAATTCGTGAAGATATTGAATTTATTTAAAAGCAACAAAATTGCAAGTATGTTTGATAAATACTTTAGGCTCTCGTAATTATCCGATTTAAATTTTTAAAGTGCTTTTTTTTATGTGATTAAATTTTCAAGTATCTAGATACTTTATTTCAGGCTCTACAAAATTTGGAAAAATTGCATTTTTTAAAAATCGATTGCAAAATTATTGTGCAAAAACTACCAAACCGGCGTGATGCTTATCATATCAAAAATTTCTTTGATGCAAAATCGAAGGTCCTATATAAAATTTAATTAATTGAAAAAAATTCCCAATAAACCTTGTTTTTTTTTTCCATTATTTTGACAGTCATTGCTATTTTTCGATTTGCAACCGACGATTAAATTTTACACACAGTAAAGTTTAATAACAAAATTTTTTTCCTCGGGCTTTTCTCTAAAATGGACAGTTATCGTTATCTAGAAAAATAAGAGAAAAATGGATATTTTTGCTATTTTTTTTATATTTGTTTAATAAAAGTTTAAGCACACCTTTTTTCAACTTGCGTATAACGAAATAATCATTTCTGATGATATTCCGGAGGAATTACGGCAAAAATTAGCGATTATATAAAAAAACTCCAATATGCACATTTTATTTTAAAACAAATACCACCTGTACAAGTGTGTGCTGTAATATTTTTGTTTGTGTATTTAGGACTCTCTCCTCTCGTATACTGTTACATCAGAGTAGCGTGATTTCTATTATTATATTTTCGATCACAGCTAGTTGAATGAAAAATTTTTATTGTTTTACTAATATTATATAAAAAATTATATTTCTTTAGATATTAGGAAAATAGAGTAATTTATTTCATTTTTTGCAGGTGAAAAATAAATACATAATACGAATTAGTTGGAGTATTAAGATAAAAAATGAAAGATATACATTTTTTCATAATAAGGCACGAAACAAATTTCAAGGTTATCATTACGAAACTAGTGCAAATATTAGGCTTGATTTTCCTTTTTATCCACAATAATAAAATATTCTTTTAATCACTTACGTAAATGGCGTGTTGGTATCTTTTTATTTGGTAAATGTGTTGAAGACTTATTGATTTTTCTCCTTTTTAATGTTACTAATATTACTTTTATTATTAGTACTATTATTGTTTATAATTGAGTCACGGCATAGTATGGAATATTACAGTCACGAACAGTGTTATTTACTGATTTGTAAAATAAATAATTTAATGTTGCGAATTAATAAAACTTTATCGATTCTCCTACTTGAGAAGGAAAATATAAATTGTATGAAATTTTAAAAAATAATAATGTTTTTTATCTGTATAATTTAGTATGTTGCTGGTAATAACAATTTTAATTTTTAGTGTTATTAAACGTTTTCTGAAATTCCTTATACTTATTATTTAATTTAAATATCATTCTTCTTCTTCGGCCTTCTTGCGAATTGTATATTTAATTTTTTTTTCAAATTTCTTAAAAGTTGTGTTGATATCAGTATGTCATTTATATTCTAACTCTGTTTGATATGAATTGATATATATTAATGAAAACTTCTAAAAAAACAAAAACGATAGCAGATGTTTTTCTACTATGTAACCTTATGTTGTGGTTGTATAAATATGGGTCAAGGTTTTTACGTAAAGGAGTTTGATGTTTTATGCACCGCACACTACTTTGCCTAGTCGAAAAAAGTTTTGATTCGTGTATTGAAAGTGAAGAGGATTGAAATTTTGACTACCCTTTTCTCATTTTCATATTTCAAAAAATTGCACTTAACTTTCTAATTCAAAAATACTTTAACCTTGTATTTTTTAGAAGTTGTAATTCAAATACAAACTGAAGTTTCATTCTTATTCCTAATACTTTGTACGTTATGAAAATAGAAAGTTTGTTTAAATTATAGAAGAATCTCTCGTTCAATATTTCGGAAAAAATTTGTTTTATAATAGGGAAAATTATGAGAATATCATGGCCAAAATTTGGATGTTTATATTCTAGTTTTGGTGTTTGTAAAAGAATTTCTAAGATAGTATACAAATTAACTGAATATTTATTACACAGAGCTTAAACATTTTGGAATGGTGTATTTACTCAGATTGGGAACAATTGCTTCTCTCTCTCAGTGTGTGTGTATGTGTGTGTGTGTGTGTGTCTTGCTGACATTCTAGAAAGTTGAAATGATTATTATTCCTATTTATTATTAAATAAAAGAAGCTTGTAAGAGAAAAACAGCTTCTTTACAGTTAAAAACTTGGTTGATCAAATTTTGCACCAAAACTTCTGCAAAATTACATGTATCAATTGTGCAACATAACTTTTTTATCACATATTTCATCTTTATATATATATATATACATATATATAAAATGATATTAACAATTAATTAATTAATAAAATCCACCTTACCAGCACATTGAGATAAGCTTTAGATTTTTCGGCTTACTTGAAAGCCATCATCTGGAGTTAAAAATATTTTATTAAAGTCGAAAATTAAAAAAATCGTAGGTTAAAATGTATAAACAGTCATGACTATCCGGTCCTAACAGTACACAGTCCTAACGGTATCCTGAGTATACTGTCAAATTTCCTTTTACTTTCTTTGTACTTTTCCTCACTCTTTTCAAGGCAGAATTTCTAAAAAATGTAAAAATTGGTTTATATATTTTTAAATTCACATTATATACACCAAAAATCAAGTTGATATTTTCATATACTTCCGAGAAATTAAAAAAAAAAATAGCCAAGTTTCAAAGGAAATTCAAAATCCATTTTAACTCCTTAAACCTGCAATTTCAAAAATCTAGAATTTAGTTTTCAGATACTCACATGAAGATTACACACATCAAAAATCAAGTAGATACCTTCACTTTTTATCGAAAAATTAAAAAAAAAATAGTAAATTTCATTGTTACTCCATTTTAACCTTTTAAACTCGGAATTTCAAATACTCTTTTCTTAATGTGCACTTAAAAGAAAATGCATAAATTTTTTTTTTGTATCAGTTTATCTTCAATAGTTCTTGTTGGGCGTTGATGAATCAGTCAGTTAGGACAAGTTGCTTTATAGGTACAGTATTTATATATAAATATCGGAATATATCAGAGTGAGAATAATGTGTTTGGTTGATGTGTTTGTGTCCCTAGTTGTACGTAACATAGCTGACCAAAATGACATTTTTCTGAAACTGGAAAACCGCAGTTGTTTTCGACCCATTAAATAAAGAATTTAATAAAAGTGTTTACCAAGGCGGAAACGATAATAGGTATTATTGTATCGTAATTATTTATTTAAAATAACTATAAAATTTGAATGAAAATGATTAAAAGATTTTAAAATAATGTGTAAATAAGTATTTTCATTTTTTTTATTTTATAATAATAATAAAATTTGCAAGTATATCAAAAAGACAACTGATGACATTTTTTCAATTAAATTTAATATTTTACTCGCAGTTACCTCATAATAATAAATAAACACATATTTAAAAATATTCTACTAGAATTTCTATGTTAAAGGAATTATTTAACTCTTAAAAATTTAAGATAATTATTATTATTTAATTACCTATTGATGATTAATCTAGTTGTGTTAATAATAAATCTGTTTTTCGTAGTAGTTTATATTTAAACTGGTGCTAGTATAAAAGAGAATTAAGATGTTGACAGAAATAAAAAAAAATATAATTTGGATTTTTTTGTTAACAACACTAAGCTTACTGCCATCGGAAGAGCACCAATCTGCTTTTCAATCGAAAGTTTTACGCGAGATTTTTTTAGTCTCTCATTCAGTATTAGTAAAAATCAGTATTTATGATTTTGGTTAGTGTTTTCATTCATCTAATGCCGCTATTCCATTTTATTTGATGATAAAAAATGTTTAAAGTTCAAATCTATGTTAAGATTGTGTTTTTTATTTATGTAATCGCTAAGTAAAAAAAATAAACTTAAAGTAACTTATAGATTATAAAAATTCTATGAGGTTACAAGAGAATATTATGAAGAAATTTTATGAGATAAATTTTAATTAGCAATAAATTTCAAGTTTTTTTTTTGTTTTTAAAATTATATTTCAAATAAGATATGAGAGTTCTTAAAATATTAAATTCGTAATTTTCTAATGTTTTTATTATCAGACTTTCTATTAAAACAGGCAATTATGTTTCACTGAATTAACTTATAACGTTTCATTGAATATCAGTTTTTTTTCCGTAATTACTATAATCAATGAAGAAAGTTAGATAAAGAAACTTTTTAATTGGTACTGCTGAAGCGTTTATTGAAATCGATATCCGCGTAACAAGATTATTTGTGTTAATTAGATTTTAACATTTTATTACATTAAATTAGTTGGCAGACGACTGGGTACTGTACTGGTTTAACTGTTATGTAAGCTAGAGGTACTAGCAGTTTATAAATATAAACTGCAGTATATTCGTGTATTCTGAATATTAATGCTTTACTGAAGCCAAATTGTAGTAGGATTTTTTGCTATAGTTATGACGTTAATTGTATCTTTGGTATTTCCGACACTAGTTGTAGCCATTCTGTTCAAACTAAAAATTAAAAATATTATATGTATTTAAAAATGTATGTCAACGTTCAGAAAAATATTGGAATATTAAAATTAATTAAACCTTATTATCGTTTTTATAGAATAAATGTTAATATGTAATTATAAAAAGTCTCCAACGTTGAATGTAGCGTGATGTTTCTTATTCTGTGTATTACGAATCTACCTCATAATTTTTTTTTTCCATTATTTGATTTATGTTCTAAAAATGTCAGTTTTTTTTCTTAATATCAATTTGTGTAATCATGAGAGAACTTATATTAACAAAATTAATAATAAATCCGCTAATAATACATTTATAATATTTCATAATTAATATTTTTATTTATAAATCCATCAACAGATAATGTCATTAGCGACTCATTAAGATTTGTGTGACTGTACCGTTAAACGTGTATTCTTGAACAAATTCAGGCTGATCATTCTCAAAACGTGAGGTTAAGTGAAACAAACCATCAAAAAACACCGGTATCCACGATCTAGTATCCAAATGGGTATAATAGCAACTGCCTTTATTAGGATTTGAACCTTAGAAATCCTGACTTCGAAATCAGTTTATTTGCGACGACGAGTTTATCACTAGACTTTGTCATTTTTGTTTCAATTTGTGAGTGAAATTTTTATCAGCAGATCTCATTATCGTTGTATTAAAATTTTGGGAATAACAAAACGTATTTATGTTATTACGTAAACATTAAGATCTTTGACAAAATTATTATTATCCATAGAAATAAGCATCCCATCCATGACTTAGAAAAGTAAGTCTTTATTATATAACGATGTATTGTATAATGTACTTCGTCAAACTAAGTCCAAATGAAACTAACATTTATAACGGAGATGGTTTCTCCCAGAAAAAACTGACTAATGCCTGTTATATCTCAGGAGATTTATATAGTCATGACCATTAAAGGTGGTACAGATAGCATAAAGTAACAAATTAATAATTCTGTTGTAGTGAAACAATTCATTTTATACTTTATCTCTGATCAATAGCAAAAATGATGAAATAACGTGAAATAAAACAGTTTTTTTTAAAGATAATAATGTAATATATATATTTTCTCCTATTCATAAAAAAACATCTTTCATTTCTAAAACCACTATACAAAGTTCTTTTCAGTTTTATTTTTCTTTAAAATATCGAACTGTAAATTGCATTGTCGGTAACATAAAATCTATCTTTACCATTTACTATAATTTTGTTTTTATAAGTGAATTATAAAATATGCTATGTTATTTATGAAATATGCTACAATCTCAAGAGGACAATGGAGTAGGCTTGGAACAGAAATGAATGGAGACAGTAGCGGTAAAAGGGACCTTCCGCCTTGCAGAACACCCAATGATGATGATGATGATGATGACATGTAAATCAGTTTGTAATTTGACCTGTGGATGTAAAATACCCTATGAATGTTTTTATGTGATGTTAAATTTTTGGCCTTAGATAATGTTTTGTTAATTATTTCAGAAATTCAATTTTATAATTAATTTATTAGAAATACCCAGTCGGATTTCAACTCGTGCATTGCAACTGGATTGTGAAATTCATGGAAACCCTCAATATTCATCCGTAATCCAAGTTATCTTTTTTAAATTTATTTCCAAAAGAAATCCAAGTTGTGTTTTCATTGAATGATTTTTGTCTGTATTCAGTTTCCAGTATTTACTGCCGCGTTTCGGAAGTTATACGCAGTTAGAAAATTTTCAATCCCAGTAACCCTCTTTATGAAAATTTTAAACGGCAGGAAATAATTTTCCTAATATTGATGAAGCAAATATTTCTGACAAATTCTGATTTTATATTTCAGTTGAAACGAGATTTCCTGGTTTTGAATATATTAGTTTTCTGTATTAATATGAAGAGGAATTTACCCCCATATACTAAGCGGTTACTTACATTCTAAGGAAAAATCCATGATAGGGGGTTCCAGTTTCCACTTCTTTCGATTACAGCACTGCTTTTATCTACTCTTACCATATCCCTTTTTTAAAATTGCTGGCAGAAACTTTTTATCTATTTTTCCTAATAACTTTCTTAAGGAAAATATGCCAAAATTAAATTTTCTACCTTTTCTAGAAATGTGAAGAATGATAATGAGAGGGTTAGTGACGTCTTTGCCCTAATTTACAAGTATGCATTTACTATTTTTATTAATTTAAAAAATAATAAGGAGATCTCCCATCTTAGCGATAGTTTTCTACCTAAGCAGAACATTTCGCAATGTTTCAAGTTTCGTGATCTTCTGGACACGGTAACACTAATGAACTCTTTTATGATCTAATCCTTTAGAAAATTTTTAACAAAAATAATTTTTGTTTACTTTAAATAAAAATCTGCATAGGAAATATCACGGCAAATTCTAGTTTCTTATCAATGCCAAAATGTATTAGAATTATTTTTTTAAGGTAGCGAAATATTCCGTTTTTACGAGTAAACAAATAAATTTATTTTCTTCTAACCCTCAAATTCCCAAAATTTCAACTAGTACTTGAGTTAAAAATCTTACGATTACCATTGCTGAGGTATTGTAAGCCTCTTTTGAAACTAGCTTTGAAAAATATTTCATAGTCACCATTTTTTTTTTATAAGTGTAGCTCGATGTTTTTAATTAAAGATTTTTGTTTTTCAATGCCCTTTAAAATGATGCATTATAATCCTATCCTTTCCTTTTAAATCTTTGAACTGTTCTTCGATGGAATCCCACTAGTGGATTGGGCAGTGATAGACTGAAAAATAGACATGTTTTGAGAAGATAGCATTTCCTAAATTCTATTGTTACTATATATGACTGTTTCATACCTTATTAAAAATTTGTAAGTGGTACATATAAGGGTGCGATTTATGAACATTTTAATTTTGTATATCTACTTTAGTTATTTGAGATTTTGTTCAAAATAGTTCGTTAAAGTATTTTAAATTTTAAAATAATCAAACTTGAATACCAGCGTTTTATTATTAAAAATAGATTACTCTTTCTTAGGTTACATATGTATAAATATTTATTTTTGGTATTATTAACTTTAAGAAATAACAGTTTTAAGGACTGGAATGAATTATTTAATTAATTTCTCAGTTTATTTTGCTTTTGTTAAAGTAATGTTGATCAATTACTCTTTTATAAGAATATTGTTCATTTATAGGGAATCTTTTTCAAGTGGAAACTGAGACTCTTTTCTTTTTATCAGTCTTTATATTTCCAGTTTTTAAAAGTCAAGTACAAAATTTTCTCCTTTTTTCCTTCTTTTAAATAATATTTTAAAAATAGGTTTTATCGAGTATTAGGACGGTACTGTAAAGATGCTTCATTTACTATCTTGCCTACTGATATTTCTACGTAGAAGATAATAAATTTTTATATATCTTTTTCGCTAAAATGAGAAATTCATTACTTTTTTATTCTTAATTAATTTTATCTTTTGGTACCGATAGATTTTATATGTCGGTAATATTTTATTATAGTAATCGTTAAATTTTTACTTCCTTGTTTTAATTTATTCTTTATTTTTATTTCATTTTCTTTGATGAAATAACACCAGGATATTAGATAATCTCATTTACTTATGTATCAAAGATTATGTGATTCTTTATCCTTTGCTATTACGTAATTAATATCTCTAAAATTTATTCCATTTAAAATATTTTTTTCATATAAAGAATCTTTATTTTAATAAATAATTAATTTGACTGCACTTTTAATGAAATATCAGTATTTTTCTTCTTGTGTTTTTATTACTTTTAGCAAAAATAATTATTTTCTTTTTTGTAAGGTTTGTTGAACTAGGGTATTTACAATAACTATTTAGAGGTTAACAATTTTAGGTTAGAGATTAATATGATGTTACTAATATTATTTTATCCTTTTAAATATTATATATATATATATATATATATATATATATATGAATAAGGAAGTACACAATAGAACAAAGTTAATGAGCAGATTGAGAGGCAAAGGTCGCATTGGATGAGAGATAAAAATACATTTATTTACAAGAGTAGAAGCTGAAATATGTGTAAATGTTATATAAATAAATAAAAAACAACAGAAAAGAAGTTACACTTATTTGATAGTAGTGATTCTGTTGTTGCTCTGTCTGCCATAACTGGTTTTGACAAGATCACTTTGTATTTTTCTACCAATGTTTGTTAGAGATGACAAACATTTGCAAAATATACGAATATACTAACATCAAATCTAGTTTTCTGGTTAAGGTCAGAGTAATTTTTTTTTAGATATCTGATTTTTAGCAACATTATGATCTGGCTTAATATCAATGAAAATAGTCTAAAGATTAGAGTTTATTTAATGTTTTACATTCATGCGTTTTTACTGACCTTTCGAAGAAAGGTATTAATTTCGGTCACATGGTAGGAATAGGTAAATTGATATAAAAATGGGTTGTGGTACATGGTAAAAGTGAAAAGTGAATTTTATTTACGTTTTGAGGTACGATGAGTACGAAAATACCATCACTTAAATTTTAGTGTGCTTTATTTATCTATTTTTTTTTTCCGTAGAATGAAGGAAAAACTATATCAGCCGCCGCCAGGCCCGCTCTGATAGCAGTGCGGGGCTTGCACCCGCTAAAAGACCTTCCGCTCTAATTGCACAGGGGCTGGACCTAATCCCTATGGCATGTGCACAGCCCCCGTGCACTGCTGTGGAACTGGTATTCGACGGATTTCTGGGATTGACATTTCCAGAAGTGGTCACGGCCCAGGCTTTCGCCGATGACTGTTTCCTTTTAGTTCGTGATAATTCACAACCATAGCTAGAAGACCGGGTGCAGGCGGCCTTGTCAACCGCGGAGGGCTGGATGGACATTCAAAATTTAAAGATTTCTGTGCCCAAGACGAAGTTTATGCTTCTCAAGGGTGCGGACAAATTATCGTACATTCGTAAACCCCCCCCCCCCCCCATATTAAAGGCTGTGTAATCAGCCGAGTTAGAGTTCATAAGTACCTAGGTGTTTTGTTTGATGAAAAGTTGCTGTTTAGCAACTACATTAGGCAAATAGCTACGGACGCCGTCTCAGTAATACACAAACTATTGGTTGTCGGGTCGTCAAATGTACATGATGTACCGTGGTTTCTTCGAAAGCATGACCTCATATGCGGCGCCCGTTTGGGCGCATAGGTTGGATATGAATAAAGCACTTGTTCAAAATTTAAGGAGTGCCCAGCGCAGTGCCTAAATTGTATGCACTGGTGTTTTTAAAACAACTTCCTACGAGGCTACCACCGTATTTGGAAAGGCTCTCCCAATCGATTTAGTGGTGAAAGTTCGGACAGTATGTGGAGATTACGAAGAGGCCGGGAGGCTGAGTTATTTGGGATGCGGTTTGCCTTGCTTCTCTTTCGTTGAGGACACTCTCCTTGCTTGTGGCCCTCTCCGTGACACTTAAAGCACAGTTTGGTGCGATCCGTACCCTTGAACCTTATCGCTATATGCCCATCTTCACCACATTTATAGCATCGTAAATCATCTTCTCGCTTAATCAGCCGACAGTTAATCCAGCCAATCCGGATCCGTTTCACTGAAGCCAACTTGCGAGCTACTTCCCCGGATATATAATATTATTCAGATACGAATAATATTATATATTCAGGTATTAGTATCTGAAGATTTTCTCCAAATGTAATAAATACAATTAATTTTTTACTACCGTTTTTACTTTTGTTTTTACTTAAAAAAAAGCAAATGGCTGCATAAAAATTATTTTAAATGTTATTTTTGAGAGGAAAATTAATTTTATCTTGTTTTCCGTAATTTTTTCTTCATTAAAAAATATGTTCTCGCATGTTCGCGGCTCGACCAGGATATCGAGAGATTTACATTTGAAAATGTTTATATAATTACAATTTATTTGTTTAAGAGCATAAATAAAATAAGACAAATCAATAGTAAAAAACTCACAATATTATTCATAGTAATCACAACTACAAAAATAATAATAATAATAATAAGTAATTACATACAAAACAGAATTTAGAGTAATCGTCAGGATTTATTTACAGGTAGTTAAATATTGCAAATCAGAATTCAGTTCCATTGACCAAAGACATTAACATGATCGCTAATCTTAACTGTTTTAACTACTAGTCTTGTATTAACAACAAAAGACAATAACATAACATAAAAAAAGTATAAAGTTCTTTTACTGTAGACACCTTTGCTGTTCAATAATAAACCTACCCTAACACTTTTTGAATGAAATTTAGTACATTATCTGTTTCACTTATAGTCTAACAGTAATTCACCGAACCACTTCTTATTTTCATGTTCTGGAATTACTCGTGACGTCACCTTAATCGCGTGAAACTTGCACTAGAAATTCGCTCCTTCACTGATCTCCTCGCAGAATACTCCCGTTTCAAACTCGCATTATAACTCCTCGCTTAGAACTCTCTCGCAGATTCTCCTCGCAAATTCCAATCTCACAGAACTCACCTTGCAGACTCATATCTTCCAGACTCTCTCGAAAGCTGACAACTTGCAGAACTGATTTCAAATGGTCTTGCCCGGAGTATTTATAATTCAGTCCTCTTTACCTGCAGGACCAGACCCCCAGTTGAGTGTGAGAACGATCGACCGAGTCCTTTCATTCCCGTGCATTCCTAACCTGGGTTCGGTAACTCTTTTGTCGTGGGCAGTATTACAAAGCACGATTGTTAAACCGACCTGTTAGCTTTACTAAAAGGATTGCTTTTAGCCCTTTTCTGGATTCCTCCCATTATTATATTTTCCTCTACTTTCTTCTTAATTGGTAGGAATCCGTTACTGAGGTCCATTATACCAGTCTTTTTACAATATATATATATATATATATATATATACACACACATAAAATGCATATAATATTATTTCGATAACTTTGTCAATTGTTTTTTTTTTAACCTACTTATGATGGGGACACATTCGCATGAAGGATGTTAATAATATAAAACTACGTGAATCATATGAAACTATGTTGTGAATCGTGTAAACCTGTACACTTGTATCATTGTTCAGCGTACAGTTTGTAAATTTCCAGCATAAATTAAATAATTAATTTTTAAATTTGTTTAGTAAACTGGCAGCTGGTTCTAAAAAGCTGTGCTACAAAATTTTCTGAATAAATTTAATTAGTTAAAACTTCATTTATATTTCATCAGAAAAAAACAACTGAGACAATCCATTCTCTACATTGAGATTCGAGATATGAACTTGCTGTTGTCGAGCATATTATTAGTTATACAATTTTCATTCTTATGTAATAAATCTTTGTTTAAAATACTATTAAATTTTTACCGTTGTTAGTACTATTATTTTTATTTACTTTATTGCTAAAAGTGTTTTAGTAACTATGTATCAGAAGTTAATTCTCATTAAATATCTTTTCCGATGTAATGAATAACATATTTTCCACAAAAAGTCACGTCGTAATTTATAGCCATCCCAAAACAGGAACCATAAACCTTTTACTACAAATAAATTTTATATATAAAAACTCATGAAAGAGAATTATGTTATTTTTAAATTTAAGATAAGAAATATTAATTAGTATAATACAAAGGCATATATTATTAACGTATCGTAGTAGGTAATAAACATCCCGTTTTTTTTTATTACTTTAATATTATTTTATTACCTCTACAACGTTACATGTAATCGTAAATCAAAAGCACTGGAACATAAAAGTAATTTATTTGTGTCAGGCAAAATAAAATGCGTTACTTTCTATTCACTCACACTTGCACACCCGTTCACTAATACTTTCAAATGTATGAGTTAAGTTATATACGGTGGCTTATTCGATCAATAAAACGTGTAATTAAAGTCTTACTTATTCTATACAATTTATTTTGAAGTTCAGGAAAAAATGTTAAAAACATACTTTCTTTATGTGTGGTTTAAATATTTTTAACAGTTTTTTTCTTACTCCATTAATTTAAGTTAAAATTAATCTTTAAGCATAAATTAGACTGCAATGTCTTTAAAATCTTCTTGATAAAACTGAGCTGAAGTTTGAACTATAATTTTATTCGGTATATTACAATTATAGTTTAGTTGATTGGATAAATTTTGAAATTAAACTTAGTTTGTTAAAAATATATTTTTTTATCTACTTTATCTGTTTAAATTTATTAACCAACCACTGTATGACTCGAAAATTTGGCACTATAACCACGCGAAAATACGATAACAATGTCAAGTAAATATTGAAAGTTGTTTCTGATAAGTTGTTTTTATCAAAATGTAATTTTATTACTTTTAATTTTTTATTAAAATGACAAAAAAATGGCAAACCACTGTTTGCGACGAGTTTTAGTATATTTATAATGTCCTATCAGCCTCTTTGTCTGTTTTAAAGATTATGCCACAAATCCTCTCCTATTTGTTTGTCTGAAAATTTCCCTAATTCTAATTTATGGATCTACCTAATTAACAAACTCCTTCTATAAGACTACATCAAAGAGGGATGTGTTATTTTACTTCTTGCCTTTTTTTTATTTTCCTTGAATCATCATCATAGTACGCTTCACTACACACAAGTATTTTCTTTCCAATTCTGAGATCTATATTTGATACTCATCGATCTTTTTGTTTGCATGATAAAAGTCTCCTTTCTATACAAATCTGTTTTTGATGTCTGCATTACTTCGTCCATACTTTGTATTTTGACTACGTAAATAACAAAATTCTCCCGCTTCTAGTGTATTGTATTCTCCTTTCTTTGTATTTAACTCCTTATTAGCTTTGTTAAAAAGTACTCCAGCTAATAGATTGTTATGATATAATATTAATTTTAAGTAAAAAGGAGTAATTTGGGGTTTTCTACTTTATCGGTTTATATTAAAATCTTTATATTTTGAACTGAATGTTAATTGCAATGTTTTTTTTGTTGAAGTACAAACATTTTTGCAATTACATTGCAAAAAATATATCAAAATACATTTACATTTTTTTATCATTTATAATATATATATGTATAATATATAAATGGATAATAATTTTTCACGTAATGCTTATTTTTACGTTAATATTTAGTATGTTTATTGATCTTAGCTATTTTCTTGTATAATATCCAAAAGATAAAAACATTTTAAACTCACAAACATTCAGAAAAAGATTTTACATTTTCCCATAAAAGACAAAATTAATAATTATTTGAAACCTAAACAGTGAAATAACTTGTTTTCATTTCTTTTTAATATCGTAACCTATTTATCTCTTAGGTAAAACTACAAAACAATAATTTGTCCAGAAGCCTTATATGCAAGCTAGTGATTAGGAAAGTTTAATGTAAGAGATATTGTAAAAGTAGAATTTTAAGGAATATTTTTGGATCCAAAGAATAGAGGAAAGTTGTAGACTAAAATCTAACAAAAAAATTTACTAAGAAATAAAGGATTTAGCAGCAGAAATGTGGAAAAGAATGAAGGATTGGGTATATTTCTAGAATGAGTGACTTAGAAAACAATTATTTAACTTTTACAAAGATAGAAAAACAAAAGTAGGGTGGCACCGGGAAATAAACAACACAGAAAAACTAAATAAAAATTTAAAAAATATAATGACAGATAGAATGGAGTTTCAAAAAACAATTAAGAATTTCAAACTAGGTGAAAGGAATAATATAAGAACATCTGCAGAAAATTTACAGAATATTAAAATCAAGCACTCTCGGAAAGAATAAAAAAGTACTGAAAATAACGGAAAGAAGATGAAAGAAGAAACAAAATGCAACGGGATCTGAAAAGGTCTAATCGAAAGAAGTAGAAAACAAATTATGTTACTGTACGTACATTGCAATACTGGTTTATTGGATTGTTCTTCAGGCTGTTGATTGGTTTGATGCATTTTCTATTTTTTTTATCTTCTACTGTACACACCTCTATTTCAGGATTTTTCTCAAACTTACCTTTTTCCATTTCATTTTAAAACCTCTTCATCTCGTACTTTTCTCAATCCACTTGTAAAAATTTGTTTTTCCGTGTTGGTCCAAGCTACATTACCATAAGGCACACTTCTATATTTAAATATTTTTAAATGTTTTTCTCAAATTTGTATGCCTACATTTGATACTAATAAATTTTTTTCATACAAAATCTTTTGTAGTTTGTGTTTGGCTGCTTTTGGTATTTTCTTTACATCTTCCATCTTTTGTAATTTTATTATCTCGAAAACAAAGTTCTGCAACTTCTGTTGTTCTAATAATTAACTCGTTACCCTTCTCTGTGCTACATTTCATTACTTTTGTTTTATTATCTGTCTTTTAAATTTAATTCCTTTTCTAAGTAATTTAATATTTCATTTCTATGGAAGGCATTTAAGAACGTCACTATCCAACTAAAACATTTTTATTTCTTTGTTCCTGGATAGTTACCACGCTCAGAAATTTTCTTTTAGTTATTTAATTGCTTCTTCCAATAGAAATAAAGATAAAGGAGGTTAAGTTGCAACCCTGTACCGTACCTTTCTACTCTATAGATCACTTTCCTCTTTTTGTACGATTATTCCTAACGGATTATTACATGTATGTGTAAAGTGGAATAAATTTACCGGTTGTAAACGATTTATCATGATACAATGTCACTCATAAAGTTAGATAGCCCTTCAAAGAGTTAACTACGTTAATGTAAGTGTATAATCGCTTTCTGAATCGAATTTAGTGCGCTAAACATTTGACACCTTCCCTTTGTTCACAACAGGGACAAGCTGTGTATTGAACATCATTACTGTCATAGACAGCGATTGCGATTAGTGCATTACAATCATAAGAAATATCTGAAAAAAAGTACAAAGAAAATCAATGTACCACTCACTTATTGTGGAAAACAATGCATTATACATATTGTAACCACTTATTAGGAAAGTTTTCGTGTATCATAGATTTGATTCTTGTATGAATTATAGAATATTATCTCAAAATTTCAATTATATTTTTTTTTTAAATGTTAAAAATTAAATTTCTATCCTTATTATCAAATACTTTTTTAAGCATTGCTTTGTATGTGTGTGTGTGTTTATGCGCGCGCGTGGTTTTGAATTTTTAAAAATCTGCCTTCTAAAATCAATGTAGGGCTAAAATTACTGAATATATTTTCATCAAGCAAAATATCCTTCTTTTCTTGAAATTGTTATAATACTAATTTGGTAATTTGAGATATAACAATTTTAGTACGATATTTGCCACATTTACAGTTTACGTTTACTTTTTGGTATGGTAAAAATTACATAATTTAAAAAATATGTTACAATCTGTAGGCAAACTCATAAATTTAATGTACTAATAATATGTAATTCTATTGTATCCTACCTCTACCTGATAGCTATAAATTCGCAAGATGAGCCATCTATTCATCTGTTATTACTACTTTATTCTTATTTAAATACACACAGTGAATTTGATGAATGTGTAGATTATTAGTAAGTAGTATTTAAAAATTTTTTTATTTCATACAATTCTCTTTTCATTAAAAATTTGTTTTTAATAGATTCCTCATCTGTTTTTCCTTTACTTAAGCTGGACGACTTTAAGTGTTGTAACAATAAAAGATTAAGGAAATTCAGAAATAAAAGTAAATATTAACATACATTTATTCTTATTTAATTTTTTTTTTCATTCTACAGAACAAAGCGCATTAATCTGATTTATTGTATATTTAATGGGCGACGAATCTTTGTCTAGTAACGTTTGGAATATTATTTGGAAACTTTTTTTAAAAATGTGATCAACAAATTTTTATAAATGGTTTTATTTCTTTCTTCCACAATTAAAAAAAATGCTTAATTTATTATTATTCTTCGTCTACATTTAACGGTAAACCAAATAAAAGTTCTATGTTTTCTTCTTGTTTGTATAAATCATATTAATTTAATTTATGAAACTTATTTTTAGAAGAGTTCTTTGACAAATTTTGAAAGGTAAAAGATTAACTATTCTTCAGTTACGTATTTCAGCTCTTTCATATTATTTTACTGGGCTTCTGTTTTTCTCAAGCTTTTAATATAAAGGTTTTTTCTATTATTAGGCTTCTCGTAAACTTATACTGTGATTTTGTAAAAATTATTGAACGGGAAAAACAGAAATTCTAAAACGTATCTGTAAATAAACTGCCTGTTTTTTACGTATTCGCTTTGCTTTTAACACGAAAATGTTTTTTGTTTAAGCGTTTTATGAAAATAAAGCAAAAATAATATTTTTTATTATATTTTGCTATATATACGATTCTTTGATTATATCGCTTCAACAGATATCTTCATCAGATCGTATCAGAGGTAGATGAAAGATGAAAGGACAATCCAATAACTGAAACGGAGAGGGGGATTGTCGGATGGACAAGGCTTCGCATACCAGTCACACAAAGGCCGAATAGAATGACTGTTATATTCAGGAGGGTGAAGCGCAACAGGCGGCAGTAACAGCTGCACTAAGAGTTCTTCTTGGATTTACCTGTCCAACCTTGTCGGTCCTGTTTACTAACACCGGGCCTTGTGTCGTTATTATAACCTCTTCCTGTATGCCCATTCACCGCTGCCTTCTTCTCCTCCTCTTTTTTAAACCTCCCTCGTTTCCTGTTCTTTGTTCTCAAGTTAACAACCCCTCCCAATTTTTCATAATTTACTGGTGAATGAATACAGCAGCAGTCCAAGTGCCAATCACCCTTTATTAATTTGCCTTTTACTATACTTTAATGATCATTATTACCAAAGTTTTTAATATCCCCTTATGTTAATTTTTTTAATAATAATAAAATATTCAGTTTCCTGAATAAATACCTTAAAAGATTGTATTTTTTAAAATTAAAATGAATAAAATATAACAAGTATGCGGAATATTTCCTCAATTTTTAATTTTATTAATGTAAGAAGGCTAAAAAAACTAAAGAAATTTAGAATTTCCGTTACTTCACTTAAGAATTTTGATATTTGAGAATATATATTTTGATTTTTGTAAAAAATTGTTACCTCATTATTTTCACAGTAAGTTGAGAAATCTGATATTTTATTAAAACTATAAGTTTAGTTTATATAATTATTAAAACATAATTAACCTAAAAATCCTTATAATAAATTATAAAAATATAATATATAATAAATCTTTTAATACAAACGATTGCGCACGAAATGATCCAACTTATGGTTTTGTTAAACAAAATATTTGATTGAATCGCAGTACGGAAAAGTAAAATACACGCGTTTACTGTATAACTGTAGATTATGGTCTATGACTACAATCACGTGTAGCAACTTCTTCAACACGAACTCCGGTGTTGTTAACTTGACGACAAATATCCTCGATTATCTTGTTGCACGCCTCGATGATCAGCACTCACAGTTCCATCACTGTACGAAAATGTTTAAGAAAAATCTTTTCCTTTAGAAATCCCCCAAAAAAATAATCACTCGGATTAGAATCAAGACTGTTTGGAGGTCAGTTCTGTTCACACGCAAAACGATTACGAAATCGGTTTGAAATGATATTTACGTTAAAAGTTTCATGCAGAAAATCTAAAACAACATTAGCTGTGTGTGGTCTGGCTCCCTCCTGCATGAACCATTCGTTTTATAATCGAACACCTTTTGCAAGAAGCTGAGGAAAAAAGTATTACTCAGCACGTGTAGATAATATTCACTGTCCACTGTCTGTTCAAAAAAGAACGGCCTTATTACTCCATTGACTGCGGCTTGTACCGTAATTCTTGGAGCGTGATGCACCTTTTCACAAAGCATGTGTGGATTTTCGGAAGCTCAAAAACTCGTACTTTATTTAATAACAACCCCGTCTAGGTGAAAATGTGCCTCATACGAAAACCAAATATCGATCAACAATACGTCTTGGTTCACAGCCCGTTCAGCGAATGTCATTTTTTGATGTTAGTTGTCGACCGTTAATTAAGGCAACACTGTTATTTTGTACAGACAAAAATGCAAACTGCGTTTTAAAATTTGCTGTACAGATAACCTAGAAATCCCAAGTTTTGTTGCTGTTTTTCTTGTCGATTTACCCGGCCTCCGCAGCTCTGACAGGTTCGACATTCTGTGGAGAACGAACATCGGCAGACCGTTCACGCTTACTCTCAAATTATGAACCGTCACTATTACATTTTTTTAAAAATATATGTATTGCTTTAAATGAAGGCGATCACCGAATTTGAAAATATGCACGAAACCATCTTTGTGTAAGAACCGCACTTTTCGTTTCACTATAAAAACAATAGTCTTTACGCGCTGTTCGTCAGTCGTCCTTTATCAATCGTCTTGGAACGGTACACAAACAGCGCACACGGAAAGAAAAGAAACTAATATTCATGAACTTCTTTCACTTCTGCCAACATAAAACATATTAATTAACCTAAACAATTACTGGCAAAACAAATAATGGATCATTTCATGCGCCATTCTGTGTATTTTAAATAATTTATTATATGACCCCCAAGATACTGCAGAATGCTAAGTAAAATTACGTAGATTTCTCTCCAGTTTCTCTTGATTTCACAAATAGTATTTAATTATCCAACTTTAAAAAGTGGATACACTAATAGCGTAAGTTGGTTTTACAATTCTAAGGAATAAAGTTAACTGAACGATGACCTATGAAAAGTAGCAGTAATTTACGTTTAGTAGATATTCGTGTCTTTGTTCTGATAAAATATGTCTTACTAGGTAAAATATTGATAATGTTTGTTCAGGAAATACTTATTTGAGCTTTCCATGGAGAATATTGGTTTATTAAGAGTTTACACCTTTTTTATTCTGCTATAAATTTTTGTATCAGACTAAGATTAAAAAGAAGTGATTTATTTTTACCTGTGCATGTTCATATATAAATTATCTTAACGTTTCCTTTATTTATGAGAATTGTTTATTATATGTTAACAATTACTTTTGATAATTTTCTTAATTCTATTTTCTACATCATTTGCTGAGTAGAGTGAGCCACAGGTACTGATGGGAATTTGTTGCCATTATGCAGAAGCACAGCTTTTAAATTAACTTTAGAGGAATCAGTGAACAAGCGCCATTCTGTTGGGTTATATTCGTTACAGTCTCCGTAAGAGAAGAAATGACATTACGAACACTAAGCCATTTTCTTCAGATAAATAATCTTTAAATTCAGAATGACGAATACGATAAGTACATATCTTTGTATTCTTTTGAAGATGATTTCATCCTTTTTCGGGAAGTAAACATTTCAGACTGTTTTTGGGATAACTTTAAATCTCGAATGAGATCGTTAAGATTTTCTTGAGTCAGTAAATGAGGCTCAAATGAACTGCTTTGTTCAAAATTTGTATCAACAGAATACGTTTCTTTTTCTTCCTTACTTCCATGAGATTGTGATATCTCTTCATCTAATGTCACATTCTAGAGGCTTTGATATGAGCAATTCTTCACAGCGTAGACCCGGTCTCATTGAAGATTGCAAGTTAGGGTACACCACTGTATGTTTTGATTTGACGTAATCCCTTTAATGTTTGTTAAGCAGAAATATCAGTCAGAAGAGTGATCATTGGGTTCTCTCAAAATCATAGGGATAGCAAATGACAAGGGCCATTTTTCCACGCAGTGAAGAGCCTAGAACACGTTAAACAAGAGATATGGGGGACCCAGGCTCTTGTTTGGTCCCCGACTAACCTAAAATAAAGTTCATAACACTTTTTTATTAATGAAGTAACGTTTCGCCTTTGGGACTTGAGCGTCACTTCACCACACATACATAACAAAAATTGGTAGGATTATTTAAACAAACTCCAGGCATTTTATAACGAACGACAAATTAAAAGAAAAAAAGTTGTAAATATGTGATACACAATAATTCAGACACTAACCACCCAAATTGACGTATTTACTGATTCACTACTATCTCACAACTGGCATCGTTCTGATAAATGTATGCTACACTAGATCACGTTTGTACAAAAGTACAAGTCTGACCTGCACAACAGGAGCAACGCTACCCTTTGAGTTGGCTCATTTGGTTACATCATATTTGCAATGCGCTAGGAGCTTTTACTTGACAATAGACAAATGGACGAAAATCGTTGTAAAATATTTACATAAAAAAAATTGTGCGTTATGGAGAAATTCCGAATACATATTTGAAAACAGAATAAAAAACTACACCACCTATTCATACTCGAGACACAAAAATCATGTTGACCAATGCAGTCTGCTATTCTTCGAGTATCCTATTACTTGTTTGATTCGAGAATGGTTTTTTATAAAATAAAAAAAAAATTTTTACAAACGTGTACGTTTGTTTTAACAAGCTGAAGAATAAAAATATTTATAATATTCATATGTATAGATATGAAAATAAAATATAAAAACCAACGGTTGTTACGTTACGAATGGATTGATATTTGTAAATAAATTATAATTTATGCCCTTTATGGTCAGCAAGGACCTTCAAATAACAGCTAGATATTCGATAACTTGAACATTACAGTTATTTCCTCTCCATAACCATAAACGTTTCAAAGAACGTTTGTATCAATTTACATCGCCGTCAAAATAATGGTTGCATTTAATTATTATAATAATTATTAGAGTTGAAGATTATCTTTATCTAGTGAAATATTTTTACTTGAAAATAAGTTTGATAACTGGAATGAAATTGGTCAAAGAACGCCCAAACTGGGTGAGAAAAATTAGTTATGAGAACAAATTTGCGGAGGAGTGGTAGCGTCTTGGCCTTTCATCCGGAGGTCCCGAATTGGAATCCCGATCAGAATGGAATTTTTCATACGCCACAAAAAATCGATATCCCACGCACTAGCTATTATCAAGGCAAAAAAAAATCGTTAATTATTCTTCCGTATTTCTTGAAAGCATAAAATCATAAAGAGTAAAAACTGGTCAAATCAAATACGGTTGTTTTCTAGTATTTTTTCCTCAATTTTGTAAGAAAAATTTCAGTAGAGAAATAAAATTTTATAAAGAGGTTAATATAATCGGCATGATGTTATGTGACTAGTTTCAAAGTTTAACATAAATGTAACTATTTACTAATAAGTGCGAAAAAAGGAACAAGTGTCGTTTAACTCAGTAAAAAAAATAAAATATATTTCCGATAACTATTAAATAAAATTTATATTTTACGTATAAAAGTAAATATACCTAACAGGTCTAGTTAGTTCTTCCTACAAATCTGTATTGGATTTAATTTTGTTACATTAAAGTAAACTGAACTTAAATTATATTTGAGCGCTCTTACATGCAAGTCCACCTTCAGATCCCAGGATCCAAGGTTGGAGTATTATACATCCATAAAATATGTAGGTATTTTTGCTCGAATTTTGCTGTGCTATTTTAAAAGTGAACCGTTTTGGGATGTAAATTAATCGTTTTATCATGAAATAAACTTAATGGTTTGAAAAAATAATTTTTAATAAATTGTTGTGTTTTTCTTTCTTACTTTAAAAAATATATTTATACTGTATCACGTAAGTTTGCATATATAGAAAAACAATGATGTCTAAAAGTCTGTGTGTGTGTACGCGTGCGCGTTTATAGGTGTGTGTGTGTGTGTGTGTGTGTGTGTGTGTGAGAGAGCATAGAACTACAAGCTGAACGATTTGACCAAGTTTGATGAAATCTTTTATGTATGTATATTTTACAGTATCGCTAGCCGTTTTGATTTTTTTTTAACATTGATATTTAGGATTGTTTACTTCCTTTATAAAACTATCCAAAAAATCCAAAAGGGAAACTATATTTTATCAAAAATTGCTAGACCGACTTCATTCAGATTTTTCACATATAATATGTCTTTAAAATGATGTAATGCGGAATAGCAGTATTTGCAACGCTACGTACCCGCCCCATTAATGGTAAAATCTCTTTATTTCATGATTTGGGACTCAGACGTGGATTTAGTGAAAATAAAAACTAAATTACCTAACAGATCTATAATCTTTCTTCTAATACCTATCTTGTTCTTGTGCATTATACCGTTTACAAAAAAAATTTGAATCGAACATTCTGAATAAAAACCTTATACTCCTACTGCCTCTCTCTGGTGTGTATAGTTTTCGGTTGGTATCATTCCTCTCTTTAGACACTGATTTGAAAGCATTATGAAAGTAGGCCGAATTGAGCTGATTTTACTGTAAATGTTTTATTGAAAACTTTACAAAAATGTGTATCTGTACAACCTAACAAAAGTATACTACGTTTTATGTGTTTGAAAGTATGTGTCTCAACACCACATATCCATTTTTTGTTATTTTATGAAGTTTTGCAGAATACTATATTATTTTCAGGTGTGTATATTTTGTGATAAAATGAGTTCAAACTACTCTCTAGTCGATTTATTCTTAAAAAAAAAAAAAAATTAATTATCCTAATTTAAAATAAATATTTTGTTTACATTAATGTTAATTATTTAAATACAACCTACATGTAATAAAGTTAATGAGTTAATTTCGTAATAGCAAATTATTTTCTTCTTCCAAACAAGTTTATTATGAGTTAGAATCCAGGAAAAGCTCATGATTATTCCCGCTTCATCCCAGTTTTTACAATTCCTAAGCTGGAAGTGAGTTCCATTCATGATCGTGTAACTTCATTTATCTTCTTAGTTTCGGTTTTTATAATGCTAATAACTTTCCTTCGATTCAATCAGGATTTACGGGTGTATGGTGCATTAAATAATATTTTATAAAATTAATTCTACCACGGTATACGTATTGTATTTGAGATTTTAAAATTTAAACTGGAGATTTTTTACCTCATCGAAGTTGTTGTGGTTACAAGTATGTAATTGCTAACCGTTACTCTTCAAGCGTAGGTCACGACGAAAATCAATACGATATTAGGTCACTTCCGGTTCAGATTTAAAGTAATATTTGTTACGCCATTAAGTTTGTTTTTCACATGATTAGAAATTGATCACTGCCATAATTCAGCCATTTTATATTTGCAGAAAAAAATTTGGTCCAGGAAAATGATCACACAATTTGATGTCTGATCCTTTTGCCCTTCTTAATCACTCACCACTATTAACAGAAACGTGGTCTTTTTGTGTAAGGTTTTCTTTGTTTAATTCAAGTAAATTGGGATTAAATCACCTAAACCAAAGGATTAAATGCTTTAGGTTATATTTCAAGATATACTTCGAGGTACTTTTTTTTTTATTAAATATCTTTTAATACGCTATATTTTAATTTATAGAAACTTCCGTTCTGTGATTACTGTGAATTAATTTTTTTGCAAACTTCAGTGTTTTTATGTAAAATGAATAAAACTCGACGTTTGATAGTAATCCCATGTTTGTCATTAATGATATTCTTATTCTAAAATCCCATTAAATAAATAAAAAACGAATCATTATCGTTTCTTTTTTTTTATAAATATTGTCATTATAGTGTTATTTTCCCTTTTTTTAGATATTAATTTTTTTTTGTACAAAATCTCTCATTAATCCATAGAGCTGAGCTTTGTTTAAATTGTAACGTCATTTTATTAATTATATGCTGAAAGGGACTGAAGACTTGCCTTTTGTGCACGATAAAAAGTTATGTTGGTGCATTAATTTTTACCATTTTTAATTAGTAGTGACAAAGATCGGGCGGGGAGAAGAAAGGAAGCTGTTAGATGTAGAGATTATTATTAAGGGTGAGGTTTTTGAGAGATTTGGCTCAAGCTCTTTTGCAACCCGTCGCGCCATCATCATATCCCCTCTCACTTCAATCCAGTCCGTCTCTTCTGCCTTTTCACCATTATACAAGTTCGAAAAAAATGAGAAGGGCTTAATTTTTTCTGAACGAAATTCATCCCTAGCATGTAATCTCCTGTGTGGAAGTGTGTAAAGAGGATTATACGGTATATTCCTAACCCTACCCTACCTTTACATCTCCCTAAATCCACCAATCATATTCTTTCTTGTCTAGTTTCGTTATCTGTTGTTGTTGTTATTGTTTTTGTTAAATTTCTTTTGCTTCCACTTTTCTTTCTATTATTTATTTTTCTATGTTATCTGCCATTAAAAAATTTAAGAAGTAATAACATCCTTTTACCGGTAAATTTGGTGAAATCTGACAGTGTATCCTTATTACGAATGTTCGATAAAAACAGTTATTGTATTACTTTTTTAATTGCAATTATTTTTTTTTCTGTAGTTGGAATATTTTAAGGAAATTAATTTTAGCGGTTGGTTTATAATTTTTTTACGCCTATTGTTTTATTATTTTTTTTCGTAAAAAATAAAATGGTCTTATTTATTTTTTATTTAAATGTATTCAGATTATAAACCAGGTACCTAATTATCAAACTTATTTTTAAAACTGCATAGAAAAATTTATGCAGTTTTTTTCCTTCATTAGTAAAGCAATTTTTTCCATTAGGTTAGAGTTGGGCAGTATATATATGATATTGTTTCTCGACAAAACGTGTGCTCGTTTATTAATTATTCCCGTTAAATTATCTACCCCAATTCTTTTTATACCGTTAAAAGTGTAAAGCAACTTAACTTAAATGATATACTAATCAGAATCGTGTTGAGTAGAGGTAAATTATATTATATCGTGTTATAACAGAGGTACATATATTCCTTTCGTGTGATGAGTGTAGTAATTGTATATGTCACCCAAATTGTGGTGTATGGCAATGAATTCATATATTCATTCATTTATGATAATTAAAACTATTAAAAAAGATTACAAGAAATAGCGTTATTCATAACTTATTTTAGTATGCAAGTACGAATATGCAACTTGGAGGTATGTTGTTCTTGAGGAAATATGTGTGTTATTTTCAGGGCAGATTGTATCTTACGGTTTATTAAATACAACATTTTTTTTTTTGTTGTCATTACGTAAATATATAATTTTATTTACAGTAAAATAAATATTCTTAGATAGTGACGTATAAATTTACATATAATATTTTTAAAGCTGTGAAAAAAAATTAAATCATGACAGTTACTCGTACATTCTCGTTCCGACTTTTTACTACATATAATTTTTTTTATTTATTTGAAAGGTTCGTCTGATAAGGCTGTGTTATACAACTATACAAATTTGAAACTAAAATCTTTGTTATGTATTTTTATTGCTGCAAAAACATTTTTGTGGCATTTTATAAAAATGTTATCTTTTATTCTTTATTAATAATTAATTGTATTTAAACAGTTTTACCATACGGATTGTGTTTTTCTAATATGCCATTTATTTAGACATCAACATGTAAATGTATCTTGGAGGGAATGAAAATTATATTTCAGATGAAAGTAGTATTCAAAGTTTTATATTTTAATAGAAAGAGTTCTAACGGTTATTTTTTTTTCACTCTTTTATCTTTAAATTCAAATTAGCATTTTCTACTTTTTAAAGTCTTATTTTTTCAGTTCTTTTTGCATTTTCTCTTTTTTCCTCTAAAAAAGTTAGAAAAGTAGAAAGTTTTAACTTTCCTCATTCAGGAGTTAGTAATTCAATATCGCTCTACGATAATTTATCACCTAGCATACTATAATTTACTCAGTAGATTAAATATATTTACGTATTTCTGTATATAATAAAATTTTACGAGCATGTATTTTTTACAAGCTTATATATATATGAGTAATGTGAATATTGCTTATTATCAAGAGTAATTAGGAAACATAAATTAAAATAATTTTGGTAAGGATTATTACTTTAGTTTGGAAGTAATAGTTCGTAAACAGGAATTGTTCCTGAAAATTCACAGAATTATACTGAATGAGAGATGAGATATTAAATACATACTTATTGGTTTTTAAATATTGGTCATGTGGCAGGATATGACGGTTGTCATGCATATAGTTGAAACTGTAGTGGCAAGAATGAAATATAAGTGGGGATCTGTACGAAAAAAAAATTAATAAGGCGTTAAATAGTTTGTTTATTAATATGTAACAAAACATTCAGTGTATATCCTTTGCCTTTGCTGCCTTTTTCCTTCGAATTTAAAATAAATCATGACATAATCAAGTTCTAATAATATCCATTTCAAATACATACCACTGTTGTTACTTCGTTTACTATGTCTACCACACAGGTTGAAATATGACGAGGTACTGAATTGTTATCTCCAGTTTTTTATTTGTATTTAATGGTTCAGCATCCAGAATACAAATATAAATTACATAGTTGCTGGAACATTTTTATTTTCTTTTTGTATATTTAATTAACTGATATGCCAATAAAAATTTGATCCAGTAAATATGTTACATCATTTTTTGTCGTACTTGTTATTGTTGTATTTTACTTTATCGTATTTTATTGTTATGATTATTTTTAACAATAATGTAATTAGTTTTAATTTTTTACTTTTCAGGTAAGATACAATTAAATGACGTCGAAGAATAACTTCAGATTTTTGCTTGTAACAGTGATAAACAGCTGCTGTCTATCAACAAAAGAGGTATAGATTATTAGTCATTTCTTTCTAAATTAAATTATTTCTTGAAAATTTGTGTTAGAAAGAGCTGGTATTTTTTGTAATATCTTGGTTCAGTTTTAGAATAACTACATAAATGTATTAATATTAAGTATATACTAAGTATATGTATTAATACTGTATTATTACTTAGTTACATTTATTTTATACATATATATAATAATGTCCCATAATGGTATTTATAAATACCATTTAAGTACTGTAGGAATTACTTTATTTAATGATTGGTTTTTGGTTGTTCGTTCGTTAGATTTATTTATTTGGTCCTTTTCTTTTATTGATTTTATAAAATTTGATCTTTGCTTGCATTTGTACATGTACAAACTTTTATTTTCGTATTTTATTATTATGATTATTTTTAACAATAATGTAATGTAGTTAAATCTACCGTAATTACTGTTTTTTTAAGCTCCGGGACCACCATTACGTATTGCTTCAGAGGATAAGATGAATGACAATTTTTGTAGCGTATGAAAATGCCATGTCTGACCGGGGTTCAAACCCGGAACCTTCGAATGAAAGGCGAGACGCTACCACTCGCCCCACGGAGACCGGCATTAGTCAAATAGTTGATTTTTGTTATTCCCCATTTCTTCGTCGCTAATCAAAAAAAATAAAATTTACACTACATACTCAATTATCTGATCCAAATATTCTAATTTTTGCTATCTTCCGCTGATGTACAACATTCTACTACTATACCAAATTAACTGAAACTGGATGCCTATCGTAAAACATGGCTCACCAACGCAGTTTGTCTCTGTATAATACGCGTATGTCCATACAACCGATAAACTGTATTTAATTATAAACTGTATTTATGTATTAACAGCATACCAAGAGACATCTTCTTGGTCACTATATCCGATATGTCATTTTATTCGATGTCACTATAAACGATACTTACTTTATTATTATATACAACCCAGTTTATACATTTTACACCTAAACTGTAAGCTTTCATTTAAATATGTGAATTCACATATTACTGTAGTTTTACTTCTTTTTCACATGCAAAAAGGGAATGTTTTCATATTAGAAACGGTCACAATTTTCACATCCAAATTGTTACCATTTCAGTTCAATAAATGTTTATTGTTTATATTTTGTCACAGGAACAATAAAATTTTTCCTGTGACAAAATACAGGTTATAGGTTTATACACAGGAAAAATAAATTTTCTCCTGTGTATAATTTATTTTTCCTGAGTTGCGGGGGCAGATTACATCCTTCTCTTATCTTTTTCTTCAACTTTTACTCTTAAAATTACTACCCGATTCTTGTACATATAACTTGTAAAGAGTTGAATTTTTATTCTACATCAACAAAAACAGCTAATTTATTTTATAGAATTCTAAATAAACATTGTGTAAGACATCGTAAGTCATTCTCGGTTACTTCGCAACTGGTTTTATTGAATAAATCTTGTTCTTAGTAATTAAGCTATTTTATAACTATTATTGTGCTGTGGGTGTTTCTGAATAGACAGTAGTTTATTGGTTTTTATACTCGATGGCTACAGCGATAGTACTCCCTCCTGTGTTGGACAGTTTAACACAGTTTAAAAACATTTCAACTAGTATAAACACAAAGTAATTTAATTTTTGTATATACCACTATTTTTTTGGTTGCCCGTAAGTTTTTTCATATTATTTAATTATGTATGAGTATGTAATTTTAATATCTAGAGGAGCAGAAATATGTGAAGAATACAGAACAGTTAACTCAACTACTCATACCTAAAAATTTTAACTTACATTCTGTACAGAAGAATTGAAGAAGAGTGGAACAAGTGTTAGGAGAAGATCGATTTGGTCTCAGGAAAAGTATAGGAATAAGGGAATCAATTTTAACGCTCAGATTAATAGTACAAGGAATATTAAAGAAAAACAAACCAATATACATACAAGGCACTTATAGACTTTGAAAAGGTATTTGATAATTAGACTGGAATAAAACCTCCAGCATTTTAAAAGCATTTAGGATTCAAATATAGAGATAGAAGAACAATTACTAACGTTTACAGGAACCAAACTCCAACAGTAATAATCGAAGAACATAAGAAAGAAACCGTAATAAGAAAGGAAGTCCGACAAGGATGCTCCCTATCCTCATTACTTTTTAATCTTTACATAGTACCAGCTGTTAATGATGCTAAAGATCAGTTTAAATTCGAAGTAATAATGCAAATTAAAAAATAAAGATGCTACATTTGCTGATATAGTAATTCTAGCTGAGAATAAAAAAGATGTAGAAGAAACAATGAATGACATGGATGAAGTCCTACGAATCAACTGAAAATAAACGAGAACCAAACGAAAGTAATGAAACGTAGTAGAAATAATGTAGATGGACGACTGAATATAAAAATAGGAAGAGAAAAGGTTATAGAATAAGAAGAATTCTTTTATTTGGGAAGTAGAATTACTAAAGATGGACGAAGCAGGAGTGATACAAAATGCCAAATAGCACAAAAGAAACGAGCTCTTTAGTCAGAAATTTAATTTGTTTAAAAAATTAATTTAAACACCAGGATAACATATTTGAACGTATATGTTTCGAGCGTAGCTTGATGTGAAAGTGAAACGTGGACGATCGCAGTACCTGGGAACAAAAGACTAGAAGCTTTTGAAGCGTGGTGTTGTAGGAGAATGTTAAAAATCAGATGGACGGATAAAGTGACAAATGAAGTGTTGGGGCAAATTAATGAATAAAGAAGCATTTGGAAAAATAAAGTTAAAAGAAGAGACAGACTTATAGGCCTCTTCTTAAGGCATCCTGGAATAGTCGCTTTGATATTGGAGGGATAGGTAGATGGGAAAAGATCTACCTGTTTGAAATATGTAAAACAAATTTTTAGAGACATAGGGGATATACGAGACTGGCACTAGACAGGGAATCTTGGACAGCTGCATCAAACCAGTCAAATGACTGAAGACAAAAAAAATGTAATTTGAATGAGTATGTGTATGTAATGTAACAATGTATTTCATTTTATTAAAAAATCAGAAATTATGTCAGTTTTCACCGAAACAATATCGTTTTATGCCACCCAAAAATTCTTGCCCAAATCAACTCAAAATCACTAAAAAATAATTATTATGTTGAAAAAACAATTTTTAGGCGAGCCTTTTTAATAAAATATGCAATAAGCATTATTGCTTAAAACTGTAGATATAAATTAACAAAACTTAACCTAAGCTCGCTTCGCTCGCTAACCTCGACTAATTAACAGTAATGATTTGATTATTTAAATAATAATAATTGGAATAATTACTGAGTTTATTATTTAATTGCTCAAAACATTACTGTGTTGATTAATCAAGGTTAGCGAGCAAAGCGGGCGTAGGTGAAGTTTGGTTAAATTATTTATAAATAAATAAATATAAACGGTTATACTGAATATTGGTCAACAATGACAAAAAATTTTTTTTTGTCAAAATAATATAAGTTTTGCCAAAATCAACTCAAAATCTTTCAAAAATAATTATCGTGTTGAAAAATAAAACAATTTTTAGGCGAGAAAAAAGGTAAAAGGAATTTTTGGGTGGCATAAAACGAAAAACTACCCAATATTATTTAAATCATTTTCTTTTGCTAATTTCAAAATTTACTTCTAAATTTATAATTATACAGATATTTAAAAAAATTAATTATTTTAAAATTTCAAGCTAATTTACTATTATTTTTTTTTTTTTTTTTTTTTTTACTTTGGAAAAATTCACTGTTTACGGTTTTAGAAGAATGAACGGTTTCATATTTCCTTTCTATTCATGCTTTATTTATCTACTTAACACCGACAGAGGGTCCATGAGAATTGTGAAAGGTTCTCAGACTTGGTAATAACGAATTGCGGTTGTGAATTTAGCAGTGTTTATGTCAGGTAGATTCTACGTCGTGTTCTCTATTATACAATAGTTACCTCGAAATGAAATATTGAGCGAATTTAAAGCAATACACCCCACCTTTTTGACTTGAGACCATTCATAGTTTCTTCTTTTTTTCCTTTGTTGCTAAATAAAAGCCGGATGTTTATGCTATTTTATTTCTCCTTCATAAATCTGGAAGAATTTTCAACGCATTTAAGAAATTTAGTCGGGTTAAATATAAAAATGTTATTATACCATTGTTAAATTTATTTTTTAAGTCTTGTTTTATTTTGAATCTCTTTATTTCTATATAAATATTCTGCAGGATAATTTAATGAGTAGTCATTAGCAGTATCATTTATACAATTGATTTTTAGTTATTTTTTTATTAAGACAAATAGAAATTCTCATTTTTCATAAGAATTCCGTTATTAGCCAGTCCTTAATTTTTAATAATTGATATTACTGTTAGTTTCTAATAAATTACTTAATATTTCCTAATTTCTTGCATCTGAAAATTATGTTCAACGGTAGAGTTCCACATCTAATTCAAACTTTTTGTATCGGTTATCTGCTCGCCACGTACAATCGTTATCAATGTTTTAATCAAACCGTTAGTTGTTAGACGGCGCCACTGAAATTTTATATGAAATAAGAAAGTAAAAAAATAAAATTATAAATATAATCTAATCAGCTTTAACGTACGCTCGCTTCAGTCGCTAACCTTCGCTCGTTAGTTAAGGTTAGCGAGCGAAGCAAGCGTAGGTTAAGTTTGGTTAGATTATATTTATAATTTTATTTATTTATTTTCTTATTCAATATAGTGTTTCAGTGGCGCCATCTATGAACTAACTGTAGTAGAACCCTTTGGAACGGAAAAATACGTGGCGAGTAGGTAACGGATAAATACCAAAATTTTTGTTTGAGTCTTCTCATAACGGTTATTTCAACAATTGTCTGGCATAGACAATTGTTTTTTTTTTTAATTTAAAATCATTCTTGACTTTTATTTTTTACCTTTTAAGTTGAAGGTTTATTAGAAAAAAGGTCACCTCATTATATTCTAAGTAAATTTTGCATATTTTTTAAAGAAACAGCTATTGTATTTTTACAGTTTTTATTTTTGTAACAGGTAGAATATTATATTTTTAGTTAAGACTAGAATAAAGTTTTGTGTGAATTTAAAGTTATTTTCTTACAGCTTGATTGTGAGTGTAATGAGTACATTGTACTCTTCATGTTTCTACTTTAAGAGCTTAGAGTAGTCTTTCACTCTCTTACTGAATTTGTTAAGTTGCCGTGGTTGTTCGTACGATAGGGGTCGTCATAATCATGTTCATCATCATCAAACAACATGATCATCATCGTAATCATCAACGTCTACACAGTCAGGAAGTGGACCTGTCTAAAATCTGGATGCTGTGAAGAGTGTTCATTAGACAGGACAGGTTTCCTTCCTTCCCTTAGCATCAACTTGAATCTTCATTCATATAATGATGTGAACTCTACACGAGTTTTTTATTTTTTATTTTTTCTAACATTTCTTTGTTTCATTTTTACTCTATTCTTTGGACCAAATCTTCTTCAATGAAGTAGTATACTCGCAACAAATCATACTTCCCTTTTTTTTCAACCCTTCAGTTACTACACAATGTTACTACTTTTTTTTTGTGCGCAGGAATTCTTGTTCAAGTATTTTTATATGAAATCCTTAACCAGTGGTTCCCACCTTTGAATTTATTTTTGGGCTACTTCAGTTTTTTACGACATTATCATTGACAAAACCAAGTTACGGTTATAACTGTCATTGAAACATGTGCGACTCTTTCTAACTAAACTTTTACTATTTTATTAGTTATAGAAGTGATTACAGGACTTTACTTACTTCATTTGCCTACATTCTTAGGATGACGCTTATTTAAAACTAGCAAAAAGATGTACCTACGGTCCACCGCAAAAAATGTTATATGGTTAATGTTTCATAACACGTAGTTTTGTTAAATATTTTTGCAGACTGTAACTAAATAATGTTCATGAATTTAGCGTACTAACAATAACAAAAACTTTTATAACGAAAAGCTTCAAAATCCTGAACATTTTTAGCTGTTTCTTGAGTTGTGATTTTTTAACACAAATCTAACCCCAATGTTTTTCTTTTTTATCCCCAGAACACAAATATAATTTTATCGTTCAAACGAATGAATAATTCGGCGCACCACGTATTCCGCTAAGCACCAGTAGCAACTAAAATAAAAATTTGAACACACATATCAAACAAACAAACCCAGGAACCATCCTTTTTTATGGGAAAGATTATTTATCAAATAATAGTACATTTTGAGCTCCCATCAAAAGCATAAAAATTCCAGGTTTTATTCCTTATCAAGACAAAAGAACTTGGCTTAAAATTATTGATTTAAAGAAAAATTTGTCAGCTTAAGCGGGTTAGGGCTTGATGTGCTCCTCTTCTACGTCGCCTGACGTCCCGAGTTGATTCACTACTCACATCCTCACATTTAGGTCTTGTCTATCCATACCGACTCGTGTAATTAGTTGCAATAATTTCATGTTGTTATAATTATTTGTTAATATTGTTGTTTTACAATCTCTTTTTTGCCTTTCACGTAGTTTTCTTTTATTCTCTTCTCCCGCTCTATTGAAATCTGAAGTCAAAATCAATACATCTAATTTGATTGTTAGTATACATACTAATTATGAAAAATATTTTCATAATTTATTTGATGTTTATGTCCATTTTCATGTATTGAAAATATCTTCTTTGATTTTTAAATTTCAATTTATGACAAAATTTCTCAAAGAAGTATGTTCTACTGTTTTTAGGATAGCTTTTGTAGGACTTGAAATCTTTTTTCTATTTAACAAAATATAATTAGCTCTGTTTTGTTACTACATTTTCCAAACTTAAAGTTGTATGATGTAATAACATGCATCACTTGTTAAACATTAACATGTTTAGAGATAATTAAGAATTAATTGTAAAATTTTTACAGAAGAAAATATTTCTAAGAAAGCAGTGTTTGGGATATTTTTAGCGGTAAGGTAGTCTTGAGGTACTTTTAAACGGGATGAATGCAATATAGGTCCAGGTATATTTTTCAAAGCAACATATTATATGAGTTTAGAATCTTTTTTTTTTGTTCAGTGTGACAAATATAAGGGTATTTTTCAATAGTTTAAAACCAGGCACAGGTAGTAAAGTTGATAATAGATCTAATAACTTAAATTATAACCCGACAGGATGGTTATTCTCGTACCATTCATAGCCTCCAGTCGCTTCGCTTGTTAAATAAATACTTTCTTTCGTTTTTTTTTCTCTAAATGTGTTAACTTTGTCACCATCCATTTGTACCCCTCATTCTTTATTCAATTCAAAATGTTATGTCACAGAATAACGTATTCCTCAATTCAAATGGAAGTCCCATTTAATCTTTTTAATGATTTTTGTTTCGTTTATTTTTATTTATTATTATTATCTTAGAAAGAAAAACAACTAAAAAAGACTTTTGTTATTTAAGAATCACTTTCTTTTGCTTTTATTACTTTACGTATTTGTCACCTTTAAAGTTGTTTTCCGTTATTTATATCACATCTTTCTGTTGCATTTATAAAGTTTATTCACAGAATAAATAATTGAATATAAATCAATGATCTAATCATTGTATTCGATGAAAAAAAACGTTTATTATATTTTAAGATAAAATTTCATTTCTAACTGTGTGAGTTGATGTAACATTTAATTAAATCTTTACAATTTAATTAAGTTTTATTTCTCTACGGTCCAAGATAAGCAGGTTTATTATGATACTCACAAGATAAATAGAGTTATCTGTTATGAAAACGAAATTTACTACATTAAAATTTAAAAGTATGAAAATTGAAAGATTTAAAGTTTTTTAGAAAATAATTTATATATCATTAATCAAAGTGTATTATTTTTAGGCTTATACTTGTGTATTACAGGTTAATCACAAGTATTAAAATACTGTGTTCAAAATAAAATACTTACAGTACATGACATGAAATAAGAAGCTTTTCTTTGAAGCGTAACATCTTAGGTTTGTCTTTGAAGTGTTAGAGTAAATGGAAAAAATATGATTTTTTTTAAGGGATTAAAATATTTTATTTTTTCTCCTTCAGTAAATTCCAATTTATTTGTAAAATACCATTAGCAATTACGACCAACTAAACTTCAAAAACTTGTAAGAAAAAAGTGGTTATTTTAAACTCAATATTAGGTTTGTTCTGAAAGTCACAGTATATTACACGTTTACTTTCACTTGATTTTCAGTATTTACTTTTTAATTTCAGCACAAGGATTTCAATGTAAGGGAAATTATTTAAGAGTAATAAATAAACTTTTCTCCCAATAAACATATGATATAGTTTACACATGATGAAAGCAGCATGTTTTTTACTGTTGCTTCTTAATAATGTCTTTTATAACCGATCGTTTCACTAATGAGAAAGCTTAGTTCAAAGAGGAGTTACGGCCATTCACGGGTAACTATACTCCAATCATTATAATATTAGCAATAGGAATATTTGGTACAACATTGGGTTGAATCAAATATAAGTATATTTTTTCCTCATAATTTGTTTGTTTACAATCGATTCTGAATAAGGAACCTTAAGTAAATCGCATTACAAAATGCACATGAGCGGTTTCCAAATAACAACCCGTAATTAAACGTATATATCCATAAAGATGTAAGTTCATACATATATAAAGTTCATATATGTACAAACACACTTGCACTAAGACTACATAGGTACAAGAGTTCACAAAAATCTAATAAAAAACAAAGAAAATTTACAACATCATTCACCAATAGACTAAGACAGACAAATAGTAGCATAACAAGCTCATGAAGATAAATGGAAAGTGACTAGGCTTCTAATCCTGGCATACTCGTCATACATGTGATATTGAACCAGTTTAAGAGTCGCTCAGATTCCCCGAAGTCCAGTACACGTAGGCGTTTTAATAGCCGTATATCCTCAGCTGTTGTCTAGGAGATTAATTTTTAGGAAGTTCACATGATAATCTAATCATTTCTATAATTTGAACCTAATAGTTTGCCCTCTTTGCAAACTAATTTTGATCTCGCTAACTTATTTTGGAAACGTTGTATAATCTCAACAATACTCTTGTTTGTCGCACCCCATAGTTCTACGCCATAACCCAAATTGGTTTTAGAATCACCTGGATGAATTAAAATTTTGTTGGGCAACAAGTGTAAACTCCTGCCAACAACCATTTTATTTAGTCAGCTGCTACTTTACGATACAGTTGTGTTTATTTGAGTGTTAATAATTAAATCTGACGCTTTTTTTTATATTGTATTTCTTTTGTCCTATTAAGTAATAAACGAATGTGTATTTTTTTTTATCGGCTCATAATAATAGATTATAAATTTGAGGTGGGAGTGCGCTGCTAGAAACATGAAAAAGAACTGCCTATTTTTTAGACGAATCAAGGGGAAAGGAGAGTATAATCTTGGTAAAAAAAAGCATTTGTTTACATTTTTAATACGTAAAAATAATGAATACATGAAACACTACTAAACTGTTTGAAGGTATAAAATAAATAATACAAGCATAAAAATAACAATTTAGAAGGCGTTAATGGAAATTATTTGGGTATTTTTTATTTACATCCATTTTTTATTTAATAAAAAAAGATTGATATTAAAATAAAACGTGATCAATAAAATTATATATTTATTCCATAAAAGAAATCTTTTAAATTTTATTTTAAAAGCCTGGTGATATGATTTTTCAAACGAATCCATAATTTATTAAAGATTGGCTCCTTTCCTCGTATATTGAAGAAACTAAATACCTATTTATCTATATATCCTTTAGGTATAAATACCTTTATCTTGTCTATATATCCTTTAGGTATAAATACCTTTATCTTGTCTATATATCCTTTAGGTATAAATACCTTTATCTTGTCTATATATCTTTCTCCTAAATATTTTCTATTAGATATTTACGTTTTACAATTACAGAATCATGGTATTATTAATTATATAGCGGGATAAAAAATGTGATACTTTTGATTTTAATTAATTTAATCTCTAGTTCTTTTTTATCTTCACGTTCGTTTATTCAACAGAAAGAGATATATCTTAATCATACTGAAATTTTGAATATGATTCAGGACATTGCAGCTGATTAAGAGTGATTGCAAGAACGGTAGTAGCATTCTCGAAATAGTAGCAGTAAAAAATGTCCATTTAGTTATAGTTCATAAAGTTAAATTATGAAATATAGTGAAGATAATTATGACCGACCTTTTTCAGAAAAATTTCCTAGGAATTGAGAAAACCCAGCTTAGTAGCTTGGGAGCAATTAATTACGGAAAACCATCAGTATGATGTAGACTGAAGAGTGTGAAAGATTATTAATAAAAGTAAAGTCTTTTGGTTGACTCCTTGTACATATATTCTTTAGGGAGATCTGGTTGTATGTTTTTTAATTAAAAGGTAGATAGAAAAAGAGCGAAGGATTATCTACCCGATAACTCATAATATATTTTAGAAAAGTTAATCGAAAAGCTGCTAGATAACGCTGTAATAACAGATATAACATTTTAATGAATGATTTTTTAACGTTAATTTATTTATACTTTAGTTGCGTATGATGAAAGTATATCAGATATCCATTTGTTCTAGTAAAAACACTTTTATACGGATTTGATTACTAGATCGTGGATACTGGCGTTCTTTGGTGGTTGGGTTTCAATTGACTACACTTCTCAGGTGTGGTCGACCTCGAGACTGTACAAGACTATACTTCATTCTCATTCACACATATTCTCATTCATCCTCTGAAGTACCTTGCGTTGATTTCTGAGGCTAAAGAGAAAAAGAGAGAGTGATATCCATTTGTTATTTTCGGACCTTTGGAAATTAGATAATCTTATTCACGAACAAGGTTATTTCCATTTTATGTATTCTAGTTTCATTCTTATTTTTTCTAATAGATATGGTTTTATAATTTCCCATAGATACATTTTTGGAATCTTTTAATAGCTTTTCTTTGGACATTTAAATTGGGTATCGTTTTTTATTAACATAAATTAAAATTACTTTATAATTTATTTACTATTTATAATTTGCAATTTCTTTTGTTTATTAAACTATCAGTGCATTTTATTTTACCGTTGCTACACGTATAAAACGGTAAAAATATTAAATAACTTCATTTTTTAAATATTTTTTATTATTAGTATTATTCCGCAGCTAACAACTTACTGAAATGAAATTAATATTTCATTTCATAATTAATCGTTTTCAGACTCGGGCTACTTAGTTTGGTGAGCCCTATTAGGGCTTACTAAATTAGTCGATGCCCGAAACCTCCCACAAAAAAAAAAAAAGAAATAATATTCATTATGCTACTTTTTGTTAATAACAACATTATTATAACTTTTTCCGTTATTTTACTTCAATAGTACTTCATGTTAATTATTTATCTTTCACCTCCGTTGAATGATCGATTTCATATCATTTACTTTTTATTATTATTTCATAAATCTTTAAAAATTACTGTATAAAGATAAAGCAATATGTTAGAAATAAGTGTTTTTTAAATTTTCTTAATTTTTTGTGTTTTTTTAATAAAACCTACACAATGGAAATTTTAGTTCAACAATGAATATTGGAATTTTTTAAATTACCTGATTTTTATAATTTTTAAAAAGGGTAGAAGAAGAAAACTCCTTATAAAAAAAAGTTTATAAACTCGATAAGTTCTTTGATGTAGTGATTAAAAAGAAGTCTTCTTTTAATGAGAAGCTTAAAAGTAGATGCTCTTTTTTAACGAGGGGGAAACGTAGTAAAAAATAACCAAATTCTAACCCGTATTCATGTAACTGATAATGTAAGGAAGTAGCGTGTTAACCGTTTACACTTTTCTTTCGATGATAAAAGAAGTTTTATGTATTAACGATTTCGTGTTATTTTTTTCAAATTGTGAATGTCGAATGGATTATACTAATTCCTTTGTTTGATTATTTAGTTTATTAACTTTAATAGTGTATTTAATTACTTTGTAAAAAAACACTTTTCGAGTGAATTTATTTTTCAATGGAAAAGATCACACTTTATAACCTTACTCATCCAATAAATTAAATCACACCATACTATATTTTTGAAAAGAAACCTTTTTTTAGAATTTTGTATATTTAGAATTCTTCATTTGTAGTAAAGTATTAACCTAGTGTGAACGAACTTGTTACTTTTAAATGTTATTACTAAAGAATGCTTCTGAAATAGAATATGTTTAATGTTACTAGCTCTATTAGATCGTTTGAACAGCAGCATTAGACAGATAGTCCGTTGTTAAATATATGACAGCCCATGGTATTCGTCCATAAATTACAAAGGCACAAAATTATGGTTTGTAGGCAATCCTCTCATTTTATAATTTTTTGTGAGAAATTAGAATACCTCTCTCCATCACAATTTCCTGAGTAACATAGTTAAACAATGAAACAAAAAAACACAAACAAATCTTTTCATTAAAAAATTGCTTTTATTTTAGCATTCCGTTTGTTCTTTATTCTCACTACACACCGAGTTATTGAACCTCTAACACCATACACGTGCACCACACCAAGAACACTACACAAATTACAATATATTATACCCTTACATTGTTACACTAAAACATCCTTTTTTTAACCGCAGGGACCACCGTTAGGTATTACTTCAGAGGATGAGATGAATGACAACTTTTGTACCGTGTGAAAATGTCATGCCTGACCGGGATTCGAACCCGGGACCTCCAGATGAAAGGCCGAGACGCTACCACTCATGCCACGGAGGCCGGCACATTGAAACATCTTACACTGTTTCTTTTTACACTGACACTTGGTGGTGTTGCTACACCTTATGAAACGCAACCGTAACCTAAGTTGAAAACTATCGTGCTGATGGATGGATATGTAGTTAGTCTCAACCACCACACCACCCAGTTGTATGAAGCCCTAGCTCCATATATGTCTTTCGAAACGCGAAAGGTGTATGACAAGGCTTGGGAGAGAGGAATCTTAAATACACTACATGAATGGGGTATATAAGGGATCTCCTTTCAATTAACAGGAATTTCCTAAGTAGTCTGTAGTTTCGAGTCGAGTTGGAACAACGGTCCAAATCCGAAAATTTTATGCTGGAAAACGGAGTACCATAGGGAAGTGTTATGTGTTACTTTGTTTGCCGAAGCCATAAATACTATAACAAATTGCATGCGGAAACCTGTTATATGTTCGTTATTGGTAGATGATTTTTCAATTTACGTTCCTTGTAAAACTTTTGCTACTTCTGAGAGGGTGCTGCTGAAAAACAGTAGAATCCGTTTAGAATTGTGGTGTAAAACGACTGGAGGAAACGAAGTGCATTTGCTTTTTACGCTTGAGGGAACATATTAATCCTGAACTATTTTTTACTGGATGAATTAGTTGAATCATGCAAGCGGGATAGATTTTTGGGATTGTGGTTTGACTAATTAACATTGGGTAGATAACATATTTAAAGAAGCAGTAGGTAAAATGTTTAAAACTCGTTGACAATTCGTTGATAATTCTATCTAATACTCCTTGGGGATCTGATCGAATATGCATGTTGCGTTTCTACCGCGCTCTAGTCCGTTGCCGCCTAGACTATTTCTGCATGGCCTATTCGTCCATACGGGCTACCTCTCTAAAGATGCTCGATACAATCCATCATTCATTTATCCGTCTTTCTGCAAGTGGGTTTCCCTCAAGCACCTTGGTTATTCTATTACAACTGGACAGTGGTGAGCCATATTTTTTGAATAGACGAAACCAAATGATCTGATTTTACGTAGCTCGCATTAAAATGCACCAAATCATTCTACCTTTAATGCAGTGTTCTCCAACCGCCATTTTAATTGATATGAGGAATTGCCAAGATCTATTGCCTCGCTAGACATCAGCTCATCCTTTCAATCTCTTCTTATGTCTAAATATACAACTACCTCCAGTACATCCTGTTACTCAACGTTATTATCCTCCTTGACGGCCATCTCTTATGAATTATTGCTTTAGTTGATATAAAAAAAGACACGAATCCGCTTATCGTACGAGAAAAAATTGTTAATATTATAAATAGCGTGAATCCTGACGGATTGAGACGTAGACGGCTGTAGTCAACGTTTATACAGGCGGCTGTAGACACTGATCATCTGGTTGTGCTTTTGTAATTGGCAGTAGGACATACATATTTGGCCTTCCCAGTTTGTGCAGTGTTTTCATCGCGGAACTGTATGCTATTAACAAGGTCTTAAATATATTTAGCTCAAAATTCCGACTAGTACTTGTTTGCTCAGATCCCATGAGTGCCTTGCAACCGATTAGTGATATGTACTCTTGACACCTGTGATATACAGTCTGTTATCTTTAAAATTACTGGGCGTAATATTACTGTCAGCTATTGCTAGATCCCTAATCATATTAGAATTTAAGGCAATGAGTACACTGATTATGCTGCAAAAGAGGCTTGTTTACAGCTTCCGTTCGTGTTGTTTTAAATGATCTTGTCTGTTTTCTGAAGAGAGTGGTTATTGATGAGTGGCAGTCTGAATGGAATGCTACCATCAACAATAACCTTCGTCCATATAAGAAAACTGTGTCACCGTTGAGCTTCTCATACAGGAATAATCGTTAAAGTCTCATTTTTACTGTTATGTTTCATTGTGGTTCTATTTCGCTTTTCGCATACGTCATCGGCGTTTTCTATCTATGTTGTGTTTTTTATTTTAGATTTTAAGTTAATTTTTAATATTTATCTGTTTACCGTATAAAATCTTGTTCGGGCGCTGATGAAGACATTTCGTTATGCGCCCAGGAAAAATTTCATTATTAACAATAAATATTACGAAAATATATATATATATATATTTTTTATTAGTTAATTACATTATAAAAACTTTATGTAGATTAATTTTTGAAATTTATTTATTTATTTATCGTATGGTATATGGATGTGCTGTATCTAAAATATCAAAATTAAACGTTCAAACAATTATCGAAGAAAAGCATATACAATATTTATATTCGTATAATTACAAACTTCAGTATAACTATAACTTAACATCTAGTTTTTCAGCCAATCCACTTAAAGGTGGGGTAGCACGATAAACATCTTGTGAATCTCCCTTTTATGCTAGACAGTATTTAATTAAGTGATCCAACAGGTGGAGTGGCTTACCACACTCACAAGCAGCCGTAGGTGATATACCCTATTGTTTATAAAGTAATTACTCCTTCCGTGTCCAGTTCTTAACGCGATTAAGACGGCACCCGAACTGTCTTTGTAGATAAAACCCGGCAGTTGTGCATGGACCATCTTTATTCATTGGCAGCCATAGAGTTCATCCTACGAGATCTGCCATTGTTGTTTGAATCTAAAATTTTATTCCATAACCTTCTAAGCCAGTTTCCATGCAGGTTTTCGAAATTTCGCTGATTACTTAATCCACTGACGGCTTTTTTGAGAGTAGTACGAGGGTATTCTGGCGCCTCAGATGTGTTGGATGTATATAGGAGCTAGTACTAGAAGTCATTCAGTTGGGGTAAAGCAGACTGTACCAGTAATTCTCATGATTTTATTCAACTCAGTATCTACCTTACCAGTGTGGCAGGTATTCAACTATACAGGTACACAGTACTCAGCAGCAGAATAGACCAAAGCCAGTAATGATGTTCGAAGTATGCTTTCATTCGCTCCCAAGGTGTTTCCACCCAGTGTATGAATTACCTCGAGTTTTGCAGCAGTATGCTTAATATTGTGACGGGTAAAGACGATTACAGAAAAATGGAAAAGAGAGATAATAAAGAAAGAAGACTCTTGATGGGACGACAAAGGGATTCTTTCTAGAAAAGGACTTAGAGAAAAGCGTAGAAGGCGCGGGTACGCTCGAACAATCAAAGGGACGGTCCGGTATTCGTTCTGCATGCAGGAGGTATAAATGTTGCTGGGGACCAGCGGAATGACAGTAGGCTTTCAGTTCAAGTTCGGGGTAGAGTGCGATAAAAGCGAAAACAGTAGTGTTTGATTACAATAAGTGAAGAGTGCGTCACGAGTATTCCATTTTGGATAATGGTTGAAAACAAGAAGTTACTCGGTGAATTATATGTAAACAGGAGTGAAAGTAACAGTGTACTATTCTTTCATAATTGATAGGGAGCTCTTTGGTAAGCGGTAAAAGTAGATAATACTCGCAGAAAGAGGATTGTATGAATGTTAGATTTTTCTATTGTTATATTGTATCGTATCTATTTCATTGTTAATTCAATATTAGTTTTTAATAGTCATTAGAAAGTTTTAGTCAATAGGGCTGTATTTTGATCTTTATAACTTAATTGTTGTCAAATAAATTTTGTTTTTAATTTTAATTACTATTTTACAAATATATTTATCATTATTAGTTATTTGATTTTTTATATTTGAGAGTTAATTAATCGTATTCTATAACAAACTTTACATATGTATCTCTCAGTATTCCAATATCCTTGTCCCGCGAACATGCGACAATATGTTGCTTGTAATTCAGGGTTCTGTCAAGCATCACGCCGAGGTACATCGGAGTTGGATTTTGTCATAATTCTTTCCAAAAAGAATCTTTAGTGGCTTTCCGGCAACTCTATTGCATAAATGGAGTTTATGTTGTTATTATTGCAATCTCTGTTTATGTTGTTTTAGGATTCAGATCCTAATTATCAAGGTACACACCATGCAATCTCATATCCTCCTCAATCACTATCTCACACTCCATGATCATTTTATATTGAGCAGCAAGGACAATACCGTCTGCGTACATGAATTTCATTAATCTAGTATGTGATAGGTCACTCAGATATAAATTGAATAACAAAGGTGCAAGAACATATTCGTGAGGCAAGTCGTTGTTTAATATTCTTGACGTACTCTGAGCCGCACCAAGATGTACTCAGGATCCGTCTGTCAGCATTTTATTGGTGATAAAGGTTCTGTACTTGATTAATTTACTTGTTTGTTTAATAGTCTGTGCCTCCAAATAGTATCATAGTTAAATGTTTGTAATTTTTTTTTTGAATTTTTCATTGCAAATACGTGATATACACAATTTCTATCTTCTCTAAAGCCAGTCTGTTCTGCTGGCAGGGAGTTATCAATCATTGTTCTTGTCCTACTGTACCGTAGCCTTCTAACAATTTATAATTTACAATCAGCAATAATGTACACTTTTAAGATAATAGTATATTAAAAAAAAAAAAACAAACAAATATGATGATCCTTGTGTTAATGATTTTTAAAAACTATAAATAATTATCTTTAAATATTGGGGATTTTTAACAAAAATTCAACTACTTCATTCTTCATTTAAAAATACATACATACATATATATATATATATATATATATATATATTTATTTATAAAGTTATATATGTATATATATATATATGTATAATTTTAAATAAAAAAACTTTTCTGTTATATTTTTAAGAATTTTACAAAATTATTCGTACATCATAGTTAGAAATGAAATTCTTTACCCACATTTTATAGATAAAAACTGAATGAAAAAGAAGTAATTGTCAAAGGAATTTTTTTATATTGTCAATTTAGTTAAATTTTAACTATTTTACTTTTTATCTATTTTAAATTAGTTGTTTGGAATAAAATTTTGTAAAATTCATTTTATTAATTTATATTTCAATCTTTCATGCAATTTTTACTTATAAAAAGCGAATAATCTAAAAATAAATACCAGGGATTTTACGAAAGTATATTTTAGACCCGTCCTCTGTACATTTGAGGTATGATTTTATTAAACTCCTTCCTTTTCATGACTACGTTAATTACTGTGCAATTCTCTGCTATTGCAGTAATTTGAAAGTATTATCAATAGCAGTTTACCTAGCTGGGGACATCCTATTTTATGATTAATACAATAAATAATAATAATAATACTAGATCATGGATACCGGTGTTGTTTGGTGGTTGGGTTTTCCAGGATACAGGGTTGGGTTTTCCAGGGACATTTTCCAGGCTCTGCAATCTGTAGGGAGAAATATACAAACTCCCGCCATTCTTGCGTTCTATTCCGTTCCAATACAGAAGAGTAAAATACAACATGTTTACTATATACCTGGAGATTATGTTGCTTATCACATGTTCAATATGACCACCATCACGTCTAGAAACTTCTTCTACGCGAACTCCTGTGTTGTTAATAACTCGACGACACATTTCCTCAGTTATCTCGTTGCACGCCTCAGTGATCAGCATTCGCAGTTCCATCACTGTACAAGGATGTTTAGGCAAAATTCTTTTTCTTTAGAAAGCCTCAAAGAAAATAATCACACGGGTTAGAATCAGGACTGCTCGTGGGCCAGTTTTATCTACACGCAAAACGATTAGGAAATCGGTTTGAAATAACATTTGCGTTAAAAGTTTCATGCAGAAAGCCTAAAACAACATTAGCTATGTGTGGTCTGGCTCCATTCTGCATCAACCACTCGTTTTCTAATCTAAACTCTTTTGCAAGAAGCTGAGGAACAAACGTATTACGCAGCCCGTATCGATAACCTTCATTGTTCACTATCTGTTCAAGAAAGAACGGGTCCTATAACCCCATGACTTGTTGATATCAGTCCATACCGTAATTCTTGGAGCGTGGTGCACCTTTTCATGAAGCACGCGTGGATTTTGGGCAGCCCAAAAACGCAAATTTGTTTTATTAACAACCTCGTCTAGGTGAAAAAGTGCGTCATCTGAAAACCAAACATTATTCAACAATACGTCTTGGTTCACAGCCCATTCAGCGAATCCTATTCTTTGATGTTTATTATCAACCGTAAAGTTAGGTAACACTGTTATTTAGTAAGGAAGCAAATGCAAATTGGGTTTTAAAATTTGCTGCACACATCGGCTAGAAATCCCAAGTTACGTTGCTGCTTTTCTTGTTGATTGGTTTGGCCTCCTCAGCAACGCTGCTCAGAGAGGTTCGGGCAGACCGTTTGCGCTTTCTCTCAAGTACTGAATCATCACTATTATTACATATATTTGTATGAGGGCGACCACCGAGTTTGAAAATGTGCAATAAACCATCTTTGTTTAAGCATCACACGTTTCGTTATATTTAAAAAAAACAGCAGAGTCTTTACGCGCTGTTCAACAGTCAATCTTCCTTTGTCAGCCATCTTGGAATGATAACCAAGCAGCGCACTCGGAAAGAGAAGAAACTAAGATTCATAAACATTTGACACTTCTGCCAACATAAAACATTTCAATAATTATTAACGTAAACAATTATTGCCAAAACAAATGTTGGCTCATTTTGTGCGCCAATCTGTACTTAAAATTGTTTGGATTTCTAACCATTTATTAATTTGCGTAAAGTAAGGATGATTTATTTTACCTTAATTTTTAGAAAAGTCAAATCCGCCAAGAATCATAATTATTAAACATTAAGTTTTAGCTCATTTGATGTACTGATCAAATTAAATTTCTTTAATAACAAAAAAGAAAAATATAGATATAAAAATAACATACCAGTTAAGAGTATTAAAAAAAAAAAATGTTATTACTCTTAAGAAAATTGTGCCTAATCAGGCACAAGAATTATTTTTTACTGTACCTGATTAGAATACGAAATAACCTATAGACCTATCTTTGAAACTAAAATTGATAGTAAAGTAATAAATATTGCCATAGCTGTGGTCATTTGCTAAATGTGACCACACTATTTGTAGAGTAAACTAACAGGCCCGTGTCTACCACAATTGCGGTCTTACTCATGTCATCGGCCTAAATCAAAGAGTTTATTGTTATTTTATTTAAATCTTTCAAAAATAACTGTACTGTCCCATTATTTACATTTCTAAATTATTTTTTAATTAAATCCTACTATGAAACCAGATATATTAAATATAACTTACTAAATAGACATGAATTTTTGTTATGAAAACTATTAGCAACGGCGTTGCTAAACTTTTCCTACTTATGTACGTAAATAAAATTTGAACAATAAAGACCATTTTTTTGGTGTGAATGTAAAAGTTTATAAGTTCAGACAGCCACAGCCGAGTTATGATACCAGAACCGCACTATCGCACCATCTTTTTGAGACTCCGTACTTCGAATACAGTGGAACCAATGTCCCTTATGTACCTTATGTATAGAACCAGTTAAGGGTGCACTTTTTTTACAGGTCCTCATTCTCAGAGTAAACAAATCTTTAAAAGCAAGAAATATATCCAGTGAAATATTAAAGGAGAGAAAAGAAGAACGATAAGTAAACTGATTGAGTGGTAGGAAAGAATGGTCTATCTTTAAATCAATTGCATTAATTGCTATGAATTTTTTTTTAATTCGACAATGTTACATTTTATTTTAAGTTAAAACTTTCTCTGAAGTAGCTTAAAGTAGAGCAAAGCTAGGTCAAACACAGCTAACATTTTTATAACTTTCATCTTATAGAGTAATATAGTCGATTTTTGAAAAAATATTTCTATTTAAAAACATGTAAAATTATCCATCAAAATCTAAACGTTAAAAAACGTACTGCTGAAAATTCATTAATAATAAAAATAATAATGCTAACGATAATAATAATCTTTATATACCGTCAATTAAAATAAATTAGACACTATGTAACTGATAAAAAATCTATTCATTTCACGAATTCAGTAATAATCATAACGTAGTAGTAATAAAAAAAATATTAATCATTCGAAGCAATTAACGATTTTTAAAAACGAAAATTGTTTGAAAAACTTTCAACTGTGTTCTCCTCATGGATCTTTCCACATTTTTTGGTCTTTTGACTAGATTACGAAACGTAGAAAATGCTAAAAAAGTGTATGGATAAATAAATTCATTCGCTTGAATGAATGGGTGTATATTATGGTATTGACGTATTTTTGAGTAAAAAACTCGGAACTGACTGAAATGAAAATTTACAAAAATGGATAATGAGTAAGAGTGAACCTACTTAGGGATTCCGTTTTCAGTGTCTGTACAATAACCTTATCGCGTAATTTTAAGTCTTCTAATCTGTTTTAAAATTTAAATTCAAATATTAATCATAAGTTATTGGTTTTCTTTAATGTGAATTTAAAAAAATAATAGTGGATTAAAAACATACTTCCTTTTAAGGAACCTAACCTACTTTCCTTTTAAATGTTGTACATTTATTAAAGTTATTTATTTTCAAGTTGCTGAATAAAAAAAAAAAATTGCTGAATTTTCACCAGACAATTTATTCAACTTTATGTTTTGTTTTAATGAGTTAAATATTTCGTATCATTCGTCTGTCTTACACGTATTTTCAGTTTCGTCATTTACGTTTTGTAATTGAGATACATTAGTGTCATTCAAAGTATCTGAAAAATTTATCTTTAGAAAATCTGATTTATTGATTTTTATTTTTATTACTAATAAAATATTTTCAGTTTTTGAAATCATTCCTGGATATAATAGTATGAGTTTATAAAATTTTACTGGGTTATCATTAGAAAAGAAAATTGTGTTTGGGAATATAAATGTTTAAATCTGTTAACGCATTCGTTGAATTTCAGTCCACCAGGTGTTAAAGTATACACCTGCTGTTTACGCGTGTGTTGAATGTACACTGGACTATCAACTTTATTGTTTTCCTATACCTCATATCACGGCAATTTTTTCATTCCATCAAACAGTTGCATCTCAAAATTAGATGCAAAAAGTTTGATCTACATAAAATGTTGTTGGAAACGTACGTGAAATTATGATATAATTTTTTCCCTATTATTTCCACCTTGTTATGCCTGTCCTTAGAGTATATAACTTTTCAAAATTTATAAAAAAGTTTTTTGGCAGAGCCAATAAAAGTAAACGTTATACTTAACAAAAGTTATTTCATTAATATCCTTTTAACAATTCATTATCAACCTGTTTAACATATAATGCAACACATGTGTACAGTTATATAATTATTATTACGAGAGTTAGTATGCGAAGGATTATGTTAATAAATGAGTTTTATATTACATTCTTTATTTTTTATTCGAAATATAGTAGTAAAGCATTACTTTTCTTTTTCAAGTAAAATATTTTTAAAAAAGTAGATAGAAGTTATGAAAAAAGTTGGGCAATTATTTATTTATGAAAACTATTTATATATGAATTATAAATGTAAAGTTATTCTTCTAAATGTACATAATTGTAAGTTGACTACACATTATTTCACGGTAGTGTAAGTGACGAACCTTCAAGTGCTTTGATATATTTACCATTAAAACTACCTAACTGCTATCTTTATATTCTTTACAACACGCTATGACATGTAACATTCAAATACAGCTTTAAAATTTATGGGCTGCCGGGCGAGTTGAATAGCTAAACAGGAGTTAAAATAATGGGCACAATTCAAAACGGTTTAGTGTGTGACCTCATTTGTAGGCGTGCAGTTTAGAGGCAAGCAAGGAGATTCTTAATAGTGCAAAACACTGCTGTAATATGCCGTTGTCGGTTTTGTTTAGTCTTATATATATATATAGGCACTATATTATTTGAGTATGTGTGTGTATATGAGTTGTGAGAGGGTATGCACGGGTTGGTTCGCGCACGTTACATATGTACTAATAGCTGTATTTATTTGCAGACGTGTATGATTGCTTTTTCACTAAGTTTTCATTTATTTTATTTTTAATATTTTATGGGATTATATATTATCTCATATTTTTAAATAAAACTGTACTCTTAAAAAGGTACGTCAGTTATCGATTTTAAATACGCTTCATGTTATTTGTATTATTCAATTTTATTCTGATAAGAATAATTATTAAAAAACTAGGACTTTTTATGTTTATTAATTTATTCATTTTGTAAATATTTTTCATTTTTTCTACTGTGTTCCAATTAATTTTTATAGATCATTACTGATATACTAATGATCTGTAAATAAAAAAACCAACATCTACATGTAACCATATTACTTTCCTTATTTGTCTAATGGAAAGTCTTTTCCAATTTAAAAATTTATTATAATTTTGTAAATATTTAAATAAATATACGTACACTGGTAAATAAGTCATACGTAGACTAAGAAATAAAAAAACCCATTATTTTTGTTCTAATGTTATTGCTTAATGTACGAGCAATTCTCTAGTATCGGCCATAAATTTGATATAACTACATTTTGTATAATCTAAGTTATTCTTGTACAGGACAATGAATTTTGGAATATAAAATAAATACTGTCTTATGCAGATTGATTGGTAAATAATTAACTATATAATAATGATAGTAGTCGTACCTGTTTTTCTTCCTGTTTTGATTCCATTAAAAGCCAACTATTCTATTCATATATCAGACGAAGATAAAAAGCAAATTAAATTAAAGATTTTTACTGAATACTACCGGTAATAACCTCGGTACCGAAGGCTTTTTAATTAAATATCAAGTTACTATTTACCTGTACTCTCGTTATTCGGAATACCTATTTCCTAAAATGTTGAAATTTCATTAATCCGTAATATAATGAAACTATTAATATTAGTGTAACGGCAAGTAAATGGTTGGCCAGTATAATATTATATATCATGAATACATTAATTTTCTTGTCCTATGGGTTCTGTCAACAACATTAAAAAAAAAAAAAATAATATTTTTCAAAGTTCTAAAAAGGATAACCGTTTTTAAAATAAGTATTAATATTAAGATATTTGTTAAATAAATACTCAATACATCTTATAAGAATTACAAAAAGCTAGAAAAATATTCAGTGAGTTTCTCGGCTGTTAATAATAAAGGTAGAAAGAGTTACAGCCAAAAAACAAAAAAAACAGAATATATATTTTTTAGGAAATAAATTTCCTTTTTATTTAGATGGAAATAAATTTTAAGAATAAATTTTCTAACAGTATTCATCTATATATTAAGATTAACAAATTAGCTTAAGTAAAATATTCTCAGATCTAACACCCCCTTCAATAAAGGTAAAATAAGAAAAAATCGTTTATAAAAAACTTTTATGCATTTTAGGTCCAGGGGTTAAAATTTTCTCAGATCTAATACCCCCTTCAATAAAGGTAAAATAAGAAAAAATCGTTTATAAAAAACTTTTATGGATTTTAGGTCCAGGGGTTAAAATTTTCTCAGATCTAATACCCCCTTCAATAAAGGTAAAATAAGAAAAAATCGTTTATAAAAAACTTTTATGCATTTTAGGTCCAGGGTTTATAATTTAAAAAAAAATGTAGACATTTATCGATAGCTCTATACATAAAGTGTAAACCGCAAAAAATGTTTGAAAAATATTTAAATCCAAGATAGTTAGAGAAAAAGAAAAAAAAACGTATATATCGATTTAAAAAAATAGGGGTTGGTTTCTTGGAAAAAAATCTTTGGATTATTTATCTATGTACTGTAACAAATCTGGTTTAATCAAATTTCCTGTAAAATGGCTTTGAAGAAAATCGAAATTGTTTTTTTTTTTATGATATCCCCATCCTCTTAATGAATTACAATATAAAAATTAATCAGTGCCCCATGAATAGAAATATTTTCGAAAAATTTGAAAAAAATCGGTTTGGTCATTTCTGAGATACAAGGTCAAAAGTAAAGCGACACACATACATAAACATATTCATAAATTTTTTTAGCTGGACCACAAAACGTAAAAATTTTCAAAATATTTGTTACCCAAATTTCGATATGATCACCATACTTTCTTCTTTAATATAAATATTTTCTCTATATTAGCTGGAAAACTAATAAATTAAATAGTTTTAATTTTTTTTAATTAAAAAAAAAAATTTATAAAGGTAGAAAAAGAAAATCACATAATATATAAAAATATTTTTCGTAAAGGTATGTGTTTCATGGGACCTAGCTACACAATTTACACTTTTAGGTTTATTGGTTTTCAGGATGATTTGGTAAATTGGTTACATTAGTTTTTCATTGAAAAAGTTATCTATAGTGAGTATTTTTTTAGCTTCCGGGGATCAACCCGTTAGTTATTGCTTCAGAGGATGAAATGAAATATCAATTTTGATAATTTCTATAGTGTTATATAATAGTATATTTAGTCAAGAAACACATACTTAAGCTTCATTCGGCTCAAAATTAATAAAAAGAGGTAAAAATATTAAGTCATCTCATACGATATCATCTAAGTGGCCTTTTCATTACGTGAATTTCATACCTTTTGAATCTAAAAACAGAAGACTGATTTCTGTTATGCTGGAATATAACCGTTAATAATATTAATAATTAATAACGATAATAAGTATAGCGTTGACTGAATGATAACTTAATTCTTATTGGTGATGATTGAGGGTTAAATAGTTATAAATTTTGTTCTGTACAGATTTCTGTAGCAGCTCATTTGCCATGTACATTGTTTCGTTCACTTATTTAACGCTGTTAAACGCTGTACTTTTCAGAGACTTGTGGGACTAAAGGACATACGCGTATGTGGTAAACTGTATACAGAACACAGGTTAAATGTTCCATAAACCCATTGTGGAGGATTTGTGGCCGCATAGTGAATAGTCTGGACCTATTACACACTTATCTTCACTCACACACACATATATATATATATATATATATAATACTTTTCCCCACATTAATAACATTTTGCTCTGTTGACGAATCGTCATTTTTTTTTTTATTCGTTATTTATTTTTAATATTCTTGTCATTATAATTATTATTATTGTTAAAATGTCTGGTTTTGGTGAAGTATTTTCCTTAAAAAAAAATTGTTATTTTGAATTTGTTTTTTTTTTAGAAAGGGAACTATTTTTAAGTAAAAAAAATAAATTAAATAATTTTTTTTTAATATCATGTTTACATACGTATCTATGGTATAATATTATTTAATATGTATATCTCATTTGTATTGTAAAATATTAAAAGAGTTGTTATTAAAGATTACATTACTTCTATATTTTTTGCTTTAAGGTGGAATATAAAAGTTAATGGTTATTGAAAAAGATTCCAAGTGTTTGCTAGCTGAAGCTTATTTTTATGTTTACTAAACATTATAATATTTTAACAGCCTTGTTGAAATATGAGTACAGAAGACATGCAAACTTGATAGCTCAGTCGTTCTGTTTATATTGTACTTTGTTGCTATATTTCTGATTTCAAATTATTATATATTTATTACGTTTTAGAAACGATTTTTATTTTTTACATCAATTTTTAATGATTGTTTGGAGTTAGAACCTTTTTATTTACGTAAAATATGATAATTTGAGAAAATAAATAATTTATTCGTTGTTATATTTTATTTACGATCAAGAGTTTTTTAAATCTTACAGCGGATTTTTAAAGACAAAAACTGGCGATATAAAACACCCACGTTTAGTACAAACGGACTAACTGTGGTTAGTCTATGTCTTCAAAGGAAAACTAATATAGTCTGTGTTTATGTGTTCATCGATTCATGAAATATTTTTACATCCTGTCAGTTATAACATATACTAAACGAGAGGAAGTTATGGTAATTATACTAAAAATTACTTTCTACAATACAGGAGGTTATGAATTATTGAGAAATAAGATTAGTTTTTAATTGAAAATTTTTTTCACGCGTATTTATGTTGGCGTCGTTTAGGGTTAATAACTCGGATTGCTTGCGCTAGAAATCGTTAAATTTATTATAATGACTTTTTTATAAGTTCTTCTGGTGAAATTATACATATTATAATAACATAACGTGAATACTTTTATACGAAATGTTAATTTTATAAATACCAATTTCTGATGGTATAATTCAATTTATTTCATCAGCATTGCTTAGTATCTGTTTTTGAGTAATCCTATTTAACTTCATGAATTTGATACCCAGAATCACGAAGAGTTATTTAACCACTAAACATTAAGAAGATTGTTTACAAAATTTCTTGTGGTGAACAGTAAATATTCCCGTATTGCTAAGAGCCTTAGTTCACGCCCGAAACTAATCTCTTTACATCGATTCTCTGTGCTCTGTTAGTTAATTTTATTAAGTCACTAGTTCTCTCCTTTTATTTTTTGCGAATGATTATTTTGTCAAAAAACCGGATAGGACTAGTCAAATTATGTAAAATATTCAACCTAAATTACTGTCCATTTCATATAAAAACAGGAAACATGGCAATTCCCCAACCTGAATTTAGGATAATTTCAAATTGACCATGTTTCCATTTCCTTAAAAAATCAGAGAGAAATCCAAACTGTCTAAGTCAAAAAGGGCGCAAATTTTCACTCTCTCACTACAATGAAGATTAGAGTCGTCACACAAAACAAAGTTAAAAAAAGGTCAACTAAAAGATTGACATTTGAGATTGAAAATTTTAAAATAACCCAGAAACTAATTCTAATTTCAAAAGAATACTAACACACAGTAAATCATAAAATTGGGAGGAATAAAAATGAAGTAACAAAAACAGTCAAAGATATCTTCCTTTAAAAAGAAACCCAGAAAACAAAGACGGTGCAATAACATATTGAAGAAGCTATAAATGAAAGATTTAAAGACCGGAGAATATGTTACTCTTCAAAGACAAAAGAGAACTATCTAATAGATACGATTTAGATCAATAAGCCAACAATAATGAAAAATTATTAGAATAAATAAAATAAAAAAGTGAATATCAGCTTAATCAAATCAAAGAGGACAGCATGAAATATAACACAAGGGATTTCTACAAAGGATTCGAGAAAAACTTATCAAATACTAACCATCCCGCCTTTGCTTCAAAGATAAAAATGGAAAATTAGGCCTTCACAACGAAGATAATTGCACAATACTTCGAAAAACTATTAGATTGCCAAGAATCTGAGAAAAATTTCAAATTCTAAAATCCACCAAAAACTTCCTGCTGTCTCAAGAAACAGAAATAGACGAAATCATCCAGAAATTAAAGAAAGCAGATGACTAATTTTCTTCATCACGACCTATCGTTGTTTAAATCATTTGCAAGAGATGGAGACTTAATCGTAGAAGAATTATGAAAAGTCAAGAAAACAACCAAGAGAACTGAAGAATTTTCAAGAAGAATATGGACAACTGAAAATATTTCATACAATTAGGAAATACACTAAAACTGAATATCTATTACACGAAAAAGGATGTTAAACAGATGGAAATAACTATAGATAAATTTCCTTGATCGTGATATAAGAAATTCTCTGCCAAAAGCACTTCAGAATAGAATCCAACCAATTGTAGGCAAACTATTGGAAGAATACCAAGAGGAATTCAGAAAACGAAGATGATGCGCAGAAAAAATCTTGAACCTTAAAACAATAATAAGGAATAGAATGACAGGCATAAAACTTTGTAATCGTCTTTGTAGATTTCAAAAAGACACATAACTGATTTGATAGGTCTTCCGTATTAAACAATTTAGAAGAATTCGGAGTGTACTAAAAAAAAAAAAAATAACTAAACCGTCTCTTACAAAAACAAGATCCAAAGTAAAATTAATGGAAGACCTGTTTATCGCTAAACCTGTTTAACCGTTGTCCTAGAGAGTGTAATAAGATAATGGGGGAAAAAATGAAAAAAATTGTAACACATCAAATAAAATTGGGGCCAGAAATAACTGCTCAGCCTTTGCCAACGATACATTAATTTTTTTGAACAGTCTCTAAACGGCAGCAAAACAAGTAAATCATTAAAAAAAATCTCAGAGAAGTTTACGCTAAACATTTTCTTCAAAAAGGTAGAATTCATGACTAAAATCAAAGATTCTCCGAAGTACCTAAAGATAAAATATGGAAAAATTAACTAAGTCATATATTTTAATATTTGGGAGAAATAATTCAAATTAACGGTTTATATAAAGAAGCCAAACAATTAAGAACACGAAAAACAGAACCAACCTACCAACTAACAAAAGATATGTAAAACAATAAGAACATTTCAATAAAAGCCAAAAATGTTGTTGGCATATTACAATAAGGTAATCAAATCAAAAGGCCTGTACGCATCAGAATTCATCTTCAGTTTGAAGTCAAAAGAAATCAATTTAGTAGAAAAAAAGAAAAAATCTTGAAGAAAAATCTAAGACGATTGAAAGTAGAGGAAAAGGAATACAAAATCCAGAAATAATAAAGATCTGTACAGATAAATAACACTTTAGAAATGTCAGATTCCATAAAAAATAAGAGCCAAATAGTTAGGCCATATTGTGAGAATGACTGGTAACAATGAACGTAAATCAATAGATCACAGTAGTTTAAAAAGATTTAAAAGAAATGAAAATATCTGAAGAAATTATATAAGATTTCAGCGATTTCAAAACATAGAAGAATAAGAAACTAAAATATTTGCTCAGAAGAAGAAGACAAAATCAAAGCGAATGAGAAAAGAACTAGCAATCCAGTAAATAAAACGCCAGAAGAAAGATAAATGAATATAAAATTGTGTATCCCGTGGTTCTCAGTTCAAAATAAAAAAAAATATAATTCAATTTCAAGACTGCTTTAAAAAATAACAAGGTTATATAATGTTTTAAAGACAGCTTTAAAACATTACTTTAAATAATAACAAAAATGCGTGTGTGTGTGTGAGCGAGAGCACGCATCGTTGATTTAAATTTGACGGTAAATATATCTAAGTTGAATTTTAAACAAGAAATAAACGTTATTTTTTTTACTTTTTAAAGCGGTTTTGAAGCCGATTTTATGGATAAAAAATATATTTAAAAAATTGTAAAGGTCCCGTTTTGTCCTGTTTATTTTTATTTTTTTTTTAATTAATTAATCTGTTAGTCCCGTCTAATCTCGAAAAAATATTAGGAAGACTTTTTAATGAAAACTTTCATTCATTATAAAGACAATTTGAAAATTTGTTCACCCTATTTGTATATTTAGTATAGTATATAAGTTATAGAGTATTTTAGTAATAAGTATCTAGATTTGTTTCCTATCATTCTAAGAATATTTTCTGAAAATTAAAAAAAAAATTGAGGATAAAATGATGTAATAGTATATTGTTACTGCATTCCTAGAGATTCATTGACTTCATGTTATTTCTATGTGTTTCATATCTTTTTTTATCACGGGTTTTTCTCTCTTTCTCATTTCTTAGAAATGATTTATTGTTTTTACAGTTGTCTTTTATGCAGGTCTGCCCACTTCATGAACACATAATATAAAAATAAATAAAAACTCAAGAATCTAAAATAAAACTACTTCTAAGAAAACAAAATAAAACCCATTTTAAAAATTCGCCTTAGTAAAGCATAAAAAATAATGAATTTATTCTTTGAAGATTGCTTAAAATAAACTATTGTTATTTGCGTTTGTTAAAAATCTTGCAGGTGCTAAAATGTGTAGCATTTTACGGAATAAAGATTTAAAACTTTTTCAGGAATTTAACAAGTCAGTTTGAGAAATTGTGATCAGCTTAGAAAAATCTGCATTTTGAAAAATCTACAATCTGCGTATTATTCTTATGTATGGTAACACTCTTAACTATGAGTTACGCGACGTAATGTCATTTTGTACCCAAATCTATGGGTACAAGCATTTGATTACTAAAAATGACATTATTTACAACTAGGTTTTATGAAACTTTTTTCTCAGATTACTTGGCACTCTTTCCAACTACGAATAGGAACCTGTTCCTACTCGTACAGGCCAAATTTCTGTCCATTTGCTAAGTTCATCATATGAAAACTTTATTGTAGCAATCTTTATTATTATTGTTTGTATTTTTTTATGAATTGTAAGAGATAATTGATAAAAAATATAACGTTATTTTTTAAAGTCTCTCCACTGAAAAATTCAAGTGCATTTGTTAAGGCAGAAATACTTCACCCGTAAAAAAGTTTCTTTTATTTATATATTTTTTTCTAAAAGTCATCTAATTGTATCTAAAAATACAATTTTTCATCTAAAAATCATCATTAAGAAAATTAGGATATAAAAAGGATTTTGAATGTTATTTACATATAATTCGCTATTTTATACTTTTTCCTTATTTGATTAGCACATCAAAAAAAAAAAATATATATATATATTGTGCATTCCTTGATTTATCAAGGAAAAAGCTAGTTGCTTTTTTACGGATTTGAATACTAAACAGTGGATACCGGTGTACTGTAGTGGTTGAGGTTCAGTTAACAACATGTCTCAGGAATGCTCGGCATCAGTTTGTAAAAGATTACACACAGTTAGATGGCATACGTACCATCCTCATCTCATCGTGCCGTAGACAGGTAGCATATTGTTCACTAGTTGGACAGATTGCAGCCTATCGGGCTAGTCTAGTGGTTAATTCATCATTGCAAATCAGCTGATTTGGAAGTCGACAGTTCTAACGATCAAATCCTAGTGAAGGCAGTTACTTCTATGCAGATTTGAATACTAGATACCGGTGTTCTTTGGTGGTTAGGTTTCAATTAAACACACATCTCAGGAATGGTCGAAGTGAGTCTACACAGACTACACTTAATTTACACTCATACATACCATACCTCATTCTTCCTCTGAAGTAATATGGTTCCGGAGGCTAAGCAGAAAAATAAAGTTGAACAGATTGCAACGTACACATTAGCAAAATAAAAAAGTTAAAAAAATGTCTTGTTTTACTTTTTTTTAAATTATTATGTAAAATTATTTTAGTTCTATGAAATTCAGCACGTTTGAACTTTCTATTAAATTCTAAATTAAAAATGCAACCATTTTTAAGATCGGTTTAATGGCATAAAGTATGGCTATCACGTTTTAAAATTTGTTATGTGTGTTCAAGGGATAGTTTACGAATGAGCCTAGAATTTTATATCGTCCAACGTGTTGAGTATTTGATATTCAATATTAATAAAAAAACTGTTTGAAATAAATTTTAGTCGTTTTTTGTTGCAGAAAATAAAAACTTACAAACATTTTCCGATATTTTTAAAGAATTCTACTTGTTTATGCTACGAGCTTTGATTTAGCTGGGTTCTAGTATAATGAAACTTAATTTTGGATACCTTAGTAATAATATTATTTATAATTTCTGTTTAATAATAATAATAATTGAATATATTTATTCAAATAGGGTTCAGTGAAGTTTGCATTTATTGAATTTTTAAAGATATTATCAGATACTGCTTTCCGAAATAGCTTCTTAACCATTAGCGATATTATGCAGCCACTGGTCGGACAGGATGTAGGGATCCACATACTAGTTCGTAAGCAGCTGTCATCCTGCCTTTTCACATCTCGGATAGAGAGTTTTATTGAACCCTTGTCATCATCTTCACCATGGACCGAGTGGAGACTTGACTAGTACCCATAGAATCAAAAATCGGAAGAAGGAATGGTGATAAAGTGAAAAGTTAAGGAATAATAACAAAAATGGGCGTCTACCACATGGATGAATTGACTTTTCTATTCAGAAGATAGCTTCAGTACTTTCACCATACAGTAATTTTTCTCTACGCGCTGAAAAATCCCCGAATGGTTTGTAATAAGACTGGAATTAGGACAGTAACGCTTTTAAATGTACGTTGCAACAGTTGCCTTTTCTCCAGAAATTAACTGAGATACAGCTTCCAATTAATTTAAGCTTTGAAGGTCTTATTTCTTTCCAAGTGAGACTATTTCCTTATGTGCGATTTACAAATTTAAATATTTGGTGGTTATGAATTTAAAATTACTGTTTTATGAATTATATTTTTATTTAAAGGAATTTATTATTTAATTTTTTGTAATTTGTGTTTTTATTTAGATTATTTTATTTTTTTTATCCTTTACATCTAAATTTTTTCCTCGACTTCAAACGTTGTTAGGATTAAATCAAATATTAGGTGAAAGAGCAGCGAATAGGTTTATTTATTCAGGAAAAGGAGTTTTTGAATTTTCAATAAAGTAGAAGAGTAGTAAAGTTTTTAAATCGTGTTAAAAATTAAATATTTCTCTTCAGATTGGTGGAAAAGACAAATCTAAAGTCAACACATGTTAGTAGTGTTTTTCTATTACAACAAAATTAATTTTCATTTAATTTAATTTTATGTGTTTTAAATTTAAATAACGTTTTTAAATTATTAATGTTTTACAACGCTGTTTTGTATGTAGTCGTATATTAAAAAACACAGTTATGTTTAATAATTTATTACAAAATATTTCTTAATGAAATATGTTTTTTGATTTCAAAAAATGTTATATGTTGTTAATTTGATACTTTCATAATTCTTATTTTTATGTATATTCACCAAACGCGTCGTTTTAAATAATATTTTTATTAAAAAAATATGGTAAAAAATAATGGTAGTCATCATCGGTGGTCAATATTTCATTATATTGCGTGATAAAAATTTTTTCCGCATAGATTTTGCGGCAAATTGTTTTCATTAATACATTACAGGTCTACAAAGAAGATATGAAATTATTTTTCAAGTTTTTGTCATCATTGCATATAACTGGATTATTGTGGTCCAATGTTATATACTCTAACCATTATAATATTTAAACTTAGTAAACTAGTTCAATTCAAATTTTGGCACTATATGATAGAAATGTTTTCATCGATTCCTTGCTTCCTCTTCTTATTTTCATCAAGACAGGTTTTTTCAGTATTAAATCTCTTGCGTATAGTATTTTTTATTATATTGTTTTCATGGACGCCTTATTTTGGTTTATTATTAATAAAATCGACTTCAAAATATCAGACCGACTAAAAATTATTTTTTATTTTTTTAAACTTTAACTTCATTTTGTTTATAATTTGCTGACAGTCAAAATTTTAAATAAATTTCGGTTTCAGTTTTCAAATCAATTTTATTGTTTCGTAAATTATTTAGTTTATTTTTTAATCATTAAATATATACATTTTTTTTTCAATAAAAAAAAAAACAAACTATAAACCATTTCAAACAAAATTTTCACCTTTTATAAAAGTTTTACGTTACAAATTAAAGTTTATTTATAATTCTTGAACTAAATTAATCACAATAATTTTAGAAACATTATCCAGTAATTGATATTTGTTATTATTATTATTGTTGTGGCTGTTATTATTTCACATTGGGTTCATCTTATGTTTTACAGTTTCTGGATGTATCCAGATGGCGTATATATTACAGTTGCTTCCTTTTATAATTTCCTGAGCTGAATCGTTGCCACTCACTACAGCTTAAGAACTTTCTGCATTTGATGTGTTCAATTTAAACAGTTGTTTCTAAGCCTGCCTCTTTACATTTATCGTTACCACTGCCACTCAGCCGTATCTATTATACAAGATTTGTTATGATAATTATAATATATCCATTGCCCGTTGAATTCTACTACATTTAGTGCGTTTACATTGTTTATTTTAAAAATAACAACTCGTATACGTGTACTCGTATTTATAAAAAAATTCTTATTTACAGAAATAGTATTGCGTTTTTAAATATGTATCATCATACGATTTCTTTTTTTGCGTCTCTTATACCATGACCGTTTAATTCTCTTCTACTCCCAATTAAAATTTTGAGCTTTGAAAGCTCTCTTTCGTTTCATATATAATTTCCTTCTTTTCTCTCTTTACTTTCCATTTTCTACACAGAAATACACTCAAACGTAACACTTAACAAAACGCTTCTTCAACTCTGTGTAATTCCAATTTATTACATAATAATTGTTAACTGTAGGACCTCTTAGCCATAGCTATAGATACTTGTTTTTAATCGTTTTCTTTATTATACACATTGCTAATATGTTGTTTAAGTATCTATACTGATCTGTTTCTTCAATTCTTCCTTTTTTTTACATTCATTGGCTAATTGTCTCGTTTTTTACTTCTTTTGTTTTTCTCATATCCATCTTCTTCCCGTATTCTTCAACACGATTTTATAATTCAGAAAACATATACTTATTATCCTGTACATCATTTTTTAAAAAACCCCTGTCATCTGCCTTTTTCCTATTACTCTGATTCCTTCATCTTCCTCTAGAGTTCTTTGAATCATATCTTCAATACAAATATTAAACAAGAATGTTCATTAACATTAGTCATATTCATAAGTCAAACCATTCGTTTTAAGGATTCTTTATATATTAGTAACTGTTTTCTGACTGTGTTGATTTATGATTAATTTACCAATCTTCTGTCTTTTCAGTCTACATTTTGATTACTAAATTTAATAAATTTTCCATTTTTCCCACTGTATATATATATATATATATATATATATGTGTGTGATATCTTCGTATTGATTTGTATATAAAATATATTATTTATTTCTGTACATTTCCAACTAAAGGGAAACTGCCCACCGATTAAAGTTATCCGAAAGTATATATTTTGTTCCGCAACAGAAATTAAAGAAATGTAATTTTACAAAAGTCATATAAAATTTAATATTGAAGAGATAAGAATGCGTATTAAAATGTAAATTTGAAGATTTGTCAATCGATTAAAAAAATAATAATTTGATTTTAACATTTTCAGATCAAAACGAAAATATTTTGTTGTTAAATTATAAATAAATATTTATTTAAATAGTTAACATAATTATTGAGAGCTGAGAGTTGGCATAAACAGTCTAATTGCATATTTGATGTTACAATTCAGTCATACGCTGCATTTTCTTTATAAATCAGTTTAAAATTTCGAGAAATTTTTCAGGAAAAGCTATTATTTGAAAATGTTAAAATTTTACTAAAACGTTTGTTTAATTAAAAAGAAAGTTAATTATTATGAGGAATACTACATTTATTTGCAAATTAATAAAGATAGATAAACTAAACAGAAAGACGCCATAAATAAACGACTGGAGTCTGCAAAAAAAATAAAAAAAATACTGAGAACATAATGTGTAATACTCATATTTCAAAGAATAATTTACAATTAGTTATATATTCTTAAAAAAATACTAAACAGGATTTTACGCTTTATGGCAAAAAAGGTAACCTTATCAATCTTGTGCGTGTAAAAATTTCCAAGCCTGGCTGTAATTTGAACCCAGGAACATATCTATTTTATACAATTCGTCGAAGGTGAATTTTTTCTAAAGAGGAAAAATAAATAAAGAAAAGTATAAGAATGTCTGATAGTCTCAGTTAACTGAAATGGTTAGATATTAAAGTTACGTTGAGAGTAAAAGATTAACACTAAATAGAAAGGAATGGAAATTCGCTTAAAATCACATAATACCTTACGTTAGAAAATAATACATAAAGATCCATTTGCGTGGATTTATAACACCTGGAAGAATAAGCCAGTATGTATTATTTATTTTAATACGTTTAAGCCTTATTCACGACCGAATGCTCTGATTTCCGTTACTCTTTTTGTTTATTTTATAGAAGTACACCTGATTGATGGTCTCTTACTTAATTTTTTCAAATAAAGTCGGTTGAGAATTTCTATATAGTCAATTATAAGGTATTTTTCCCCTTAATTTGATTTTTTTTATGTGTACCCGTAACCCGTTTTGATAATCAAAGTATATTAGCGAAATTTAAAAAAAAATCTTTTCCAGAAAAGTTCAAGTAATATATTTCGCATTAAAAACAGCCGAGTCGTTTACTTATTAAAGATTAATTTAATTTTTTTTAAAAAGTAAAAACGTTTCTTATTTTTATCAAGATATATTTTTAATGGATGATCTTATTTTTAATTTTTTATATGAGCAGAATTTCCTTGTAGTTATAATATAAAAATAGAATAGATTTAAAACACTATTTTCAAAAACGTAATAATTTTTCTTAATAAATTGAAAAATTCGTTTTCATTTTTCTTAAAAATTTTGTCTTTTAAGCCTGTGCAATATGGATGGTGTTATTGAAAATTCAATCTTCAAACTGATGCAATGTAATACTTAACACCAAATCATACTTATTACAAAAAAAAAAAAAAAAAAAACCGTGAATATGAATATAAACAGATCGTAGTATTATATAAAATTGAATCTCTTTTTATGATGTGTGCATTAATAATAATCCAGTTTATTTAAAACTCCATTTAATGCAGTTCTTAAAACTACGAATTAAGAAGTTTGTATAGAATTATTAGGAAGAAACTAATGTTGATAAAGTAGTGTCTAAGATTAAAACTATTATCTTTTATGATTTTAATACAAAGGAAGTTTCTTACAGTTAGAAAAAAATCTTTATCACAAATTAACATTTGGTAATGCTTGTTTAGATTAGTTTGCTGAAGGAAACTGCAATGTAGGACTAACTCGATTTCAGTTACTACTGTAGCTGTTTGTGGGATTTCGGGTGGTAAATTAATGTGCTTAGTAATCTGTTAAATTATCGTAACAGCAAATGACTTCTTGTATCATTTGAGACAATAATAAATGGATTTACTTTATTATACTGTAAATACACTAAAGAGAGTAGGCAATTTAAAACGCTTTTATTCATTATAATATGTTACATAATGTATTAATCAAAACAAGTTGTCTATTATTTTTTATCATTTTACATTTATTATGATTGATGACTAATTTTCTCGCAGAAATCTGATTTTACATTGTAATATATTCATGTATACAGTAAATATATCGATGTACTTAGAAATAAATTTAAAATCTGACAGTAGGCTTATCTGTAATAATTCCTTTATTCTCACACATAAGCATTGAAGGTAAGTAATATCCAGTATATTTGATGAGATAGTTGACCGAATTCAATTATTACATATTTTTTTCCAATTTCAGTTACTTTTTATGGAAATATTCTAACAATTGCATAAAATGTAGTAATATAATATTTTCGAAATCTCACATTTATTTCGTAATATATCGTCCGAATATCGTGAAATATCAGCTAAATCTTTTAAAGTGCACCTTTATTTTAAACTTTTATAATAGATGCTAGAAAAAACTATTCCAGTATTAAGCAATTTATGATCATTTGTGGAATGAAATAAATAAATGAGGTAAATTATTGATAATTTACTTTGTCAGAATTATTTTATACTAAAAATCCTAAAAAAATTAAGCAATTAAAAACCATAAGTTTTCTTCTTAGTTTGGACAGTTTACTGTTTATTTATTATCCCGGTATTATAGCCCAACACGTATATTTGAACAAGAGCCTAACCACTTACTTGGCAATAGTGTGCCGTAATATTTCGCGTGGAGATGCGTGGAATTATAGTAAATAAATAAAACTTCAAAGAAATTGTGTATATAGATGTTTTTACAAAACTTAATTTTCTACACTTCGTTATATTTTGAAACTTGTCATTAATGTCTAGTTTGTTTATTTTGTTAATTTTAGTGTATTATTTTTTTTCAAAGATTTAATAAATAAAAAGTACGGTTCTTAGAAAAATGTTTAAGAAACTTAATTAAATGCTTGAATCCGCAGTGTAGTAGTAATTAATTGCTAGATTTATTTTTTAATTAGATAATAAGAAAATGTATTTATTTACAAGGTAATGATTCTAATTTTATCTCTCTAAACTGTTTGCTATAAAATTACTCCTTCCGTTCTTTGTAGTTATGTGTGAAAGTTGCAAAACAGTAGAAGGTTGTACACACTATGATGTCACTGGATTTTAATCAGAGCTTGTACTTTTTTCTTACGTTTTGGTGATTTATTCTTTAACAGATTTATAAATAATTTTGTAAATCACAATCTAATTTATTATTAATTAAAATTTTACGATTATTATGTAAGTATTTTTCTTGTCATACATCCTAAGGTCTCTTTAATTGTTTAAGTAAATAAATATTTTTCAAAATTCAGTTACAGAATTTCGTGCAAGCAGAAATTAATTATTATCAGTAATCTGAAATCAAAGTAACTTTCATTGCAATTTGTACGTGGCACACAAATTATTGTTTCTTCTAATAAGTATAAGGTTAATATCATGCTTGATAAACGGCATTTAAATGATGGTATTATTTCTTTTGTTAATCTACAGAATTTTATTTCGGTTCTGAGTTTTTGTCTTTAAAACACCGATGACAAAATAATAAAAATCTGATGTAGACACCGATTTTCTTGTACATCTATTAAATTACATATACACATTTAAAAAAAATGAAAAGTACATACATTTTTATTTCATTAATAACCTGTGATATTTTTTCATATTTTATTTTTTATTATTATTGAATTATTGTTCAACGTAAAAAAAAATTACAATCAGAGGTTAATAATTATTAATAAATCAATATATTTAAGTAAAAAATAAAAAAAAAATAAAAAAAAAGGAATGAAGTCTGATTCGAACCGATGTGCGTACCCCTTGTAAGATGCAAATATTTCTTTAATTAAAATTTAATTTGGCTATAACTCTGGAACCAATGAAAATAAATACCACTTATGTCATTGAAAAGCTCTTAATGAGGGCTTATTACTGCAGTTAAGAAAAGTACAAAATCCAATTGTTTTGGATTTTGAGATTTTTGGACAGTTTTGGTTCAGTTGATTGCAATCAAAAGGTGAGGTGTACAACTAGATGTAACAACAGTCGTAAATCCAAAATTTCAACATCCTACGGCTAATCGTTTATGAGCTATGCGAGATACATACGAACGTACGTACGTTCGTACAGACGTCACGATTTAGGGATGGTCAATATGGATACTGTTGTTGAAATCTGAAAACCGAAAATTTTCGGGATTACAATACTTCCTTGTAAAAGTACAAGGAAGTAAAAAAGAAACATTTTTAAACTTTTTTTAACTTAACGAAATTTTTCAACAATTTACAAAAAATATTTTTCCATCGATTGTTTAAAAAATTAGTCACTTCTCATTGACCTAATTCAATTTTAACGTTTTTTTTTTTTTTTTGACTTGTGAATTTCATATTAAGAGCCGACATCTCGATTCCCCCCGAGGGGAGAAGCTCCCACCTCGTAGCCTGTCCGGTCGCTCTACACCACCCCCTCCGTTCCTAGCCAGTATTGGCTTTAATGGAGGACATCTTCTCGCCCTCAAACTTATTGATCACCACAGCTTTCAGTCCAGGCCCCGCAGAGATGATACCGATGCAGATGCCCCGAGGGACATCTGCATCGGTAAAGTTCACCCCGAGATAGTTTTTCGTGTTTATGCCTTCAGAATGAAGACGACGGACACCTGCAGCTACCACGTCGCCCTCAGGAACTATGCTAGAAGCCTAACCGCGGAACGAAGACCCCGCGCCTAGACTAACTATTAAAGAGCCACTTTCTGAATGTCTCAGATCCGTACTAATCACGTCAACAACAAACTTTCCCACTAAAGTTTTATACATCGAAATTTAGACCTAGTTCCCTTAAGAACCCCGCTTATTACTCAAAATGAGTTTCTATCTGACTCCGCTCCGGTCCGCCCGGGAGAGGAGAATTAACGCCTACTCCCGCACAGCGCCATCACGGAGTCCCGCGTGACATTCACCATCTTTCGCAGACCGCCGCCAAGACTCCCTTGCATACCACCAAAGCAGTACCCAGAGAAGCCTCGCCGACAGTGTCATTAGCTCATTAGTGCCCCCGTCGGAGCGCAACCGCACCCACCGGGCAAGAATAATCCCGCCCGCCGACAACGGCCGCAACTCCGCCGACAGCGTGATTAAATACATGCCACCAATACATCTAACCGAGGCACGCTGCCTTAAGCGCCTACCTTCGGCCAGTCAACTGGCCAGGTGGTCCCTAGCTACTCAGGTTCCTATCACCTACTAAATCCCTTCGGCAGCCCTGCTCAGGGCGAGGAAGCGAAGGAAGCCAGCAACTATTGTCCACTCTCTACGAGTCCTCTAGTTTACTCGTAGATCCAAAATAGAGTTTACTCTCTCGAGTTCCCTAGCAACTCTGGTATGTTCAGCTTCGTACCGGGGACATATATGAAGGACATGGTCCACGGTGTCATCGACCCTACAGTCCGGACAGAAGCCGGAATCAACCAACCAAAACTTTGCCATTTTATCCCTAAAGGCACCATGTCCTGAGAGGAACTGAGTGGTATGCCGATTGGGGGATACCCAGCTAACCGCTCGCAACTCTCTAACATTGGGAAATATACCATGCGTATAACGACCTGTTAAAGAAGTATTCCACCTATCATTAAGAGCCGACAGTCAAGTACTAGGTATCTGATTGAGGATTAGTTGATAAATTTAAAATATCTATTTAAAAGAAATTATGGCATGTAATTTTGATCAGCCAAGTTAGAAAATGTGTACCGTAATGAAAAAACAGTCATTCTTAAATTACTAATGAAGTAATACTTGTAATGAAAATAGTAATAGTATTAACGAAATTTTTTCTTGCTAATTTCAGGTGATATAAATTTTTAACGAATATGATTAGTAAGAACTTGTCTTATGATCAGAAGTTCATATTAACAGTTAACTGATTGTTTTATTACGGGATAAGTACTGTTACTTAACTCCCTAAAAAAAAAATCTAAAATTTTTAATTTCATATTGTGGTGACTTAATATTGGTTGTTTTTCGTTAATATATAAACATATTCTTACTATCTTATCTAAAAATCACTATCAGCTTTTTAATTTTTTTATGAATAACCATTATTGTAATAAGTAATTGTTGTAAAACCTTTCTTAATCGGAGAACCATTTGTTCATTAGAAACTCTCAATCTGGATGATGCTTATGAAAAAAGATTGCTTATTTAAGAATTAGTAGGACATATCGTATGTTTTTAGATTTATTTTCCTCATTTTACACAGTCACAATATAGGTAAATTAAAATGATATAGACCTATTTCTTTCAATGTATTCCGAAGAACAAGCGCTTTGCCTGTACGTTATTTTATTTTATTCTAGAATTAAATAAAAGAAAGTTATATTTTATGTAATTATGATTTCTTTTCATTCTTTCTCAACAAACATTAATTTTTATTACTTTTATTATTTACAGAAGGATGTTTCATACAAAACGTAAAGCAAAATTTTTATTTATTTATATAAATATGTAAAATAAAAATGAACAATTATCTTCCTTAATTACATATTTTATCTTAAAATGCAATCTATATACACCATCTCTTTCATTATTACGATTCCTTACAATTATTACGAAGAAAGTGAATTTGGTGAAAATTTTCGTATGAAGTGTAGAAAAAGCATCGTCTATTCAGCTTGCTCTATTGTTTCGTTAATTGAACGCGAAACTCGATTAGTTTGATGTAATGGTACATCTCATCTCACATCAAAAAAGGAAAGAAGCTGGGAGGTGCAATAACTTCTTACCAATTGTAAATGTATTTTTTATTTTCATGTAAGGTACATTTACTTTAATTTTATATTTTGTAAAACACCTCCTTACGTAATTTAATATTATTTTCTTCTTAATTTGTATTTTCTTTACTGGTTTATTGTAAGATGTTAGACAATTTATTAGAATGAAAAATATTTTCTAAGTAAGATAATGGTATTTCATTAGGCTTAAGAAATAAATCGTGAAAAAAAATAATATAATTTTATTTTTCGGTTTGTAAATTAATTTAAATATTTTGGCGAATAATTATTCTTAACTTGTTATTTATTATTTTTTAATTGATGTAAAAACATTCAACACAAAATTAAATTTTACCCAGATCGAAAGTAATAAATTTCATCGCAACGAAGGCAATGTACATAAATTTTACTTGTATTCCGGAAGGAAATGTCTACCACGCCTCGCCATTATGGGTTAGGCATCCGCACTCCTACTTATGTTTATTTTAGACAATTGCGTACGAGATTCAGGAAAGGAAAATTGTGCTGGATTTGTCTCCTTTAAACAGCGGCGAATTTTCTATCATAAGACGAAATTTTTACATGTAATTATTAGTCATTATACAGAGAAACTTGCATAAGATTCCCAACTGTGGATTATTAATAAATGATCTGTTCAATATTTTTATAAATACATAATAAAAGTTTTAGCGATATAACATGATGGAGAAAACGAAGGCTGTATTAAAAAAAGTTTGAACTATTATTATTATTTTTTTTAATATTTCAAAATTTTGGACTTATGTAATTTAAGAGGATTAAGTGATCTTTGGTTTGACATTGAATGAATACAATAGAAAGTTAATTTTTTATGAAAAATAAACTATCCAACAAAGAAACAAAAACTCTTTGCAGTAAGTGCGACAGAGAGGCGGATTTTCCTGAAAACATACGCATAAACCCAGTTCTTTACCTCTAACTCCGGTTCCGTTAACCGATTCGCTTGAAAATTAATAGCAGTCTATTTCTACTAGGTTTACAGCATCCTATTAAGTTAATTAAAAATCTGTCAAGAATTACGCCATGTAGAACGGGATAATGTACCCAAAAACCCCGTTTTCTGGTTCTAACTATGGTTCTTGTGAACCTATTCGCTTTAAAATCAGTAGGGTTCTGTTTATAATATGTTTACATCTAAACCTAAATCTGTCAAAATCTAAACTCTTTTGAAATCCGCTAAAAATATTCCGAAGACTTTAAATGTGTATGGTTTACTCATATGAGGGTTGAGTACAGCTTTCACTTGTTTATTTATTCTATACTATCATTTATTCTTTATTGTTTTCAAATTTTATTTGGAAAAATTCAAGTTTGGTTTGTTTCACCTCCGATCTTTAAATATTTTTAAATCCTACATTTAAATCATGACGTATATATAGGTTTTTTAATTAAGGAAGATTTGTTAATTTATTCAAAAATCATTTAAATTTGGTTACAATTTTATTATTAGGCTATATTGCGTAATTTTTAGGTTACTAATTATTTTTTCTAAAGGAGATTCATAAGAAAAAGTATACGAATTGAAGGACATACGGCTTATAGATTCATGTTCATTTTATTTTAAAAATTGGAAAGTTATTTTCTCATATTTACAAAACGGTTGGTTTATTAAAAGTTTATTTTCTGTCAATGCATGAAAGTAGGCTTTAAACTGAGATTTGTATTATATTTAAACAGTATTGTATTTTAAAATACGGTATGGTATTTATATATTTTATATTAAAAATCTCATTTTAAGTGCGCCAAGTAAAGGTAGATAAAACCTAAATGATGTGACAATTTAAAGTGTGTGAAAAGAAGAATTTAATATACCGCCTTATTTTCCATGTACTTACAAAGGGTGTTTCTCCGTTATATATTATTTCTTCATCACAATATTCTTTTTATAAAAATTCGAAATACGGTAAGTTATTACCAGACAAAGGAAGCTAGACAAGCAACTTCGCTAAATTGAAATATGACACTAAGGGTGGTATAGCATCATCGGAAAGGGGACGGATATACGCGTAAGAGGGGTAGTTTGGAGCGAATGTACTGGTGAGGTGAAATATGTAAATACATGTGAACTGCCTGCTGGCTAAATTGATATCAGTCACATTTCCTGCCGTTACGCCAGCCAATGTTCGCTCGCTCCCACCCACGGTGTTACTTTCTCTCTTTCCGTTCACCCCCTTCATTCATACTCTCTCTTTCTTACACACTCTGTTGTTCACCCGTTCTTCTTTAAACTTATAATTCGTGCATCTGTTTATTCATTTATTCATCTGCCATTCATTTATGCATTCATTCATTCTAAATTCGTTCAGTTTTTTAACCCTCTATAATAATAAATAGTAAGTTATCAGATAAATTTATAAGTTATTAAATGTATCGTAATTTTTTTCCGCTCAATATCACGTCTAACGTATACAAACAAACAAAAATCTATTTGATAAAGGAGAGCATTTTTTTGTTCATTTTATGAGGAAATTAAATCTCATTTAGTAAACATGAGGTGTACTGTTCGTAATTTACTTAAGAATTTACTATTGAAGTTGAATAGTTTCAGATTATATCTCTTTTTGTGCAAATAAAAATATTTTAAAAATATACTTGTTGATATATAATATTTGTCATTGACTTCTTAGGTCATTACCCAGCTTTCTTTTTTAACATTTTTCATTTGAACCGCATCAGTTTGGTAAACAGTAACAACAACGTAAGGAGCTTATAATTTCACAGAACGCCATGTTAAAAATAAACGCAAGTTAACTCGAAAGCCAAATTCAACATAAACCTAGGTGTTTGCACCTTGTGTGTTTAATTTTTATGTAATTTTTTTGTGAAATCACTTTATTGAATTAATTATTTAATCAGTTACAATTAGTACAAAATTTTCTATTACTTTTTTTATTTTGCAACAATATGGAGAAAGTTGTTGGAAACTTCTAGGTATTTACAAAGAGCTTAGCTTTAACAATGTTAACGTTTCCAATCGATTTTACCCAAATGAAAATTCTAATTACCTTTTATGATGAAATTTTTTATCTTAAAAAAATGTTACATACTTGAAAAGTAAAAGTTAATTAATTATGATACTAAAAATAACTATTTTAATGGTCGTTGTTAAATTTTTAAAAATATAACAAATTTCTTTTGGTTACATTAAAATTATGATTATGTTTAGACATTATGTTTAAATGAATCAGTACAAAAAAATTACACGTTACTACTTTGGAATATTTCACAAAAATTATAAAATAAATTAAAAATATCTCTATCTCTTTGATAAAAGTTTTTAAACTGAAAATTCATAGTTGAAATTTCATAGTTAAGGTAGTACAAATTTATAAAATTTTAATATAATGATTCAAGAAATTGTATTCAAATCTTTACCAGTATCATCTTTTCATTTCAATTCCATTTTCTAAAAAAAAATTCTACCTTAGTTGGAACAAAATTTAATGTTGTTCATCCATCTGCCCCTGGCCCTGTCACTTTGCGAGACAGAAGTATTTTGCTAATAAACAAACATTCACAGCAAATCGGACACACCCACTAAGCGACATGAATGAGTACCCATTAAGTCTTTTAGTATTGAGTGGAAATTGTTCGTATGGATATGTTAGATATAAATGTAACATTCTAGGCGACTGAATGAGAGAACTGTCACTCCCCGAAATGTCATAGCCGTTTCTTATAAATAAGTTCATCAGAGTAATAACGGTGTTATTTGTTGGGCTCAATGTCCTGCATTTGGTTACTTACATAAGAGTTGGTTTGTCTTTCATATCAGATCATTTACAACTTATATGGTTATTATAATTTACAAACTAAACTGGTAAATATTGTGTATCTACTACTTACAATAATGTTATATCTTGATCTCTAAGCTTTGTCATTTTCTGAGGAATGATGGTTCAATAAAATGCTTTCAAAAAAAATAAAAAATAAAAAGAAGCACGGTAAATTTTTTAATAATCTTTGTTTATTTTTTATTTTTTGTATGCTGACGTGTAACAATTTGTTTGATTTAATGAAAAAGGCAACGAGAAACCATCTCATTCTTCAATTTCTCTACCAGAATTGGCATGGGAGGTGTTATTTTTTATAGTATTTGGGAGTGACTTATTATTTATGTCAAGTCCGCCTAAACCGTTAACCATTATGGTTGAGATGCTGATGTTCATATGTAGGAAGCATTATAATTAACTGCCTTAAAACATAATATCTTTTTCACGTCTTCTTTAATATTAATATAATCTATTGTACTATATCGGATGTGATGCAAATCAACAAAAGGATGAAACTGACAAATATAAAACATATTAATTTTTATCATATTTAACGGCTGACTTTTTCCAAGTTACAAACAATAGATAAAACTTATAAAATTGCGTAGCTTGACATTTTCTAGACAAGTATCTGATTTTTTTCTCATTAAAACTCAAATAAAATGTAGTTATGACACTGTTTCTTAGAGTTAAGTTGTGGCAGTTATTTCACTGTACAAAAGAGATCTTTCTGATGTTTATTTCCTCTAACCTAATACTAAATAGTAGTTAACAAAGGGTGGAATGCTTAATATAATTTTGCTATCAATAAATTTTTTCATATTAATTGTTCTAATATGAAAGGTAGTGCAAATTGATTTTAGTCATTATTGGGGATAGTTAACGATTTTAACCATCATTTGAGAAGAATAAATAAAATAATGACTTCAATAGTTCCAATCACAGATATAGTAGTACGTTTTATAGACAAGAAAGAAAATGTTCGGCTGGCTAATTATTATGTAACACTGATAGAAGATTTAAATAAATATTGTTTCGTACAATTTATAAATTGCGCATGGTCTAGATTTTCAATGGATTCATTAAATTTCAGTATTTTGAACATAGATCGTAAAGTAAGTATAACTTACATATTTTTTTATATGTTATTATTCTGTTGCGCAGTATTTCCCACCTTATCCCGCCGGACTGGTCTAGTGGCTACCTTCATCATCGTAAATCAGCTGATTTCGAAGTCGGAGTTCTAAGGTTCAAATCCTAGTAAAGACAGTTACTTTTATTCGGATTTGAATACTACTAGATCGTGGATACCGATGTTCTTTGGTGGTTTGGGTTTCAATTCAGGAGGATAATCAGGTGGTTTGGGTACGGGAGAGGTCGACCTGAAACTGTACAAAGACTACCCTTCATTCACATTTATACATATCATCCTCTGAAGTATTGCCTTATAGTAGTTCCGGAGGTTAAATAGAAAAAGAGAGAGAGTATTTCCTTCCCACCTTCTTTGCAGTAAAATAGATTTATTTTCTGATGTTTGCCTACGGTGACCAAGGGCTGTTTGTTTGGCTACACAGCTGTTAGTATTAATTTATTCAGTTTTTTACACTCGTTTGTTAGTTTTGTTTCATTTTAGATTACCTTTCTTTAATTTATGTTTTGTTTTTGGACAATGACCGAGTCACATCGGTCGGGGGGCGCGTCCTCACCGTTGGAGGTGATTACTTTCGCTGCGGAAAGACAATCTGGAAGGAGAGAGGCTTCTCGGGTTTTGGTGCGTGAGGCAGCGGGACCCATAGTGCGGCGGAAAATGGAGATTGCGGAATTGCGGCGTGAAGAGCGATTGTTGGAAAGAAGCAGAGAAACCGAGAAGAAAGACATGTCGGCTCGGCGGCGGGGACAGGCTGTCGCTTCGCTGGTTTTAGCCGCTGCGAGTTTTGCAGGTTATAGCGGCCTTGAGGAGGACTTTCCGCCTCTTTATTAAGGTCTGACGATGATAGAAGTGGGGCAGGGAATTCCGAAGACATATGAGAAACAGAGATTTTGTTTTTCTTCACCGGTTGCTGAGGAAACAAAGAAGGCCAAGGCTGGTGGTAGGGGTTCCTTGTATTTCTCAAAGGAGACCTCTGAATTGGAGAAGTATGGGTCATTCTAGGACGTCTCTTACATGTAGGAGAGGGAGACGAAAGGGAAGAGGAGTGCACAGAAAAATGGAGCAGTTATACTAGGTAGAGTCAAGCATACTACTGAGAATAACCTTTCGGTGGTCATAAAAAATAATTGTAAGTAATACTTTCCTCCAGGAATTACGAAGATATCTCTAAAGTTAAGACCGCTGGGATATTTCTCTCCTTAAGGTTGGCGAAGCTGTGTCGTTTGTGGCCACGCTAGTAATGTACGCACTGCATTGTTGGATGTAAATTATCGCGTTGTAGTATTTTTAATTTCGTGTGAGTTATTACGTTATAAAATGAATAGGAAAATCGATGTTGTTGCCGACTGTGAGTTAGGTGAGTCATAGTTTTGATGATTTTTAAACCATCAAAACTACGCCGGCTAAAATTCATAAGCAGTTTGTTGATGTGTACGATGCTAATTAATTAATGAAAGAAACGTCCGAAAATGGTGTGAAATGTTTAGAAATAACAAAATTAATAACAAAATGTGCATGTTGAAGAACGCTCGGGGAGGCCCTCGATAATCACCCAGTACTTGTTGAAACTCGTCGATGATTAAATCAGAAAACATCGTCGATCAACGATTTCTGAACTGAACATTCTATTTCCTGATGTTTAAAGAGCTGTTATTGGTCGCATTGCTTATGAACATTTAGCCTTAAGAAAGGTTTGTGTTCGTTGGGTCCCCCACGTCTTAACGAAACGTCACAAAAAAATCCGAAGGAATTTTGCTTTGGAATTTATGATGGGCTACACAGAAAAAAGTGATGAGTTCCTTAATTAAATTGTTACCGGTGATGAAACATAGATTTCGTATTACACGTCAGAGAGAAAACGGCAGTCAAGTGAATGGCGTTCTTCTCAATCACCAACCAAACCAACAAAGGTCAAGCCAAAACCATTTGTACCCAAACTGATGGCCACAGTCTTTTGGGATCGGTTTGGCATACTGCTAATCGATTTCATGCCAGGTAGAATGAATGTAAATGCGGAAGCCTACTGCAAAACTGTACGTAAGTTATAGCGTGCCATTTAAAATAGGTGACGTGGGCGGCTGACCGATAGCGTCGTAGTGCTGCACGATAATGTATATCAACATGTTGTGGGTCCGACACGTGATTTGCTAAGAACATTTGGATGGAAAATTTACAATCACCCACGATATAGTCCTGACTTAGCACCTTCTGATTACCATTTGTTGCGAAATTGAAAAAAATTTTGAGTGGTAAGCAAATCACGAGTACGATGAACTTAAAAATGCTGTTAATCAGTGGTTAAATGTACTGGCGGCAGAAGAATACGACGAAGGTTTATTCAAGCTGGTGTATCGCTACGATAAATGTCTTAATTCACGTGGCGATTATATAGAGAAGTAGTATAAGGTATGTAGTTTAAGAGAAATAAAAAATATTTATAACGTTTTCAGAATAAATTTTTTACAATCAAACTGTCTTAACTTTAGAGATACCCTCTCGTAAGAAGCTACATTTGTAACGGTAGTTTTTCTCACCATTACTGGAATTTTGCAACAGGAAATACCCAGCTGAACTATAATTGTTTAATTAGTCCGTCCTGTTTAATGAAGACATAACCAATAATAATACTAATATTTAGGTGAACTTGATTAACCTAACAGCTAAAATAATTTTTGCCGTCGAAATTAATTGCTTATTGCTTACAGATGTTGCAAAATTGTAAGTAGAATTTATTGTATAATACTTTTAATGTTTTTAAAACAATTCAAGCCATTAGATACCTTTGTAAAACCTTGTTTTTTATATCAAATGATTTTTTCTGGAAGTAGAACAGTAAGAGTAACCGATTCAGTTAAGCTATTTTCTAGCCCTCAGAATTAGGGTCAAAATGTTTAAAAAAGTTTTAACTCTTTTAAAATTTGAGAGTATGGAATTTTTACGATTACTTTTATTCTAATTTTATTGTTTCCTTAATTAGTAAAAAAAATTTCCTTCAACTAATAGTTTAAATTTAGTGTTTCCACATAGCTCAACGAATATTCATTCAAATAATTACACCTCATCTCAAACTCTACCAAGTTTGAAACTGGTAAGGAAAACAGATATGAGGTGTGAAGGATGTTTTGTGTATAGGTTAGTGGTTAATAGGGCCAGTATTCATTAATGTCAAACGCGATAGTTGTGGTTCATTTCATTTACAATCTGAACAATTGAATTGTTATAAATCATTAGATTGGTTAGATTATTTAGTAAAGCAACCTGACTAAAATTTTAATTAATTATTAATATAATAATTGTTTAATTTTTTATTTATTTATTATCATTGTTTAAAGACAACTTAGTCACATTTTTATGAAGTTATTTGTAATAATACTTCAATTCTAATTATTATATAAAAGTTTATTAAAACATTAATCCTGTAAATGTTATATAGTTTTTGCAAATAGTTTTGTTGAACTAAGAAATTAAAATAGTAACCAGATTTTTTTACACTGTAATTTATTCAAAAACGTTTATTTACTTTTCAGCTATGCTACAAGAAGGAAAGTATATGGTAATCAGTCAAAAAATGTGTTACGGATTTTTTTTTTGAATTTTTCGACTTTTTATGACCCAGGGACCCCAAAAAACAAAAAAAAAAGTTTGGGGTAATGATAGTACGTATGCCCGTACATATGAACGTGTTATAGTAGGAGTTTTTGCAGCTTAATAACTTTTGACTGGATAAACGGATTTTGATGAAATATTTTACAGAGACTCGTATATGTGAAGCAGTTTATTGGTAACGTTTTAGGGTAAATATACTTCCGTAGGGGAATACGTTTTTTGGAGTCAGTTTTCTCAAAATTTAGCAAACATAACCCCACTTTATATTAAACCCGACTGTTTTTTTTTACCATTTAATTTTTTTTTACTATTTAAAAAAAATCACTTTGCAAAGAATAAAAAAAATGTACTTTATTTTATTGCATATCTTTTAAACGTTTTTTTTTATCTTCCTCCTAGGCATTGTAATAGTCCAAGTGACCCAAAAAAAAATTATCGCAATATTGAGGGGGATGGGTTTGACGATCGAAGTTTAAAAGTATAGATTTAAAACAATTTGTAAGGCCTTTTTTTGTTCATTTTCATGTATTACAAGTTTTATTTTTTATTGTAGTTTTTATTTTCGACTGATTTATTGTAAATTTTTGTAATTATTACTAGTACGCAAGAAACAAACAGATGAAATTTTTAATTTCAAGATTAAAATATAAATTCATTAATTCTTAAAGCCAATATGAATGAAAAATTAGGTGGTTCAGTCGTTTTTAAGCCGCGTTGAATCGACTGCCTTACAGTACATAGTATAACTTGTCAGTTCTTTGTTAGTTTTAATTTTAATTTACAAATATAATGTAGAAATTTGTAGCAGTTCGTTGATACTGGTTATTTATTACAATTTTTATTTACCTATTATCTTTTAATTCTGCTGAACCTACCGAGATATCTATTTAACAGGTGAAATATGTTCTTAGTTTTAGTTAACTGTTTTAAATAATTTTTATTAGCATTTTCTGTTTAGCAATTTATCTCACTTTTATGGATAATTCAAGAAACAAGCTGTTTACATCGTAATGATATGTTATTGAGATTTACTGTCGATCGGTTTACAAAGTTAGTCAAGTTGCAACTGAATATATGTTTAGAGTGTTGATGTTATCAATTATCGAAATCTACTGATGCTATAGCAACAGAAAATCAGAATTTACGTTCCATAAACAGCATTAACTTGCTTACAGCATTAGGATATCGTGTTTACTTACAAGATTTGCTTACGTTCTCCATCTGCAGCCTTAATCAGAGTATTTGATAACATTAACATATTGATTGACTAGCAGATTCTGGTTAGTATTAAGCAATGCAATACGGTAAACTGATTCTATCAAATGTTGTGCAATCAATTGCAGCAGGGCATCACATTAGTAATTGCTGCGCTTAGTTCAACGCATTGTGATTGTATCGTTCAACGTAATCAATATGCTACTACTTCTCTTGTTATTTTAGCATATACCCTTTCATAATACGACGTAAGTCCTAAATATTAATCCAGATAATATGGCATCTTGAGTAGTCACACTCAGCATCAATAAATTTAGTGTATTTTAGTATTTAAAAATCTGTTGTGGACACCACATAACTTCCTTGTACGCCTATTATATTACATATATACATTTAAAAAAAATTAAAATTACATAAAATTTTATTTCACTAATAACTTCTGATTTTTTAATTTGTTATTATTTTTATTTGTTATTATTGAATTATTATTTATTGTAAAAATCTTTTACAATTAGAGGTTAATAATTAATTAATAATAAATCAATATATTTAAATAAAAGAAAAAAAAAGTTAAAACAAGAAAATGAAGTCGGATTCGAACCGATGTGTCTTCCCCTTGTAAGATTCAAATATTTCATTACTTAAAATTTTATTTGGCTATAACTCTGGAACCAATGAAAATAAGTACCACTTATGATATATCGTTGAAAAGCTCTCAATGAGGGCTTATTACTGCAGTTAAGCAAAAGTCCAAAATTCAAAATATTTGAATTTCGAGCTTTTTTCGACACTCTTGGTCCAGTCTATTGCAATCAAAAGGGAAGGTACAGAACTAGATGTTACAACAGCTGTAAATCCAAAATATCAACATCCTATCGCTTTTGAGTTATGCAAGATACATACATACGTACGTAAAGACGTTACGCCGAACCTAGTCAAAATGTATATTTCCGTTGAAATCTGAAAACCTAAATTTTTTGCGATTACAATACCTTCTTGTACGAAAAGTAAAAATCTATTGAAAATTAATCCTACAGAAATTACTTTACTTTTTTACTTTCTTTTTCTTGTTTAGCCTCCGGTAACTACCGTTTAGATAATTCTTCAAAGGATGAATGAGGATGATATGTGTGAGTGTAAATGAAGTGTAGTCTTGTACATTCTCACTTCGACCATTCCTGAGATGTGTGGTTAATTGAAACCCAACTTACCAAAGAACACCGGTATCCACCATCTAGTATTCAAATCCGTGTAAAAATAACTGGCTTTACTAGGACTTGAACGCTGTAACTCTCGACTTCCAAATCAGCTGATTTGGGAAGACGCGTTAACCACTAGACCAACCCGGTGGGTTAATCCTACAGAAATTAAATTCTTTTATAATAACAACCAAATAATAAATATTTAATTCCTCCTTTTTTTGTGAATTCTGCCTATAATACATTAATAATTCGCGACATTTTACTTAAATAGGTTAATATTACCACCTTTACCAGAGGAATAAGATTTAATTGGATTATACGTAAATTTACGAGTAAATTGATATTAAATCCGCATATATATATATAGTTGAAAAATACACTTAAAAAGAAGTTATAAAATTACATATATTGAACACCAATTTTCTAGTTCACTTGGAATGCTTAACAAATCTACAAGGAAAAAATGGATATCATGTGTTTAAACAGGATTTATATGAGAGAAAAAAAATTCATCCGGATGTGTATATGTTCTTTGTTTAGTACTGTATATGTGTAGGGATGTACAGTAAATGTGTATGTGTGTTTGCGCGGGCGGGCACGTTTTATTAAAAATAGAGTAGTTAAATTATTTTCTTTACTCAAACGTTATTATTATGTTTTAATGACTGTAATCTTCCTAAGTAATACATTAAATAAATCGTTATACAGATAGAATTTCTTTTTTTAAATCTAAATTATGGTTTGTTTATAATATTTTGTATATAGCTGGGTGTAATTCTGTTTATTAATGAAGCAGATTGTTTAAAATTGTGACTAAAAAATTATTTACCTGGAAAACTTATTAATTTCCGTTTTCTTTGTGTATATAATATTGAACACCTGCACCTCACAATTAGGGGAAGTCGAATTTTTGGAAAGCAGAGGGATGGTTATTAGAAAATAAAAGATTGAGAAATAAAAAAAAAAAAAAAAGAGTGAGATCGAAAGAATCTCCCGTGCACAAATGCGAATCGAGAGTATAGAGAGGTTTAAAAGGGAGTTAGATGAGATAAAGCCTCACTGACGATCATTTCCTGCCCTACCGGTGACAGTGAAACGTAATTGTGTGAAGGAAACGGAACGTTAACAGAAGGGACCATAAATCGGAGTCGTATGGTGGGTGAGAAGGGGTGAAAAGAAAGGGTCGATGAAATGTTGGTCTGGGCTGTTATGGGTTTTTAAGGGCCTCAGCTGCTAGGAGACAGAAATTATCAATGAGGGAACTACACTGCACCTGACACGCCCTAGTAATAGCCCAGACGTCCCCGGAAAACCTTCTTTACCATTACTCTACTCTTATAACATCACACACTCAGTGTCTGTCACTTTTGCATATTCCATAGAAATATGGTGACGTCATCGAATAAGATGCTAACGTTTTGCTTTGAAACAAGTTCAAAGCGTCGAATTGACTGCAACTGATTTTTGAATTTAAATTTTATCCCCTGTTTTGCATAAGGAAATCCTTTCTGAATTCTGCGATATAATTTTTTTTTTAAATTCAATTCTCGTATTTGAAATTTACACTGAAAAAGAAGTTACGTTGACATCTTTGTACAAGTAGCAAATTTATTTATCATTATTATTATTTATTTATTTGGTAAATTTATCGATTCAACATATATTGTGTACTATACGCTGTTCAAAAACAAATTTAAAAGTGGGTGATATATATGATTCATTTGAAATATTTACTAACTTTTCATTTTTTTTAAGTTCATAATTTACAGTTAGATACCAGGTGAAGATTTTTTGTGTTTTGTTTACCTGAGCGAGCGATGAACTTGTACACTCTGAATACATATCAGTAAAATTTATTATAGAATTTGATTTCAGTTAATGGAATTAGAATAATCAAATTTATTTTAAAATAATTGCTCACGTACCTTCTCTAATGTGCCTCCTTTAATATACGATTTCACATTATTATGTTTAGTATGCATGCTGCTTCTGTTTCTTGTATTTGTTTCTTGATTATCTACTTACTTTGTTTTAGTAAAAATTATTTATTTATCATATAAGGAGTGGATTTGACTGTAAAGATTAAAATAAAGCAGATGGAAAATATAAAATAAAAAGTAATACATTGAACTTCCACTTTTCTAATTCAGTAAACATGTATGAAAATAAGTAATATGTGTTTTGATCAAGAGAGATAAGTAAGCGAGGATACTGTCTACTCCCAATCTCGTTTAATGTTTGTTGAAGGAATGATAAAAATGATTAGAAAAAGATGTAGAAATCAGCTGTAGGGTAAAATAATAATAGACAAGTTACTCAGGTAGTAATGTGTTATACGGTTTACGCTACTTTACTACATGGCTATTAACAATTGATTGTTCACCATTTTCATAGAAAGTTCAAGAGAAATCTTTATTAGAGCAGCGTCATAATAAAAAAAAAAAACATAAAGTAAAATAAGAGTTTACTGGAAAGTAACCTTGAGTGTGTGTAATTGTAATGCTTCAGCTGCCGTAGTTGAATATGAAATAGCGCTACGTTTCGCAATTTTCGGTAAACAGATTTACTACCTAGTATACGTACCAGTTACGAATGATCGTCCAACACGACAATGTTATTAATGAAATTATTATCGATGCAGTTCAGTGCAGTCAAGGCGTCAGTACACGACGTCTTTCTAAGCAGATCGGAGTTTCGCATTCAATGCCTAGGAGGACATTTAAACAAAACAAGTTTTATCCTTATCATAAACAGCCTGTTCAACATCTATACCAAGGAGAAGGTCCGCTTCGCTTGGAGTTATGCAACTGGTGAAATACAAATGGACAACTCTACAAACATGTTTTTTTTTTTTTACCGTCGAGGCCAAATTTCACTGGAAATGGCGTCAACAACTTATGCAATGAGCATACTTCGGCAGAAGAAAATCTTCATGAAACAGTGAAAGCAATTTTCAACACCGATTTAGCGTCAATTTATGATGCGGCCTTCTTCACAATCAGCTGTTTCGACTGCTTTTATTACCTGGCCGCTTAACTGCTGAGGGCTACTCGCTTTTTTCAAGAAGAATTGTTACAGCTGCTTGAAGATGTTCTTCTAGCGCTGGAACTCAATATATATTTCCAGTACGATGGTCCGCCTCCACAATTCTCTTGTGCCGTTTCTACTCAATTCATCATCTCTCTGAGAAAGGAGTCGGTCCATATTCCTGGCCACCAAGATTGCCTCATCTAACACCTTACGATTTTTCCATCTTGGGGATGGATGAAAGATATTGTATACAAAACAAAAATACATTCTCGTGAGGAATTAGTTATTCGCATTATCAGTACGGCTGAGTAACTCCTGAAGAACTAAAAAGAGCAAAAAAAGCAATACAGAAGCGTGCCAAGGAATGTGTTGAAAATGGAAGTCTTATCTTTGAACATTTATTATAAACCGGTATGTGTAAATGCACTTTGATCCAGTGTACTGCTTTAAATAAAATTTGAATTTTTCTAACTTTTTTTTTTATTCAACTCATTTTACATCATTCTGTTCAGAATTAAATTTTCTCCAAGTTTTTTTTAAAAATTTTATGAGTGTATTATCCACTTAACAAATTTTACATCAGATATAAAAAACAGGGTTTTAACCCCAATTTATTGGTTTTCACCCCAGATTTCTCAAAAACTACTCCATAAACTGTTCTTGGACCTATTTTATTCAATTTTTCAGGTTAAAAATCATAATAAATCACTAATTTTTACCCGCAATTAACGTTCTAAAAATTTCAGAACGACCTCATTTCACCGGGGTAACTGTCCGAGTGAAATCTTTTGCTAGCCGTAACTAGTAAACGTTTCATTTTAAGATACGAGTATATCCTGATAAGAACTTTTTCCATTATTTTCTCGAGTAGAATAGTTATAAAACGCCCGAGAAAACGTCGTGATACACGCTGCATACAGAAGTCTACGGCTGAAAACCTCATCAAAATTTATCTGTAAACGCTTTGAAATCATAAAGTTTTATATGTAATCAGTAACCAAAGAATGTTTAGTGATTACTGACGTGAGAAGATTTGTTTGTTCCCTATGAAAGTAAAATACTTAAATTCTTCTGAAGTTCTTACTTAATTAAAATTTCACTATCATGAATGTTACAAGAGTCAAACAATGCGAATTATCCATATTTATTATAATTACATGATCAAAAACGTATCAAATGTATAATTATTAGTCATTCATTCGTGAAGTAAATTAGAATATTTGTTAGGGAAGGGACACTTTAAGGAACATAGCATTCCTGCAGTTACATATTTGGTTGGGGGTAGAGAACTCCATATTAATTTCTGGTTCTGTAGTTGGAAAAGTTTACAGAAACTTCCGTGTAGAAATCCTCAGGGTCATAACCAGCTGATATTCTATAATTAATCAAATGAATAATAAGCTCAGATTGATCAATTACAATCTTTTCATCATAACTGGTTTTTTAATGATTAATTCACCACTTAAGTTGGAAGTTTGTATACGAGAGTATGGCCATAACATTGTTTAACTTTAGTAAACTAACTGGAATTCTGATCCGGATAAAATCAATCATGCAAACATTACAGCGTAGAGATCGGTAAATTTAGTATAAGTATGTTATAAGTATATACACACACACATATATGTTATCTATACATACACACACACATATATATATATATATATATTTATATTATAAAGACCCATGTATCACACATTTTTTCCCGAAATTACGGTTGCAAAAGTAGCCTGCGCGTCGTGTATGAATTTTTAGATTTAATATTGATGATGGTGTAACTTATGTAATTATTAAACTGATCCATACAGATTTGGGATACAAATAGATTTGTTTTGACTACAAACCTACATCCAGTGAAATACAATTTTAGGTAAAACAAAAAGCTATGAGTAATTACCTTTATTAGAAAATTGGAACTCTTACTACGACGTGATGCCGTGATTACCTAACGCAAACTGTCCTTTGATTTTTGTATCACCCATAAGTTATTCTTATTACATATGAAAACCTTTTTATCGATCTTTTCTACGATCGTTCAGTACGTAAAGTTTTTGTGTACAGTAGAACTACAGAAAGAGTGAAAAAAGAGAATGTGTTCATTCTCTATGCAAAAAAATTACGTATTAGTTTTTACGCAAAATAACATGCGAAAACTACAGGCAGAAAATTCGATATAGCTGAGTCCTGCATTCGCAAGTGGCGAAAGAAAGAAAACGAATTTCTCGTAGCCAATAAATACAAAAGAGAATTTTGATGGATTCAGTTGAAATATCCGGAAACAAGAAAACCTTGCAGCGTATATAAGGAATGTCATCAGTTTATGGTAGCGATTTCTAAAAGAAATTTTCACATAAGAGCCCTGAGAATAGGGATGAATTTAAAGCTAGTCTTAACTGGGTACGCAAATTTCTTTGCTGACATAGGTTTTCTTTTCTAAGGACGACAATAGCACAGCGGCTACTAGACACATAAATTTAAAACTTTCAACGCTATGTCATAAATTTACAAAATAAAGTAACAACAATTCCCTAGATCAAGTAGGGAATGCGGACCAGATGCAGAAACTTTAGAAATTCCAATGACAACAACAATTGAAAGTGTAGGTGACATTTTTATCGGTAGGGAAAAAATTACCCCCATTTGTAACATTTAAATGAACGTATTTACCAAAAGGTGAAAAATTATCGCCCGATATTGTCGTACGAGTACAATATAAGGAATGGATGAATAATGAATTGGTATTGGACTGGATTAAATGCGTCTGGGAGCGTCAACCAGGCGCTTTATTATGAAAACTTTCCATACTTGTAGTGGACAGTATTAGGGGTCTGTCATATGACCAGTCTTGTAAAACGAAGGCTGGATTCTGGAAAGTGTGATCAGATTATTATGTCTAGTTGAGTGATATCTATTCTTCAATTTATAATTTAAACCAACGATTTAAAACCAAATTCCATAAAAACTACGAAGTGGATGACCAACATTACACAAGACTACATCATCTGTCAAAATTAAAAAAAAGCGTTGATGTAGATTTGTGAGTGGATTAATGCGGTTCGGTTGGAAATATTGGATTATTTGATTAAAAGATCGTTCAAGTAATGATGTCGAACGCGAATGAAATGGAAGTGGAAGTGAGGGCGATTATTTGTGGTTTGGTGATACAAACATAATTGCAATTCTACTGATGACAGAAATTCGAACACTGATGACAGTAATTAAGGTGAATACCTACTGTAATTTCTGTATTTATTATAAAATTTACTGACAATATGCAAATAACGTATACTGTTATACTTCATTCTTTTATGGTGATTTTGTTAATGGAATGCAGAAAATTAACAATTTCCTTTTACTTTTTTTATTTTCAAAAATCTGGGTGCGCGTCGTATACATAGGTACGTTAATATATTAAAAAAAAGAAAACATAAATATATATATTTAAAAAATAAAGCGATATAGTAGTACTAATAATAGCAACAAAATATAAGATATATAACATGCAATGCAAAATACATTTGAATATAAAGTCTAGACAGGATATAATGCTTTAGAAAATGAATTCATAAAGCATACTAAGCACAGTTTAAAAGTTTCAAACGTAAACCAAGCGGAACGTAATAATATTTTAAGTGTTCACTGAAAAAGCAATAAATATTTATAATAGTGAAAAATAAATATTTAAATGCAGCAATATTTTCTCTAGGGGTTTTTTAAATTATATATCTTAGTTCACTTGAAGCATTCAGAATTAGTTTGCATTCATTTTCAACGTAACAAAAGGAAAAGGGCGATATAAATATTTAGGTTAAACTGGAAGGTGTTTCTTTACTCAAGTGATGGTCATAAAAATATTAACTGTTTTACCAGGATAAATTAACTTCATTTAAAACAAGGCACACGCATTAAAAGCACCTGCAAAAGTGACACATGTAGTTAGACAAATTGTTGTTATACATAAGCGTTACATTTTATATTAAAGCATTAATAATATTAATCCTTAAATGAGAAAAATAGTTTTAAAGTGGACATAAAAGTCTGTCCTTGCTGCTGTATTAGTATATTTTACCAACTTAAGTAATTTTTAATTAGATACGTTAATTGAATAATATAAAGTGGATTCTACGTAAGCGAATTATTTTATTTTTTCTGCGTAATTTCTCTCCTTTGTATCGCCTTCCGGTGAGTTAAAAGCAACATTAATTACTGAAATCGGCATTTCTGTTCTGTATTTGATTATAATAAATAAATTATTGTTGTTTCAATCTTGACTGGTTTTGATTTGAATGTATGATTATATATGATTTACAGATGCTATTGCCGCGTGTTCGCGGTTCGATCAGGATATTGAGAGATTGACGATTGAAAATGTTTATATAATTGCAATTTATTGGTTTAAGAACATAAGTAAAACAAGATAAATCAATTATAGTAATAATAATAATAATTATTATTATTATTATTATAATATTGGGCACCGATCTTCGTTATCGGTGCCCCCCCAAAAAAATAATGACAATAGTAATAGTAATTTCAAATAATCGTTAGGATTTATTTATAGGTAGTTAAATGTTGAACACCAGAAATCAGTCCCTTTGAAAAAGAAATTACATGACTGCTAATCTTAACACTTTCAACAACTAGTCTTGTATTAAATAATAGTATAATAGTTAAGACAAGTATAATATTCTTTCACGGCAAATACCTTTCCTGTTCACAAATAAAATTACCCTGCTTATGAATGAATAAAATATTTGACCATTTTCACTAATTGTGTTAATAGTAACTTACCAAACCATTTCTTGTTTTCATGTACTGGAATTACTTGTGACGTCACCTAAATCACATCGAACTTGTACGCACTAGAAATTCGCACCTTTACTGACCTCCTCGCAGAATACTCTAGCTTCAAACTCTCATAATATTTCCTCGCTTAGAACTCTCATAGAATTCTATCTTAGATCTCTCTCGGAAACTTTCATTGCACACTGACTGTCAACTTGTCTTCCCCGGAGTATTATACTCCTATCTTCTTTACTTGCAGGACCGGACCCAACCCGAAGCGCGAAAATGATCATCCGCCCTCACATTTTCTATGAGATTCCTACTCTGATCCGGTAACCCCTTTTCATTGAACAACATCTGTTTAGGTGTGTCAGCGGGCAGTATTGCAAAGGATGACGGCCTGTTAGCCTGTTAAACGGGCCTGTTAGCTTTACTGAAAGGGTTTCTGTTAGCCACTTTCTGGATAGGTCGGTTATGCCGATATTGTAACACTATTTTAAGATTGTTGTGCTTGTAAAGCATTAAGTATATATATTTATTATACATACATTACTTTTTTTGTTACCCGACAAAATATTAACTTTTTATTTTTTTGATTCTAAACGTTTGATTTTTGCAATTTAACATTCTGAAATTGTTATTTTTTTGGCTGGTATATATTTTTTTCATACGTAGTGAAACTAACTACACATATGCTATTAAGCTCATGTTGAGTTATTTTTTGGAATTGTTCTTATTGGTTTTATATTGCGCTGTTAAATTAAATTGAATTATTTTAAAAACTCGTTGGCTTTATTTATTTTATATTTGTAAATGTGGAATATTTACACATACAACCATATGATAAATAATTACTTTACCTTGTTACTATTATTCCTACAAAAGCTATATATAAAGAATAAATTGACATAGTGCTCACTATGATTTATCTTATAGTGTTCACTTATATGTAAATTCTATAATTATTTTGTAAACCTGAGATGATTTTAAATTTATTATATGACTACCTTAAAATTTTCTCTTTCAGTTTTTGTTTAACAGTTTTTCTTCTATCATTTTATTTATGAAAATTATTTTTCCATTTTTACACTTTACAATAGAAAAATTGTAGATATTTAGGTTTAAAAGTTTACTTATAATTAAAGTAAAAAAATCAAAGCTCATTAAATTATCTTAATTATTATGGACTTATTTTTTTTCAACTTTTAATAACTTTTTACTTATTTTCAACTGTAGAACGTACAAAATACAAATTACCGATATAGGTAAAACGTACCTTTAATGATGAGTTAAAAAGTAGTCTTAAACCGGGATTGGTAGATTGTTATAAGTCTCACCCAATCGGTGTCTGATTTCTTTGGGCTTCATCCGTGTGCATTTTTCTGTCAAATCTGATTTCATCGCTTACGTTTTGACAAGTGAATAGTAATCTTTTTATAAAAATACGTCTTTCTTTCAATACCATTTCGATACTTAAAATTTCTTCTTTCACTTACAATTTAGCATCGCGTGTGTTGACCCTTAAGTTGCTTTCATTATTTTTATTACATTCACCTATTATTTATAATTTTTTCAAACTAGTATTTTTAAATTTATAATTTCTGCCGTTCATTGCGTTTCAAACGATTTCCGATTGTTAGTTTATCTAAGAAAAAGTAATTGAAAATAGTAACTGGTAATTTAAAAAATGAAGTTCACATTTAATGAAGTATACATTTTATTAAAAAAATGTAAAATATCAATTTAACTTATAAATTAAAATTATTGTAATTCTATATTTTTAATAACATATTTTTCACAATAACCAACTGTAATTGCTTGTATATAATTTACAATACTGTTAAATATGAAGCAAAGTGATCATTTCTTGTATATTAATGGCCTAGACAGACGATCAGTTGGCTACCATGTTTGTTTTCGTCCTCTCATTTTACTTTCACTTTCTCCCTCATTCTCCTCTTACTCTATCTCCCAACTTTGCTCTCATACTCCGCATCCGTCCAACTTCCCTTTAATCTGTAAACAAATTATTTAATTCATAGCGTAAATAATTGGATGAAATTCGTAATTAGTAAATCGTGGACAGTTTCCTTCGAGTTTAATAACAATACCCATTTTAAATAGACTATCTATCGCTCATTATATTTAGGTATATAAATAAATTGCTTTTGGAGGATGAATCTCTAAAAGGAAAAGGATTCTATTTTTAGCATTTACGTAAGTATGTGCATGCTTTCTTCAGTCTGTCACTCTCTCTCTTTCTCTCTCTAGAAACAGTAAATTTAAAATTGCTTTTTAATACATTTTGAGAAATTAAATCAATATTTTTCTTAAAAGAAAATCATTTATAAAAAAAAATTATATAATATTAACTTAAAAAAATAAAACAGCTTACAATGTTAGTAACAATATGATTTATCAGTAAGGGCTACTGAATAACTAAATGTTCACAACTATATTTTTGAGTGGATGATAGGAGGCTTCTCGGATAGGGACTTCAGCTATCAGCAATCATCGGACAGTAAACAGAGTCCCTATTTCTCTATGCAGGCCGATAGCTGCTTATATGATTCAAGAGGTTTACTGGTGCTTCTGGTCCTGGTATTCTCAGTGTTAAGAACTTAGCATAGAATCATACTTATAATCTCAGAAACATAACAAGGAAATAAGGAGTAATGTCAGTAAAAACGATAAATACTTAAGAAAGGATAGGATCTATATATCAGGGAGATCAGCGCAGTTTATCCACTTCCCCAGGACCTGTAATCTACAGCAGTACCGTAATAACAGTAACCCATAAAACAGTACCTGAATTATCTTTTTGTATATCTATATTTCTTGCATGAACGAGTTTTATCTGTAGCATGGTAGACTTGAATTTTCAGTTTTACGATGTAATTTTGCATATTCTTTAAATATGAAACTAATACGAATAAGTTTAATATCACATGAGCGCTTAATGCTTCACTACTGAAGTTATAAATGTGTATTATGGAAATTTAAAATATGATTAACATTATTTATGAATTTAGGAAGTTTCTACTATTCACTTTTTCAACGTTTGGATCAAACAAAAATCCTCTGTGTTCTTTTTTTTATGGTGTATTGCATCATGTAGTGTACATTATCAAAAAGAAAATCATCTTAATGAAAAAAGAGGTTATTCGGTTTTATTGCATTATTTATTTAAATTTTTCTAATTCTTTATAATCGAGAAATATCTAGAAATAAGCTGTTTTATCTAAAATAATCCAACCTTGTTTGCTTATTTTGGCATTTTCTTAATACTCCTGGCTTTCGTCAATAATCTTTCATGATTTCTTTTAAATTTGTGTTGAAAACAGTTTTCCTTAACAAAACCTAATATTGCAAACTAATAAATAATGTTTATATCATTGCCTAAAAATAAAAATAAACATGTTGATAATAAAAAAACAAAGTAGGAAAATACTGTAACCTGTAAATAAAATTAATCTGTATATTTATAAAATAGTTTATTTTAATTCTCCTTTATTACTCTTTAATTAGAAATGTAAAATTTGGTATATTTATTTCATAAATGTTCACAAGAAATAGTAAGGAAATGCTATTTGAAAAAACAGTTCTATTTATGGATAAAATTACAAAAGAATTGAAAAATAGTGTCGAGACTGGAAGAGCTAGAAATTTAAATCCTGTAAAGGTAGTAAGCTACTGATAAGAGAGAAATTTACCACCTTCTTCACTTCTAAGAGAACAAAAAGAGAGTTACAAAACGATTTTTCAAAAACCAATATACTCAAGAGTAATATTTTTGCCAATTCTCGGAATTCTCCTAAAAAATCCTAAGAGAATAAATCATTATTAAAGTTTTACTCCTTAATCTTCATATATATATATATATTTTTTTTTTCAACCTGTTTCCATAAGAACTTGAGGTTCACTAGAAATAATAATAATAATTATACTTATATTTTGTAAAATGAGTTACTTTTTATAATACTGCAATCCTCAAAACGTGAAAATAGATAAAGGGGGTGAATTTTATTATTTATAATAGAATTTGACTCTAAAATACCTTCATCAATAACTAAAAAAATATTTAGAATTTCATAACATAATCGATGAAATAGGTTAAGAATGAATTCCCTTCTTTTCATGACTATTTAGGATACGTCAAATAAAAATACAGTACTGAAGGTAACAACAGAATTCCATTACAAGATTACACCACATCTCCCTAGAAACTATATTCAATAGAGTGAAACTGGAAAAACAGATATATTTTCAGTGCACATTTTGATATTGCTGGAAATATTTAACAAGCCGGTGACGTACTGCTGAAATACTACTCTATGAATTACACATACTAGGCTACGGGATAGTCCTCACTGACTCGTTCATCTCTGATTCTTCTACTTTCCGAATTGTTTAAAATTTAAAATTTGCCAAATTATTCCTAAAAGAGTCTTTAGTAATGAAAGATGAATTATATTCATTAATGATTCATAAGATATTAAGGAGATACTAAAAATAAAAATTTAATATTTACCCAGCCAAAAATGAGTACTTCAGGTACTACAATGACTAAGTGTAAGAAACATTTTGAAATTATGAAATTTTTATAAAATATTACTGAAGTACACAGTATTCTACATTTTAATGAAATATTTTATCAATCTATCAATAAAAAAAAAGTTAAAATATCGTTTATCTTAAATTAAAATTTTACACACTACCTGTAAAATGTAACCTATTTAAGAACGTGAGTTATTTTGTTCATTAGCTGTTTTTTTAAATAACAATTTAGTTGTTTAAGTTGTATTTAGTTAAACCATCCATTAACAATGTTAAACATATTATCTTTCATTATTGTAATCATTTATATTTTTATTTAATTTAATATTTTAGTAATTAAATTTTATTATGTTCGATTTAATTTATATTTTCTTGTATTTCAGTATCCAAGAAATAAAAGGAAAGAGAGTAGTAGAATAGTATTTATACTATTGTATTTATACATTCTACTACTCTCTTTTACAAGTTTTATGACTATTAACAAGATTAAACATTTTTGCCTATTATAATCAATATTTTCCAGAAAAAATAAGCATACATGTGGTTGTATGCTTAAAGCATGCATGTGTTGTGTTTCATAAACACAACACATACACATAAACTGAGTATTAATCAAACTGAATAATGATTATGTATTTAAAAATGTAGCCAACGTGTTACAAATACATATATTATACTAACTGAAGTGTCTAAACACTTCTCAAAATATTCCATAAAAATAAATTTTTATAGGCGATGTAATAAATGTAATTAATTTTAACAAACTATTACTAGACTAGTTAAATCATTATAACTAACAATTATTTCTCTAGGACATGATGATAGGGTACCGAAAGAACTAGTGTAAAAAAATATGTTCAGCAGGTAATGTTAGTAGGTTAATGATTGACTAGGGGTAGTCAGCTAGCGATAGTATATTGTATAATGGTTTTTTCTATCGCGACTTTTTTCATGCTAGTCAAATTTTTTAATCAGATACAGTAATTACATAATTTAAATTACGTAAAAAAAAACAAACATATAAAATTTGTTAATAAGCAATTATTATAAATGTTATTTTGATATAAGAAAGGCAAATGGATGAAAGGCTAAGTTGCTACTAACAACCGTAGAATTCGGCGGAATATGAACTTAGTGTAAGAATACATATAAAAACTTATTTCTTTCTGGTTAAATTTTATGGACCTTATGACTGTTCGTTAAATATATGTTTTCTTTCTACACAATTACGCTCTATTTTGTTATCAACAAAATATTCTAATACTGTAATATTAGTAGAGAGCTAGGCTGACGGTTTAAAAGAATTCGTAAATAAAAAGAAATTCATAAACCGTTTACAAAGAAAGATCTAAAATAGAATTCGCATTTTGAGTGTTAAACAGTCATCATCAGTTGCCAAAGGAGAATATTTACATTTTAAAATTATATGTTACTACTACTGATAGAAATTATAATAAATCTGTTCTTACGAAGTACTAAAAAAAGAGTTCTTCTACTCATGTTTATAAAGGAAAAGTAAAACCAATTTTGTTTATTTCATGAAAAAAAGTAAACTGCAAAAATGGTTTAATTTATTTACATTTATAAGAGAATGCTAAAATACAACATTTGGTATATTATAAAAATATATTGAAATAGCCTACTCTTTTGGTAGTTCTTTGTGTGTGTTGACTATTTATAATTTATTATTATTATTAATATATATATATATATATATATATATATATATATATATATAATTATTGAATGTTTTGTTTTGTAGTTTCATTTTATGTTTAATTTATTTATTATTATTACTTTTTTAATACTTACCATTTATAACTGTCACTTAGCTGCTGAGTGTTGACTGTTTTACGTCAGCTTACATTTAGGTTTAGATATTTCTTGTTTTTTTAACTTTTATTTTTAATTTTATTATTTGTTGTTATTATAATTATTATTAACATAAATTTTATTCTATCTATAAAATGGGATAAGCCTAACTTATGTTAGTAACGATTAAAAAAGACACAATTTTACTTTATTCAAATATGACAAACTTTTACAAAAAAAAAAGAAAAATTTGTAACTTATAGTGTGTTATTCTAAGCGGCCTTGAAATAAGTTTCAGATTAATTTTAGATCCTTCTATCTACGAGAATTCAGTTTAATAAAGAAAATGCTGAGCGTGTAATTAAGAGAAACATATTTTAGGGTAGGTGTTTGTCGAAATTAAAGGCCAAGTACGGACAGAAACTGAATTTTATTTAATATACATGAAGGCTATTGGCAGGGAAATTTAAGTGACTTTTGCGGGAAGAGATAAGAAGTAAGTGATAACATGGGAGGTTTTATGAGCATAGTTAAACTTGGTTAAAAATGTGATACCTCATTAAAGTATTAAATGTAATAAGTTATGTTCTAATCTCATAGATATATTTTGTATTTTAATTTCGTGATTTTTATAATGTACGTAGATAAAACAACAAAAATCCGGTTAGTTTTCTTTAAAATTGATGGTTAATTTCTATTATTTATTTTTTTTGTCTAATATGACCAAGCGATAAAAAAATAGGGAACCCTTAAATAACTCTATGTCCTTTAAAAATTAACGCCACTCGGTCGATCTATGTGGTGGAGTGTTAACGTCACGGCCTTTCATCCGGAGGTCCCGCGTTCAAATCTTGGTGAGTCATGACATCTTTTATAAGCTACAAAATTCCATTTCCATATTCCACGTTCAAGCTTTGCAAAGCTTATGTGTAATTTCATCAACCAAAAACTAAAATAAATAAATTACCTGTTAGAATCCTTCTATTTTATGAATGTTTTTGAGTTATCGGCCTTCAGAAGGCTTGGGATTTTTTGGTCTCATACTGAAAAATGCACTGTTTTGAGGTAGAAACATTTTTTAAATTTAATTTTTCTATTTGTAACTATTAAACAGATTGAAAAGAAATTGTATAATTTTTTTAATGCAATCCAAAAGTCTGGTAAACGACTTAGTTTTCGTGCCAAACCAAACCATACAATGGAATTGTTTTCGTATAATTCAACGCAATACTTCAGCTTGCGAAAAAAGAGGCTTATTTTGGTTCCTTTCCCATTTTTATTAAATTTCCTGAACATCTGAAAAATCTTTCCACCAATTTATTTAAAATACAATTAAAAATTCATCAATAAAATAAAAATAAAAATTAAAAAATTCATCAATAAAATTGTTATTTTATTGATGAATTTTTAAATAATACTACCTAAAAAAACAAAAAAAAAACGATTTACCTGCATTCCGTTCCACGTGTACATAAATATGTGCTTAAAATAATTGTCAATACCGTCTTCTGTATTATGTTGTAATACTTTTTTTAAATTTAATGTGTGGTATGTACTTCAACGTTATTTCATGATTTTGTATTTAAATAATTAATATGGACTTCTATCTTAAATTGACATTATGTATTTTTATGTTCCGAGCAGAAAAAATGTATTTATGCTGCAAGTTTGGTTAAAAAGTCTTTTTTGTTTATTTTTAGTTAATTTAATATTATTGTGTATTATTTTTATTCTGTATACTATGCTTTATTTAGTGTATTTTGCAAAGATAATTTATGTTGATTACTGAATTTGTATCTTTTTGAAGGAAACTATTTTGTACACGTATTACTATTATTAATAATAGTATTAATAATAATAATTATTAATATTACTTTTATTATTGATATTATTATAATACTGTTTGTAAGTAGCAAAAATAAAGAAAAGATATTTTATCTTATTTAAAGAGAATTTTTGATTTAAAAAAAAATCTTTTTGTAAATTGTCGCATAGTCTGTTTCAATTTTTTGAGTGTTAGAATCAACTCTTTTAAATTAGATGAGTTATAATCATTTAAAATTAGTTTGTTGTGATAAGAAATAATTTATTTGAAGGAGTTTTATGGCGGGTTGCTCTTATAATATATATTATCCTTTATTACAAACTAATTCCTCGAATTAAGTTTATTTGTTCTTGTTTCAAAATAATGATTTTTATCATTATCTTTATTGCTTACTGCTTTTATCTAACGTCAATTATTGTTGGAAGGTAGCGTTATAATTGATCAGTCATTTGGGACCAGTTAACCTACATGATATATTATTATTGTTGATAAATGTTTTGAAATACATGCAGTTTGTCAACAACTAGTGTAAAACAGAAAGGCAGTTGTACGATTGTAAAACCCAATTCAATCAGCTTAACCGTGTTCGAGGTTGTTGCAGTAAAAGGGCGTTTGCGACCCTTTTCGATAAGCAATTTCTCCGGGGTGAAATATTTGCTGGGATTAGTATACGTCATAGTGTTATAGTAGTGAGTCGGGTCGAAGCGAGTCGGGAGTGCTGCTACATTGCAGTCGACCACCAGCCATTACTCAGATTGGGTAGCGATAGTTGATATAGCTTGGTCGGACCTAACAACGATATTTCATAATCCTGGTTGTAAAATATAAAACTGCTAATTTGTCCTCATTTTAGTTTAAACGATCATCCTTTACCTTCGGGTTTTACATTTCATTAAAGTACTTACTTTTTTTATTTACAAATTGATAATCTCATTATTTAATCTTTTTCTTAGCAGATAAATGTCGATGCGCTTCAGAAATATATCATATCAATTATACATGTTATTGATATTAAATTTTTATTTTTTCAGCTATTACAGTGCATAATTTCTCTATTAATTTCTTTACTAAAAGATTAGTTTTTAATTTAGTTGTTTACTCATTTTTTTTTATTTATCCTTAATCAGTAGTTTATACTAATGATTATAGCATATCAAATAAAATATCCATCCAAAAAAAGAAGAAATGTTTTGTAAATGGTTTCGTGTGTGTCTTGTCTTCCAGTTTATAATATTATGAATATATTATACAACAGAAATTTATTTTCAAAATTGTTTTTTATACATTTCTTAATTACTTTTTCAATCTGTATGTACATTTTATTTACAAATCTAGTCACGTATACGAGGTGTAGTTGCTTATACTCAAATTGTTGACAGCTTGAAAATTATCATAATTTAAATGCAAATGTCCAAAGCAGAGGAATTTAAATTTAATATTTTACATCTACACTTTAACCTGGATTCCATAAAAAATCTGATATGACAGCTGATCAGGATCACACTAACCATTTATCCAGTGGATAATAATCAGTTATTATTAAGTATCTATGAAATTGCAAAATTTATCTTAAAACTTGTTAATTTATCAACTTGAGTAAAGTTATTTTTTAAAAATCGATGCTTATTTAATTTCTCTTGTTCGTTAACCGATTGATTTGTGCTGTTAAAATGTACGATCCTGAGAAAATTCACGTTTTTACGATGGATTTGAAGGAAGTAGTAAGAAAATATACAATTAATAACTAATACGGAGAACTTTCATAAGTTAGGAATTTTTATGTTAATGACATAAAATTATGTAGTTTTTGTGTACGGAAAATAAAATGTTACTGCACCTAGTATTTTTGTACCCATTTATCTATTTACTTGAAACTAAAAGAAAGAAGTAAATTACATTTTATGGGAACCATTTGTGATCTTATTAAAGTGTATTGTAAGAAAGTCTGTTGTCAGTCTTTGATGGGCCATGTGCCATTCCTTGTCTCAGGTAGGTTTACATCCAGAGCGTTTTTGGTCCTGCCTTTCTGATTGTATCTGATTGAAGAGAAATAAATCTCTTCTTTGCTTCCTTTTTATGTTTCTTTGTACTGTTCCAAACGATTTTATTTTCCTCTGGGAAATATACGAAATGAACCTTAAAACTGTACTTTGTCGTTTTATAATTAAATAAAATAATTTATATTAACGTTTAACTATTAAAAAAAAGAAATTAACTGTTTCCTTTTGGTTGAACATCAATTAATTATTAACACTGGTTCGTAAGAAACTTTTATTTCTGATTTAGTTTCATAATTTGAATTCAAATTTATTTTATTGTATACTTATACTGAAAACGTAACCCTAAAAATGATTTTTTGTAGTATATGAAAAAATGTAAGTCAGATGGTTAATTTTTTATTACAGTAAGTTTTAGTCCACACAGCCTTTTGTAGTGGATTTTATAATAAACTATGATCCACCTATTTTTTTTTGGATCCGTCTTGCATCATAATTTTGTTAATATAAGTACGTATTTAAAGTTTATAATCTCATAATAATGTTAATAGTTATTCTTTTTACTTTTTTGAATTCATCCTAAACTATAAAACAGGTGAAATAAAAAAAAAATTACAAGAATATTACGATATTGAAAGCATTATTTCGTGCGTACAGCTATGTTTCTATATGGTTAAAAGGCGAATAAAATTGGCTTTTGCTAGTAAATCCAGTATTAAATCCTCCTAACAATAATACTATCATCATGATGAGATATATGGGTGTAAAATCAATGTATTCCTGTATATTTTTAATTTTATAAATATATATTTCTATAAATATATATACTAGGTGTTTCAAAAAGGACTTCAAAATTTGAATGCATATAAAAATGTACTTACATAACTTCCTGATTGGGTTGAGTTTTCATTTCACAACAAAACACATCAAGTTTTGACTCACCTAGTTCATTAGTACTGAATTCGGCTACTAGCACTGTCACCAGTGTTGTTGAAGAAGGAAATATTTACTGGTACGGAACGTTCTTGCTGTGTGTTTTGATTTCACGATTTGCAGTCAGCAACTGCAGTTCAACATAATCTTCGATGCGAGTACGGTAGGAAGCCTCCTAGTAGACATACAGTTTACTCTTGTCATCAAACTTTCGTTGAGACAGGTTGTTCTGTTAAACATACCAAATCACCACGACGTTCACGCGTCTCTATAGCTGCTGTGGAATAACTCGGAGAAACCTTTGCACACAGTCCAAAGAAATCAACTCGACGTTCGTCACGTGAAACTGGTATTACACAAAACTAAACTAATATTTGGTGCGTATTATGTAAACGATTGCACTTGAAGCCATATAAACTAACCGTGATTCAACACATTACAGATGACGACAAAGTTGCTCGGCTGCAGTTTTGTCTGGAAATGATGAATAAAATTGCCGACAACGATACATTTTTACAGAATGTAATTTTTAGTGATGAATCATTGTTTCACATCAGTGGAAAGGTAAACACCCATAATTGCCGAATTTGGGGTAGCAGAAACCCTCATGAAACTTTGCAGCACGTTTGTGGTAACCCTAAGTATTTTGTTAGTGTACTCTTACACTAACACACTACACAATATTTGTTAATTTGCCACACTCACCGACTTTAGCAGCATAAATCATATTTTTCCTCCAATTGCTAAATGTGCTAAGCCAACTGATTGATTGTTTACTATATATTTTTTTTCTCTCGGGTTGTGTAACAGTTATAGTTTTTTCTTCAAGATATTTTGCTTTATAAAAATAGCCATACAAATACTAAAAATTGTGATTTCTAGTAATTTCTAGAAATTTTGAAATGATTTCTTAGTTCCACTCATCCTCTTCTCAAAATATCTACATCAGAGTTAATATATTATCCAGTTTCTTTATTACAGTCAAAGAAGTAACCTTCATAAACCTGTTGGCATTCCACTTCAAGAATATTACTATAAAGAAAATGAAAATAAACTTTAAATAAGAATTCACAGGCCAACAAAAAAAAACTTTTTTACGGTATTAGCTTATTTTTATGGGTAATTTGGTACTCAACTCACATCTTACCTGAGTTTTCTATCACCCACAGTTTCAGTCAAAATTAGCGGAACATATGAGGGGAGTGAAAAATAATGTTACAATATGAACAAAGCTTTTATTTAAGTATAAACATGAAAATACCTCGTTTATTACATAGTCTTTATGTGTTGATAGGCTTATATTTCCATCTCTTCTTCACCTTCAAGATTCTGATGTAGTGTTTTCTCCTGGAGTCGCTTGCTGAACTTCTCGATGAAATGACAACAGTAGTTTCTCATCAAATTCGTATCCCAGCGGCTCTGATACCGTCTTTCCATCACTTTGTAATATCTTGATAAAAACGCTCACTTTGCTTGTTTCTGTAATCATCCAAATTATATGCGAAAAAACCAAGGAAACTGTTCAAAATTGAATCTTCAGACTCATCAAACCTCCTAACTTATTGAACTTATCCAGCATATTGGCTAAAATAGAAATATAATGTGTACGCTTTTTGTTGTCCAAGAACTGGGCAACAACGTGCTTGAATGATCTTCAACCCTCCCTCTCATTAGTAATTTTTGATTCAAAGTTACAATCGAACATCATTTTCGGATGATAGGCCTAACAGGCACTCCTTCTCTCAATTTTACTTCTGATAGATGAGGAAACCTCTCGGAGAGATAATTGAAACATTGACAGGTAAGACTTTCATTAAGACCTAATTTTGTTGTAGACGTGGAAGCAGAATTTTTCCGAATCTACAGGTTCTTGCGTAGAATATTCTTATCATGATCATCCATCAAGGATTAGGCTCATTGGCCAGTTCCGGCACCCATCGCTTTCTTGGGCGACCTATAATGATCACTCCGACTTATTGTCGGAGACATATCGCATTCCCTTATTGGTATTTAATTTTCTCGTTATTTTACTTCCAACGTAAGAAATCACTATGGTTGTGTCAACGTACATTCCAGCAATAACTGCTACAAAATGCCTCGGATATCCATTTATCCATTAAATCCCATACCATGCCTAGACCAGGCGCTCAAGACTTATCTTGATCACTACATTTAGTTCCAAAGTATGAGAAGCAGATTTTTTTAACAAACTCCGTAATGTTCCTTTGATGTTTTTTAATCATAAATATATCAAAAACTGCCGGGAAAGTTTATACAACACGACTAGCCATTTTAATAAACACATTCACTAAAAAGTAGAAAAGTGAGGTTAGGTTGAGTACAAAACAAACATCTGTTTGTTTTCTTTATTTCTTTGTTTGTAATGTATTTAAAAAAATTTATTGTTTCAAATATCCCTTTAAATGTTTAAATATTAAATGTTGAAATGTGAAAAAATGTGGGTGATAATGCTTTTTTATTGTCATATTCGAATTTAGCATATTAAAAACTACAAGAATAAGGTAATTCTTTCAAAAAGTTATTTTTCATGGTTTGCCTGAGTTATTTTTATATCTGTCATTTCTTCTATAGTTATGAGTGACATAAAAATAGGATTATAGAATTGACGGGACGTTAAAAAGCAATTAAATGACGGGATGTTAAAACAAAAGGCCTTATGGCAATCAAAATTTTCCGTACCGACAGTTAATACATTATCAATATGACAGCAATTCTCTGAAGTTAAACAATCTTGAAAAATTCTAAAATAAATTTATTTTTATAAAAGAAACAGATAATAATAATAATAAGAAAAAGAAGAAGAGGAAAATCACTTTAAAAACCAAAACTGATTCGTGACCTGGTTTCAAAATGGTCGTTTCATACAGTTTAATTTGTAATTATAGTAAAAAAATGTAAGAAGTAAAAGTTCATTAACTCTGACAAAAACGAAAAGTGTTTTATACTACATCATTCTAATTTCTGGTAATGCACAGCAGAGATTAATAACAGGTGAATGAAACTACTGTCTTTACTAATTAGTGAACAAATACATATTTTGTGTTTGGAGAAATATATTTTTCGTGTAGCAAATGCATTACATTATACTAAATGTCCTTCTAATATAATTCGTGCATCATCTGATAAATGCAATTGTAATATTATGGCCAACTCTATTGTGAAGAAAATGAAACGCCATGAATTTAATGGTTTATAATTAAAGTACATTTATTATTTTTTTCTAATTTTTCGATCGATATTATCTAATAATTTAATTTAAAATAATTACATTCTGTTTTTTATTATTCGAATGTTTGAATCATTTTAAAGCGTAGGGTAATTTTATTCGCTATAAAATTTCAATTCCACATTTCCACGGATAAACTTGCGATGAATGTGGGGATAAAAATTTACACATTCCATTGAGCCCTTTCAGAAAAATTTTCTACCTGAGTAAGACCAGTCAGTCTATGCTACCCGTCTGTTTATTTCGTTTTTGATTTTGAAAAAAATGCAGGTTGTTTGCCTATAAAATTGTTTTAGCATACGACTTTGTTTTCATAGCGGATATATACTTTTTAACTAAATATTTTTAAACTAAAACATAGAATAATATACTTTTTTTCATTTTAATTAGATTAAAATGATAGGCCTAACAGACACTCCTTCTCTCAATTTTACTTCTGATAGATGAGGAAACCTCTCGCAGAGATAATTGAAACATTGACAGGTAAGGCTTTCATTAAGACCTAATTTTGCTTGCCGTAAGGGTTGGTCATAACAAAAATTGTTTTAGACAAAAGTTTTAGGTAATGGTTAGAGGACTAATGGTCATGTTAAATCGATTCGATACTGTGCCTATTAAGGGAGGTATGATTTTTTTTTTGTCTTCGAAACCTCTTTTTTTCCACGCCTTGGGCGGCCGGTATATCAAAAAACTTTACTTAGATAAGTTTTAGGCCCTTATCTTAAGAATAGTAGGAAATTTAAACGAATTCGATATTTTACTTAATAACAAAGTTTTGTATAACAAATATTTTGTTTTATCGAAAAATCTCCCCCATTTCCACCCGCTTGGTTCGATTTTTCCCATTAACGAACTCGACCGAGATTTTGGGGCGGTATATTTTCTGTATAAATTTGAAAGTGATTGGCGGAAAATTACGACACTTATCGTGTCCATAAGAAAGTGAAATATATATATACACACATATATATGTGTGTGTATATATATATAAACTTTTGAGCTGATGGTGGTTTTGGGATCTGCTGGATGTGAAACGCGAAGATATGTCGAAATTTTCTGGAAGTCAAATCATCGTATCCATTATAATAAAAAGCTTTCTTATGAAATCTACCTAAAAGATATTTTAATTTTTAATTCGGAAAAAAAACATTTTTTTAATTTCGAATTTTGAATTTTACTCGTATGTAACCGTTATTAGGTTGTTTGTTGTTTTCTGTATTGTGATAAGTCCTAAATGTCGAAATTTATAAAAAACTATAAACTATTTACTCTTCTGAATTTTTAATAAACTAAGTTTTGTTTTAAAAAAAAAATAATAATTGATATATTTATTATTTTTTTATTCTGTTTATTTTAGATGATTTTTTATTTAAAAAATCTGATTTTTTTTAGGAAAGATATTCACTAAAAATTTTAATTTAATATTATATGCATTTCCGGTTTTCTTTATAAACAATCTTGTTACTCCTTCATGAACAACCGTTTACGATGTTACAATATATCGTAATAAAAGCTATAAATTACTAGATCTATTTTTTTGATTATCTTGTTTAATTTATATTATGATTAAATGGGTGTGCCATCTACTAGTACTAAATCCGAATTACTATTTGGCAGCTCTTGTAGTGTAACATCAATAATGGATTTAACATCTACATGAAGGTTGCCGGATGTACTAGGACAAAGGGACACACGCACATAGATTGCGTGTATCATCTAAAATGGATTGTTGGTAGGAGGGGTGAATATATAGGAGGGAAAGTGAGTGAGGAGAGAAAGCTAAGTACCGAATGGGAACAGGGTCGATGTTTGTCCTTACCGTCCTGAATACTGATCAGCAAGCAAACCTCTGTCGTCTGACTGGCTGTTCAGCCTACGTGCACTACTGGACAGACGTTCCTCCCCCAACAGTTTCGTTACCAAAGAGGGTTCCAAAGAGATTTCGCTACCACACCAATCTAAAGACTCCTATCAAAAAAAGTACATAAATGCTTGTCATTTTTTTTTTCGTTTCATTGGAGGCATTTTACTTTGCTGGGGTTTATATTGGACTTTACAAAAAAAGGTCGTACTGCTAACTGTCAAAAAAATGATTCCCGTAGGGTTTCAAAATTTGAGATCTCCTTAATTGAAATATTTCAATAGAAGATTCTGTATTTATGCAATCTGTGTATGCGTGTAAATGAGTACTGTAGCTACAATTACCTTAATTTTTACATTTTAATCGGTTGTATTATCCTAGTGTAGCATGTAGATAAATAAATGACCTCACCTTCTTAATTAACATACTAATAGTTGTTTATTTGGTATCTTGTATTTAAAATTTAAATTTTTGAAATTTTATTGTAATTGTGTAACTATTTATCAATCAATTTTATATAATTTACTGATAACTACGTGATTTAAAGATCCATCCTCAAATATAATTTATGATTTTGTTAAAATATAACATTAGTTTAATTACTTTTCATATAAAATATTTCAATATTAATAAAACTCAATATTTTTTATATATGTCACGGGCCATAACTATTAACATTTACCGGGCAATCTGATATGAGTCAGGACTCAGTTTCCCAAACAAAACAACCATTCTCAAGCCTAATAAGAATCTTCTGCCTAGTGTATTAAAAAGAAGTATGAAGAGGATTAATTTCTGGTTTTCTTCTTTGCTAAACTGAATATAAATCTACTTTTGGTTATCAGGATTCCTAGCCCACAGAAATAAGTTTATATTCAGCTCTACAATCGATACTTTCAGTCTGTTGTTAACACAGCAACAATTTATTTAGTAAATATAATTAATTTCAGAAAATATTTATGGTGGGTTCCTCATATACGTCTCAGCCGGATTAAATAATTGGACAGGAGTTTAAATCATCCTATTTATTCTTTTTTTTTTCTATTATGAAACAGCGTGTTTATTTATAACTTCTCAACTATATATGGTAATATGTTATATTATTTTGATCAGATTATAAAATAAAATTACTATTCTTTTATAAGACAGATAATTCATGTTTATATAAAATAATAAATATAATAATAAATAAATATAAATATATAATAAAATATAAATATAATCATGTTTAATGAAAAATATAAAAAAAAGGAAATGAAACATGATGTTTGGGCATTATCATTACATTTTTTCTACTTAAATTATAATAAACTTAATTTTAATTTAATAATTTCCTTGTAATTATTTAATGAATTTTCGTTTAAGTTGAATAAAATTTTTCTTTTTTGTAATTAGTACTATTGTTATTTTGGTAAAATTCTGTTTGTACGTGTAATCGTTGTATCGATATGTGCTCGTCTAAAAGGCTAAAATCAGTTGTATTATTCTCTTTCTTTAATTTAGCAAAAGTTTGTTCGATGTGGATTTTCAGACAACTACCCTCAAGTTAAAGTTCTAAAAGCGGGTGGAGGATAATTTGAAAAGTTGTCTGTAGTGAACTTCTTTTAATCCTTCTTGTCACCAGTGAGGGACGAGGACGATCGGAAATGACCATCAGTAAAAAGAGCGGAAATTACTCGCACCAATGTATAGTATGTTGTCCCACCTCTTTTTGGTCAGAAAACTCAAACCAAGTCTTCATGTCTTCGTTGAAAGAAGAACTTATTCAGTTAAAACTAGTGAAAATTGTCGATTTCTTTTTCGGTTGCACTCACATACCCGCGCGTACATGCACTACATAACTGTGTTACATAACATCTGCTACACTTTAATTATATACTAGTCATTTTTATTCGTACGTGTATGGCAGTAATGTAGTGTTTATGAATTGAATACTTTATATTTATAAATCTAGTTTTTTTATAGAAGTATCAAATTGACATTTTATAGAGAATAAAACTTAGACGTCTTGACAATGATTCGAACCATAAACTTTTCAGAGCAGGAAGCAATCCAATTTATCGCTTATATCTTTCAATTATAATATTGTAAATAGAAATTGACTGTTCATGTTTTAGTGTTAAAAAACAACATAAATAAATAAAAAATAAAAAAATACTTTTTTAAAAACTAAAGTCGAATATAAAAATAAGACTAAAACTAATAAATAATGATTTACCAGTTTTGCATTCAATTTCTTCTTTATGAAGTCGACTGACTCCAAATTAAAAACAACCTTTAACAACATACTTATCCTTAATTATTCGAGACACTGATTTCAAATAGTCAAAAATTAAAAGAGAATTAGAAAAGAGATACGTTTTAATTTTTAGTTTGGTTTTATGAATTCGGTTTTCGTTTTTAGTTTATTTTCTTAAACGTCTTATTTCTGTGTAAAAAATAATAGGAGTATTTAAAATGCTAACTGTAAAAAAAAACAATTTGCATTAAAATAAAATATTAGAAAACATGATTTTCAAGAAAATAAGAAAAAAATACGAAGTTATGACTTACCCAGCGTGAGTTTTCCCTTTTTGGAATGCATATTATGTATTACTTTGAATTTCAGTATGATATTAGAATAATTATCCTTATTATGTAAATACTGATCTGTATAGCGATAACAGAAAAACAATTAAATTGTCTAAATATGCCATTAAACTTTTACTTAAGAAAATTTTCTTACGTTTTGTGAAAAATCTTGCAACGGAATTACCATAAAAACATCCACTAAAAATAAAAAAATCATTGAATCAGTCCATTTAGTTATGAGTAACATATAAAAAAAGAAATCGTGTTGATCCGAATTAAAAACCTTCTCTTTTAGAGAAGTTCCTTAAAAGTTAAAAATGTACGTATACCAAAAGTTCTGATTACTTTGTCCTTACTACATATTTTTAATTCTGAAATAATATTATTGGTTCTTTTACCATGAACTTGATTTTAATCTCATAATATGAATGAATAAAACGGGTAAGAAAGGTTTATTATTAAGTCTTCAGAAAACTGTTCTAAACTGCAAAAACACTTGTCGAAAAAAAAAATTAAAAACCAATGAAATTTGGGATGCTTGAAAATTAATCAACAAGTTTTTGTAATAATAAAAATCTACGCTGAACTTAGAATTTTGTAACTCGTGTTTTAGATTTCAGTGCAGTAGATTTAGATTTAACCCTCAGTTGTTCAATTGTACCGGTATCTTAAGAATGCTTGACATTGTTAAATTTTAACATATGTTTATTATTAAAACCAAACGAAGAGATAATGTTAATAAAAGTAAAACTAAAAAATAATGATTCTTTTAATTTAAAAATACTTGCGTGATTAATTTAAATACAGCGAAATCAATCATAATTTTAATACTGTATTCTCGTATTTTTAGAGAAAAACAGATAAAAGTTTTCCTTCTGTTATCAACTCAATAGAATACGTCATAGCTAATTCAAACACCACTGGTATCAAAATACGCACCTTGTGAATTATCTCCTCTATTGGTGTTTTTTAAATCTTCCTAAGCAGACAATTGGTGAGTTAAGTTTTATACCAGGTTTATCATTATTTTGAATCGACTTTACCCTAAAGTTAACATTTAAACCAAGAAACTCATTTGATGACGAATAAATTAGACATGTTAGAAGAGAACTTGAGAGTTGAATTATGTCGTTTACTTGTATAGTTAATCTAAACTTGATTATCCAAGTTATTTGGTATTAACCTAAATATATATACATACATATACACACACTCACCTGAGCGTACACACAAACACACATGCAGGTTGATATAACTTACTGTTGTACTTATGAACTAAATATTAAATATATTACCTAAATAATTTAGTAGATGTTAGGTATGTGGTTTGGCTTATGTTATTTACATTAATTACGTCTGCATATGATTTTATGTTAATAGTTCCTTTACACTATGCATCTCTTTATGTTACAAGTGAGGTATTTCCTGATACATTACTGAGTACCTCATTATTCAGTAATACTTCCTCTTCTTTATACTGAAAAAGACTTTTTACGTGAAATTATTTTTTTGTCCTATGAATAGATTTTCTAAGTGTGTGTGTGTATATATATGTAGAAAGAGAGAGAGTGTGTGTATGTGTGTGTACAGAAATGTGTATACACTCAACTGTTAGAATTCATAAGTATACTGAATGGTATAAAATACTAAATAAATTAACAAATAAGAATAGATAGCAAGTAATCCATTTAATACGAAAGATTAATCTATTTTTAATTTAATATAATGTATTTAATTTAGTTGAAAAACAATTATTATACTAGAATTTTATTAAACCGTTTGGTTACACCACCACCAGTCTGTAGACAAGCTTTTACACTTTTATCATACTAGTGGAGTATTATTAAAAGCGTTATGTAAAAACTATCTTTCATTGTTTTTGTAAATGTAGCGGTTAAAAAAAATATTTTTGGCTTCAGTTATTCAGTATTATTATTATTATTATCATCGAAAATACTAGTTTTTAAAAGTCGTCAGAAAAAAAACCTGGTGATGTGACATTAAAAAACCTGGAAAGCTACAATCCTTTTGAAATTATGTCACAAAAACATTTTTGAGAAAGTTTATGGTTTATATGCTGAATATGGGATGGCACCGTCTTTCTGTTGGTATTATCAAGAATAGTATGAAGATTTAGGCTCTTCAAGAACCGTAAATATAACTGAAGTATATTGGTAGATTAGTTTATCTTATATTGTATTTATAGTTTTAAAAATTACTGAATTTTTAGGGTTCAAATATTTTTAATTTACACCTTTAGCGTTAAATATATGTTTTACTAATTTTATTGAACTTCTTTAACGTCACTTATTTTGTAAGTCATAATTTATGGATTCTGTTTTTAAAATTTGGTTTAGGAATTCTGCCTTGAGTAAATAAATTACGCAACGATTTTCTGGGAGACTGTAAGCATTCGATTTTTTATATTAACTGTTTCATCCGTTAGCACAAAAATTCAAGAAAACGAAATATTTTATAGTCTACTAATTTTACAACAGCCAATCGAGCAAACTTTTTATACTCGATTTATTTGGCATTAAATTCTCAAGAGACATATTTTGAAATAAATTTTTTTTCTGCATAATTTAATAAATCGTTCACTGATAATGCTTTAAAATAAATCTTAATGAAAACTAATTATACATTTCTACGCAACAAATACAGCTTATGTTATTGTTGGCTTATGTTATTTACATTAATTACGTCAGTATATGATTTTATGTTAATAGTTCCTTTACACTATGCATCTCTTTATGTTACAAGTGAGGTATTTCCTGATACATTACTGAGTGCATCATTATTCAGTAATACTTCCTCTTCTTTAGAGTGAAAAAGACTTTTTACGTGAAATTATTTTTTTTTCTATGAATAGATTTTCTAAGTGTGTGTATATATAAATATATATATATATATGTATATATATATGTAGAAAGAGAGAGAGTGTGTGTGTATGTGTGCGATTGATTGTAGTGCGATTGATTTTGGAATTAAATAATCCTGTTTATACTTTTAGAAAATATTTCAGTGTTAAAAACGAAATTACAGCAATTTTTCTATTTACCGTACTTCCCTATTTCCGAAAGATATGTTCTAATATTTGTTTGGGGTGGATTTTGGACTACCTAATTCATATATGAATAGTTTTATAAAAATATTCCCTGGAAAGTATTAAATACTGTATTGAAGATATGAAAATTATTTTATTATTATAAAAGGATAGGATATTCCTTCTTAAAGCATTTCATTATACGACTGAAATAATGTAAACCCAGATTTATACGCTATTAGAAGTTTATCATATTTTTTAAGTAAATACTCTTATAAATATTTACTTTACATAGATTGTTAATATGTAATCTCTCTTTGTTTAATCCTCAAGTTTAATTTGAGTCGAAAAGCTAAACGATGACTAACTGTGAGTCAGGGATAAAGGGTGTTTGAATGGTATGTAGAATTGTTTATTTAATCACAATCAGTTGGTTTTAGGGTCGGTTTGTGAGTGACTTGAAGGGGATAGAATGGCCGGAATAGAATGAGAAGAAAGGAGAGAGAGTATGCGGTACTTTGGTAACTAGGACTAAAATCAACTGTCCCGCGTTCTCTCATGGGAGCCCGTCATCCCTCGGGACTATTAGAGAGATCAACCCTGGGAGACTGTAAAGCCCCGTTCAATTAGTCCAGTCAAAACATCAGACCAAACCGTTGTGTGTTTGGACTAAAGGGACTTTACTGTCGGATCGGCTGCAGGCACGACTTAACATAAGCTGGACTTCAGTAGAGCAAAACTAGTAGATACGCGAGTTCAGCTTACCGCAACAAGTGGTCATTGACCATTTATTTGACGATTGTCATTGTATTTACTTATTTAAACTAAAATATTTTTGACTCGATGCTTTAACGTTAAAATTTTATGATTGAAGGTAAAATATGAATTAAAAGAATATTTGTTTTAAAATTAATTAATCAAAATAAAATAATAGTTTTTTTCCGGGTTCGACTCGCGGTTAGGATCTGGAAAATTCGAACACACGTAATGCAACAGCCGCCAATACCCTTAATAGTATAAATTAAAAAAATCTATTGTGTACACCACATGACTTCCTTGTACACCTATTAAATTACATATGCACATTATTTTAAAATGGAAAGTACATAAAGTTTTATTTCATTAATAACTTTTCTTTTTTTTATTGTTATTATTAAATTATTATTTATCGTAAAAATTCTTTTATAGTCAGAAGTTAATAATTATTAATAAATCAATATATTTAAATTAAAAAAAAAGTTAAAAAACAGGAGATGAAATCGAATCCGAACTGATGTGCCATCCCCTTAAAAGATACAAATATTTCATTAATTAAAATTTCATTTGGGTATAATACTGGATCCAATGAAAATATGTATCACTTATGATATATAGTTGAAAAGCTCTCAATGAGCGCCTATTACTGCATTTAAGAAAAAAGTCCAGGCTTTTTTGGACACTTTTGGTCCAGTCGATTGCAATCAAAAGGAAAGGTGCATAACTAGATATTGCACAGTCCTAAATTCAAAATTTCAGCATTCTACGGCTAATCGTTTTTGAGTGATGCGAGATACACACCTACACAATACGTACGAACATACAGACGTCACGCCAAAACTAGTCAAAATGGATATTTCCGTTGAAATTTGAAAACCGAAATTTTTCGCGATCACATCACAAGTAAAAAATCTGATGTGATCATGTGATGTCCTTGTACGCCTATTAAATTACATGTACTCATTTTTTTCTGCACTTCATTTAAACTTATTTCATTTGAAAGTGAGATTCATTTGAAACTGGACAGTTACACAATTACTGAAATATGAGGTTTTATTAACATCAATTATTTATACAATTATTAATTCAACAATCTTACATGAAATATTAGGTTAGCGTAAAAGTCCCTTTATTACTGGTATTAAATCAGTATTATTCGTATTTTCATGAGTAGTGGATTAACAAACGTTGCTGTTTTCCGGTGTCATAAATAAAAGTTAGTAATAAATAAACTATTCCGTTTAGTGAACTCCTGTATGCCGGTTTTAACAAAATTAACAAATGTTAAATTTTACCTTATGGTGGAAAATATTCACTTTTTATTATTGGATTATTTGTTGAATAATCAAAAATGAAAAAGAAACAATCATACAGGAAAAAGAGAGATAAAATGAAGAATATATGTCGAAAAAATGAAAAGAAGATAAATATGATGAGGAAGAAAATGTTAAAACCAAAGAAAGAGTAAAAAAAAAAATGAAAATGTTGCAAAAAAAAGGAAGAAAATGTTGCAATGAAAGAGTAAAAACATTAAAAGAAGATGATAAATATAAAAAGGAAGAAAACGTTAAGACCAAAAGGAAAGAATAAAAAGGTAAAAGAGGATGATGTATATGAAGAGAGAGAAAACTTGAAAACTAAAGAACATGTACACAAATTAAGATCAGAAGAATTATATCAAACCAAAGAGCGATTAAATGATTGGCAACAAAAAGCAAATAAACGAAGCTATGATCAGCTACGACTTAAGGAGATTGACCGAAAATATCAAACGAATAATGAACTCAAAGATACGAATTTTTTGCAATTTATTAAAGATGTATGCCTCAGTGTATATTTTGTTCCTGTGAGGTTCTATTTTTAGTCAGTTTATAGTTAACTTTAACAGAAATTCTAGAAAAATTAAATAAAATTAAACAGAAATTAAACTAGAAAATCCAAAATAATACGATTCTAAACTATTATTTCCAATTAATATTAAATGATCAAATGGTTCACAAATTTGTTACATATACACATATGTAGCAATGCCTATTAAATTACATACACACATTTTAAAAAGTACATAAAGTTTTATTTCTCGCACAACTGAAAAACAATTCGCAGTAGGATGTTGAAATTTTTGATTTAGGACTGTTGTAACATGTAGTTGTGCACCTCCCCTTTTGATTGCGATCGACTGAACCGAAAGTATCCAAAAAACCCCAACACCAAATAAATTTAGATTTTGGACTTTTTCTTAACTGCAGTAATAAGCCCTCATTGAGAGCCTTTCTACGATATATCATAAGTGGTACTTAGTTTCATTGGTTCCAGAGTTATAGCCAAATAAAATGTTAATTAATGAAATATCTGGATCTTAGGCATTTCGGTTCGAATCAGACCTCATTTCCTTTTTTTACTTTCTTTTTTTAATAAATATACTAATTTATTATTAACCTCTCATTGTAAAAAAGATATGAAAAAATCAGAAGTTTTTAATGAAATAAAATTTATGTACTTTTCAGTTAAAAAAAAAAAATCTGTAAATTTTATTTAATAGGCATACAAGGAAGTCATGTGTTGTCCAAATCAGATATTGGTTATAAGATTTTATAACCAACATAACAAAATTTCTGTTATTTTTTTATATGATGAAATAATAATATACATTTATATTAATTAATTTACAACATTAATACCTTTATATTTTGATATTTATAGAAATATTTTTCTTTTGTACTTTACTTGATTTTTCTATCTTTTAGTTGTAAATCATGTAATGAAATGTTTCACTAAATTCTTCTCATTCAAGTAGCATATGCAACTTATAACAACTTCTGAATTTATAACTTTCAAAACTTTAAAAAATCCTGTAAAATTTATATACTGCAGTGTACAGTTTCTTGTTATTACAGTACTGTTATTATTATAATACTGTGGCTTAGAATAGGCAAATTGCGTGGCCTGTTACACGCAATTGTACTAGATACTGTTGAGTACAATTACTACCGGACGAGTTACAAGCGTACAAATCCGTTACATTCTCTAAGCAGTAGTAACTGTATAGTTTAGATTACCAAATAAACTAATTTCTAATTCATGCTTCTGAGTTCTATTTAATGTTAGAATGAAACAATACTTTTATGTAAAATAATTAACATGAGTACACATTGGCTGCATTTATTAAACAGTTAGTCGAGAGATTAAAAAGCAAAACATTTTTTTAACGAAATTTTTCACTTTTTTTAGCTCTAAAAGGGTTAAAGTAAATATATAAGCATTGCGTATGATAAATTTTATTTCCAACCTAACTTCAAAAATTGCAAAGTAAATTACGATCGTAAATAATTTTTTTGAAATGTCAATTCATTTTTGTGTAACAAGAGACATTAGGTGTTTTCGATAAAGTCAAATGCATATTATTATTTTCACTGCAAATTACTCGCCTTAAAAATTATATTTGGCGGTTTGATTTTTAGAATTACCATTTAAAATACACATTTTTTATATCATCTGGTGGTGTTCCAAACGATGCTGTGTAAATTTAAAGTTCTGTGTAGAACTGACAGGAACTGTGTAAATTTAAAGTACTGTGTAGAACTGACAGTACTGTGTAGTCTCCAGGAATAAACAAATTATAAAACATTCAAACATCTTAGATCGTATGTATTTTCATTGATTTTTTAATATCCTTTATTTTAAACCGAAATTCTGATCGCAATAATAAACTTTACATATCCAACCGTATAATATTATTATTTCTTTTATACATGGAAATATATATCCTCTACATCCTCTATATATGTAGAGGATATACATGTAAATATATCCTCTAAATATGTATCCTCTACAGTGGGGTTTGGAAAATCGATTACATCTTCGGTTATGAAATTCCATACTCTTCGGAATTATGGAAAAGCATGAGAGTTTTCCTTAAGTGAATCAGTAGAACATTCTACTGATTCCGTTCGCAGATTACCAGTAGAACATTCTACTGATTCCGTTCGCAGATTACCGTTAATTTCTGGATTAAAACTAATTCGTTGAAACTGAATTTGTATTTTTCGATCCAAACTCTTTCAACAGTAAAGTACTGCTTCCTTCAATTACGACCGTTTGAAGTTGCAGTTTGAATATTCATTAGCTGTCGATCTAGGACAGTTTAGCCTCCGGGAATCACCGTCAGGTATTACTTCAGAGAATGATATGTATGAGTGTAAGTGAAGTGAGTCTTGTACGGTCTCAGGTCGACCATTTCTGAGATGTGTGGTTAATTGAAACTCAACCTCTAAAGAACACTGGTATTTACGTTCTAGTATTCAAATCCGTATAAAATATTCATTAGCTAATTACAGTTATCTTGTTTCGGAAGCCCTTGTATAAATGATTCTTTTACATTATCCCCTTGATTTTCTTATGATTGGTCCCTTTCTTTCACTGTTAATTCTGAAGGTTATAAATAGAATTCGACTGAATATTGTATTTAATTAGATAATCTTTAAATTTAATACAACCGTGCAATTTATGTGATAGGGTTTGTTATTACTATATGTTAATTTTGTAATGTTTTTAATTATTGACTGTATTAAAAGTCAATTTTTGACTGAAAGTGTTTTGTAAATCTTGATCTCCTACTTTATACTGATTCATACTCAAATATGCTTGAATTTATATATAAATATATTAGTATATTTTATTTATTTAAAATATATAATGTATTTTTGAATATATTTGTAAATAATATATAAGTTACCATGTTTCTTTTATTTGAAGATTAAGGAACGATTTTTAATCATTTTCCAAAAATCCGCGGAGTATGATTTAACGTTTTTACTTTTTTTTTTAGTTTGGTAATAATAATTAACTATTATTATTAAACCCTTTTTAAAAAAAGAACATACAAAACAAAATTGTATAAAAATATAATAAATTGCGGACAAAATTCATTGCAAATGTACCTTAATTATAACTATAAAAACATAATCTTAACACTGAGTATAATATACTTTAAACAAAAAATAAATAAATAAAAAACAATAATAATTATTGTTTTTTCACAACTAAAACAAAAGTAATAATCTCTTTTTAAAAACATAAACATAGTTTCTCTTTCTCTTTATCTGTCTACTGTTTTGTTTTTTATATTTAACGTAATTTATATATATATTCATGGTTAATAAAAATATTGTACCGAAGTTATACTTCAGTTATATTTAAAATTATTTATTTAATCTATATCGATATTTCACTGGGAAATATTATTTGCAAAACTAACTTTTTTCTATCATTTTCCACCATTTAAACGATTCACCAGATCATCAAAAATCAATAATCTTTTATAAAAGTATCTCATTCTAAATTCATGAAGTGTAGGAAACACGCAAATAAAGTAAAATAAATCTTTATTTAATCTTTATATTGTATAAAGAACAATTTATAACATCTCTATAATAATTATATTTGTTCAAAAAAATCAATTTTGAAATTACTTTATTAAACCACTTATTGAAGGAAATCTGGGAACAAAAGTATTAAAATTCAATTTTTTATACATCACATCGGTTTGATTATTAAGGAATTTAGAAGGTGTAAATGTTCCATAGTGATCTTAATAAGGTTCAGTACGTTATTTATCTTATCACCTTTTTATTGGAAAAATATATTTTTGTTGTAATTTTTTTATGTAAATATGTTTGTATATATATTAACGGTTAATATATATTATATATTAACGACTTGAAATAAAGTGTTTTTTATTTTGGAAAAATATAAAAAAACTTTATTTCAAGCCGCTAAATTAAAAAAAGTGGATCTGTGTAAATTTACCGCTTGAAGCTAGGTTTTTGGAGTCTTTCAAAAAAAATAATTATATGTCTTTTAATCTTAATAGATATTTTTAACTTTCGCATCTGATAATAAATTTTTATCATTCTAAAAGTTTCCAAGGTAAAAGATATTAAAATATACAATAAAAAAATGTATATATTTATAAAATCATTACTAATGTACAGTAATATGTCATATAATATTGGACTTAATGTGTTATAAATTAGTCGTGATTACACTTAAAAAAATAAAAATAATTTGTCTTTTATGGAGTGTTTGTTTAAGGTGTATTGTACTGTTATTGTTGTTATTATTATATATACTAAAAATGTAAAGAACTTATACATTTTTTGAGTTATTATATTGCTCTTAAAAACCATTTCCATAGTTATTACGTTCTAGATTTTGTTTGTTCTACTGTTGAAGTTAGATTTAAATATACTGTAAAAGATTGATATTTAAAACGCACAATTTACTACTACAAAAAGAAAATGTTTTTACATTTTGTTTTCTTTCGGTCTTTTTTTATATTCACTGTTTATGATTCTGCCTACTACTGTGCTCGTATTATATGAGATCCTTTGTGGTGTTAGATATCGTTTACACATCCTTTTCAATATGCTAAATGCTTTCCGAGATGAAAGGTACGGTAGCCTGCGTTAAAACAGTATTCTCTATCACGCGGTTATTATAGTTATAAGGGTGTGGCACTAAAAAAGTAAAAGAGAGAGAAAAATAGCAAAGCATTCATCAAGATTTAAATCATCTGCCATTATTTCTTTGTGTTGAATTTTCTTTTATTATTAAAATAATGGTTGTTTTTACCATAAATTTTTATTTATTTCATTTGTCTCAAACAGTAGCAATCAATAGAATTGATATGTTTTGTTACATGAATAAAAAAATTAACAACTTTTAAGATTGATTAATTAAATATCATAAACGTATGGTTGTATAACATCCTGTTTAACCTAGTTGATACAACAACAGGCTTGTTTCAATTTAATGGACATATGTGTAATTTAATAATGGTAATAATGCAAATGGTAATAAATGGTAATGGTATATAAATATATATATATATATATATATATATACTGAGTAACTACTGGTCCAGTTTTCAACAAACAGTGTTACAATGAATGAAAATAGATTTAGTATAATACATTTAATACACATATATTTTGTAGATTTTTATAAGTATAGAATCTCTACATATTTCACAGTTAGTTAAAAGTAATTAAACAATTTAAGGTATAAAAAAAAATCAGTAAAAAATAAACGTAATTGTAAAATAGAACTTTTATAAACTAGACGTAATTAAATTGAATTTAATAAAAGGTCTAGTACAAAGAAATAAACCATATTCTTTAAATATTGAATTTTGAAGTTTTTGATTATTAAAAACAGCTACAAATGATTATTTATTATCGACTTCGAAATGTTAAAATTTAATGGGCAGTATTTTTTTTTTGTTATATTACAGTTTTAAAACAGCTTTAATTGTAACGTTCATTTTGTTCAAAATCTTTTCTTTTTAATTTTTTGTTTAAAAATTAGATAGGTCCAAAACGATGGTCAGATATAATATCTAACATTAAGGTTAGATAAGGTTGTATGTAATGCACGAAAATGTTTTAATCTATTTTACCTTAACTAATTAATTTAATTATCTTTATATGTAGCGTGAAATTAATTTAATATAGGAATAATTAATAGGCTACACATCAATACGCTGCAATAATTCAGTTTATAACGATTGAGGACAATATGCAAATAAAAACAACTTGAAATTCGTTTAGTATAATGTAATTTTTCGTTCATAAAATTTTCTTAATATATCTGAAAAAATAATTTCTTTGGGACCACGAGAAGAACTTAAAAAAAAACAAAACAAAAAAATCCTTAAAATCTATGCAGTTGGTTTTCGGATTTGAACTTAACATAATAATAATAAACAGTTGAACTTTCTTTTTCTTGATGTATGTTAATAAAATAGTTGATTATATTGATTAATTTTAAGTAGTTTGCTTTTGATTTATGATTAATAAATTATGATTTTTCTACGTACACTTACAGTAGAAATATATTATAAAAGAAAAAAATATTAGCTTAGCCTACAACAGGTAAGTTAATAACTCGTAGTCCAAATCAGTTGTTTAACAGCTGATTTTCAAAGTCGAAGGTTCTGATCTTCAATTCCTACTAAAAGTTGCTTTTATACGGATTTGGATACCGAACTCTGGTATTTGGTGGTATTTGGTGGTTCATTAAACCACACGTCTCAGGAATGGTCGGCCTGTTTAACGTCCACATTGCAGTTGTTTAATTAGTGAACAATAAGCCATCTTTCAATGAGATAAGATGATATATATGACAAATTTGTCATATAATTTATGATATATCATATATATTATCTTATCTCATTGGACGATAGCTTATTGTTTACTAATTAACAGATTGTAATCAGCAGGTTAAGAAAATAAAAATAATTGAAAAAAAATTAGGTTGCTTTTATTAATTACACCGTAAAAACTTTTGCATTTTTAAAACTGTGAAAGAGAAATATGACTTTACGAAAATTTAAACAATTTGTTTTAAATCAGTGTTTCAACAATTATATGATTTTTGGAGCAAAAATAAAATCGATGTTTTGTATAAGATATTCTTTTCATTGATTTCCTAAGTGTACAATATAATAAATTATAATAAAACTTTAATTTTGTTTTCTCATAAATAATAGATATAAAAATGTATTACGTTTATCATTTTTTTTATTAATTATATTTGGATGGTAACAAATTATTTATTAACAGACATTCTTATTAATCAATATAAAACAGCATTAATGTTCAATGTGTTTTATATGTTCAATATGTTTAAAAAATGTTCAAAATCCTTTTACTATTATTTGCAAAATATTAATTTTGTAATTTGAAATCTACTAATTTCGAAATTAGATAAATAATAAAAAAAAAAAAAATACAAAATAATTACAAAAATTTATTTGATTACATATAAAAAATTATTTTTTAAAAAAGCTTTTATTTAACTAATATTAACTATTAACATTAATAAAAAAAGAAACAAATTAGAAAACCCCTCTAAAAAGTGAAAGTAAGAATTAAATCAAATTGAGAATTTAAAAAAAAAATATATAATATATTAACAAATATAAAAATGCACTAAAAAGTAAAAAATAAATTATATAAATAACTAAATAAATGTAACAAATATTAAATTTTAAAATTAAAAGTAATGAAAATATTTAGTTAAATAAAAGCGAGGCGCAGTTTTTATAATTTATTTAAAACAACCCATCATTTATTTTTACAACAATTAATCTTAATTTTCATTTTCAATAACGACGCGAAGAGGCGGAAAGGTCTGCTGGAATCTCTCCAGTTGAGACTGACTAGCTACAAGTAACAATCTGGGAAAATGTACCTACTCGCTTTCTTTGTACGTGATCTCACATAATTGAAGTTCATCTTCGAATTCTGCTTGTAATCTAAGCCAATTTGAACGCACTATTTCCGCTGAAAGTTCATTTAAATTAATTATGAATTTTTATTTAATGAATTCATAATTTTGATTACAATTATAATAATCAATAATTTTTCAGATTACCGTCAAAATGTAATAACTATGTGCAAGATTTCTAAATTTAATTTGATTTTTAATCTTATTAACCCTTAAAGGTCATCTCAGTGCAAATTTGAACCATCAAAGAACGTAAGTTATTTTATTACAGATAAATAAATTATATACTTATACTAAACAACATCATTAAACAAAAAATATATTTTAAAATACAGCAAATGTCTATAAATACTTATTCGAAGAGATTGTTATAAAAACTGCGCCACTCTTTTATTTAACTAAATATTTTCATTTCTTTTAATTTTAAAATTTAATAATTATTACATTTATTTATTGGTTATTTATTAGATATTTATATAATTTACTTTTTACTTTTCAGTGCATTTTTATATTTGTTAATTTATTATATTTTTTTGTTTAAAATTCTCAATTTGATTTAATTCTTATTTTTTACTTTTTAGAGGGTTTCTCTAATTTGTTTCGTTTTTTTAATAATGTTAATATTAATATTAGTTAAAAAAAGCTTTTTTAAAAAATAATTTTTTTTATGTAATAAAATATATTTTTGTAATTTTTTTGATTTTTCGTATTTTTTACTTTTTAGTCTTACTGAACAATAAACTTTTATATAAAAAAAAATTCTTAAAAATATTTATATCTGAATATTATTGTTTGTTCAAGTTTGTTTATTTATTAAGACTAAAAAGTAAAAATATTTTTATACATCGAATTGACATACATGTACCAAATTTCAATCATTTTCATACGATAGTTCATGAGAAATGAAAATTTTCAACTAAATGCATGAATTTAGCGTAGGGGTAGCGCGGGGGACGTAGGGGTGGGTCATATCAAATTCGGACACCGTATTGTTGTATTTTCATCGAAGTTACATACGTGTACCAATTTCATTGATTTTCATACGATAGATCAAAAGATATAGCAGTTGCAAGATTTGATTATAACTAAAGCAAGTTAAATAAAAGCTTATATAAAAATGATAATCATATTATTAAAATTATCTGTTATAATATTGTGGTTTAACTGTTATATTTTCTTATATATGAGAAAAAGTGTATTATAATTGTGGTTTAGGTAACGGAAAAAAAGTTTTGTTAAAAGTAGATTGGTGAAAAATATTTTCCCATCTTTCTTTTTACAAAAAAAGAAAGAAAATTAAAAAGTTGTTTAATTAAATAGGATTTACCAGAAGTTATATTCTTCGTAACTACACTTATTTAAGATATATTAATATAAACTAATTATATATAATTTTAAATTTTTAATAATATTTTTAAGTTACGTTTAGTGTAGAATATTATTTTATTCCTATTGATAATTTTTCCGAATTCTAGTTTAACTAAAAATATCTAAGATAAATATTATATTAACATAACGTTAAGGCGTAAATATTCTTAGAAATACTGCTTATGTCACATTGATGATTGTAATACATTTATCAAACATCTGTATCCTGTCTTTGAATTTTAACATTAGCGAAATGGGTGTAACAATAATATGTAACTAATGTGAATGACGTGAGTGCTTTAGTTTATTTGTTTTTTCCTGTTCACGCTCAGTTGATTACTTAACATAACATACTATATATGCTCCTATGATTACTTATACTTACGTTACGGATATGCTTCTGATAATAGTTCTTAACGGCAAGACTGTTTCTTTAAAAATGCCGTAATAACAATAATAATAATAATTATTATTTTTGTCATCATTACTGCTCTAGTTAAGTTAATTCTAGAAAAAAATAAAATGTGACGTGTAACTTTCAGGAAGTTCTTCATTAAAGGAAAAAAATCGTTTTGCTTTCTTGTTTCTGATTACAGCTAATATGAAGAATGTTTGTTTTCTAGAAAAGTAACTTTCAACTAAATCGTGTATTTTTCCTATTTTTTTCAAATCATTAAACTTTTCAGTTTATGAAGCTCAAAATATATTGTAAAAAATTAATTAATAACATTATTATGTTTTCTTGAAACAATTGGATCAGTATTGTAGGGTGTACATTTGGATGCAAATCAACGTAAATCAAATAAAATTACATTAGAGCATTCGCTAAAAAAACTGACAGCATATATTTCTATACTACGATTACAAAGATGTTGTTAACAGTCTTATTTCCTTAGGGATTCTGACAGTAGCTGCATCCTCAATTCTCTTCTGTATATACTGAAACCTATTTTCTTATTTGCTGGTGTCAAAATCTGAGGGGAAATCCTTTCAATATAAATATTGTTCTGGTTTTTTTTGTAATAAATTTTACAGTAGTAACGCTGATGAAAAAATTATAGATTTTACTGTTTTCTATAATTTAAATTCTTCGATAAGTTCTCTTAATATTATTTATTAATTTTTTTAAATTGATTTTTCAAATTGATTTTCTATATTAAATTCGGCTCCCGGATTCTCTTCATATTAATTCTTTATGGATTTTATTCAAGTGTATTATGAGATTCTCTTGAAAATGTCTGCTTGACTGAGTTTTCATTTGTATATAATGGGATAGCTAAAGCAATCGATAAATCCAATTTTTATTTTGGAATTTAAATTATGAAATAGATCAAAAGAAATGTATATCTACGTTAAGTGGAAATATTTAGCCGACGTATTTTTATGTGTTGCTAAACATCAATCACAATAGTTGATAAAACACTTAGTTCTTCTGCTAAAATACATGGTAACATTTTTATTGTAAGGGTTGCTTAGCTATTTATAAATTTGTAATTTTTTATATGAAGTTTGCATGATTTAATCTTTCTTTTAATTTAAACTCGAAGAAAAAAGCAAGTTTTTTCAAGGCTAAATATATATATCGTTGTAATAGTATTGAATATATAAGCGTATTTATGCAACACTATTTTTTTCAATAATTGAAATAATAATAATTTCAGTTATTAGTGAAAACTACCACAAAATTGGCAGACTGCATAATTTTTTCAGAGTAAATTTATTAATTTTAGCCATCTCAGCTACCCTTTATAACAGCCAACGTATTTGCTTAAAAAAATATGACCCAAACACTATAATTGGTTTACATCCTCGCAAATCAAAAACCAGTTAAAAAATAAAACAATAAAAATTCACATTCATCCTTGCATACCACAGATTCCACTTAAGTTTCACCACCCCAACATGGAATCCTAGTAATCCAATACTGATTCGTTCACATAAATCAGATTACTCGATAAGTAACCAATAAGGATACCGCATTGTCCTAATTAATCACATGTACGAATACGATTGACCAATCAAAAACACAATATTTTACAGCAATCACAGCAGTGAAAGGAATTGAGAATTAATAATGCAGTTAATACCACATAAACCGCTGTTTTGCACCGAATCATAAGGTGTGAATAAATCTCACCAATTGCAGCACAACAAATTTCGACCGATAAAAATATGGAATATTCCTGGAGGCTGTTAACATTATATCCAATCTATCAAAAATCCTTATATTTTATCAGTCGCAAAGGAACTATTTAGACAATAGTAAGCTTTGACCAAACACAATACAGGGAATTTTTATCATTATCATTATGACATATGATAAGATTAACAAAATTATTTTTACGGCCACAGTTAATCAGTCATATTTGTAATTCAATATCTGTATATAAAACGCGGTGTATACATATATTCTAAGATTCCAATTTAATGCATGAAACGATGTACTTCTATGAATTTTGTACTTTCTGAAAGGTACTTGATAAATTAACATATTAGCAACTTAATTTTTATTTACTTTTATAAGTAATTGGAATATACTTAGCATTCGGAAGAATATGAAATTTAGTTTATAGGAATCGGAGATTAGTTTTTTTGAATTTATGCCCTTTTCTCTTGTTGGTGTTAACGAGTTGCAAAACCTTAACGACATATATCCGTGTTTAATTTGTATCGTACAACAGAAAGTTAGGTTGATCGACGATACACGAGTTCAGTGATAGAAGAGCCTAAAATTTTCAGATGTTACAAATTGAAACGAGGTAGTATATTATGTTAAATGGAGCCTATATATTTGCAGTACTTGAGGTGATACGTAAATGATTACAATTCTTCGAACATACTTCAGTATAATTTTTCTTTATGAGTACAACTGAAAAAAAAACCAAAACAACGAAGAGTTTTTAATTCTCTTACAAGTATATGGACAACGTACAAATAACTACTCTCACATCCTATTTGTCACTCAAGAACTTACTCCCAATCACTTTCATTTTCTCTTTAGCTCTGCCGCTTACTCTTTGAAACTTACATACTATACCGTTTTTGCACTTGCAAGCGCGTGCTCAAGCGCTCACTAACACATACCTACCCGTACTATTAGCATGAGAGGACTTCGTTAATTTTGAAACATCTTAGCTGTTTTTCTGAAACGAAAATTGAACTGATCTTTTTAAACTTTATAATCTCTATATAAACTTACAAAATTTATTTTTGCTTAAATAAGAGGAAAATTGTTAAAATTTTAAGTGTTTTTCGGAAATTAATTAAAATAACGTATCTAGAAGAGTATATACTGACACGTGTAACATGAAAATATATATGACAAGTAAAAATTTAGCAATCTTTAATATATAAACACGAATCAATTCCTTTTGAAATCAATAGGCATTCAAATAAAAGTTCAAAATTATATCAACACTGTCAGAAGTTTTTAATAGTATCGTTTAATTTTTTGCAGTTTTTACTGAAGAATCATTAGAAGTTTGAATTTTTAAATGGAAATTTTTCGTTCAGGCCTCAAACACAACTAGACTGAGTGTTTACTAATCTCGATACGTTTATAATTCGGGACCGTCATGATTATGATGTACTCTTACTCGGTGATAAGTCTGTAACAATTCAAATATAATAACCTGATTATCTTATTAGCAAAAATGCTGTATAACTTTTAGAAAATTGTTTCCGACTTTCGTTTTCCCAGTATAATAAATCATTTTAACATAGGAATTTGAATAGAAATGTGTGGATTTCAGACTGCATTAGAATGTTAGTTTCATTTTTTTTTAGTGCCTAGTATGAAATCATAATGTATCGTTTGTAGGTAAATTTTCGAAATTAAAGCGAAATTAATGCTTGATATTTATGTTTTTTTGCGGTAAAAATTTATTTTAAATATCAATTTCTACGATTATCGAATTTAGGATTTGCTCGTTTTGTTTTACTCTTTCAATCGTCTACTTGACGGATGTCAGTTTATAAATATTCAGTGAGAGCCGGCAAAAGAAGAGCAGCAATTTTAAAAACATGACGCAAAATAAATTTAATTTTTATTACATCGTATCTGTTTTTGAATGTGTGGTTACAATGTCTTCAACATCAATTGTTCCCTTGAAAAATAATTCTTCTTTGAGATTCTCTAAAACTGAATGAATTAATCTGAAAGTATTGAAAGTATACGCAACAATTAAATTTGATATATGAAAGCGTGAAACAATTCCAGAATTTTAACCAATTATAGTGTTACTATGACAAATAAATATATTATCGTATGAATTGTTTTCAAAATTTGGCTACAAAGAAGACAAACGGCATAGTTTTTAAGCCTACGAATATAATTCTCTTTTTCTTATACTCGTAAATCCGCTGAAAGCGAAAGTAATCTATACTACCCAAATTTGAACAAATGATAAAATGCTAAACATTCTATTTAATAAACTTAATTCGGTAAACTTAATATTTAGAGCGTAGTTAATGATTAAACAAATTTAAGAGCTGCTATTTTGGAAGTTTCAAAGTTAACATTTTTAAATTATTTATTTGGTGTTAAATGTTATTGGGAACATTCATTACATTTCAATTCATTCTTAAGAAAAGCACAAAACTGGTGGACAGAGGAAAAATGAAGCAAATCAAGGATTTGTGAGGGAAAAATTTATTTAATTTATTGTCCTAAATAGTAAAATTATTATTTTATTTATTTAATAAAAATATTTTATTTATTTAATAAAAATATTTTATTTATTTAATAAAAATATAAATATGCTTCAATTTATCTTTGGAGTGCAAGATTTTGTTTAGGTGTAGTCTACCTTTGCCGGCCTCCGTGGTGGGAGTGATAGCGTCTCGGCCTTTCATCCGGAGTCCCGGGTTCGAATCCCAGTCAGGCATAGCATTTTCACATTTTGCAAAAATTTTCATTCATCTCATCCTCTGAAGCAATACCTAACGGTGGTCTCGAAGGTTAAAATAAAAAAAGACACAAGATGTAGTCTACCCGAATTGGTTGTAGTCATAAAATCAAGATACTCCCATTCCTCTTCTAAGCTTAAAATTGAAAATCATAATCAGACAATGGTTACTCATTACTATTTTAACCACTATTACTATATTATAATTATTTTTCTATGGTTGCCTAACACTGCATAACTATTAACTCTCCGTTTGAGAGTAATTGTGATAAATTATATATTCGTTTAATCTGTCGATTATGTTTTAAACAAGCTCAAACCCTATTTCTCTTTTTCCCTTTATACGACAATAAACAATTCTGGTACAAACACATAAATATATCCTATTATGCCAATGTAATCTTTAATTTTATTAGTACAGAAACGTTCCTTTTTTATGAGAAGTTGATTTATTTATTTTTTATGTTTTAATGCATTGAACTGGAAATGATTGAGACAATTTGAAGTGATATACTGTAGAGTATCTATAGTTAGTTCTATAGTAAGTATAGTATATATAGAGTATCTATATATAAATGAGTACTATAGAGTATACTATTAAAGAATGGAAGAAGATGAGAGAGTGGATGGTTATGTGTATCTGTACGTGATTGGGTGAGAATGGTTGAGGGCGTAAGATGAAAAAAGTTTTTTTTCAAACAGAAAAATTAAATGTGAGCAATATACGTATTTGTCATCATTAAAAACGTTTTAACGTAGGCATGACTCTACCTAATTAATTATAATATACCTTTGTGATAACTTTTTTTATTGAAATTGACTTAATTTCTGTTACACGTTCTTTATAATATTTTATATTTTGATGGTGTTTTTTCATCTATCAACCTTACAAAAGAAATTATATAAAGAGAATCAATACTTCACATGTACTCGATCCCTCTTCAATCATACAAATCCTCGTTTTGTTGAAATTCACTTCCGAATATAGAACGTATGTCGAAGAAATGTCATTTCTTTCGTTTTTTGTCATTTTTGAGATTGAACAAAGCGATGTTTTTTATTATAACCAAATAGTAAAATAAGTAAGTAGATGAAAAAAAGGAATTGTCTTTCGAATCTGATTCTACATTTATACTAGGGTTTTTATTAGTTAATCTTATTTTTTGTTTGTATTTTTACTGCATTAGAGAGGGTTTTCTTTGTAAATTAAGTTTCAATTTTCGTCGTTAATATAGCAGTTGTATTATAATACCTGACTTGTGTTAAAGCATATTATTTAAATAGAATAATTAAAAATATCCAATGAAATATATTTAAAGTTTATTGTAAATTCAACGGTCGTTAATAAAGGAAATGTTTCGATTTTCAATCAAGTTTTTCGAGATATCACAGAGCAAATGCTATTTAAATTATTTAGTGGTCCAAAAGTAAAGCAGGATTTAAATTAAACCCGCCGGGTTGGTCTAGTGGTTAACGCGTCTCCCAAATCAGCTGATTTGGAAGTCGAGAGTTCCAGCGTTCAAGTCCTAGTAAAGCCAGTTATTTTTACACGTATTTGAATACTAAATCGTGGATACCGGTGTTCTTTAGTGGTTGGGTTTCAATTAACCACACATCTCAGGAATGGTCGAACTGAGAATGTACAAGACTACACTTCATTTACACTCATACATATCATCCTCATTCATCCTCTGAAGAATTATCTAAACGGTAGTTACCGGAGGCTAAACAGGAAAAAGAAAGAAAAGGATTTAAATTAAAAAATTTACCTTTATTTATGCATAAACTGGCAAATTTGTAAATTTATTAATTTCTATTTGTAATTTATTATTTTTATTAGTAAATTTGCAGATTTTAAAGAGTAAACAATCCAAATAAATAAGGAAAATAATAACCGGCAAATGTTCTCCACGTCTCATCTGACATTCGTGCAATATTTTGAAAAAAATTACAACCACATATTCCCACACTTGTGGCTCAATTCTTGCGATAACACGTCGGATTTCTTTTCTAAATCCGGGAACGGTTTGTTTACGTTTGCTATACAACTTGGACTTTACAAATATCCAGAGATAAAAGACGTATGGTGTAAGATCGCATGACCTGGTGGCCAATTGTGATAACTGTTGTGCTAAATCATACGCCCATGAAAATTCTGCTACAACTCAATAGTTTCGCTTGCCGCATAACATGTGGCGCCATCCTGGTAAAAAAACTTATCATCAAAGTCATAGTTTATGGCTTCAAACTGAGGTCTCTTAAATACTGTTGCCATCTCGTGTTAACGTACACCGTTATCAATTTCAGCACAAAACTCTCAGTTTTTGTAATTGTTTTACTGTTAATTATGGGCTCTTGTATCGTGTATTTCTCCATCATGACTAACTCACTACTAACTGGAATGTGATTACTACTACTACACATGTTCTTCAGAGAATGTTGCCAACCCAACGGGAAAAAATAACGTGCATTTTAAATCCCGAATTAATTTTATGACATTCTTGTTTTAAAAAAAATGGACTTTACAAAAATATACTTCTTCGCATTATTTTAGTATGCCAGTAAATCTATAAGTCTAGTATAAGGTCTCTTCACTTCCGTTTCCAAAAAAAAAAGATTAATAAAATATTTCAAAAGCATTCTTACATTTATAAGATGGTAAAAAACTTTTAACAAAAATTAAATGAAATTAAAAGTTTACCTTCATTATAAAGGGAATATTGTGGAATATAATGTAGATTCTGTAGTCATTACAGACGTAGCGTTAACTATAGAAGATGTAGAGTCCGGATGTATTACTGCTGGTATATACAAATAAAGATTAATTTTTTTATTCTTTCAAGTAAGACAATAGAATTTATTAATTAATTTCACGTATCATTAATTGTAGGCTTTAACTCAACGTATTTACTCATTACGGTTATAATCACGATTATTACTATTATTGTTTTGATACTTGAAATATTAATGAGTAATAAAAAAATAAATGTGCTTTAATTAGTATAAAACATTGTTATATCTCTGCGCCTTGTTAGAATATTTCAAACTTATTTATTCTGTACATTTATTCGCGAACCAGCATGCCAAAAACTTTTTCTTAACTTTTTCTTTCTTCCACTCGATTACGGAATTGATTCACGCACATTCGTATACCATTACTAGCTAATTAACCACTCTTCGCACGAGAAACTACTCAATTTTAAAGCATAGAAATTCTTTTTTTAACATACAGTGACTGTTACGAAAAATTAATTTTTGCTTACTCTTTCTAAATATTCTTATATTGTAAAAAGCCCACATGAGATCTTTTTTGGAAAGTTGGAGAATTAATTTAGTCGATATATATACACGAGTTATTTGCGGAATATTAGGTTTCAACATTTCCAAAAGTCTAAAAATGTATATTTTTTAATGAAAATTAAAATTTATATGAAATTATTAATTATATGAAATATTTATTTCAAAAGTATACCACTTTTTTTCTGTGAATCGGTTCCAAGCATTTGGTCAGCCGGTGTATCAACGTTCCTATTCCTGTGTCACACGTCCCTGCCATCATCTCCTTTAACCATTCGCACTCGTCATTCTTTATCTTTTCGTCAGTTGAAAAGCGTTTTCTGCACATATGATCTTTCAAAGGATGTAAAGAAAAAGATCGCTTGGTGCCAGGTCAACACTATGGGCAGAATGGTTCAGAATATCCCATCAAAACTGTTGATGAGATTGACCGTTTTGTGTGCGATGTGGGGCCGAGAGTTATCGTACAAGAAACACACTCCCTTTGTCAGCTGCCTTCCAGACGAAGCTTTCAGAGAGTCTCGCAGTATATATCGGGGTTTATGGATTGACCTGGAATCAAAAAACGATAAATAAGGTTCCTTTTCAATCCAAGAAAAATTGTCGCCATGATTTTTTTTGTCAGACTGTTGCGTTTTGAATTTTGTTTTCCCTTTAAGGGGGTTCTTAATAAAAATAATCTTTCCTAAAGATAGATATTTAAGCCAAAGATTTAACTTTTAGCTGTTGGGAAATGGGAGAATTAGTGATAAGTAATATATATAGTATATATAATATAATAATATATATAATATAATATAATAATAATATAATATATATAATAGTATAGTATATATAAGTAGTATATATTAGTGTATGTAATATATATATCATACACAGCGGAACAAATGTAAAAACAAGAGGATGTTACAAAAAAATAGCGACTTTACTATTTATTAAAAAAAAGACCGAAATTCCTAGCAGTTTTAACAGAAATTCTTCTTTTCTTTCGTAAATATTTAACATACCGATTTTAATTTAAATTATGAAACTATGCAGTACCGTAAGAATGAAATGAAATCAAGTTTATTATTTTTTTAATTCTTAAAAGAGTATATGACCCTGAAAGTTTCTTCATTTTGTCATTATAGATTATTATGGAATGACTGTATTGGTCAGTTCAGTTCAGGCTTGGAACGCATTTGTTCGCAATGTAACATCATAAACATCAACAACCATTTATCTTATTTTTAAATTCAAGTACGGTGTAATATCTATCTTCTTTTTCTTTTTTTTTTGTTTAACCTCCTGGACCACCGTTATGTCTTGCTTCAGAAGATGAGCTGAATGATTTGTAGCGTGTGCGAAAATGCCGTGTGTGACCGGGATTTGAACCCGGGACCTCCGGATGAATTTATTAATCTCTATCTATCGGAAGTCAATCTATTTTATAATTCAAATGTATTTGCTAAATTGATTCATAAAGAAAATCACTGCGTGTAGGCTTTCTAAACATTCTTCTTATTTATATGTTGCGGAAAGAAATATCAATTAACCTTAAAATATGCTTTTTAAAATCATTTAAAGAACTGGCATTAGGTACGATATATTAGCCACGTAAATGATTATGGCAAGATTTGTACATCATTTTTAATTTAAATTATGGAACTGTGAAAGTACAGTAAGAGTTTTATTAAAATCTTGTGAGAAATTATTCAACCTTTACTCGATTCGAAATAACAAGCTCTACCTTATTAAATGTATCATTCAAAATATATAAATGTATTTGAAATCTTATTTTTATATATAATTTCGTAAGTAAGCGACATGCCATTGATTATAATGTAGGAGAAAGAAGAAAGACCTACATAATTTTACATAACTGCTTCAGATTTCTTCAAATAAATTAAACTAAAAACAGTTAACAGTGAGGTATAATAAAACGGTATAATAAAATTAAATAAATTAATTTTTTTTAAATTTTGATCTCTTCTTTATCAAATCGTAATTAAAAAAAGCAAAAACGATTATTTTAATTTTAATTTTAAGAACCATTTTTTATAACGTTTAAAAAGATTGTTTTTTAAATTAAGTTTAACTTTGTGAACTTCATATCTTAGAGCGACTTGAAGATGGCAGCGATGAAGAGAAAATACTTTGACAAGGGATCTAGTTTAGAAGTTGTTGTTAATGCAAATTTTATTTCATATCTTTTTTCTCTAATTGGAAAAGAAGAAAATTTTCACGAACCGTTACATAAAAGTTTACCTTAAATGTTGAATTAGATAACCATTTTAACCATTTCAATGCTAAACCAAACAATTATCATCAGAATATTTTGAGATAGTAGTATAAATAAAAAAATACGAATAATTAATGTAATAAATAAATATATTCATAAAAACAATTCTTGTACAACTTTGAAAGAGATTTATAATAACGATTATAGAATAAAAATAAGAAATAGAAATAGTGTAAATCTTTGCGAGCAATGATTAGTAGATAGTTAAGCAGTCTGTATTGAAGTTTGGGCTGACCTAAAACTACAACATTTTTTGCAGTTTTACCCTTTATTCTATTAACACCATTAAAAATAGTCGTTTAATAGTGTTTCATGATGAATTAATTTTTTTCTAATGAATTAATTCACCATAGAAGTTTATACTTAAGAATATGGAAAATGGTGATTTTTATAGCGTATGAAAAATGCAATGGTTGACCGCGATTTGAACCCAGGAGTTTCGGGTGAGAAGCTGAGACGCTATTACTCCTCCACGGAGATTGGTGGAGTGGTAATAAATAAATATTTGGCGGATTATTTGTTAATTTTTATTATCTCTTCCTTGTCTTTTTTGATTGTTTTTTTTTTGGAATGTATATATAAGTAATATTTTATTATTTATAATGGTCATTAACTATTATCCATAATAGTCAACTAATGTTAGACTTCCAGGAAATAATCTTGTAAGCGTTTTTGTTTTTATCGAATTTTTCTCCAATTATCCATTTATCAAAGGATTTTTTACATTTTATATATTTAAAAAAAAACATTTACATGAAATTTCGGTAGGTCTTAAAAACGCCACGCATATCTAAAACAAAATAGCATTCACAGTTATTTTACACTAAGCATATTAATATTAAGCAATTATGACCAAATCACAATGAAAAATATCTTCATGTCGTTCATTACGATTAAAAACTAAAATTTATTTAAAATTACTTTTACTAAAGATGTTTGGAAAAATTATTCTGAAATTTCTAAAAGAACCTTCTGTCCAAAATAATACGATTGATTTACTCATTCTGTATGGTAAAGAGAAGATTTCAGTTATATATATACACGAGTTGAATTGAAAAGTTTCTTAGTCTATAAATAAAAAAAATAAATAATAATGTAAAGGAATTGTTATAATGATTAAGGTATATTATATTTATTATTGCAATAATTAGGGGCATAATTGGCAGTCAATTATGTATTTTATTTAAACGTACATAAGTGTAATGTTTGAAGATAGTATTTTATTCAGGGCTTGATAACTTATATTGAGCAAAATTACATTGTTATATATGTATATGAACATAGCTATCTAGATTAGTTAATAAAAGATATCGATTTATCAGATGTTAATGATGATTGCTGTTGTTGACTGTGTTGATGATGATATCGATGACGAAGTACATTGTAGGTTGTCGTATAACGTTATATGTTTTGAAAAATGGGCTGTCATTCATTCACTATCAAGCCTGTCACCCTCAGGTTAAACTATGTGATGCTTCATTGTGACCATTATAGGAATCGTCTGATATTCAGTAAACATTCAAAATTTTATCATATATATATTTTATAAATACTCTGTAATCCTTTTGCCAGAATCCAAAATAATGGATTTCATATTAAACATACGTATTAAATTTGAGTGATGAATAGACCAACTCGCTTCTTTTTTATTCATTAAAAATCGATTTTGCGTTGCAATAAATAAATGATTTAAAATATTTCTTACCTTGAATGGATAAATGTGTGTTGATATATGAACGCAAATACCATATACTATACTATCTAATAGCATACCATATACTATTGAAGAGCAACCTCATAACACTTACATTGTTATGCATTTAATACGAATAAAGTAGAAACCTGCGCCAAGAACCTGCAGATCACTCTAGAATATTGCACAGGTACCCACATCCTTAGAATGTCCCTTATAAGTAAAATTCCTCAATTGGGGAAGAAGAAATAAAGATTAAAATAAAGGAGAATATATTGAGAAAAGATTAGTAAAACAAACGCGCCCAAATGTTTACTGCAACGCCACCTCCAGGCAGAAGAGTCCCCTCGTGCCAAAAAATCCTCGGGTGGTCGATCATTTATATTCAGAATTGATCATTCACAATGTCCGACAAATATTCTTGTATGTCACCATAAAATTTAATTTTTCTTTATTACTGAATTTTTTCATCATCCATGTTAACGATGGATTAGGTCTGCAGGGTTGTTCTGCGACTACAAAGATTGTAAAATAACATCATCAGCTAAATTAATTCATCTTTCCACAGATTTTTTCGGCGGCCATTATGTCGTGTATGTTGAATTCCTAATTTGGCTTTGTTACACTAATCTGCATCGCTTGACCGATGTACTGCTTCTTCTAATCTTCTCTGAATTCATAGAATTAGTTCTTATATTCTTGAAACTTTTAATTCTTACTAAATAAATTTACTTCTGGTAGAGAAGAAAATAATACTCCACAACATTCCGTAAAATTTTTATTTCTGCCGTTTCTACCCGTCTTGGTAATAATGAAATATTTAACACTGACTCTGATCTAATAAGTATTACTCATAAAGCCATAATAAAAATATTTTACTCGTTTAGCGAATGTTAAAGCATAGCAATTGTCAGTCATAGTTCGTCAGCTGTTTCCTTACTGCATTAGTAAACTCTTGAATTCAAACTAGTTAAATCAAATAAGGTTTTTTTAAAGAACGGAAGTAACATATTTTCCAAGAATAGAATATGGTTTATTAACTTGATGTATGTTTGTTACCTTCTTTGTTTGTCACTCTTCCCGTCCTTATTCATTTTACATTTATTTGTATTTAAGTCTCTTTGTATTTGTATTGAAGTTTTTGTACCTAAAATTTATAAATTATATTTTTATATGCTTTTATTTAACTACTTTAGTTATAATCAAATCTTACAACTCCTATATCTTTTGATCTATCGTGTGAAAATCAATGAAATTTGGTACATGTATGTAACTTCGATGACAATACAGCAATACAGTGTTCGAATTTAATAAGACCCACCCCCACGCCCGCACGCGATACCCCTACGCTAAATTCATGCATTTAGTTGAAAATTTTCATTTCTCATGAACTTTTTAGTCTTAATAAACAAACAAACTTGAACAAACAATAATATTCAGATATAAATATTATTAAGAATATTTTTTTTGGATGTAAAAAGTTTATTGTTCATTAAGACTAAAAAGTAAAAAATACAAAAAAAATAAAAAAAATTACAAAAATATATTTGATTACATATAAAAAATTATTTGTTAAAAAACTTTTATTTAACTAATATTAATATTAACATTAATAAAAAAAGGAAACATATTAGAAAAACCCTCTAAAAAGTAAAAAATAAGAATTAGATCAATATAGAATTTAAAAAAAAAAATATATAATGTATTAACAAATATAAAAATTCATAAATTATATAAAATCTAATAAATAACCAATAAACAAAAAATAAATAAATGTAATAATTATTAAATTTTTAAATTTAAAGTAATGAAATTATTTAGTTAAATAAAAGAGTGGCTCAGTTTTTACAACAATCTTTTCGAATAAGTATTTATAGACATTTGCTGTATTTCAAAATATATTTTTTGTTTAATGAGGCTGTTTAGTATATGTATATACTTTATTTATCTGTAATAAAATAACTCAAGTTTTAATTCTTTGGTGGTTCAAATTTGCACCGAGATGACCTTTAAGGGTTAATAAGATTAAAACTAAAAATTAAATTTAGAAATTTTGCACAAAGTTATTACATTTTGACGGTAATCTGAAAAATTATTAATTATTATTATTATAATTGTAATCGTAATTATGAATTCAATAAATAAAAATTCATAATTAATTAAAATGAAACTTTCAGCGGAAAGAGTGCGTTCAATTTGGCTTAGATTACAAGCAGAATTCGAAGATGAACTTCAATTATGTGAGAACACGTACAAAGAAAGCGAGTGGGTGCATTTTCCCAGATTGTTACTTGTAGCTAGTCAGTCTCAACTGGAGAGGTTCCAGCAGACCTTTACGCCTCTTCGCGTCGTTATTGAAATTGAAAATGAAGATTAATTGTTGTAATAATAAATGATGTGTTGTTCTAAACAAACTATAAAAACTGCGCCACGCTTTTATTTAACTAAATATTTTCATTACTTTTAATTTTAAAATTTAATAATTGTTACATTTATTTATTGATTATTTATTAGTTATTTATATAATTTATTTTTTACTTTTCAGTGCATTTTTATATTTGTTAATATATTATATCGTTTTTTTAAATTCTCAATTTGATTTAATTCTTACTTTCACTTTTTAGAGGATTTTTCTAATTTGTTTCCTTTTTTATTAATGTTAATATTAATATTAGTTAAATGTAAGCATTTTTAAGAAATAATTTTTTATATGTAATCAAATATTTTTTTTTGTAATTTTTTTTATTTAGTTGTTTATCATTATTATATTTATCTTTAGTAAACGTTTATTTTCACATATATATAGTCTTTGAAATTTTCTTGTCATATTAACTGGTTTATATGTTAGTATGTATGGTTTATATGTTTATATGTAAGTAACCTGCGCATTGGGTTAATGATCTTACCCAATACCCAAAATTTCGTTTATTAGTTGAAATTCTAAAAAATGACGTCTTACATTTTGCTGATTATTTTCAATCTGAATAAAGTTCTTATGGATTCAAGGAGCTGAAGAGCCCCATGAATCAGTTAAATACTTGAGAAAACACCTTGTACCAAAACACAAAACCACCTGTAGAACTTGCCTTATATTTGTGTGTTTTTTGGTTGTGGGTGTGTGTGTGTGTGTGTGCGTTCAAATGTGTGTATATATGCGTATCTGAATAAATGTATGCCAATTTGAGGCTTAATAACCTTGAAACGAGTTAACACGAATCCTGAAAATTTAACTCTGTAAAATTTAACACTGTATTTAAGGAAATTTTTACTATTAATTTATGAACTCTATTGAATAAAGAGCAGGTAGCTAAGGTCAGTTGTGTATAAATAAGGTAATGGTGTGTACTATATCTAACAGGATAATGAATTTATAAAAATGTTTTCTCTTAATTAGTTATAGAAAACTTTATAAAAGTTTTGTTTGAAAAAAAATTTCATCAAACCTACAAGCATAAAATGTTGAATAATATTTCATTAGAATGTTGTAATAAACATATTTTATCCGTGTAGCCCTAATACATTTTTTACGTGATGAAAATGTGTAAATAAAATTCTTTTTAATTATGTAAAAAATGTATTAAACTTAGTTGAGTATCATTATATAATAACCTTTTTTCATTATTTATTAAATCAATTTATTAAACGTTTTTTAATTTAAGTTATTAATAAAAAAAATATATATTAAAAACCTGTATTTAATGGAAAATAGTTCCAAGAAAAGGATAATAAAAAGGTACAAGGAATTAAACAATTTCTAAAAATAAAATAATATTTTGAAAAAAGTTTACAAAGTTATATCAATAATCTAGTAATGTAACCCTTCTAAATGAATTAAATGATTATTTTGCTGATTTTTAATTTAGTTTGTAAACTGCTCTTATTAAATAAATAATAAGTTAATTTTAAGTAAATAATAGTTATACTTGGACTGTAAAAATTTTTACAGGTTAATTTAAATCAAATTAATATATTTTTTGTTCAATTAAGGACTTTTATAAATAAGAAACAGAAAGGTTATTTAATTGGAATTTTTGACGTGCAGTTTACTGTTTCATTATTTTAAATTTGTATTATTCATACAACCAATAGTGTAGTTCTGTATTATAATTTGCATAAAACGAAAAATACCATCCCAGGCATCCAGCGCGGTTTCATTTCTGTAATGATGAGAAGGGTAAATTTAAGTTTCGCACGCACGTACCTCGTACAAGTATCTTAACAGATTATAGTCACGCATCACATTATGTGCCATTATAAAAAGCCTAATACTGTGTGAAATATCATCAGCAATAAAAGTTACATTTTATACATTATTGCTATAAAAATAGTTCTAATTCACGAATGGTTGCAGTATATCAATGATGATGATTTATTTTCATGTTTTACTGAAGTATATATTTTTTTATATATATTTTCTTTTTGTATATATTTTTTTTCTTTCTCAGTAAAGTTACGGGTTAGATCTCAAATATTTTTGCTAGAAATAATAATATAAATAAATTAATGATATTAATATTAGTATTGTATTAATTAATAATATAATATAAGGTATAAATTTGATCATAATTATCGGATTTAAATGTAAAAGAAACAAAAAATTCCACATGACTATAAAAAGAGAAGTTTTGTTATCCTCAAGCGTTAAATTGTATGAAACATTCTACTTTTATGAATTTTCAGTACGGTTGATTTTAGTATATAAAGGAAGTATATCTGCATAAGAGCAACCCTTTTAAATACTGTTTATTTTTTAAGAGATATTATTTTTATTCTATTGATTTGCTTGTATTAGTATTGGCGATGTTAATATTATATTTATATTACTATTAGTATTTTGTATTTAGTTATTAATATGTTACAGATATTTTTTGATGTAAGGTTGGGTGAGAGCTAAATATAAGCAAACTCCTTTATATTTCAGACATTGGCTTGTCCATCCATTTTTCCCCTTGATTTTAGTCTTGGGTAAGTGTTGTCTGGATTTTAGTGTTGTGTTAATCTTGTGTAAGATAGAGCTAAACAACGTTTGTTTCAAATTTTTAATGTAGATTTTACGCCTAAAAAAATATTTTTCATTCAATTTTGCAAATATCACTGACGCGGTTGTGATTAAATACAAACGTTTTCGTAAGAGGCCTACCGATTGCGTTATGCGTACTAAATTCACAATCAAAACATGTAGAGTATGAAGGTAAGGATTTTCTTGAATGTATTGTGTCAGATAACGAGTTAAAATTTCATTATAGAGGAAAAGTTAACACACGTAATGTACTTATCTGTCAGAAAATTCCCATGTATTTTTATTATGTGAAGAGGGGATTCTCCATTGTTAAATGTATTCTGTGCGTTATCCTGTCGGTAATTTTACGAGCCATTCTTTTTCGTTGAAGAAAGCGTACCGTTACAGTAGTTCTTATTTGGATATGCTGTGTACATTTCTCAACTGTTGGATGGATCAGGGAATTTGGCATCAAGATGATGTACCTTCTTGCTGTTATAATTCTGCACAGGATCGTTCTCCATGGAGTCGATGAGAGAGCTTCAGAACTTGTTTGCGGTAGCTTCCAAGATCATCCGATCTGTCTTCATTTGAATTTTTCTTTCGGGGTTTTATAAAGGGTGTTGTGTATGTCTCTCCGCTACCAACTGATCTATCCGATTTGAGGGGAAAAAATTGAAACTGCATTCATTACTCCAGACATTTCGGTTAAAGTATGGAATGAGCTCTCGCATTTATTTGTGTTGTGGCGCATGATGAAAGGTGCTTACATTAAACACTTATAAGGAAACATTGTAAGAGTTACTTTTTCATTTCATTTGGCTTTTATAACTTTATGTCAAAGATAAAAATCAATGAGAATTTGTTGCTAGGAGAAAAATTAAATTGAAAATAAATAAAAGTAAGAAAAATGTAACGAATTGTGACAGATAGAAGATAATGAGAGATTATATAATTATAGAATATATGTATGGATTAACATAGTTTAAAAAAATAATGATAATAAGAGTAGTAATAGAATGTTTTTTATTTAGGAAATAAAATTACAAAGGTAGACGAAGTTAGGTAATGACCAAACTTAGTTTTACACTTGCCAACACTTGTAAGAAATTCTTTCAAGCAGTCTGTTAGTATCAAATAAAAGTATAATGAAAGATATCCTTAAAAAGTATTTGTATGATGTGTAATGCTTTATAGTAGAAAAACATGGACACTGGAAACATAAGAAGAATACGGGACTTTGAAATGTGTCATCGTAGGCAGATGTTGAATATTAATTATTAGGTTGTTAAATACAAAACGAAGAGATATTTAGACAAATAGGAGTGGAAAAAAAAAGGTTGTGAGAGACTTTTGTATAGATGAACCTAGGTTGTTGGGTCACATATGAGATATCGAAATTTAGTTAATTTGATAATAAAGGAAAACAAAATAGATGAAAACGTGTACTGGAAAACAAATCATTGTAGAGTAAGAAAACGATTAAAATTTATAAAACAGATAACCAATAAGGTAGGATGTATTAAGTATGTTTTGGTTAAAAAACAGGTTTTTCATTTATTTTCGCAAAGAAAAGAAACGAAGAATAGCATCACACTACTAAAAAAAAAGAAAAAGAGTAAACCCAGTAATTGGCCGGCCTCTGTGGCGCGAGTCGTGGCGTCTCGGCTTTTCATCCGATGGTCCCGGGTTGGAATCCCCCGGTCAGGCATGGAATTTTCACACTCGCTATAAATCATTCATCTCATCCTATGAATCAATACCTAACGATGGTCCCTGAGATAAAAAACACAAAAAAACAGATATTAGAAACAAATTAATTACATAAATTTTTAATTATGGTTTGCAACGTATGCAGTTTGAGGTGGGACGAGTTAAAAATATCTCTCCAGTTAAAAATGTATTTCTGTCTCAAGCTTGTGCTGCTTCCAACGAATGATACGAAGCAGGCTAAATTAAAATTTAGAATTACTATGAAGGAAGTCTTATCAGCGATAGACTTTTCTGTAATTAATTTATTTTTCAAGACTATATGTTGTATTTATACATAGTGGATGTAGAATGACATTTATACTAAAGCATTAATCATGCCCAAAAAAATTTTAATTAAATTATTTTTTAATAGCCTCATATCTGGAAACCTTGAAAATTTCAAATTGTCGAAAATGAATCATCCTAAATATAAAAGGTCGTAGAAAATATTAGAGATAAAAGCTTAAAATAAAGTTAAAACCATAAAGAGGGATATTACTTTTGTTGAATATGTTTGCGAGTTAATAGAAAACCGTAAAATATATAAAAAGTAAATGTTTTTTGATAGCGAGGTAAAGATCACATTTTCTTTTTTTAGTCAACTTTATAAACAAATTTAGCTGGTAATAGGATACGTTTTACATTCTTCATGTGTTCTCAAAATTTAATATGTTCCGTATTCAATGACTACAGGACTTCTTAAGATTTAAAGTAAAGTATACGCCTTTCATGTCAACAATTAACTTTAACACCACGCGTGTAGACCTCCTATTCGCTATCCATTTCACCTCTGTTTAGAAGAAGCTACAGAAAATGTGGGTCGGAGTTCATAGATCATAAAAGACTGACTGCAAAAATGTGTATGTGTTATTTAAAATGTATATGATGAGTACCTCACGTGTTAGTTCCCTCGTAAAATTTTATTGTTCTCATAAGTTCAGTTTTTATTTGTCCTGCTTATCATTTTTACTGTACTCTTATTTTTGTTTTTCTTTATCTTTGCTTGTTTACTTATATTTTCGTTGATGTGCGAGTACGTAGGCGATGAAAATTTATATTTGAGTATTATGAAAGAGGAAATGATGATAACCTCTGTAAATAGGCGAATAAATGAGGAATTTTGTTTAAAATCAACGGCTATCGGTTTTATAGTGAGGTATGATACTGAACCCGCATTTCGATTACTGAAAAAATAAAACACAAATATAAACAAATATTTGATTATGACCGAATTCATCAATGAAATATTTACTTTTTTTTGTTAACTTTACGATTCATTACAAGTTTATCTGCAGAATAGTTTTATTTTTCTCTTTTGATCAAATTACTGTTTCATTTATTTGTTTTTGGATTGTTTCTTTTTTTATAATTTATTTGTTAGCCTACCGGGCTGGTCTAATGATAAACTCATCATCGCAGATCAGCTGATTTTCGAAGTCGAAGGTTCTGAGTTTCAAATCCTAGTAAAAGTCAGTTACTTTTCTACGGATGTGAATACTAGACGGTGGAAACCGGTGTACTTTGGTGGTTGTGGTTCAGTTAACCACATTTCTCAGGAATGGTCAGCCAGAGTCTGTACAAGAATACACTTTATTTATATGTCATCCTCATCTCATTTGGCCGTGGTGTTTTCCTTCTTGTTTACTTATTGAACAGATTGCAACGTGCACATTAGGAAAATAAAAATTATTTAATTGTTGTATAAATTATCATCAGTAGGTATTGATAGAGTAGTATAAATAAGAAAATATAAATAAATAATTTAGAAACAATAATATACTTATACAACAATATTTGTATAATCTTGAAAGCGGTATTTATAATAGTGTTTATAGAATAAAAGTAAGAAGTAAAGATATTGCAAATCTTTGCGGCAATAATCGAGTAGAAGATCGGATAATGTGATTTGGATGTTGCTTTTAAAGTTAACTATGCTTTCGATTGGGCTTGCTTAAAACTAATACATTTGTTTTGTATTTTTTACCTTTATTGTATAAACTTTATTAAAAATCTCGTTTTATAGTGTTTTGTTAAGTATTGGTTTATTTATTATTTTTTCTTTCCATTTGTTTATACAGTTTTTTCGGAATATTAACGAATGTTTTATTACATATTTATAATGACCATTGTCAAATACTTGAATAGTTATTTCACTCTTGATCAAAACACTATTTTATTTATTTGTTTTTGGTTGTTTCTTTTTTTATAATTTATTTAATTAGATAAATTGTGTAATGTTAATAATTGTTTAAATTGCTTCATATAGCATTTTAATTAGTAAAGAACTAAATGTTAGTAACATTATCACATATTTGTTATGTAAAAGCTATGTCAGTCTGAAAACTATTATATAACGTAAAAAACTTACAAGATGTTAGAAAATTATTGAAAAATTAAGATGAGGGGGAAACAAACCGATTTTCTTTACATTTTTCTTTTATTTTCTTATGAATATTCCGGAAGTCTCCAGATATGCTATGGTGTTTTCTGGATTCGGAGCTCCGTCCCTTGTTCATATGAGTGAAGTATAGTTTTGTTCAGATTTTGGCCGACCATAACTGAGAGATTATTATATATATTATATTTTATACTTCATAAAACTTTTCCGGTTACTATTTTGGTTATCTTTAGATGTATGTACTGGGTCTACTGTTTTGCATTGAGGTTCCAGTTAAAGAAAATATATTTATTACAATTTAGTTAAAATGTGAGTTAAAACAGAATAACGTCATTGATACTATATATTCATTTATATTAAACTAGAATACGCTTGGACGATAAATTTGAGATTTAATAAATCAGTTCATAATAAGTTAAAATTAATCGCAAATAATATTTTAATCTACAATCTTTTCTCCGTTAACCGTTGATATTTCATTCTACAAAATGATCTTTCCGAAAATAAATAAAGACAACTTAAAATAAGAATTTTATTAATTACAATATAACATTTTTAATTTATAATCTTATTAAACTTCCAAATAATAAATTACAATAATATATTCTGTTAGCTAATAATTTTCCTCTCCAAATTAAAATTTTTAAGATGATTATTTCACAACATAAGCGCGTTAAGATTTTACAAGGGACTAGAAATAGAAAATGTGTGACGTAATAAAAGTACTCTGACATTCCTGACTGAGTTTCCAAACGGAACCGTTCTAGATAAAAGGCTAAGGCTCAATCTATACGTCGCATGGAGATTGGTGTGGCAATGTTTTAGCTATGATGCTACTACTTCTCCATGGAGATCGTTTTATTTATAGCTAGTTTTTCAGTTATGAGATATCTCTTATAGTAAAAAATTCTTACTTTTAAAAATTAAAGGAAATTGTTACTTTTATTTTCTTAGTTTATATGGTTAAAATCAACAATTGTTACATTGCGGACGAATTACTTTTCCATTAAACGAAAATTTCATTAAAATTAATTTCAAGAAAATGGTTATTTAGAACAGTATTACAAGTATGTTATTGTAAAATGTAATTACTATTACTTGGTATAATCTTCTGAAGCAGTTAACTTAAATAATTATTTTTTAATTTCACTTCATCCACGTCAAACAGTGGTTACTTTTAATTACTAAACACATTCTCTTATTAATGTAAGATGTAGTATAATTAACACAATATAACGTTGTTTTTATGAAAGATGTATGTATAAAGATGTGGATGTGTATTATATAATATATCTAGGTTGCTCTAATTGTTTTTGTATGTACTTATGATTTGGGTCTGTGTAGAGATCGATAATGTCTACTTTATCTTACAACGAAGAGTTTTCTTGCGTTCACTGCACCTTTGTTTGAAAATGCGTCCTTTGTCAGATTTTCAAACACCGCTAGGAGTTTAGTTTGTCTATACCTGGAACATCATTTGTGACTTTTTATTGGGGTTTGTTTAGGGGTATTTTTTCTAAATATCTATTTTTTATTATTCTGATTCCTTCATTATAAGAAGATTTTATTTTTTTATATTTGTTACAAAATTTTTATTATCTTCATGTTAGTGTGTTTGGGAATTTCTCACTTTTTTTTTGCTATCAGATAACTTAAACTTATGATTAAGATTAACTCTAATCTGCTTGTTATTAAATCCACCCGGAATTGGGTCACCACCTGGAACTGACTACAAAACTTTTTTGAAAACGTTTTGATGTAAAATGTTGGCCCTTAAATTAGATTTGGTTTGCAATTTCGAATAATGATTTTTGTGTTTTATTTTTTAATAACAGATAGAAAAAAGAAATCTTCAATTTAAATAAAATCAATGATGATATTTAGAATATGAACAACTGTATACGCGCATGAACATTCACACGGTTTTCCTCGCACTTTATTATTTAATAATGGGTGTGTATATTCAATTATAAGTACAACTGAATGTAAAATCATTCATCCTAAATAAATGATTTAACAAAATTTCATTTAATTGAAACGTATTGCGTTTTGATTGAATGAAAAATAGATGAAATAAATTAAGTATGACCAGTAAACAAATGAAATAACAGTTATGTAATCATTATATATTGGGAGGGAATCTGAACAAATTAAAATGATTTTGATTGGCCGAGGTAATAAATATTTTTTATCTTAGCTCAATACATTCTATTCTTTTTCCACAATGTGAGGTGTATCACAAATAAAAAAAAAGTATACTTTTCATTATATAAGATTTTTTCTTAGACTTACTTACTAACATTTCTTTCTACAATACGAGCTGAAAATTTACCCCTCGTCAACTGCTGTCTAGTTTGCTAGTCATTGTATTGTATTAGTCTGTTGCGTTTGCATTTTATAAACAAATATGTTCTGTTATTAGTAATTGCATGATGTGATATGGATAGATAGTACAACAAACCCGCTCACCAGTTCCGCTAAAGCCAGCCACACACTTCGGTTGACAAAAACAAAGGGCAAACCTTCAGCTCACTCAGAGTACCTTTAGAATATTTTCGGCTTTTCTATTTTACTTTAGATTCTTTTTTTTGTTGTAAATATGGCTAAAAAGCAGTTGAAAGAATTTTCTGAGCAATAATACTAAAGCAGTGTATTACGCCAGAGGTATTTTTATTGGATATTTTTATTTAGTTATTTTCTTTAGCGAAAGGTATCTTTATACTGGGTGATTTTTTCTTATTCATTACATCACGTATTACCTCATTCATTTTATGAACAAAACCAAATCTGTATTTTAGGTTGTATCAGTATGTTTGGTATAACTTGTTAGGTTTTTCAATAATTAATACTTATTGTGAATGAAACAGAGTGCCCAGATCGTCCTCCAACAGATCACAGTAAGGATGCAGTAATTTTATGGGTATCAGCAGGTTCACTTAACACTGTAGCTGTTTGGGAGGAATGATTATCCTATTCCATCTACATTGTAGGTAGACTACAAAAACATATATATAATAATTCTAAATGTATTTTTTTTTTAAGATTAATCTTTTCCCTCTTACTATAAAATAAAGATATTTCTTTATTTTATAAAAATATTTCTTTATTTCATTTTTTAAAATGAAAGAAATAATTAGTTCAAAATGGTAATCCATTAATTTTTCTTTATGTAATGTTTTGAGATTCTTCTGGGAAAAATAAAATTGTACAAAAATCTGAAATTTTGAGGTATGATTTAAACCACATCTCGAAAAATGTTAGATTTGAAATAAGGAAGTCTGGTTATTGACATTAGTGTATTACTGAGATTACTGTATTTAATTATGTTGCTTATATAATTGTATTTGTATATATATTTGTATTTAACTACTGTATTTAAAAAATAAGCTATTTTACCATCTTTTTGTTTATTAAGTCATATCATAGAACAAATTGTAATGGACCATAAATTTGGGTATTCAATTCTTTAAATTTATTCACTTTTTAAGGCTCTCAAGTTCAGATATGCAACAATGCTACTGGAGATTGCTTTCATATATAGGGGTGGGAATGAAATAATTCTTTTACTAAATATGTCTGTATGAGTGTATGCAAAATAATGAAATTGGATATTATTTTTCTTTAAAATAATAACCGATGCTTTTAAAAGTTTTTACAAATGTGACAAAGTAGTAGGTTCATTTATCTTTAATCCATGAAGAGGTTAAATTCAGAGGAAAAATTTCCAGCTACGTTGTCAGCTGTTTTGATTCGGTTTTTTGAGAAATGGATACTCAGTAAACATCTTGAAAAAATTAAATTTAAACTTACAAAAAAAACAATACCCGAAATAAAAATTATTTTAGTTTTACGTCTCTGTGCTCTCACTAGAATAAGAAGATGAATTATGATTTATATCTAATAACATGGTTTTTTTACTTAACAAAACTACAGTTAGCTTAGCTAACATCTTTCATTTAGCTAAAATTATCCCAATGTTTGAGATAAATCAAAAGTTTCATAACCTTTGATTAATTTAAAAAGCTACCTTCCTTACAACTTTTATTATTAAGAGAAAGATACAAAAAAAGTTTTTTTTTATTATGAAAACGTTTACATTTAAAATTTTTTGCAAACTTCGGAAAAATTATGTAAAACATTTTACGATATTTATGAATTTTATTTTACAATATTTAGTATTTAAAAAATGGTAATCTGCTACTAGATAAGTCACGTATTAGTGCTGTTGGATAATAAATCGTTAAACAATGACATTAAAAATCCCCTAAAAGGAATTTTTAAATAGACTAACATACAATTTTCATATGCTCAGAATATACTTTACATATTTTATGAATTATTGTGTAAATATACGCGTACTTTATATTTGATTTATTTACATAAGTATAAATATCATTTGACAGAAGTTTTAAGAGAAACGCGATTATAGTAATGTTGGTGTTGCCATTTTGGACGGTAACTATTTCTTCCTAAATTCTAAATAAAATAAGTGGAAGAAGTATTTCTTCGAATGATTAGTTCAATTGCAATGATTAATCGTAAAGATTTTTGATTGTAAAAGTTGCATTTTTATCACTCGACCGCTGCCAAACTCCTTTACTCTTTATTGGAGGATAGCCAATGACGTCAGTGTTCTTTGTTTTCTTATATTAGTCACATGAGTTCATACACCTCAATCCAATAACCCCAGTTCTCAAACGATTTAATTATAACATAAAGATTGAGTTTAGCAATTTAATAAATTCTACGTTGTAGTAATGAAGTAACTTATACTTATTTTTAATAAAAAGAAACAAATTTTATTATTTTTATTAAAAATCAAGTATTTTATTACAAGGGTAGAGTGTATTTTATGAAAAATCTTTCTACTGTATTGCCTAATAATCATGTGTCTGAAGAAGGGAGTCTAATCTAGGCACATAATGCAGTAAGATAACTGTGGGCTTTTTAAACACTTGATTTTTTTCTGCGATGAATGTTTCTTACCTTTGTATATCGCTTTTAGAGTAATAAACACTAGTATATAATCATTGTAACTATAACGAAGCATATAGTTATTTTTAATCATGTGTTCATTTATATGACAAAATAAATATCGTTATGTTCATTTTATTGTTTATAAATAATAAATGTAAAATCTTGCTAGATTATTTTATTGCAGTATATTGTATAAGTTTTCATAATTTATATTCTATTTTAATTTTTTTTTTCTTTTTTAAGGTAAAAGAATTATTTTTACCTTTAGTTAAATTTTTATTAACTTAAAAAATAGCAAACAACTATTATTTGTTTCGTAATATAATGCTATACAGTATTATATAGAAATATGATAAAAAGCAATTTACGCTAATTACTCTACAACTAAATGTGTCTAACGATAGTAAATTGGCTAAACAGTCAGCCAGTATCTCATGTTTGTAATGGAAAATCGTTGTGTAAAATTCAACAGTTCAGCTTTTTATTGCTCTCTTCTTCTTCTAATAGTAGAAAATGTACAATAAACCCGGTAAAAGATTATTTTATCTCTTCTTGCCCTACAAATAACTTGTAACTTTGTAGAAAGTTAACAACCATTTTACATGAAATGCAGTTTATTCTTCCGTTTACTGTAATATGTTTGGTCAAGCTCTGATTAGTGTTTATAACACCGATTAAGCTTTATTCTAAATCAAGTGACAAATAAAATTTTCTTTTTTTTTTCTTTTTTAATCACAGATTTGCAATACTATCGTTATTTATTAATGGATTATACGTTATAATAACTTTGAATTCAAAGTGCTATCCAGTTACTTTGAATATTTATGTTTTTATTCTTTTCTTTCATAAATTTCATAAAACCAACCTGAAATACTTTTAATCACGTTAAGTGTTTCTGTTACATTTTTCTGCTTCTAATTATAATTATTAGAAAATTTTGTCTTTTGCCTGAATTTTATTCAAAACCATAAACACAAAAGTTTTTGAGTAGGCAGAGATTGCCTACTGTGACCTTGTCTACGGCTTTCATATCTATTCCGGGTTGTTATAGATTTTAATTATTAAATTTAAAGCTCTACACCGTAAATCGTAAGAGGTGCCTTATCGTTATAAGGTACTTATCATTAAAGGAATTATTTTCTTCCTAATTTGAAAATTGCTCTATTTTCTTAATAGATTGTTTGACTACAGATAGAGATACATTAATGTATTGCTTTACCTGTCTCAGTCTTTATTAGGCTACGATGCGTGCAAAAAAATTAAGCTATAAGAGACATGTATCTAGTTTTCTTTGTCTGAAAGTAATAGTTTTCACTTAACCACAATGAGAGCACCTGTAATTTTGTGTGTTTAGCACTGATTTGTTCAGCTCAATAAAGAAAAATGGGAAACCAGTCCACCGTCTTCTTAAGCCTTAATAGTATGTTTATTATCCTTAAGGACCGCCATTATGTTTTTAGAAGTAGCCTCTATTCCGTATGACCTACAACACCTGGCCAAGGCCCGAATAAAATTCTTATAATTACTACTTTTTTTCCAAATCGTTTTTTATACTAGAAAACTTTTTAAATAAAAAGATATGTAAATTCGAACGGGAGGTTAATAATAATTTTAATTAAATTGTAGTGTAAAGGTAAGGGCATATGAAGAAAATCATTAATACATTTGGTAATTTTCATGAGTAGTATACAAGGATTTTTTCTGGTAATATTTAACAGTAAAACCTTTCTCGTTTTTACATTTAATGAATAAGTAACGTGTGAGCTTTTTAGATTGATTGATGTTAATAAAAGTTTTATTATAGAAAAAAGCTATCTTAATTTTTATTCAACAGAAAAAAAATTCATGTTAGTCAGTCGTACAGTAGTTGTAATATAGAGATAATGCAATAATAAAATTTTCACGATTGAAGGATTGATTTTCTGACAGATTTATTCATTTTCAAGTCCGATTAATTTTTTTAACGACTTTAAATAAAACAAAACCGTACATTTAAGTTGTATTTTGTATACATATTATTTATTTAAGACTCATTGTGTTTTAACTGTAAAAATATTGTCTATGATATAATCGTAAGGTAATTTTTGTTTACAAAGTTTTTACATAAGAATATTTATTATGTTTGTTTAGGCCCGGTGTGTAACTTTGTTTACTTATGAATAATTTTGATTTATAGTCGTACGTTCTTTGAGTTTATCTTAGTTACATTGTTGTAAATATTGTTGTCTCTTTCATACACAACTATTTGTTAACGCGAGTAATTGGGCAATATATTTCATCTGAAATCGCTTTCTTTTTCCATATTTCAAAGCTCTACATGTAAATATATAATGTTAAGATCAATCTTTATAAATTTATAATTATATTAAATTAAATGAAAGATTTATACGTTTTTGGTTTCTCTTTTACATGATACTGAAATAGAAAATAGAAATTTTATTCCTAATTATTGTTAGAATGAGCATTAAAATTATTTGCGTATGAGATGATTCAATAAAAAGCTTTTTCTTTATTAAATTTTTTTTCTTTAGTGAAAATAATAATATTTTAGTAATTTTTTTAAATTAATGGTCGTTTTAATCGTGTATCGGATATTTTTATGTATAATATATTGTTGCTTCAGAATTAAAACGTGTGTTTAGAATACTGTTGTTGCAAGAGATACTCGTAAAAAAAAAATATTATTATCATGTTAATTTTGTGTAATTTCTTTTACTGTACCTTTAAATATGGGCTATTCTCTAATAATAGTATGAAAGTTGTATTCAAAAGCAATATAATGCACGATTAAGATTTCATTTTTTTATTGTTTTTGGATTCCGGGTGGCGGTTTTGTGAAAAATGAAAGCGTTTTATTTTAGAAATAAATGGAATAACTAATTGATAGTTACTTCATCGATCATTGAACTGTATGCGAAGGACGACAGCTGATAACCCCTGTATGGTACTCGGAAGAGAAATGGTATGAGTTTTTTTTGTAAAAATGGGGTGTACGTATGATTGATTGTTTTTACATTCCCCCTTCTACATGTTACTCGCTTAGCTACCTTCTCTCTTATTTACTCTTTTTTTTATATCACCTCTTCTTTTCTCTTTGAATCACTATTTTCCATCATTTTCTTTCTTGTTGACAATGAAGGTAAAATTTTAATTTTAAATTTTTTTATTTTTATGCAGCTTCATTGCTTCTTATTAATTTCATTCCAAAATTGTAATCATTTATGTATCAGTATGGACTTGGTAATTCTGGATTTATGGGACTATATTTCATAAATTATAAGAACTTTTTATAGTATTCTATTATGAAAAGCCTTGTTTGAAATAATAGTGGTATTCCAAGAAATAAGCTATATACATTTTTCACTTGTTTCTTTTTTCACTTTTATGAATAAAAATGTAATAATAATACTATATAATCATATATATTAGCTTTAACTGGAAACTGATTTTTTTTCTTGGAGACAGTTCCATCTCCAATAGGACCTACCACATGGTTTACTCCATTAACCATATTTTTTATTTTGAAAATATCTTTTCTTTTTATTTAAATTCGCTATAAGATTGTCTTTAGACTGTTTGTTTAGCCCGTAACCCTATAAAACTAAACAGTCATTGCAGCAAAGTAAGAAGTACCAGAATTGATCTAACAGGTGCGTTAGCTATTTATAATTGATACTTAAAACGTAGAATAAAAACAATAAATCTGTTACTTTTTAAGATATACTATTACTTACAGTGTTTCATTGTTAATTTGTAATTAAATCCTTCTTGTTTTTGTAGAGTTGAAAAGAATTACAACCCTTAATTAGCAGTCATTAAGAATGATCCGTTCATTTGCTATTTGATTTCTCTAACTTGTTAAATTTTACCTAAAACAAAAGGTCTGTTATAAACTTTAAGTTCTAATGTGCACCAGAAATAAAATAAGAAATTAGTTAATGAAAAACTACAATTACATTTATCGAAATTTCATTCTTCAATCCATAAACATTTTTTCTTAACATTAATTTAAAGATATGCTGCAACGAAATTTCTCTACAAACCTACTTATTTTAACTAACCAGAACGCCATAACTCACATCGTACTTGCTATCGATACGTGGATTTAATGCAATAGCAAAATAAAATTGTACATTTTTGACTGAATCATCCAGAAAGTTAGAAAGGAGTGTAAGAGAAAACACCAAATCCCTCTACATTTCCTACTGAATACAGTAAATACTATTGGAGTCACTACAGTGTATTTTTGCAACATTAAGATTAGAATAGTATTGGAAAAAAATTTACGCACTGGAAAAGTTAGATGAGTAATTGTGTAACTGCCGCGTCTCTGAAAAACAATAACATATTTTCTATTTAATATGTGTCCATGTTAAATGACGTTGTAGTGAAAATGGTAATACTTTCACAAAAAGTAGCCTGCGTTGACGTGTCGCCTTTGGTGTAATTAATTACTTGTACAGTATCACGTAATGTGTTGGTTAATATTGCTGAATTTTTTATTGCACTTCTTATATTACCACTATAACTTTTCTTTTTTCTTCTTTGCCTCATGGATTAGTTAATTCGGTCTGTTTCGTGTCCCATTTTTTCCTCGGCTTTCCTTCTAACTGTTCTTCATCTCTTCTCACTGTTGGCTCATGTTTGTTTGTCAGCAGTGGAAATCTTTCTTCGTTTTTGCTTCCTTTCTCTTTCTGATGACCCTTCCAATGCAGTTATCAAGTTATCACTTCCTTTATTCACATGTCCATATGTCAATTTGCCCATATTTTTAATTCGTCATGATTTTTTTACTCATAATTTAGCCATAGTTCTGTTGGTATTATTTATTAATTTTTTTCTAGAAAAAATATTAATACAGTGAATAAAATATCTAGTTGCTTCTTACAGTAGATTCTAATAATATATTTATTACTAATACTTTATTAACAAATTATCTTAAATTTTAGATTTTAAAATATTTATTACTGTGAATATTTATGTTTTGTAGCAACGATGTTGTGGTTTGATTGCAACTGAAGGTACCATTTTAATTTTAATAATATCATATAAAGTGGCAAGAACAATTAAGGTTTTATGTTGTAAAACAAACATCTGCAATTAGCGCAATAATTACTCTCTTGCCTTACCGCAACCTTTACATGAAACAAGACCTCGCGTAAGTTTAATGTTACTGAATTAAAATACCTTTCTCATGTTTAATCTACTGTAATTAGTCTGCCAGTTTTATGATCGGAATTTACCCTGCTAACATAACATATAATTTAATAAATTCACGAATAATCAGCAATATGCACGTTAATTCTTTCGTATTGACTGATTATGATTCCTCAGATATGTTAGAGATAAAATAATTTTAATACAGACCTATATTACTTTTTGTAATTTTAGATTACATTTGAATTTATTTACCACAATACATGATTAATACAGAGAATCGTTTCGTAATTATAAACAAAAAAGTCATTGTATAACTGGATGTACTAAAAAGAATAACGAGACAACCGAAAAAAACCTGTTCGTTGGTTGTATTATGTTTAATAAAAAAAAGAAGTATTTTATAGAAATTTGAACCCACGTACTTTTCATTAATCAGCTCTCTGTTAAAGAGATGGTGTGTGTAATTGCTCCTAACAAAAATTAAGATAAATGATATCTGGGTTTAGTGTTTGATGCGTATTTTTTCTTCACTTTTACGTTTTAATATTAGAAGTTTTGATGAAAGTTTTTGTTTTACATTATTCGTTTTAAAAAGTATTTTTAAATCCGTTTCATTAAACTTTTTTGAAATTTATACTATAATAAAATAATCCAGCTATTTATGGGTTAAATCTATAAAATTATTCTAAGATCATACAAAAAAAAATTGATAACATCGAAAATGTTGTTTTAACAGTGAAAATCACTTTGTTAAATGATGCTAATGGTTTGGAAATTAGGCTTAAGATTTTGATATATTCCATCAAATCTATCACGCCAAATTTTCTAGTTAATTATGTTGTTTGTATATTTTTAGTTGTTTTCTCCATGTAATAATCTTAAATAATTTATTATATTTTTTATTTCATTTATAAGGACAATATTCCTTTTATGATTTATCTCCACATAGTTTAAAATTATAATAAGAAAAGTATTTATAAGAAACATTCCGTATCATTCATATAAAATGCAAAAAAGGAGAATATTTTTTATAATAACGTCAAAAATTTTTATTCCGTTTCAGTGCTCTCTGTGATTATGTTACTTCACACGTAAGTGAAATATAAGTTTCAAATTGAGTCCACTCTTTTAAAATTATATAATAGTATTTTACCTAGATTTTATAAGAAAGCTACCTATTATAATGGGTACCATGATTCGACTTCCGGAAAATTTCGCGTTTCACATCTCCCAGATTTCAAAACCACCGTCAGCTAAAACGTTTATATATGCATTTATGTATTTCACTTTCTTGTGGACACGATAACTGCCGTAATTTTGCCCCATTCACTTCCAAATTGTTTCTTAAAAACAACTAGTCCCAGATCTCAGGTTGAGTAACGACCAAAATCTGACCTTAGGGGTGGTAATGGTGGGGGGGGGGAGGTTTCTGAGAAAAAAAATATTTTCATAACTTTGTTATTAAGTAAAATATTGAGTTCGCTTAAAGTTCCTATTATTTTTTGCAAAAGAGCCTAAAACTTATGTGAGTAAAGTTTTTTGATATCACAAACCATTGGTCTACGGGGTGGAAAAAATGGGATTTGAAGACAAAAAAATCATACCTCCCCTAATAGGTACTGTATCGAAGAATCTGTTTAAAGTACACATTATTCTTCTAAACATTACCTAAAACTTTGTCTCTAACGATTTTTGATATGACAAACCGTTAGGCAAGGGAAGACCATAATGTTGTTGGAATTGTAAGAAGATGCGGCTTGTTGTAGGCTAAACATATGAAACTTTTTTCACACGCAACTATTGTTTTATTGAGTAAATTTTAAACTTTTGTTAACGTTAAAGTGGAAATATTTTTTATCCCTACTTAGCACCGGTGAAATCTACCTCCACCTTCCGGCGTGCCGAAAGGGATATTTTTTTAATTAAAATTTTACGCTTGTTTTTCGTAATATTTGTTATTACTTACTTGCATTTTGTTTCTTTCTTAATTTTTCTTATATACTTTCAAAGCCAATAACTATCTTTCAGTTTAAGAAATATTACTGAAAAATCAAAATAATTCGACTTAAAATATCTGACCTTAAACACGACATATATATTTTTTAAGTTGTGTAATCTAGAAAAAAAAAGTTTAAATCAAAATAATTCGACTTAAAATATCTGACTTTAAACACGACATATATATTTTTTAAGTTGTGTAATCTAGAAAAAAAAAGTTTGTTTATTATTTATTAAGAATAAATAAATCTCGGAATAACAATCAATTTTTGTGTGGAAAATGTAAAATTACTCGGAGTTGATGATAGGATGCATCATTCTTCAATCCTTCAACAACTTGCAATCGTACTTAAAGACATTGAATCAGTCCAGAATGAACCCTTGATATAGTTTGTTAATTGTACTCACTACCGGTTGGGTTTTAAACAATTAATACTTAAGCAAACGAACTGCTGTGAAACGACTGCTGTCACTTTATCTCCTCGGATAAATTTAAGGTTGAAATTTCTGGGCTTGTTTTATAAAGAATATTATCGAAACTGAAATAGTAGAAAGTTAGATGTATATATTAACAACCTAGTTATTGAGTATATTATAAAGATAATTAAGGTAACACTGATACTGTTTACGAGAAATTAAAATAAAAAAGAGAAGTTAAGATTAAAAAACAAAGTACGTGATGAAAACATTTAAAAGCAACGTAGTAAGTATATTTATAAAATGAAAAAAAAAACTTTAAAACTCAATTTAAAATTCTACTTCGCCTGAACAGTCCAAAAAAAGCAAAATATTACAATATAAAAAGAAATATTATGCTTCTTTGACTAATTAATTCTTCGACTATTTACAACTTGAGTATGATGTATTTCAGATTTTAATACATCTTTAAATATGCTTCATATTTTCGTTTTTTAATATGGTTTTAGCGATGATTTTTGTTTGGATATTTTTCTTAATAAAAGAATTTTATTTGAGAAGAAATTTTATTTACCAAAATAAATTAAGTTGAGAAACTTAAGAAAATTGAGTCGTATTTTTTATTTACTTCATACTTCATTACTTTGAATAATTGTTTATCTGTATAAATAAAAGTGTATCTTTTACGTTAATCAGTCCATATTAAGATTAACTTTAATCATTACAAAACATATTTCAAATTTTCATCTTTTCTCGTAAATGTTTTTCTCTTTAAAAAAAATTTATATCTACCAAAAATGTATATACAGGTTTAGCTTTTGAAATTCGTTTAAATGATATATATTCCGTTTGTTAAAATTAAGGTGTGAGAGAGGCTAACAGGTGCTCTGAGTATTTACAGTGAGATGATTGTAAGTAAGTGGATGGCATACGGAAGTTTGAGCCAGTCAACCTTGCAATGTACAGTTTGTTGCAGAGAGGTGGGTAATAGGCTGTTTTTTGTACTACGGTAAACAAGAAAGGTTTTCGAGGACGCATCTGGCGTTTTGTCCGTCCGCAGATGCTCCCAAAACCTTCACCCTTTTTGCAAATTGTGAAAAACATCGACACATTATTTACACATTAGGTTTTGAATTGTGCTTCCTGGTAATCAAACAGTAGCTATGAAACGCAATCAGAGTAAATGATGGTGCACTGTAGGGAAGGAAAGAGAAAGGTTAGAGGGAATGAGTGGAATGAGAAAGGAACAAGAGTAAACGTAGAAAGGGAGATATGTAGAACTTTAGAAAGAGGGAGAGAAACCATTTTACAACAAAACTGATGAAAGGGGGTGAGTAAATTGGAGTTGTGAATATTATAGAGTAGAGTAGGGTTACGTAGGCCTACAGCAGTTGGTGGAAACCATAAAATGCATATATAATTAAGCTATCATCACGAATTCAATATATCCAACCACTCATGATGTTATTAAACGTCTTCAGAGAAAATAAATTTATGTATATTTACCTGTATGCAAACACATAGACACGTTCGCGCGCACATGCACATACTCGCACAAAATTTGCATGAAATGTTTTAGAATTACTTTAATGTCTCTCTTGTGCGAGAACCTAATGTGCATTTTATACAGGCTAGTCTGTGTTTATTTTCTTTTGATTTAATATTTATATTTTAATACTACGAAATTCCATTAATTATTTCACAGTTATAAACAAAGCAAGTGATTTTATAATTAATAATAAAAAATTCCACTTACCAAAAATCCATTTATTTATACGTTCAAGCGCTTTCAGAATAAAATTCCATCATCAGGAACTTAAAAAACATGTATTTTATAATCTTGATAAAACTAAAACTTCTTTGTCATGTAAATTTGTTTGTGTAACGTAATATAATATAATAATGGTCAAATATTTAAAACTATGTCGACTTAACGTCCTGTCACTCTGAATGTCTCTACCGTTATGTGTGTCATACATAACGTATGATTTAACTTATGACGGTTTGATTTATCAAAGGTTTGTGTTATCATTAAATAATTTTCAAATAACTTATGAAGATTAAAATTTAGAACAAATAACATAATTTATTGAGTAATACTCTGGAATATACATAGGGAACCTTCCCTAGATTTTCCCTACATTAAAAATAATGTAATACCATTTTTGAAATCTTAGTTCTTTATTTGAATATGAATTTATTACGTCAAATAAAAACCTCATGATTTTATTGTATTTTCGGATGGAGAATAGTATTTTAAGACATTTTTATTATAGGGCATTTTTCTCTAAATAATGATATGGCAGGTGATCATTTTGTGGTATGTTTTACCGCCAGCTAATAAATTTTATGAGAAAAGCATTTTATCTCCATACATTTTCAACAGCTTTTTTCTGAAATTTAAAAAAAAAAAATTCTAAACCTGTTTTTTGTACTTTTTTCGTGATAAATTAGTATTTTCTCACTTACTGTAATCGTGTAACATTTTGTAAGATCAAAAATTAAATGCCTAAAATTCAAAAAGCCTATGTCAAAACTCTTTTAAATAATGACCTAAGGCCAATTATTTTACAACTTTATGCTCACATTTTATTCATAAAAAAAAAATTAAAAAATGAAATTTATTTTTAAGAGCTCCCAGCAGAAGAAAATTAATTTTCTCAATAGGTATCCAATGGGATACCTATTGAGAAAATAGGTATCATAAATAGGTATTGAGAAAATACAGAATACCAAGAGAGAAATGTCTCTCTTGGTATTCTGTATTTTCTTACTTTTTATCTAGCAAAAATTAATTCTTATTCAAATTTTAATAACATTTTAATTTATATTACTCCGATATGTAGTAAATATGATCATATAAAAAACAATTTGAACACTAAAGATTCTCTTAAAAATTAATAATAGTAATTACTGAATCAATAAAATAACATTAACAAAACAACCAAAATTATTAACTGATAAAGCAATTTAAAACTGGTAATAATTAGAAAATTTGTAACAAGAAAAAAGTTATCGGATAAAAATAAAGATTCCATCAGAAAAAGGAGAGCCGAATTCTTCGACCACCTTATGAGAATAAAGATAACAGGCTCAGAAAACAAATCTTCAACCACATTTAGAAGAAAAAGAACGGAAATCAATGGACCTCGATGATTTAAAAAACCTAAAACAAATAAAATTATGAGAATAAATAAAATTATCATAATGTTCAGAAAATGGTACAGGACTTCAAGATTTTCCAAGAGAAGGAGATAAAAGAAACCTATAACATCTGGTCAGAAGAGAGAAGGCAAAAACAAATCAAAAGAATGAAGAGCTATTGAAAGACTAGCAAAGAAAGTTCCTAGAATTAATAGAAATGAAAGCAAAATGTTGCTTCATTTGGTCTTCAGTCGGCCAACTCGAAAAAAGAAAAACATTTTTGATGAAATTTTAGTAAAATATTACTTTTTTATAATATTTTCACTTTTTATAAATAAGGTGTGTGTAAACTCTTCATCAAAATAAACTGAATTTATTATTCTTTATAGTTCCAAAAATTTTGATAATGGGAATAATTTATTTTTTAACATTACAATCAAGACACTGACATTCATTTAGGTTGTAAAAATTCTGACCATAAAAATAATGTGGATGTGCATAATAAAAAGATTTTATAAGTTTTTCACTAGGTATGATGACAGTAGTAAAGGTGGAAGTATTTTTTGCTGTACTTTATCTAAACTTATTTCATTTGAAAGTAAGATACGGTCTTTCAATTCTTAAATAAAGTGGACAGTTACACAATTGCTGAAATATTAGTTTTTATTAACATGAAATATTTATACAATTATAATTCAACAATCTTACATAGAGTAAAAGACCCTTCATTACTCGTATTACTAGATCAGTATTATTCGTATCTTCGAAAGTTGCTGATTAAACAAATTTTAGATTTGTGGTGTCATATAAATAGAATTTAATAATAATTAATATATTCCGTTTAGTGAACTCCTATATACTGGTTACAAATGTTAATTTCGACCTCACATTGTAAAGTATTCAGTTTATATTATGGGATTATTTGGTGAATAATTAAAAATAAGAAACTAACAATCATACGGGAAAAATAAAGATATAAATATATCTCAAAGAAAAAAAAAATAGAGTAGAAGATGGATATGAAGGGGAAGAAAATGTTAAGAACAAGGGAAGAATAAAAAAAATTAAGGGAAGGTGATAAATATAAAGAGGAAGATATTGTTAAAACCAAAAAAATAATAAAAAGGTTAAGAGAAAATCATAAATGTAGAGGAAAAAATGTTAAAACCAAAAAATAATAAAAAGGAAGAAAATGTTGCAAAATAAAAAAAAATAAACAGGAAGAAAATGTTGCAAACAAAGAAAGAAAAAACCATTAAAAGAAGTTTATAAATATAAACAGGAAGAAAATTTGACAACTGAGAAAGTGTACACATATTAAGATAAGAATTATATCAAACCATAGAACTATTAAAATATTGGCAACAAAAAACAAACGAAATAATAATCAACTCCGACTTGGGATTGTATTGTCCGACAATGTCCGAGGAGTAAAAACTGAAAGATAAGAATTTTTTGCAATTTATTAAAGATCAGATATGTATGCCTCAGTGTATATGCTGTTCTTGTGAGGGCCTAGGGAATTATTATTTATTGTAAATAATTCTTTACAATCACGGATTAATAATTATTAAATCAATTTATTTAAATTAAAATAAAAAGTTAAAAAAGGAAATGAAGTCTGATTCGAACCGAAGTGCTCTCCTTTGTAAGATTCAAATAGTTCATTAATTAAAATTTTATTTGGCAATAACTGTGGATCCAATGAAAATAAGTACCACTTATGATATGTTGTTGAAAACTTCTCATTGAGGGCTTATTACTGTAGTAAAGAAAAAGTTCAAAATCCAAATTTTTGGGGATTTTTGGCTTTTTGGACCCTTTTGGTTCATTCAGTTGCAATCAATAGGGAAAGTGAACAACCGGATATTACAATAGTCTTAATCCAAACTTTAAATATCCTACGGCAAATCATTTTTGAGTTATCTGAGACACGTACGTGCTGACGTCACGACGAAATTAGTCAAAATAGATTCAGGGTTGGTCAAAATGGATATTTTCGTTGAAATTTGAAAATCGAAATTTTTTGCGATCACAATACTTCCTTTATCTGTAAAACGAAGTAAAAAAGTGGAGAAAAAACTGGGCGTTCTTCAATCCAATCTCTTGTATACCTCAATTAATTGTTGAGTTAATTTACGACAGTTTATACTTTAATGTCCAATAAATATTCTTATTTTCTTTGAACTTTGGTTATTCTTATTTTATTATGTAAAGAATATATATCTCTGGTGATTCCGTTAAGTTTTCTTCGTATCTTAAATGGAAGATATTTTTTCAATTTTTGTCATTATTACTGCATTGTATTTTTTTCTTTTTATTGTGGACTAGTATTAAAGAGCCTAATATTGTTCTGATATTAGAAATATTTATGTGTAAAAATTTAAAAAAGAAGACAAAAAAGTGCCAAACTATTACGCAAACGTGATCCTTAGTTATCCGGACGAACAGGAAAAAAGTAACACACATTCGGGCATTTACAGAGCACCTTAGCATATGTTTGGTAACAGTTTCCGTTTGTTTATTTACTGAGCCGCCAGTTTATAGGTTTTTCTGTTTTTTGAAGGCTGAGGATACAACTTGTTGAAGAAAGAGAAGAAAAGTAAGCTGCTTTTAGTCTGGTCGTTAAATAAAGCTATACAAACATTATAAGAATTACCATGCACAAATCACATAACCTGGGTAAAGATACTTACCGCACATATTTAGATTTTGGTTCTTTATTTGGTACTATTGCTAAAAAAGGAATATCGAAATCGCTCAACGAATTAAGAAAATTTAAAACTGATGAGTGTTACTAATAGTAAGTACATACAAGTTTACTTGATACAATACACATAAAGAATTTCACGAAAGAAAAAGAAGTGTAGCAGGGAGATAGTACTCTGTATATATTCATGTTCTGTGTGATGCTTTATAATTAAGTAGCGTAAAACAAGATGGTACACGGTTGGTAAATGGAACTTAAAGAGAGAATTTGTGTATTTAGTTCAATTTCTATGTTGACATTTTGTTATAAATAAAAATGTTTAAGATTTACTGCCAGCTGTTGTAAAACTAGCTAGAACGTTGGAAGAGAGAGGCGTGCAGAAAAATGTTGAGAAGTGAGAAGTGTGAAATTATGAACATAAGATATCGTGAAAAGAATGAGATCGGATGGAAAGGAGTCAAGCTGGAGCAAACTGAAGCCGTTTTAGTATATTACTCAATTATAAGTGAGATTGAAGGAGTTTAAATAACTGAATTACCGACTGAGCAAGAGGAATAAAATATAATATGCATAAACTACATTACTATTTGGAAAAAAGTAAACAGATAGGCCAAATTAAGAATATAAAAAGTGATTTACCTTCGTATACAGAATTGTAACCTGGATATTACTAGAGAAATACGAGAGTAGATCGCAAAATTCAGTAGTTAAGGGCAATTTTGAGAAAAACGAGACCTTATGAGAGAAATCGAATTGTAATAATTAAAGAAGATTTGGGACAGATCTTCCTTTTGAGAAAAAATGTTTAATGATATGGTTATTTAATTCCAGCGAATAATTTTCAGAAAGCCTATCAGATACTGGAAGTGAAGCCAGAAAGGAAGAATAACGAGAACGAAGGGTAGAATGGGATTAATATATCAAAATTATAGAAAGGAAGAGAGAAAAAGGAATTATAGTAAGAAAAAGGAATTTCGGACTGTGGAAAAAGAACGAGCTAGTCATAAAAATTGAGTAAGAATCTTGTCGTTGGAAGACAGAAGAACAATATAAGGAACAAGAAGTGTCTTTACGATACGAAACAGATTTTTATAGGGAAGTTTTTAAAATAATTTTTCATATTCTAAAGTAAAAAAGGGAAAAATAAAAATTGCAAAAACTGACCAAAAAATATTGATCTAAATAAAAAAATACGTTTTCATTTTTTTCTTAAATTTCTTCTTTTTTCCACCTCTTTTTAAGCGTTAGTAAAGTTTTTTAATTTTCACCATTTACGAAATAAAATGATTCGCTAATGTTCTACGTATTACAAAACTTTAATGCAAAAAAATATATATATTTGTTGAAACTTTTTGAATTACAACCTAATTAAATTATTATTTAATTTAAATATTTACAAACGCGCATTAAAAAGAATGAAAAATTCATGAATCCAGTGATTTTTTTTTAATCCCCGGAAATATTATGCTTTCTTTTTATGTGCTGTTTATTAAGCGGGTCAACGGAATTTTAAAAGGAAGAGCCGTTTTATACGAGTAGTTTTAATAAATATCCATAGTTTTATACGTGTGTATCTTGTACGTATATGTGAGTAATTTCATAATCTATGATTCAGCTTTTAAATTTATTTCTTTTGTAAGAAACAATGGACTATTATGAAAATTAAGCGTAATAATGTATTTATCATTACTTCCGTTGGTTTATTAAAAAAAGAAAGAATAAAAAATGTTTGCATGTTCTCAGCATTGGATTAAAATCTCACACATGCTGAACAATATAACTTTTGTTAATTATAATATCTTTATTTTAATGTTATTGTTTGTACAGTTTCTATTTATGCCGATTTACCGAACACATAGACAGGATGTGATGTTGTATCTTTCGTAGTTCTTTGTCCTCTTATGGTTACCGAAGACGCGTTGAGAGAGAGTCTTTGTCTGTGACCATGGACCATATCCGTTCCTTATTTTACCCAACCGTTGGCTCTTAATTATTTCCATGACGTCACGGTTTCTGAATGGCTTACTCGTTCGACTGGAAGAATTCTCAACTCATTGACTAATTCAAGTCTCCTTAACCTTCAATGAGGCGTCGACCTCATAAAAAAAAAGAAAAAAGTATTCGTATAATATTCGTTATTTATAGGCGTTCTCTAATTGCTTTCATTAGAGCTAAATAAATGCATACTATAATAAACTTGTAATCTTAAATAATAATAAGTTAAATTTATATATATAGTAAAACTTCTACCTTGTATTTTTAACTTGCTAAAATATTGGATTCTATATCTTTCATTTTAACCTTTATCCTTTGAGTATATGTAGTATTTATTATATATTCTCTATTATATATTCAGTATAAGTAATAGTAAGAACTCAACAAGAGAAATTTAATTTTAAAAGTTGAAAAAAAATTGATTTATTTCTATTACTAAAAATAATATTTATTTATTTTTAATTTTAAAAAATTTTATTATTCATTTTTTTGTGGTATCTTCATACTATATCTGTGCAAATAGTCCTGAATATATGTATTGCTGTACCAGGAATATTATATTAAGAACATTTCTTTACGATAATTAAATCTCAGATTCTTCCTTCCATTATTTTTGTAACAGTATGCCTTAAAAAGAAACCAGATTGTACTGGTTATTTCACTGGTATAAATAAACAGTTCCGCAAAAAAGATTTAAAAAAAGTCTTCCAGAAAATTAAATACATATATATAATATTAAATACTAATATATTTAAATATATAATATTATAAAACATTCACTAACAATTATGAAGTTTGTTATGCGCCATTGAGAATACCAAATAAAATTATAAACATGCCGAAAAAACATTCTTAAAATTTTGACTGCGTATTTTAAAACCTTCCTCAATAATATCACTAAGCAGTGACTATATCCATTAAGCAAGTACCTTATTCTTTTTTACTTTTGGCGTTTGGTAAACTTCTTATATCCGTTAACTTTTTTCTTCCTTATGATTTCTATTTCTTTCTAACAATTAGATGAACTACTAGTTATTTTAATTTCTGGTTTAGAACTATTTGTTATAGTGGATTCGTTTCGATATAATCCGATGGGATGAAGAATCAACGACAAAAACGATTAGCCGTAGGATGTTGAAAGTTTGGACTTAGGACTATTGCGTCATCTAGATGTACATCTCCCCTTTTGTTTGAAATCGAATGGAGCAAAACTGTTCAAAGAAGCCCAAAATCCCAAAACATTTGGGTTTTGGACTTTTTATTAACTGTAATAATAAGCTATCATTGAGAGCTTTTCAACAATATATCATAAGTGGTACTTATTTTCATTGGTTCCAGAGTTATTGCCAAATGAAATTTTAATTAATGAAATATTTGGATCTTACAAGGAAAAGACACATCGGTTTGAAAAGGACATCATCTCCTTATTTTTTAAATTTAAATATATCGATTTATTAATAATTATTAACCTCTGATTGTAAAAAAAAATTACGATAAATAATAATTCAAAAATAACAATAAAAAAAATATGAGAATTTATTAATGAAATAAAATTTTTTGTACTTTTCATTAAAAAAAAAAGTGTATATGTAATTTTATTAAATTACACCACATGAGATTTTTTTAAAAATGTAATCAGATATTTCTGTTTTTAAAATTGGTTTCAACAAAAAAATATCAGAGGCTTTGATTTATGTGCATCTAAATTGTATAGAACGATCTTAGTTTTTTAACAAATTGCAAGAACTCTAATGTAGGTGTTACCTTACATTAGCCAAACTATAAAGGATTTAATATTCTTAACATGTGCATCATAACAAATAATACGGTACTCTACTCATTTTATTTCCCAAGAGTTCTATTCCTTGATACTTAAAAATGTGATAAGGTGAACAAAGCAGTGTAATTATATTTGAATCGCCATGGTTTCAACCTTTGTAGTGGACTAAATTTCTATACACACTCTCGCAAGCAAATTTATATATACAAGTCGGTTGGTGCTCGCTTCGCTCGTACATCCGCCTGGATCCACAGGGCTGATCTAGGGGTTCCCAACCCCTCACGAGACACTGAGGCCGGGGCCGGCCCACCCACAGGCATTTCGGGCCCCTGAAGTGTTTCCCGATCCGGTCAGGGTTCACTACGATCGCCCAATTAGACCCTGAATCCCCCCACAGCTCGCTTTGTTCGCTATTATATATAGGATATAGGATATATATAGGAAGGACACTAACGACCTCGGTCTATGGCTTAAAATATTCTCTGGGATAACACGAATGTATCCTGAAAATTTGAAAGTAATCGGTATCGCACGATTCGAGAACATACAAACAGTCAGACAGATAGACAAATAAACTTTCGGTTTCATATGTAATTTATTGACTTCTAAGACTTTTTGAATGAAGCTAAATTGAAAACGTAAATTCAACTCTATTTTTAATTAGTAAAAGTTTACGTATTTTACAAAATATGTTCGAAGTGAGCATCCTTCTGTGCAGCGATACACTTTTGTGCTCATATTGATAGTGATTTATAATAATCATATTGAGAGTAATCCGACTGAACGTTGTTGGCAATCCGTCGATTGCTTGTTGAAAGTTTGTCTTTAATCGATAGTATGAGGATTTGATTCATAAATTTTATTTTTCAAATCGCCCAAAAGGAAAAAGATGGCAATTACACAAAAGCTAGATAACGCGGAGGTTCTGCTCCAAATTCTTTCTCTGTAAAAGCCACAAGAAACGCGTGCTATTTAATCATTTAATTTGTGATAAGTTGCTTCGTCTTATTGGAAGGTTAAAGATGGGATGTTCTTTATCCTACCTGTTTATTGACAATGTTTCTGAGAAGCCACCTGGAAATATTTATGTCGTTCAGTTTGCCTGATCTTTTAAGTTGATGCATAGTAGTTGCATGATATAGTTTCATATTTAAATCATAAATCATCTTAGGAAAATTAATATGTTAAACATGTGTATTTTACATCAGTTTTGTGATAACTTATGTGTAGATTTTTTCGGACATAAAAAATCTTCTGTGAATGTCGGCTGTGGCCTCTGGAATCCTAACTGAAAAAACTTTGTCGCCGTTGAAACCGACCTCATTGTCGGCCATTTTTCTAACCGAATCGTATGCTACTCTGGGATACTGGTGTTTGGAAATTTTTGAAGCGTTTCTTGAAATAATCTAGCACGCACATAAGCTTTTATTACAGTAACTCTTTCCTCCACCAAATGAGACATTTTAGAAACTGACAGCAGCAAATAACGAAACTATACTATACATAAATTCCATTATACATTGAAGAAAGAACATGTTACATCAGCAGACGAAAGTAGTAACTTACATAACCAATAGTGGCGATGTAGTAGCAACATTAACACTCAAATAACTGAGGTGACACTCAAATAACTGCAGTTCGAGCAGGCTCGGTTCGGTTTTAAGTTGTCCACCCAATATTTTATTATATACTAGCATTCCCGACGCGGCTACGCCTGCTCTGTATGATTACTGGGTTTCTTTTCTTGATCAATTTTTTTTTTATTTTATGTTTTTTAGTCAAGTAACAGGAGGCAGGTGCAGCCAGTCACGTTTCACAGATAGTAACAGTGGTAATGGCTGTGTTGGTTGAGTCACGCCGTTATACACTGTCGCACTCCTAAAAAATTCAAAATTTAGAAAAATCCGGAAATTGTTTTTATTATTTATCTGAAGTGTGTTTGCAAGATCTACAGAATATCTCGTTTAGTACAGTCGGAAATGGAGAAAACTTGCAGTCATTGTTCCAAATCTTTTTACCTTTCTTTATCCCTTTCAAGGTCGAATTTGAAGAAATCTAAAAATATTTTTTTTAGATATAAACAAAAATTACTCACACGAAAGATCAAGTTGATGTCTTTATTTTTTACCGAGAAATTAAAAAAAAATAGTCTGCTTTCAAAAATAATTCAAAAATCAATTTTAACATTTTTAACTCGGAATTTCAAAAGATTTAGAAATTGAATGAAAGGTTTAATAATATTATCTCAATTATGGAACCGTATTCATTTGTTAAACTCTTTTTTTATTTATTTTTATTTTTTACACTTTATTCACTAATGCACTTTTCTTAGTCCTTTTTCTCACCACTTACAAAAAGTGTCAGGGCTGAAATACTTTTGTTTGCGAGATCTTCAAGTTTTTTAAGCATGGCACATTTTTTCTTTTTGCTTAGGTACTTTTCTGCTTGCGAGATCTTCCGGACAAATTTGAAAAATGTAAAATTTTGTATTATGCATCGTGTCCGCACGCGTAATCTTCTATTTTCTATACATATATATATATAAAGAAGAAAGTCTGTATATTTGTTTGTTTCATACCGGCACCACCTAGCGAATATATGTTTTGCAAAAAGTTTTCTTTTCACGTAACTAATATATATTCGGAATATGAGCCAAATCGGACCATAAATACAATTTTCCAAAATGTCTCAACCCCAGCGCCATCTAGCAGGTCCATTTTTTGCAGAGGAAAATATTTTATATTTCATATTTGTGAATATGAGCCAAATCGGACCATGATAAAATTTTTCGAAATATCTCGACCCCAGCGATTGTTTCATCGCAATAGGATTAATGGAATAGGAACGCTTACGGATAAACTAACATTTATATATATATATATATATATATATATATATTATATATATATATATATATTTATATATATATATATAATATATATATATAATAATATATATATAATATATATATATAATATATATATATAATATAATAATAATAATAATATAATAATATATATATAATAATAATAATAATATATATAATATATATATAATATAATAATAATATATATAATATATATATATAATATATATATATTTATATATATATATATATATATATATATATATATATATATATATAAATGTTAGTTTAATATAATGTTATATAAGAAATATGCTTTGCGTATACATTCATGCACGTAAACGTCTAGCTATACTACTGTTTTTTAAGTAAAGGTATAGGTTGACCTTTGAGTACTTTTTAACTTCTTACATAGTCAATTGCAAGCATTTTATATGCTTGCAATTGACGATTATTCAGTAAAATAGTTTTAACATTTTTTATTAACCAATAATAACATGTTTATTGTCTGTTTAATATGTTTGCAATTTTTTGACCTAAGCTGCTGGTAGTGCAATTATCTATGTTTAGTCAGTAATTTTAGTTAATTGTTATTTATTACGAAAATGAGTAACTAAATTATTGATTAACTTATTTTATGACCCCCAATTAAAATTTTATTTCTTACTAACAGTTTTAATAATTATTAGAAATTTCCACGAAGATTATTGACAATTTAATTCTTTTCATGAAATATTTACGAGTGTTAATGTATTGTTTAATTACAAAGGAATTTCATTTCTTATAAGGACTTATCTAGAAGAGCATTCCTTAGTTATCTATCGTTATTTTTTCCCCTGAAACTTACAATTTTTTCATCTACTTTTTATTGCATTTTTCCAGTTTTAATTTTGACGTGTTAAAATATTTTTCATTTTCTTTTAATTAATTGTACTACTACATCTCTGTTAAACGTATTACGTCTTTTTTTAAAGAAAATAATATTTTTTATTTGCTTTACTAAAAAGTAAAACAGATATTTTATTGTGATGTGAAAAGAATACTATTTTATTGATGTATGGGCTAGCGTTCGGTAGTAATTTAATTATTTTAATTACAATTTTTTATATTATTGAGTTCAGTATTAAACGTTAATCTAATTACAATTATAATAAGCTAATAAATCTTGCTAGCTTCTTAAAAAGTATGAATATTTAAAAATATCAAGAAGTAATATTCATTACTATTTTTTCTTATTATGTTCTTCATAATTAATCATAAAGTTTCTTGGCCATTCCTACTGGATTTCTACAACCATCTGTTTTTGTTAATTAATATGATTCAAGACCATTTCATAATTAGTTAGTTTTCAAGTTAATATTACATTTTTTTGTGTAAGGATGGTCATCAGTTTAAAGTGTTTACAATTCATGAAGTTAAGTGATGATTCAGGTTACCAAGTAAGAGTTTTTTTATAGCCATAAAGGTTTGACATATTTATTTTAAAAGTAGAACTAATGTATGAAAAGTATATTTTATAATCAAAACTCTCTCTACGTTCTTTATAGCAGCACAGTAACATAAATTTACATTGCTGCTTAACAAAGTAAACTTTGTATTTCAATATTTTTACGTACTTTTCTGAAAACATTGTATACGTTTTTCGTAACCAATAACTGGATTTATACTTACATAATCGACCGCTATTCCCAGCTGTTATTTATTAAGTTTATTAATAGTGTTTTGTCGTTAAAGAAAATTTTTTTGTTAACTTTATTCGAATTGTTCGTAAATTTAATTTATTTTAGTGTAATAAACCCAAAATGTCGGCAAAACCGGTAAAATTGGGGAAAGAGAATTATCAATAGTCAGACTCGAGCTGTTATTCTCGATATTTTTAATTTAATGATGAAAGAAGCCGAAGAAGGACAATCAAACGATTTAAATTTAACTGAAACAAATTCAGACTCGTGTTTCTAAAGCGACCCGTGTATCCGTTAGATCCCTTCATTGTATTTTAAATCAACAAGAATAACACGAAACTAGTGGAAGTAAATTCAGCACTCCTCGTAAAAAATGGCGAAGAAGAAGTTGAAAACTGACTTGGATGATTTCAACAAAGGTTTTATTCGGAGGACGGTGAATGAGTTTCATTACGGCAAGGAGAACACCTCTCTCTGAGGAAACTTTTACCATTAGTAAAAAAGCAAATAAAGTTCAAAAGGGGTAATTTGGGTTCTTCGTGTATTCATGAAAAATTTAGGCTTCCGGTGGAAAAAAGTCGAAAACAACAGAAACATTTTGATCGAGAAAAATGATATACGAAATAAAACATTGCGTTATCTGCGCTCCATAACGCGGTACTGAGAAGAAAATCGTCCAGTTATATACGCAGGTGAAACCTATATACATTCTTCCCATACTAAGGGTCAAGCATGGATCGATAGTTCTGAAGAAGGACTGAAAGCTCCTGTTTTTAAAGGGACTCGAGCAATAATAGTTAATGTGGGAGGTGTAGACGGTTTATGAAAAATGTTCTTCTAATATTTATCTCGGGTCTAAAAACGGACGATTACTACTATGATGTAATGAATTTAAAAAATTTTCCAAAATGGGTTGTTTCCCAATTGCTACCGAGAGCAGTAATAGTCATGGACAACGCATATTAACACAGTGTTCAAATAAATCCAGTCCCTAATTCGAATTCAAAAAACAAACCTTAATGGATTGGCTCATTAAAAACAAGATACCATTTTCACATGAAATTTCATACTAGAATTGTATACGCTGATAAAACTAACATAAACCGCGATTTTAAACGTACAAAAACTGGGTATGCTGAAACATGTATATCATGTTTCAGATTACCACTTTCTCATCCCGACTTAAATGCTATTGAGAATGTATAGGCACTTGTTAAAAATTACATTCACAAAAGAATGTAACAGCCAATTTAGAAGACATAATAGAACTGGCGAAAGAATCATTTACAGAAATAAATGTAAATTTCTGGAAGGCTGTTTACAAAACTGTGGAAAATTGTGAGACAAATTATTTAAAACTAGATCCGATGTTAGAGGAAATTTCCGATCGTTTTACGGAAAAATTACATGAAACTGATTTCAGGTTCGACAATAATAACGAAGAGGAAGACATATTGAATAGAGTTGAAAAACTAGTGTAACTTGGATTGAAATTAATTATATTTTCTTTTAATGTGCTAATTTAGTGAATCTGGTAAAAATTATTTATGGAACAGTGGTCTAATATTATAATGTGATTAATTTTAGACTTACGTTAAGTCGTTGGCTTTTTAATACGTTAATTTTTTACATTAGTATTATTAAGTATCATGATCATAAGATTTTGTAATGAAGTTTCTTTTGTTATTATTTCGCTGACAAATTAAATTTTGCTGACATCTAATTAGTTAAGATTTATGAGAGGATTTATAGCGTATGTTTTATTTAATATGTTTGATTTTCGTATAGCGTCGTTGATTGTGTACTTTGCGACATGTAGTAATGGTTGTTAGAAATAAAAGTAATCGAGAATTAATGGCACCATCCATGATCACGTTGTTAAATATAGAAGTAAAACTACTGGTAGATTACAATAGATATAGAAATAAATGTACTAAAGTAGATTTATGATTAGTTATTGAACTGTAATATATGTGTAATATATTAAAACAAAAGGAACTTTGGCGAAGGCGAAATTGTGGAACCGAGTGTTTTTTTAAAACTATTATTGTAGATGTTCTCGTATTGCTATCTGCAGACTGAAACTCACTCTTACTGGGTAGAGACAACTAAGAGTTTACGCAACTCTTACGCCACCACTCGCCAACAAAACTGTAATCTTTTAGAATTTAAAATTATTTGTTGTAGTAAACATTTTTTATCATAAGAAACTTTTATATTGTCAAATCTTTTTTTTTTAATGTGTTAAATATTTCTATGATAGTTAATTGTCTACACGTACGTATCTTTCTTGAGATAATTTTTCATCTTTTCCTTTCCTACATAAATGACAAACAATTAGGTTTAGGAACCAGCTCGACAGGAAGGTTAAATTTAAGTTACTTACTCTTTTTTAAGTCAACTTTTCACTCACGTTTTGGAATATCCAGAACGATTTTGTAGTTTTATATGTACACTAATTGTGTGTTCGTGATAAAGATGTTATTTATTGTTTATTCATACTTTTATTTAACATTTCATAAACATGTAAACATTTTATACGTATTTGTATATTTATTTGTACTGATTTCAGCAGTCTGTAATGAAGATGATTTTTAATAGTAAAAATTCATAAAAATTTTTAACGGGTGTTGATTATCTTATTGTAGTTTTATTCATCGATTATCATTTAATACTAATAAAATTTCTGGAAACTTAAACACACTGAAAAAATCCTTGTAACTATTAAATAAAAATAAATACGTATTTATTTTTATCTAATGAATTTATTTTTAATTTGATATTTAATATCATTAAATTCATGTCCGTTAACCGTTAATTTTTTCATTTATTGATATTATAAATTATGTAGATGACGCTAAAGAGGAGTATAATATTTGTTCCGCTTATCGATCGCATTTATTTTGTCATATGTTTAATATTTAATTATTTCTATATATTAACCGATTTTATGCAGATCGTACATATTATTTTAAAGAAGATATTGAATAAATAATTCTAAAGATTTATCAATTATTAATTTTAATATTGCTGAGCAATACAGCTTACATCAGCTAATTACAGTTTCAATTATCTTACTATTGAAACACTTTGTAGGTTTATAGGTAGCAACTCTTTCTAGATAAAAAATATATTTTGAACTGGGAAACGTGAGTTTCACAACTTGTATTGCCTTATATCTGACTTATATAACAAACTTTCTGCATTAGAGAAACCTAAAATATATAATTATCTAAGGTTTCTATTTCTAATGTTATAGGATTTTTGCTTGTAGAATACTCTTGGGACAAATTTCGCAGTAATATGCATTGATTGTAGAAATATTCAAAAGCAGTTGACATATTTTACAGGAAAGATATTTATTTTTTTTCTGATTGTTAAGAAAAAATAATTTATTCTTTATAACGTGGTTCGTTTTAGCTTAAAAGCATTTTACCATTTATTGAAATGGTTTTACTGAATTACATCATTTAATCGTGTTTTGTTTTGAATTTAATCCAATTTTAAGTAGAGGATGTAATGAAATATTGATTACAATATCCGGTTAAACGATATTTCTTTTGTACTGTTTAAACGGTAGTAAACGGTAATACCTTTGTGATGTTTTCAAATAAAATTTCAAACGGTTAGTTAACACTCCTAAGATAGAAACCATCGTTCCTGATCAATATCAATCAATAAATCATTATAGTAACACCTTTTTAATTAAATGGTTTACAATTCGGCTGAATTCTTCTTTATGACTACCCTTAATTCTCTCTTTAGGGAATTCTAACCTCGTGGTGGATGGCATTATAACTAATGGTTAAGAATAATTTTCATTATGAAAAATATTTATACTGTACAACAAAATATCATTGAAAAATGTATTGCTTCTACTGAGTAAGCCCACCAAAATCCTTAATCTATCGTGGTTGCTGAGAAAATTTTAAAAGATTGTATAAATCAGCGTAGTATGCATGTTAAATAACATTTGAAATGTGAAAGAATTTTGGTAGAATAGCTGGCCATTGTCTGGGGCAGGATCTTAGAAGCTTTCTCTGGTTTAGTTATCTGTCTTATTCTACGGTTCTCCGAAGTTAGATCGTATATTTTCATCAACCAACTGTTTTATCTCTTATTTTTGATCTTGTTTAATTTTTCACCAATTTTCGTAGATCTGATTCACTAGAGTCATGCTGAGGATGCTGTGAGCCGATACAGTTTTTGGTGGATATAACGAGTGGAGGCTGCGTGTGTAGCGATTTGGGATCTCTGCTTTCAATCCGGTGGTAACAGGATTAGAGTAATGGCGTACGTGCCTATCGGGTAAAATTGGGTTTCTTAACGTTTCTTAAAATAAAATATTGTTGAAAATATCAATATATATATATATATGTCTATAACACCACTTAAGTGTTATATATAACTTCTACGCCTAACACCATTTTAAATTTTTTTATGGTTATATATTAAATAGCTTTTAATACCCTTTATTTTCCCTGTTTAGCCTCCGGTAACTACCGTTTATATAATTCTTCAGAGGATGATATGTATGAGTGTAAATGAAGTGTAGTATGTAGTCTTGTACATTCTCAGTTCGACCATTCCTGAGATGTGTGGTTAATTGAAACCCAACCACCAAAGAACACCGGTATCCACGATCTAGTATTCAAATCCGCGTAAAAATAACTGGTTTTACTAGGATTTGAACGTTGTAACTCTCGACTTCCAAATCAGCTGATTTGGGAAGACGCGTTAACCACTAGACCAACCCGGTGGGTTATTATATTAAATAGCTTACATTACTTTACGAAAAATTAAATACGAGCAGTTAATTGTTAGATATAGGCAAAAAGTATTTAGATTGGTTATTGTTAAGCAAATAAAGTATTATTTGACATATGCATACTACGCTAGTTTACACAGTCTTTTAAAATTTTCTAGGGAAACCACAATAAACATTAAAAGTGTTCTCGCAGCTTAGTTTATTGAAAACCTGCGTAAAATGAAAGCTTTTCACGAAAAAGCTTAGTTTCAGTAAAATTGAAAGCTTAGTTTACTGAAAAGAAGTGAAAAATTAAAAAGAAAGATTTTTCTTTTTATTCCGTTGTCGTCTTAGAAATATATTTATTTCTTGAATTTTTATGATAGAAATCATCGTTTTGTTCTAGTAACAAATTATTTTTATTTTGTTCTAATTTTTTTATTTAAAAATTTTAATAAATTACGATATCAAAAAAAATGTCATGTACGTAGAATTATTTGACAAAGAAAAAAATTAAAAGTGTTAGTTGAAATATTCTGACGATATGAAGACGAAAACCGGTCGAAGAGATTTGTACTAGTGAAAGATGTTGCGGGGACTTGAAAGTCTTTCTTACCAAGTCAGGAGCACATATTACAAGGCTGCCTATCGACCGAGTACCCGTGATGCCATTATATAAAGCGGGATTGAATTTTCCCTTAAGTGACGCAAAAATTCAATCACCTTTAACAGTTCTCTTCAAAGTGAGAGTTGTGGAAGAAGAAGGAAATGGTATTTCCGTGGTATGAAGTCAGCCTCTACTTAATCTGTTACTTTTTAGGTCAAATAAATTTTTTTATCAATACCTACGTATTCAATTATAAATATTTAAACAATTTTTTTTGTTTAAAAAATGTATTACTGTGACAGTTAGTTGCTATTTAAAATAAAAAAAATTACACTCTTAAATTCTTAGTTTTGAAAATGATGTTAACGATAAAATGTGTAATTTAGTATTTCTAAATATGTTACCTCTTTCAAATATGACCTGCAGCATTTTTATTCGTTCTAAGACATTTTATTAGAAGATAATAATCTAGCTGTAAGTAGTTGTAGAATTTTTATTTTAAATTTAACTAAAAATCTAAAGAAAAAGTTGAGTAGAATATTTTTAGTTACATCGTCTGTCCGGCAAATTTTTCTTTAAACAGAAGAAGGTAGGGTGTAAATTTAATTTTTTAAATATCATTATATGGTTATTGGCCATGAAACAGATTCGTTGGAATATACTAGAGTCCATAAGTTATATTTGCTTATTCCCTTCTAAATGTTTGATGTCTGACCGCTCCTTTTTTTAGATTGTCTATAAATTTTATTCTTTGCCAACTTCTCTATTTTATACCATTCACTGATCGTTCCTTTTTTTATTCATCGAAGAAGAGGAAAACTATAGGTATCATGTGGCCTCTAACATGGTAGTGTGGGTCTCAATCTTGTAGGCCTCTCCACTAAAACCTCCTTCCTCTGCAATATGAGATGCCGGCCTCATCTTACCTTATTATCACAACATCTCATGTGTCTTGTGTTACTTCACACTACCATTGCTGGCCCAGTTATCTTTGGAGGTTCGGGATCAGCCTAGTTCCATCTGCCCTTTGTCGACTGATCCTATCTGTCCTGCCACCTGCTGACCAGCGATGCCTCCGCATCCGCCTTACTCATTCTGCTGTACATCTTCCCCCTTTTCTAAACGAGGAGATCCAGGGGTTAAAATCCGGCTACAATGCCGGCGCATTCTTCTGTATCCGCAGCATGCCCGAAGGTAAACAGTCCTATCCACAGAATTGCGCAGGCTTTCCCGCAATGCAGCTCGACGGACCCAACTCGTGCTCCGTTCGAGAATTATGACAGTACCACCTGGAACGTTACTCTACGCTTTGATGTGCGGGACTTTCGATGTTGGTCATTATTAGATCCATGGTAGCAGCCGTTTTTTGACCTTGACCGACACTTCGGTTATGCATCTCTGAACAAGCATTCTTATCTATACACTCTTTCATGAACTTCACTGCAGGGTTAGAGTGGGCCGGTAGCAATCCTAAAAGTAATCAGGACAGCTTACGCCTGACCAAGAACGCGAGCACTGTGAATCTTTTTCGATGAATGCTGAAGCCAGATCTTCTGTAGCAAACTCGGTCAGTCCCAACTGGAAACGCGGCGGACAAGCCTTTTTTTTCATCAGATGTCTGAGCCAGTTCGCTTTTCTATATCTTATTATTCTGATTAGGTTTTGATTCTGGTTCATATTACACATTACTGGTTCATTTTTTCTCTTTTCCCATTCAATATCATTTATAACCAGATTTCAATTGTTTCCATCATCTTTTCCTGGGTTCCGATACTGCTTTTTTGTCAATGTTTTATATCCACACTATGGTAACAGCAAACTTAACATTTTACCGGACCCACCTCAAATCTAACTTCATCTTGCTAAAATCTATTTCTAATAAATTCATCATTGGCCATTGCAGTTTAAATTACTTCCTTGTATGAAGTACAAGAATGTATTAAAATCACAAAAAATTTCGGTTTTCAGATTTCAAAGGAAATAACCATTTTGACTAGTTTCGGCGTGACATCTGTCCAAAACGATTATCCGTAGAATGTTGAAATTTTGGATTTAGGACTGTTGTAACATCTAGTTTTTCATCTTTTCTTTTGGTTTCAATCGATTGGACCAAAAGTATCCAAAAAAGCCCAAAATTAAAAAAAAAAATTGATTTTGGACGTTTTCTTAACTGCAGTAATAAGCTGTCATTGAGAGTTTTTCAACGATATATCATGAGTGGTACTTATTTTCATAGGTTCCAGAGTTAGAGCCAAATAAAGCTTTAATTAATAAAATATTTGGATCTTGGGGAAGGCACATCTGTTCGAATCAGACTTCATCTCCTTTTTTAACATTTTTTTTTAAATTTAAATTTATTGATTTATTAATAATTAATTATTGTAAAAACAAAATTACGATGAATAAAACAAAATAAAAATATGAGAAGATATTTATGAAATAAAATTTTATGTACTTTTTCATTAAAAAAAAATGTTTATATGTAATTTAGTAGGCGTACAAGGAAGGCGTGTGGTGTCCACATCGGATTTTTTTTACTTTGTTTTCATTATTTAAATTTTCTGTTTTCATAAAACTAAGTATTTCATTCAGTTCCTTTTTCTTTTTCTATTGAAAAAAAAAACAACAATGTACTTATCTCCTATTCCAATTACACTTTTGTTCTTAATATTTATTTTCATGTCTTATATTCTCATACTATCGCATAATTTTGACCACCTAAATCAATTGTATCAGAAATGTTTGACAGATAATGCAGTACAACCGGTGAATCTATCATATTATTATTTTTTTTTTTTTTAAGTTGGGGGCAACTGATTATTATAAGTTGCTAATAAGAAAATTACTAATTGATATATGATGACCTCACTTTCACATAAAGAAGTTCATTAGTACTTAAAATTGTCTTAAGATGGAATTGTTACCTAATTAAATTCTTTCACAACTTCATGTCTAAGGAGTTTAATATTTATTATATTATACAAGAGTTAAAAAGCTTTCTCTTCCTGTTCTTACCTTCTTTTAATATGTTTTGTAATATGTAATAGTTAAATAATGCACATCAACCATTTTTACTCTTATTAATTCATTTATCACAAATAGGAATAACATTTTAATTTATAATATTAATAAAAACTAAATATATATTTGTTAAAAATTGTATTATATGACCAAACATTTGTTAATATAACACTGAACGCCTTACAGTGTGGTCACAGATTATTTTACAACCTTTTTCCATGTCATCATTTGTATGTTAAAAGATATAAAATATTAAGTTAAAATCAGAAATTCAGTTACTTTCAGCAGGTTTTTCCTTTTTGATGACAAAATAACATTTATTTCAAATATTTTAATAAATTGGTATTTATTAATTTCATAAGTTGTCACGGTGTGAGAAAGGAAGATCTTTAGGTTAATGTACTAATGAAGTAATTGAATAGAGGGTGTTTTAAGTAAATACAGTATGAGCTACCTTTTAACTTCCTTTAGTCTTAATTTTACTGTATAATTTAATGACCTATTGAGGTATGGTGTAAGAATCTTGTGTTTTGGATTATATTCAAAGAAATTTCATTATTTTAAGAGTGTACTTTATAATGATTATAGTGTAATTATTATTATTGATTGCACTTTTAATTTAACATTTCATTCAAGCTAAACACTTTTGCTTTTGTTTAGTGTATGAAGTAATAGATTAAGTTTTTGCTTCCATTGTTTTATTTTATTTTTATATACAATAGCAGTAATCTACGTCAAAAATAGCAGAATATTAAAAGAAAATCATGATTTAATCATCAAAAAGAACTTTTAATCTTAAAATAGTATTATAGATTATCTAAGTGAATGCTAGTATGATTTTAACACGAATTACTTAAAATGGCGATTTGTAAACACTGCAATGCTGAGAACATTATCTCTTATTCCAAGCTATACTAGATTGTTTATCTTTTCATGGCAAGATCATAGTAGTAATAGTGAAGAGTAGAATTAAGAAGTGTAAAGTATTTAATAATTAATACTATCAGGGCTTTATAGAACAAATGTAGTATTACAAATATAAATAATTTATGTTGGGGGTCTCTATACATAAATAATAAATAATTTACGTAGGGTCTTTATACATAAATAAAGTAAATCTGTATTGTCTAGTGCATAATCTGTTGATAAATCTCTTTTTCAGCGTGAATTTTGGGTGAAGTGGGTTAGATTATGGATGGAAACATTTAAATGTCTAATAGATTGTGCAAAGTTTAAGTGTTTTCTCGGTCTCAATCTCACCTCTCTTACTTACTACCTCTCTCTTTCCTCAATCTCTCTCTCTTTGCTGAACAACAAGCTGAATGGCGTGTTGTTTTTGAAAAGGAAGTCTGGAGTCAGCTTGCTGATCTCTCCGTTCCGAGGGTGAAAGCTAGACTTAACGGAGTAGGAAGAGACTCTAAGGTAAGCTTAGCCGAGCTCGGTTCGGCTACGAGCTAAGCTGTTATTCCCATTAGAAACCTAAGCTTTCAAGGCTCCCGAGTTAATTCTATTTCCTCTGCCAACTAATGTTTTGCTTCATTAAGTCGAAATTCAATACAAGTAACTCAGTACGTGTATTTCAGAACATTTAATCCTTCGGCTCCAGACTTAGTTTTAGATTCTTACTTTCTACTTAAGATAACAATTTAATATAACTGTACGATTTCAATAAAATATATTGGTGTAATGTTTTAATTTTTTGCAAGAATTATTACCATTATTAAAAATAACAAATTTTATGGAAAATATGTTACCGGTTTATTTTTTGTACTTTATTTCTTTTACGCATTAGTTTTTACGGTTTTTTTATTACTCTGTTGGTTTACTATTATGTTTAATGATTAAACAGTAGAAATTCAATTAACAATTTTACTACCTAATGTTGAAGATTAGGATTTTGAATCTATTCTTATGTATAGTAGTTCTGTTGTTATTACTAATGACAATGACTTACACAAGGAGAGAATTCTTATTGAGGATGAGAGTAAGGTACAGTATAAAGACTACTATTATTGTGCAGTATGTTATTTTATTACTCAGAAAATTGCTCTTCATTAAAGAAATATGAAAATTATTGGAAGCTTTAGAAATATGGCTCTATGAAAAGTATGAAATGATGATATGATAAGAAAATTGGAGAAATAGAGGGAATTATTTGATGAAATGAAATGAAGGGAAAGAAACTAAATAGAAAATCATACAAGAAGTAAGAGACTGCTTACGTCTATCATGGAAGGTATAATAAAATGATTAAATGTTGAGATGATTGATAACCATCAAACAAAGAATTCGTTACAGAAGATGATTTCCACCTCGGAACAAACAAAATATATATGTGAATAATTTATTTTAACAATATCTGTTCACTTTTATCGTTTCTCTTTCTATTAAACTCCAGTTGGAAGATTAATAAGACCAGATACTTATAAAATTAAGTTCTGTTTTCTGTTTAATTTATTTTCTTATCTTGATGAAAAATATTGATGCGGATAAATGGTTAAAGGATAATGCAAAAATAACCTGAGTTTGTAGTGAAACAGTTTTATAAAAATAATAGTCATTATTAAACGATTAAAATTTTAGCACATTCATTACAGTCTTACGTATTTAAAATAATAAAAGTAATTAATTGAACAGTACATCTTGTTTATTTTGTACTTAGTTTAAAAAAAATAATCGGGCTTTAAACGAAATTAAAATTAAAAGTGGAAATTAAAGTACGAAACAGAATTTTCGATCATAATTAATAGTAAATTGTATAGCCAATACTGAAAAAAAATTTTAATGTGTTATCATTATTGTAAGCACTTTTCCAGAGGCACCGGGCATCATTGTTTGATAACCGCCAAAGAGGTTCTTTAAAATTATAATTCCATTATTTAAAAAAAAAAAGTTTATTTTGCAGTGAAAAAATGTTTAACCTTATTACGTATAGTTAATTTTATTAAACTTTTTTACTGTGTACATGTACAATCTTCCAATTTATAGCATAGAATCTTACAAAAACTATTCATTTCATAGTCAGACAAGATATATAATTGCATTTTAGTTACATAAATTTTAATTACATAGTCGAAAGCCAAAAGTTCCAAACTTTCCTTTTTACTTTCTTTTATTAAAAAAAGACTATCATTTAAACACCTGACATACGGTTTATCAATAAAAAAGATAAAAAATATTCTTACTAACCGACTTCAAAAAAGGAGGTTATGTATTCCACCAGTATGTATATATATATTTTTTTTGTTAGCACATAACTTTTTTCCTATTCATCAGATTGAAATAACTATTATTGCAATCGACGCAGCTCCTTTGTACGGTGGTATTATGTTGTTGAAAAAAAAAAATTTAGACAAAAAATCGATCTGCAAATTGACAAAAAATGTTTTTCCGGCGGGTGGGAAGGAACAGTGAGAATCCTGATATTCTGTATGTATGCGTCACGTTAGATGATGTTATACGGTCTTCAGTACGGCTGGTAATGTGAGTTTCTGCACAAAATGTGTAGTACCGTTAATAAAATCGTCAAAAATCTAGATATCTCGTTATGCGGGAGAAATAACTTTTTAGACCCAATATATATTATACAACATCGGTAGTTATAGTGGGAATCTTATAATTCAGTTAAACATTGTATCAGATCACATTACATGGTCTTTTGTAGTATCTCGCAATGTCGGACAATTAAATTTCTTTATAATACACGTAACACTGTTGATATGTTGTTAGTAATCTACGTAACCAACCATCATAACCAACGTAATCAACGTAACTTCGGCTTGAACGATGTTACGTAATACATTATCCAGTCCTGTGCAAGGTTTCTCAATATTTCCGTCTCAGCAAGTGATTTTTTTTATCGTGTGAGCTGTTCAGTACTTTACGTGGATCTAAATCGCTTAAAGCTAAACCACCTAAGCTTCTGATTCGACTTTTCCTTTTGCAAATAATTTTTTCCCAAATCTACTACATCTCTATTTACTTTCGTGTTGTCCCTTTCAATTTATGCTCCCTTACAACCCAACTTAAAAGCAATTAAAGTACATGAATATAAATTCCACTGATGTAATATAGGTACTGGTCTTTGTGATAGCTTTTATTATACGTATACAGTGTTGTAGAATAAATTTATATTTTATCTAGAAATTAATTTAGTAGAAGCAGATTCCGATTCAAAAAAGTATCTAAGGAATTAAGTATTTGGACAGAATCTTTTGTTACCGTTTAGCGCATTTTGTCCGTCCCATTTTTTACTTCCTTGTACGAACTAAAGGAAGTATTTTGGTGACGAAAAATTTCAGTTTTCAAATTTCAACGGAAATATCCATTTTGACCATCCCTAAATCCATTTTGACTAGTTTTGGCGTGACGTCTGCACGTACGTACGTATATATATCTCGCATTACTAAAAACGATTTGCCGTAGGATGTTGAAATTTTAAATTTAGGACTGTTGTAAAATCTAGTTCTGCACCTTTCCTTTTTATTGCAATCGACTTGACCAAAAATGCCCGAAAAGTCTTTTTTTTTTGGATTTTGGACTTGTTCTTAACTGCAGTAATAAACCCTCATTGAGAGATTTTCATCGATGTGTAGTAAGTGGTACTTATTTTAATTGGTTGTAGAGTCATAGCCAAATAAAATTTTAATTAATGAAATATATTGATCTTACAAGGGAAAGGCACATCGGTATGAATTTTAACTTCATTTCCTTTTTTTTAACTTTTGTTAATTTAAATATATTGATTTATTAATAATGTTAACCTGTGATTGTACAGAAATTATTTATGTATTTATTTTATTACGTTTTATTTCCATGCTCTTTAAGATCGATAAAAAGTAAATTTCAGGATACTGTTTATCAAGTTAAAAAATTTCTTAAAATTTTAATTGTATGAAATTTCACGTTATTTGAGCCAGTGTTTTGGAGAAAAAAATATGTATTTGTGCCCATAAGTACGGTATCAAAACGATATCTTTTAGCGTATTTTATTATTTTATCCGGTAAGTATAAACTTGTGCAGAGTTACAAATAACCTACTAAATTTTTAATGAATTACAATTTTACTACTGTTTATTATAATTTTGTACATTTATGATTATCATACTGAACTTAATAAAGTCAACATATAAGTTCAGGTTCAATTATTATTAATAATTTAATACTTTATTATTAGTTGAATAATTTTATTACTAAGTCAAATTTAATGCAATTTTTTGTATTGGTTTTTATTTTTATAATATTGAGGTAACGTATGCTTCAACGTAAACTGATATTTTTTTTTTGATATTAATTACAAAGATATATTTACTAATCAAGATTATGTCCGTTGGAAAAATATTGTTATTTACAAAGGAAGAGTGCTTACTTTATAGGAGTTTATTAGTTGACAAAACTCGTTTCCATTTTACGCTACAATCTTGTTAAAAGCAATCCTGTTTTGATATTTAATATTTCCAGTAGAGCGCATATTTTCGTTTATGACTATTTTATTAAAAGACTAGAAATAACGTTAATAAAATACTGTAATAATGATTGCAAAAGTTAAGTCAAAAAAGTAATTGTATATATTGTAAACTAATTACAATTTGTTTAACCGTTTTGTTTCATATTACTGAAATAGTTACTTTTATCCACTTTCAACAATCTGTAATTATACTTAGAAATGTTCAGTATAATAGTTATTATGTTTTTCATTATTTATGATATAATTAACAGCAGATCAGAAAATTTATTTGTTGTTTGTCATTATTAAATAACTTCTGTCATATTTGAACTGGTAAATTATTTTCTTGCAATACAAAAATCTTTATTGTTGGATTATATGATTATACCTTTTAACTAAGTTTATTTGAATAACTTCTATTGTATCATATTTTTAAATTAGGCATTGTAAAATTAATGAATAGTTAAAAATTTTAACTGTTTTATTACAGTTTGTGTGTTTAAAATTATTCCTGTTATTTTTAATAATAGGAAATAATTATTTTTAATAATCAGCACATTTAATGAATGATAACAAAGTTTTTCTGTATGTGATTTTTAATATTGAAATATTGGTGAGGTTACACTGTTTATTGGAACACGGTCACCTAAAAAGTCATTAAAAAAATCACACACCCACACACACACACACACACACACACACACACGCGCACACACACACACACACATATATATATATATATATATATTGGCTTGGAGAACCAGTACCTGCCTCTCCCCTTTAATTGTTGACGCGTAATAATTTTCATTGTACACGTACGATTTTCTATAAGTTCTTATACCGATCTGGTGTCCCTTGTGGTCGAACAAGACCTTTTGTAGGTGCCAGTATTGTTTGTATTACAAGGAACAAGTTGTTAAACGAACGAATTATTTTAAGAAAAGAATCCCTTTTAAATCCTGCAAGATTCTTCTTTTCATTATTATTTTCTTTTTCTTCCTTCTTAATTGGAAGAAATCCGTCACCCTGGTCCGTTATACTGATTATTTTACAATAGATTAGTATCTATTGTAAATTTATATATATCTCTTGTAGACCCAATATGGAATATAATTTTTGTATTCTTGGTATATCAATATACAAGTTTATTTCAGTCAGTGGTAAAGGCAACCAGAAATGTTTCACTAATAAAATTACTTCGTATGTTATGCTTGTTCTTGAAACTATTTGCCATTTTTAAATAATTTGTTTTTCATACAATTAAATACATGTAAATATTATATTTTGTTACTTTGATAAGTATTTTTATTAACAATATTAAAATTATCAAAACTTAATTAATCTATTAGAAGTTTATGAACTAAACACTTAAATTGCATTTCCCGGACCCATACATGACTTGATTTCACGGGTATAAATGTATTAAACTGCAATTAAAATTATCAAAATTTTAATGCAAATTTTTTTTACAACATTACTTACATTCAGAATAAAAAAGGAAATTATGGGAGAAAAAAAAGCATGACAGAGTATGTCATATAAGAGAACATTACTCACTGTCACTAACGAGTGGCTATGCAATGAAAAAGGATTTGTCCCATCTCCGTTATCCTCCTGTATCATTATAGTTCATAATAATAAATTTTGTAATATTCTATAACAATTGTGCAATTTTAAATCATGAATATTGTAGAATAAAAATACTTGTATGTGTCAATTTATCTGTAAGTTTTTCTATTTAAATATAAAATTAAAACACTTTAATTATTTTAAGAATAATGTTAATTTTTTTGTTCTTTTGTTTCAGGTAATGCTGTTTGTTTCAAAATTTAAGAAATATTTTTCATTTAAGTAAGTTATAAATATTTCTATATTTCATTCTACAAAGAATTATCGTAATTAAGTAACCTTGGTCCGTTCTTATTTTTATACTCTCTTTCGTTTTAATTGATTGCAGTAACATACCTTGTTGTACTCTATATAATATTATTACTATACTGGCAGAATTCCTCTAATTCAGTGAGAAAAGAGGTATCTAATTTAAGATTTTAGATGTATTTAAAATTAAAAGTAAAAATATAGAAGTGTAGGTCTTCACCGCAATGAAGGGAACGGAATCTTCCCTGCTTAACATCTAATTAATTATTTCCAGAAGTTAAATTGTAATATCGTAAATACACCGTAAATAAGCTCTCAGATTTTCATGAGGTATGAAAATATTTTGCCGGTACAGATTTATGCTTAAAAACCCCAGATGCTATGGAAGCTAAAAACATCTTTGTTAGCGTCCATAATTGAGAGAATGATTTTGGAAGCAAATCCAAAAAAGAGCATATTTTTACATCTGTCTTACCCTTCACCTCATCATAACTAACATAACGTAATGTTCATTAGCAGACTGTTTCAAATTATAAATAATCATTTGTAACGAATAATGAATTAAGAGTTTGTTAATTGTTCTGCTTAATGGAAAATGAATTCTTCTCAAAAACAACACGTAATATTGGGAACGCATTATATATAATGACTTATACATAATGTAATTTATACATAAATTACATTATCATTTGTACAGTAAATTAAACTGATGTTATGACAAGAAGATTTTTATTAAATTTGTAAATTTTATTTTCAAGTTAGCTATTAAACATCCCTCTATTTAGGTGCAAAGTCACTTTTCCCTGTAACTGAAATAAACTGCAGAATGTTTTGATTTATTTAATTTCTTTTTGATATTTCTCAAAATTAGCAGTTAGTGTAATTGATGAGAGTATGAATTTGAAAAATTAAAATTATCATAATATTAATAGTGGGCTCTATCTCAATAATATTGAGCGGTATAATTAATAAACCGAAGTATCCTACTTTCCTCAATAAAATTAATGTAATACCTTTACGAAGGGTATTATTACCAACCACCGTACTGGAAACAAGAAATCTAAATCAATATCTTGTTCCCTCTGGCTGTTATAAAAGCTTAATCCTTCAGAATATATCAAAGTTGAATTTAGGGGAAGTAGTGACTTGGGATCATAACTTAGTTGCAGTATTCCTTCAAACTTTTCGTAGCCTCATAACGGGAATAAATTTAAAAGAAAAACATGTTTAAGAGTATTTTAAAATTTAAACAATTTTGGGAATCACTATTCTGTTTCTTTAAGCACATAATTTTGTGTTATTAATTTCGTATTTGTGAATTAATATATTTATATATACTAAAACTGATTATTCCAATAATTACAGGTTTTTATATGTTATGTTATATAAGAAATAATCTGCAAATTAAAGGTTGTAAGAAAATTAAACAAAATTTTATTTAAAGTTGTTTATTGAAAGGAATACATTTTATGTTACTTCGATAAGTTTATTAGTAGTTATAGTTTCGTTAAAATAATGAAACAATTACGAGCTTGGTATTATTTTTATCTTAAATACTTTAACACAAACCACTACTATTTTAGTTTGTTACAGACATTTAATAAATAAGTCATATTTTTCAAGAAATTTGTAACCTAAGATGTCTTTATGCCAGTCTGAATTGCTCAAAAATTGTAAATTTTAAATTACAGTTCAATAACTAATTTATTGTCATTATTCTCAAAAAGATCGAGCGATGGATAACTTGTTTTGTTATGAAAATATTTCGGTTATCGTTTATTTTTCAAGAAATAGATATTTAGCATCTGAATTAAGTGCCCGTCTCTCTTAAATAATTGTGAACCAGTTTACAGAGATATGGCTTCCTTCGGTAATCACTTTAATCCATATGTGGGGTTCATCTGTCATATAGTGACGCTTAGAATTTAAACACTCTTTCATTTCCTAATATTATCCACCTAATTGGATACTTTCTTTTTCCTGTTTAGCTTCTGGTAATTAGCGTTCAGATAATACTTCAGAGGATGAATGAGGATGATATGTCTGAGTGCAAATGAAGTGTTGTAGTCTTGTACAGTCTTAGTTCGACTAACGTGTGGTTAATTGAAACCCAACCATCAAAGAACACCGGTATCCACGATCTAATATTCAAATCCGTATAAAAATAACTGACTTCACTAGGACTTGAACGCTGGAACTCTCGACTTATAAATCAGCTGAGTTGGGAAGACGCGTTCACCACTAGACCAACCCGGTGGGTTGTTTAGTAACTGATAATAACAACGGTTTTAGTTACGACGCACGTTTTCTTTTAGCATATAAAATTAAACACTATTTATTTTTCAGTTTTTTTTTTTACATTGGTTGTTAACGATTATTGGTTTATTGAGGCTATTACCGAATAATTAAAGTATCATTTAATGTACAGTTGCTCGAAATAATGATATACAAACCTCTGGGTGTTTACGTCTTAAGTTTTGAAATCACAAAACTACTTCTATACTACTTTCTACTACTTCTACTTTACTACTTCTACTTGTTCTGCTATTGAAGATTTTTCCCTAAAAAATAAGTTGTAATGTTTGTAAATATTACATCTTAGCATGTAGTAAAATTACTCCAGATTAAGTAATAATAATTTAACTTCATTTGAGTGCTACAATGTCATTATTGATCCTCTAAGTTTTGTTCGTCTGTAAGTAGTCCAGTACAAATAGTTCTATATGTTTAATCAATGTCGCCTCTATATTAGACGTAAAACACTAAAGTGATAGGTAATTGCAGAGCGATCAATTTTTGTTCAGTTTGGGTTGATGACTACACAATATTTTTTTTGCACCCTAATGAAAGTCGCTCAGGGTTGATTAATTCGTATTTTACTTTCAGTATGGGATCCCAATTCAAGTTGATGTTGCAGCCAGGATGTATACAGTTTATTTTTATTTTTTTAGATTTTTTATTCACACTTTTTTACTTCCGCATAGAAATTATGTCATCCGGAATGTAATTTTGGATGATATCTATTTTATACTTAATTTTCTTGTTATTAAATTTGAATCCAAATTGTTCCCATATAGTATAGATGCGATTCATTAGGTTAGATATCTGGTGGCGGTGTATGTGTCACCAAATATAGATTTAGCTGATTTTACTCGCTTTATCGACACATTGCAGGGTGTAATAATTAATTCGCCGAAGAAGTTAGTCATGGTGGGTGACTTTAACAGCAAACTGGTGAATGCGGGCAGTAGCTATACGAATAGAAGAGGACAAATCCTGGCAGATTTGATGGAAACAACTGGGTGTCGCTGTGTTAATGACGGCACCCCTACCTACGTCGCCAGAGGCCACCAGTCGGTTATAGACTTAACCATCCTGGATAACAGATGGAGAGGAGAACAATTTAATTGAACTGGATCTGATAGACGCAGGGTTCGAGCGAGCGTAGTATCCCCGCCCATTGAATTTTACAGCTAATCAGATAGAAGTTATAGTTAACAGGACAGCTGAAAGGTTAAGGGATAACCAGCAACAAACCCCTGAAGCTCTATCGAATATTGTTATGCAAGAGATAGACAGGATGGCAAATAGTACTGCAAAAAGACGAAACGTATGTTGGTGGACAGCTGAGATTGGTAAATTGAGACAAGAACTTCAGTCCTTAAGGAGAAAGAAACAGAGATTACTTAGAGATGGTAGAGAGGAATACCAATATGTTGCAAAGATGAATACTGAAGCCAGAAGAGTCCTAAATAAAGCCATTAAAAAGAAGAAAAGAGAATGTTGGAGCAATCTCTATAAAGAGTTAGACACTGACCCATGGGGCCAGGCCTATCGCATAGTGACGAAGAGATTCAGAAGACGACTACCGGTGTTAGACAGGGCAAGCGCAGAGATACAGTTAGCGAATCTGTTTCCCAGAACGATGGCAGAAGATAGCGGACCCACTCCCTACGAGGATAGGAGATTCACCATTGACGAATTACAATTGGTAGCCAAGAGTCTGGCATTAAAGAAGAGTCCCGGACCTGACAGGATCCCCGCAGCGGTAATAAAGGGTTTGATTAGAAAGACTCCCTGGGAGTTACTAGAGATTGCTAGCTATGGATTAGAGAAGAAGTTTTTCCCTGCATGTTGGAAGGAGGCCAGAGTGGTCTTGCTTCCAAAGGGTGCACCTTTGGATGAGGAGGTTACCTATAGGCCGTTGAGTCTGCTAAATATCATGGCTAAACTCGCAGAGAAGATGCTAGCGAGCAGAATTATACAGGAATTAGAACAGGGTGCGGGGATCAGTGCAAATCAGTAGGGGTTTGGAGGGGGAGGTCCACGGTCCAGATCATTTGTCGAATTACAAATTTGGCCAACGAGGTCAGACGAGGAACTTGGCGTACTAGACGCATACCGTTGATAATATCACTCGATATAAGAAACGCCTTCGGATCAGTTGGCTGGAGACATATAAATAGGGCGACTACCTTAAAGGGGCTGAGCCCTTACATTCGAAGGCAAATTGAAGATTACCTGTCAGATAGGAAATGTTGCATCGATTCCCAGGAGGGAAGGATACATTTCGAGATGCAATGTGGGGTGCCTCAGGGATCAGTCCTAGGGCCATTGTTATGGCTGTTAGTCATAGACGACCTCCTGCTCAAAAGGTTCCCTGACGGAGTGGAATTGCTGGCTTATGCGGATGATATTGCCGTCCTTGTAGAGAGCGGAACGATTGATCAAGTACAAGAAAGAGCGAATGCGGCCACTCGCATTGTTCATGAGTGGATGGACTCTAGGGGTCTGAGTTTGTCATATGAAAAATGTAGGTGTGTTGGCAGAAGGGTTCTAGACCCCATTATAGTATCTATTAACGGTAATGTTATTGAGGAGGTCCACAGTTTGAAGTATTTAGGTGTCACCCTTCAGAGGAACGGTAAATACACGGAACACATAAACAACATCTGTAAGAGGGCTGAAAATATGGCGAGGAGTATTAACATCATAATGACGGCACAGAATGCCCCCAGGGCATCCAAGCGCAGACTGTTAGCATCAAAAATAATATCTTCACTTATGTACGCGGCACCTGTCTGGCACCAGGGAATAGACATTGGACGTAACAAGGAGAAACTTGTCAGAATACACAGGAGGATACTACTTGGTGTGGTGGCCGCTTATATAAAGGTGTCCTACCAGGCACTTTGTGTGCTTGCAGGGGTGCTACCGATCGATCTTACCGCGAAATACAGGGTAGAGAGGTCTAAAGGAAAAACAAAACAAGAGGCCAAAGAGGAAATCTATACTTTGTGGCAAGGAAAATGGAATAATGATGGTGTGGGTCGATGGACGAGGCGGCTCATCCCTGAGATTGCACAGTGGGTTAGAAGAGGATGCGGTGAGATGGATCATTACTTGACAAAATTTTTCAGCGGACACGGAGTATTTAATTATTATTTAAATAAAATAGGCAGGAGGGATGAAGCAATCTGTATGTATTGTGACCAACTTGACGATGTGGAACACACTTTTTTCATGTGTGACAGGTTGGAGGTTTTGAGATTTAATCAGAACATCAACGGATTAACACCTGATAATATAGTGCAATTTATGACTAGCAGTGAACATAACTGGAACACAGTAGCAGGATATGTTAGGCAGATTCTGGCACAGAAATATGTTGATGAGAGAAGTCAAGGTTATTAGTATAGACTAGTGTAGGGAGGACAGCCCCAGCAAGGAGGGCCGGCATGCCGAGGTATGTCGGTTCCAATGAGCCGCTGGGGACTCCGGGGGCTCTTAGATAGGAACACTGGAAAACGATGATCAGTGAAAAGACCCGAAACCACGTCACGGCTAATCAGGTATAGCGTGATGTCAGAATTGGGCAACTAAAATAAGGACCTCTCAAAAAGAGCTAAACCGGTCGGCCGAACTGCCATGCCGGACGTACAGCCGGTAGGCGGGGAGACCCATTAGAGTCTAAAGACACTCTCCTGGGCGGCGTTATACCAGCAAGTCGGTCCGGCCCAGGGGGAAAAAAAAAGGTTGGATATAGACTTTTGCTGGTATCATCTAGTAATAAGGAACATTAGGATGTTTAGTGCTATTAAAAATTGCATCATTGATAATTATCAATGATTAAATATTTACTTAATTAGACTCCTTAATTAGACTTAATTAGACTCCTGCGATTGTATTTCTACTCGTGTGTTTATATATATATATAATATGTGTCATATACAATTATTCATTTTGTCAAAAATAAGAGTAATTATAATTACTCTTCAGTACAAATTAATTCAGCATAGACAACTTGCTTAAACAGCAAGCGTAGGAATTAGTTTAATTTAATTCATTAATTTTCTTTTTAAATTATAATTATTTAATGAATTAAATAAAACTTGAGAAATGGCTGATAAATAGACATTAGATGGTCTACATACCTATATTTGGTGAAAATAACAAGAAAAAACTTTAATGGGCAATTGATAGCCTGTGGTTTTAATTTTTTCCTTAACAGCACTAGGGAAATAATAAATTTGATTTAAATTAAAAAGTAGTCAAAAATGTATACCTTTCATTAATTTTTTTTTCAGTTTTTAGGAAATAATAAAAAAAAACAAAAAATAAATAAATATAAAATAAAAATAAAATGGCTACTATAGTGTTTGTTGGAGTGAGTTGTGACATCTCAATGTAATTATCATTATTATGTCTAACCAACAACCGAACTATATATATGAAATAATTTTGACATCTGTCTGTGTATAATTTTACAACCTTGCATTTATTACTTTCTATAATAGTACTAATATTTCATATTAAATTATTATAAATTATTGTGATTTGCAACTTCAATAAAATCATTTAAATTTTTGGATACTTAATTAGATTCCTGAGATTGTATTTCTACTAGTATATGTATATATATATATACCAACTCTACCCGCCACGCTTCGCTGTGACACATTGTAGTTGCATGGATGAGAAATGAGAAAAAAAACAAAGCATACGTTTCATAGAAGTTTAATTTTGCAATACTTGTGGATATACAATATTTTTTGTTTTTCCACTGTCTGCGTAGATATAAAGGGAACACGCAACGTACAGTTGCCCATGTGAGAAGCAATCCGCATCTAAATCTAAACCACACAATTCTAAAGATTGACCTTGAGCTTTATTGATTGTGATTGCAAATGCCAATCGAATTGGGAATTGCAATCTTTTAAATTAAAATGGTGTATCGGTTAGGATCATGGGTATTTGAGGAATGAGGACATTTTCACCTTTGAAAGGCCCCGTTAAAATCGTTGCTTCCACTACGTTATTCATCAATTTCTTAACTTTAAGTCGCGTGCCGTTGCAGAGTTTTGGCTGATTAATATTCCGCAACAGGATAATTGTCATTTTTTGATCGAACCGTTGCTAGAATCAATCTAATGAGGAATGTTTTCCCAGTTCCTCCTGGCGCATCCAAGAAGAAGGTCCCCCCCAACTCCGTCATTTATCATTTGCATTATGCGATCATAAATGCCTTTCTGTTCACGCGTTAATTTGGGAATGTTTGATTGGACATATGACTGAAGATCACCAATGTTGTAACTCTGTTCACGGCGTAAATCCACACCAAATGAAGCAGTCGCAGCTCGGGTGGGTGCTGAGTACTTTATTTGAATAATAAGAATTTTATTTGCAGTAGCTAAGCACTTGTCTTCAATATTTATCAATGCTTCGTTGTAAATGCCTTCTGTAAATCCCATGGTCATATTGGTATTTTCTAGGCGTACTCTATGCTAAATATCCTCAGCCATATGCGATCGATATATTTCCCATAACTCTGTGGGAGATGAAGGGAAGCAAGCGGTCAATATAATTGCGAATAATACGCGAATTTGGTTTGGATGTGCAGTGTTGCACGCGTCATTAATACATATATCTCACTGTTGGTCATTTTCTAATAAATTCAGAGCTTGGTGAAAGGCACAGCTCAATCACGACACGATCACACAAAAGTACCTCGATTAAAGTGAATATTTATTTCAGATTGTATAATAATCTGTATCAGATGCAAGTGGATACGTTTTTTTTTTTTGTTAACAAACAATGTAATTGGGAACAGGTATTGTTTCACCTGTGACTGCGGTTGTCGTTAGCTAGTATGGCGAGTGTTCCCCTCGCTTCCGGCAGATGGCGCGGTCACTGGTACACAGCTGACCGTTAAAAAAACTATTTTCTCGCGGTCGCGGGTATGTGACTGATGCAAAAAATAGATAAAAATAATCTTTGATGCGGGTTATATATCGTGCTAAAATTTGAGCTCAATCGGTGCAGAACATTTTGAGTTTTTGAAGCGTACACAAACGAACTTAACATTTTTATATATAAAGAAAAGATTTGTGGGCTGCGAAAAAAAGCTCTTAAGTCGTGCGAAAAAACACATCATTTTAAATGCTTACAAAAGCAAGTAATGCTTAAAAATTACAGAATAATCAAACGGCGTTGATTTCAGATGTTAATAAACTACTAACGTAAGTAGAAGTTGTGCTGCTTCAGTGTACAACGTGATTCTCGAGTATGAATCTACTAATGAATTACGCTCTCCAAATAAAACAAAACCCCGCAGGTCAATTGAGAAAAAGGTGAGATTTTATTAAAAACGCGATACGTAAAAAAATTACACGAATTTGAATTATTTAGAAATAGTTTAGCGGTGTATTATGTCCTTTGGAAGAGAATTCGGTTATTGTCTTCGACAACGTGTCTTATCATTAAACGAAAAGAATTCCAGCCGTGTTATAGAAAAACAATGATATCAAAATGTAGCTTAGTTCAAAAGGAATAATTTTTGAAGAGGTTTAAGTTAATGTTCAATCATTGCAAAGGGTTTCGCGTATTAAAAGTAATTATAGTCCGTACAAAATTGGTTTGACACACAACACCATATTGGTAAGTCGTGTTTTTTATTCGTCTCCTAACGAATATGTTTGCCGGCCTCCGTGGCGCGAGTGGTAACGTCGGACTTTTAATCGGTGGTTCCGAGTTGGAATCCCGGTCAGGCATGGCATTTCATACGCTATAAATCATTCATATCATCATCTGAAGCAATGCATAACGGTGGTTTCGGAGGTTAGAAAAAACAAAAAAAAAACGAATACTTAGTTGTGTGGTTTCAGTGTTACTATTTGTGAATTTTGTTCTTTGCTTTTACATAGCAAAGAACGCTAAATGACCAAAAAACGATTGTTTGGTCATATATATATGTAAAAAAATAACCTAACAAAGGATTTTTTGGTCATTATGTAGGGATATTATTTTCTGTGTATTTGGTTATTTCGACTTTTTTTGTTTGCATAGTCTTAAGTCTATCTGGGCTATAAGAAAGTTGGGTGTTTTAATTTATTTACTGTAAGTCATCCTTCTTGGTGGCTTTTCTTTTTGTTTTGGTGTTTTTTTTTGTTTTTTTTTTTTAATAAAATACAGATGTTTTAGCTGTTAAATATAATTCAAAGAAATTTGTTACTTAATCAGTTGTGATTTTGTTTACATTGGCAACGGCCATACGGGCTCTTTGTGATTGGTTGTTGTGTTTGACAGCGGCCATCTTGCATTGATCTGATTGGTTTTCCTTTGTTTACATTTCCATCTGATTTATTAGCCTCTTATTTATTAAAAAACTGTACAAATTAAAAATAGATATATAGATTTATTAAAAATAGATGAAAACAATCTTTGATGCGGGTTATATTACGTGCTAAAATTTTTTTTATCGTGTTTTTTTTTTTTTAATAAAATACAGATGTTATAGCTATAATTCAAAGAAATTTGGTCGTTGTGTTTGACAGCGGCCATCTTGCATTGATCTGATTGGGTTTCCTTTATTTACATTACCAAATTAAAAATGTACAAATTAAAAATAGGCATATAGATTTATTTAAAATATATGAAAACAATCTTTGATGCGGGTTATATATCGTGCTAAAATTTGAGCTCAATCGGTGCAGAATATTTTGAGTTTTGAAGCCGTACACAAACGAACTTAACATTTATATATATACTAGTGGAAAGAAAAAAATTGAAGAAATATATATATATATATATATATATATATATACAATTCTTCATTTTGTCAAAAATAAGAATGATTTTTCTTTTGGAAAAAACAAAGGCATAATACAAGTTGTCACGAATCTCTATTCAAAAAATCGCTGATTTTCAATGTTTCACTTTACTCTCTTTTACAACCAAGACTCTTTATACTCTTTTGAAAAGTGACAAAATATCCACAGTGATAGTGAATTTTGTACATATATATTTTTTAAATCAAATATTATTTTTAACAACCAATTTTAGTTGATGTAAGAAGGAAAATAAAAAATAGTTTTGTCTTTTCTGAAACATTTTTATGGATAAAAAAAAATATTGTTGATATTAGATAAATGTAAATTATTTGTATTAGAAAAATTCCTTTAAGGTAAGGAATTTTCCTTATAATAAATTCAAGAAAACTGACATTGCAAAATGGTTAAGTTATAATTTTTTAATGGTCTGAGAAATAATGAAACTGTGATAAATGTCAAACACTAATAATTAAATGTATCATTCATTCAGAACTGCATAGGAAAGAGAATAAATTTCTTCTTCAGGTGCACAAAATTAGTTTAAAAAGGTGGAGAATTTAACTTTTCTGGACAGAAAAACTGTATTTCGATGACTCAAAACGTAGTTTTTTGGATTTTTGTATTTTTTGTCATATTAAATTCAAAAATTCACTATAAATTGTTTTGCCATTCTAAGAGTCTCCATTTATGTGTATTGTTTGTTCAGCTCTTTGTAATAAGATTTTAATAAGAAACAACGAAATAAGTTACAGAGTTTGCGTATTAATGAGACGGAATAACTTGATCATTTTTAATTTAGTAAATCACAATTAATGCTTGCAAATAGTTACTGAATTTAATTAAATCTAATTCTAATTCATAGAGTAAACAGAATTCTTTGTCAGTATAAATTATTTATTCACAGAACCTAGCGAAATTTGTTGACGTTCGAGAGTTAAATTTATTGATTCCGAGTTAAACCTTGCTTACATTATAACCGTGCCTGTATGAAATGATAATGAATCGACCTGATTTAAAAGCTAGTGTTGATTTGTAATGGATATTTTTTGTCTAGTCTTTGGTGTAACTGTTGCCAGCGAAATAAGTCTAATAAACGTTGGTGTCTTAGAAACGCAGAACAAATTTGCATCCTAATAACGTATTAAGACGTAGTATAAATATAGTTTCGTTTTGATAAAAATTTTATTAGAGAATGAAAAATAATTATGTCTTTTATATTTTAATTATTAAAAACTTTTTAACGTTAAAAAATAGTTTTGTAATATAGAATTCGTCGAGGTTTTCTTAGAAACTTTTACTTTTATCATTGAAATTAATTTTTCATAATTTTTATTACGTAGAATTTTAAAGAAAATTATTAAAAAAAAGGGATATTAGATCATAGTACTCGTATATGAAAAACTGGAGACAGAATGGAATTAATTTTGTTTAGTGGTAGGAAAAAAATGGAAGGAGGACATATTAAAACTGAGAAAAAGAAAAAAGCACAACCATGTCAATATCCGGATGTAGCGATGTAGACAGTAGTCACTGACTAGTGACAAGTGTGTGTGTGTGTGTGTGTGTGTGTGTGTGTGTGTGTGTGTGTGTGTGTGTGTGCGTGCGTGTGTAAATCAATCCCGATTAGGAAGAAAAATTTCATAGTAAGAAATTTCCTTTGATATTCCAATAACCTCCCACAAAGTTTAAGACGTAAGTTACTAGGCTCCTTGTGGATTTCCATATCCTATCATTTTCAGATATCTATATTTGTTTGATCGTACTTCTTTCTTTAGTTTTACTTATGTTTCTAACTATTTAATCGTACTTTCTGATTTAAACTTATCAGAGATCTGGAATTTTGTAGCTAAGCTGTAACAATAACGTTTTTGTAATTACTATAGAATTTAAAAATGAATGGCCAATAATAACTTAGTTAAAGAAATAAGTAAATTATAAATTAATTTTATCCAGAAATAAAATAACATTCTATTTATTTAAAAAAAAAAAAATATATATAATTTTTAATAAATAACATTTTGCTTAGATAAGGTACTCCTTATTCAGAATACAATAAATCAGAAAAGTTTGTTTACCAGTTGAAATATTTTTATATCGCGGACGTTTTTATTACATTTGTCACAAAAATATTTTATTAAATATTATTTCCTTAACGACTATACAGAATGATAATGTTTAAAAAAAGAAATATTTTTAAAGAAATAAAGGAAGTATGCAGTCATAATACGAGAATAATATTCGTTATTTCCGTTCTCGAACATTCTCTATATATAATGGTTTATTGAAAACGAGAAAGCGAAACGGCACATATATTTCTGAATTTATTTTCTTTTTCATATTAATGATTTTAAAAATTTACTTTCTTATAAATCTTAAAATTTACTGGATGTAAACATATCTGCATTGAAACAGATTCACATTATTTCTGTTAATGTTTTAGACGGTATTACTCGTATTTTAGGAAAATTTTAATTCATATAGTTTAAGTGGTTTTGAATTAAGTATTCGTTTTTTGATTTCTGATCCCTTTTGTAAAATTAATGTCTTCTGAAGTAACAGTATTATTTCATTATTAAATTCGTAAAACTTCTATTTTGATCATTCTTCGTCTTTAACAAAATTGAAATTTTAATGTTTTTGCAAAGATTGAAATTGATACGTAATAATCTTCTCTATTTTTGGAGTTGAAGTTTGTATACTTGTTTCTTGAGTATAATTATCATTCATACAAAGCAGTTAAAGAACATCAATTATTACAATTGCAGCAGTAAACGTTAAAGGAAAATCTTTCCGTAAATCTTGTAATGGTTTTTATTCGCTAATCTGGATAGCCTAACGAATTTTGGTGAATTTGACGCTTATCTAAAGCAAAATTAATTTAAAGCAAAGCAGAATATCGACAGTGGATTTCGTAAATGGTTTGATTAAAAAAAAAATTAAGACATTTTAATTGGTTTTCCTATACATTTTAATTCATAGTTATTATTATTATTGTTGCTCATATTATATATTTTTCTTGGTTGGAATTATGGTGAGGTTTGACATTTTTCGTACGTTTAAGTGATTAATCAATGCTCTTGAAAATGTAAACGGGATTCTATCTTTTATTTCTAAATTAAACATATTTTTAAAAGTTTTTTATGCATATTTAAAATCCGAAGAAATGATTTGTCATAAAAATATCTTAAATTAAATTGGAAATTGAATATAAATTATTGTAATTTTCTATTTTACTACAAAAAAAAAGTTTTGTGGTTCAAAAAAAGTTTATTTGTAATATTCTTTCGTATAATATGACGAATTATTTTTCTACTATAAAATAGTATATACACTTGCGTGTATGTGCGCGCGTGCACGTTTTTGCATGCGTGTAATTATATCATTTGACATCAAATTTGTAGGTTAATGACATGTAAAATTGAAAATACAAACGTTTTATAAGTTTCATTTCAATTTTTTTTTAGGTAGTTTTAATGTACTAAAAATAAATAACTTACAGTAGATGTAATTATGATATGATGCAATTATGTAAATTAGATATAATTTTAATAAGAAAAATTCTTTAAGAGCTTCTAAAGTCTGAAAGTTAATAAGTTAATTATTATTTATAATAATTAAATCTATCAAGTTGTAACCAAAAACACACGCCGGAGAAATTTACTCCTAGATCTTTGATACCATAGTTATCTACAGAGTATTCAATTACTTCACAAGGAAATGTGGGCTAAAATATATATAGCCTTATATTAATATTTAGCCTTACATGTGTATATAATACCAGAAAATACTTTTTAAAACTCCTAATAATTTCATTTTACGTATGATACATAATTTTTTAACCTTAACTTTAAATTTTTTTTTTTCTTTGGTTTTGATGTCTTTAATTTTATTATCCGAGAAGGGAGCCTTTTGCACAACCTATCGGAATTAGGTAAGTTTTATATAGTTTCTTTATTCTATTATTTTAACTTTTATATTTTAAAGACTTCGTCTACGATATTAGATTTGAGTTTTATTTCACTTTTTTTGACTTATGTTTCAATAAATTTTTATTATATGATTTAATTTTTTTTTTTTTTTTGTCTTCAGTCATTTGACTGGTTTGATGCAGCTCTCCAAGATTCCCTATCTAGTGCTAGTCGTTTCATTTCAGTATACCCTCTACATCCTACATCCCCAGCAATTTGTTTTACATACTCCAAACGTGGCCTGCCTACACAATTTTTCCCTTCTACCTGTCCTTCCAATATTAAAGCGACTATTCCAGGATGCCTTAATATGTGGCCTATAAGTCTGTCTCTTCTTTTAACTATATTTTTCCAAATGCTTCTTTCTTCATCTATTTGCCGCAATACCTCTTCATTTGTCACTTTATCCACCCATCTAATTTTTAACATTCTCCTATAGCACCACATTTCAAAAGCTTCTAATCTTTTCTTCTCAGATACTCCTATTGTCCAAGTTTCACTTCCATATAAAGCGACACTCCAAACATACACTTTCAAAAATCTTTTCCTGACATTTAAATTAATTTTTGATGTAAACAAATTATATTTCTTACTGAAGGCTCGTTTAGCTTGTGCTATTCGGCATTTTATATCGCTCCTGCTTCGTCCATCTTTAGTAATTTTACTTCCCAAATAACAAAATTCTTCTACCTCCATAATCTTTTCTCCTCCTATTTTCACATTCAGTGGTCCATCTTTGTTATTTCTACTACATTTCATTACTTTTGTTTTGTTCTTGTTTATTTTCATGCGATAGTTCTTGCGTAGGACTTCATCTATGCCGTTCATTGTTTCTTCTAAATCCTTTTTACTCTCGGCTAGAATTACTATATCATCAGCAAATCGTAGCATCTTTATCTTTTCACCTTGTACTGTTACTCCGAATCTAAATTGTTCTTTAACATCATTAACTGCTAGTTCCATGTAAAGATTAAAAAGTAACGGAGATAGGGAACATCCTTGTCGGACTCCCTTTCTTATTAGGGCTTTTTTCTTATGTTCTTCAATTGTTATTGTTGCTGTTTGGTTCCTGTACATGTTAGCAATTGTTCTTCTATCTCTGTATTTGAACCCTAATTTTTTAAAAATGCTGAACATTTTATTCCAATCTACGTTATCGAAACCCTTTTCTAGGTCTATAAACGCCAAGTAAGTCGGTTTGTTTTTCTTTAATCTTCCTTCTACTATTAATCTGAGGCCTAAAATTGCTTCCCTTGTCCCTATACTTTTCCTGAAACCAAATTGGTCTTCTCCTAACACTTCTTCCACTCTCCTCTCAATTCTTCTGTATAAAATTCTAGTTAAGATTTTTGATGCATGACTAGTTAAACTAATTGTTCTGTATTCTTCACATTTATCTGCCCCTGTTTTCTTTGGTATCATAACTATAACACTTTTTTTGAAGTCTGATGGGAATTCCCCATTTTCATAAATATTACACACCAGTTTGTATAATCTATCAATCGCTTCCTCACCTGCACTGCGCAGTAATTCTACAGGTATTCCGTCTATTCCAGGAGCCTTTCTGCCATTTAAATCTTTTAATGCTCTCTTAAATTCAGATCTCAGTATTGTTTCTCCCATTTCATCCTCCTCAACTTCCTCTTCTTCCTCTATAACACCATTTTCTAATTCATTTCCTCCGTATAACTCTTCAATATATTCCTCCCATCTATCGACTTTACCTTTCGTATTATATATTGGTGTACCATCTTTGTTTAACACATTATTAGATTTTAATTTATGTACCCCAAAATTTTCCTTAACTTTCCTGTATGCTCCGTCTATTTTACCAATGTTCATTTCTCTTTCCACTTCTGAACACTTTTCTTTAATCCACTCTTCTTTCACCAGTTTGCACTTCCTGTTTATAGCATTTCTTAATTTCCGATAGTTCCTTTTACTTTCTTCATCACTAGCATTCTTATATTTTCTACGTTCATCCATCAGCTGCAATATATCGTCTGAAACCCAAGGTTTTCTACCGGTTCTCTTTATTCCGCCTAAGTTTGTTTCTGCTGATTTAAGAATTTCCTTTTTAACATTCTCCCATTCTTCTTCTACATTTTCTACCTTATCTTTTTTACTCAGACCTCTTGCGATGTCCTCCTCAAAAATCTTCTTCACCTCCTCTTCCTCAAGCTTCTCTAAATTCCACAGATTCATCTGACACCTTTTCTTCAGGTTTTTAAACCCCAATCTACATTTCATTATCACCAAATTATGGTCGCTATCAATGTCTGCTCCAGGGTAAGTTTTGCAGTCAACGAGTTGATTTCTAAATCTTTGCTTAACCATGATATAATCTACCTTCCAGTATCGCCTGGCTTTTTCCAAGTGTATATTCTTCTATTATGATTTTTAAATTGGGTGTTGGCAATTACTAAATTATACTTCGTGCAAAATTCTATAAGTCGGTCCCCTCTTTCATTCCTTTTGCCCAGCCCGTATTCACCCACTATATTTCCTTCCTTGCCTTTTCCAATGCTTGCATTCCAATCTCCAACTATTATTAAATTTTCATCTCCTTTTACGTGTTTAATTGCTTCATCAATCTCTTCGTATACACACTCTACCTCATCATCATCATGGGCGCTTGTAGGCATATAGACGTTAACAATCGTTGTCGGTTTAGGTTTTGATTTTATCCTTATTACAATGATTCTATCGCTATGCGTTTTGAAATACTCCACTCTCCTCCCTATCTTCTTGTTCATCACAAAACCTACTCCTGCCTGCCCATTATTTGACGCTGAGTTAATTACTCTAAAATCACCTGACCAAAAGTCGCCTTCCTCTTCCCACCGAACCTCACTAATTCCTACTATATCCACATTTGTCCTACCCATTTCCCTTTTTAAATTTTCTAGCCTACCAACCTTTTTCAAGCTTCTAACATTACACGCTCCGACTCGTAGAATGTTATTTTTTAATTTTTTGGTGACCCCTTCCTTAGTAGTCCCCACCCGGAGATCCGAACGGGGGACTATTTTACCTCCGGAATATTTTACCAAGGAAGGCGCCTCCATTATTGCTATGTGAAAATGCAGAGAGCCACATTTTCTTGGAAAAAAAGCAGCTGTAGTTTTCCATTGCTTTCAGCTGCGCAGTACTCAGAGGACTGAGTGATGTTGATACGGCCGTTTAAGTTGTCCTGACTCACGCCCCTAACAACTACTGAAAGAGCTGCTGCCCTCTTTCAGGAATCATTCCTTAGTCTGGCTCTCAACAGATACCTCTCCGATATGGTTGCACCTTCGGTCCAGCTACTCTGTATCCCTGAGCACTCAAGCCCCCTCACCAACGGCAAGGTCTCATGATTCATAGAGGAGGTGATGATTTAATAAGATAATAATTTTACACCTTATAAGTTTTATTATTTTGGAGTTATTTTACCCTTTTATTGATAAAAATTCCGGGCGATGATAACGCTCACGCGTTTTTTCAATAAAGAAAAAAATATATATATACATAATCTGCCTACAGTATCAGATATCGTTATGTGTAGGACAGATACGAATTTATATTCTACGCACGCGGATTCTTATTGATAATAAACTAAATAAAGGACATATATTAAATATAGATTATAATTCGCGTATGACATAAAGGAAAACGTGTGCCTACACATCCTCAGTTATTATATAATAGTTGCCATCATGTTATAATAATAATTTATTGTACTACATATGTTAAAGGAATTAAAAATTCCTTTCTACAAATGCATGACAAATGAAAATATATATACATTTTAAAAATATATAGACGGTACAGAATGAGTTACATAACTAAACCACTTTTATATAACACATTGTGAATGAAAACAATGTGTGACTAAAAAAAGTTTTAAATTAATGAAAAATACAATTACGGGATAATATTAAGTAAATTATTATAACATTTAAAGGAAAAAAGTATGCGTTAAGGATTAACAAGCTCATAAATTCCATACCTATGTCAAAATACTGAAACACTGGTCAACGTTTAGTTCAGAAGGCAGTGGAATTGTAAGCATGAAATATACCACATAGGCTTTTTTCATTTGAGCGTTAAGTATGACAAGATAATAAATAATTTGTATTCGAATATTAAAACCATTTTTGGATTAAGTACCTTAAAAATTATTTAATTGCTTTCCATAAATCCGCCTGGGTGGCTAGTGTCTCTCTGTTTTTCATGCAGAAGTTCCGGGTTCGAATACCAATTAGACGTGATATCTTTCACACTCAATGAAATTTAAATGTTATCGCTGTTGGGGCCTGGGCCACATGTCCTCGACCTGTTGCCGGACTGATCGCTCGGCGTTGTGTTATAATTGCGGGTTACCGGGTCATCAGCGAGCCAAGTTTGGGAACCCGCGGGTATGCGTTATTTGTGAGAAGACGGATCACCGGACAGATGAGTGTGCTGCTCGCGAGTGAGTTGATGTCCTGGTGTTTACAGGCTTTGTGGAAGGTGAATGTTGCCCAGTGTCTGGTTTTTCAGTTTCCCCTACGTGGCGGCGTTCCGGTTTATTGCAATACCGTGAGTGTTGGGATCGCAATGGGGTGTTGGACAGTCCCTTGTGGAGTCGGAGTCTGTCCACGCTTGGGTGGGTGGACTCGATGATGAATCACGGGTACTCTGGTGCCCCAAAGCTGATAAGATCGAGCCCCCGCAGGTGCGACCTGCTTGTTGGTCGCGTTTGTTAGAGGCAGGCGCTTGAAAAGCTGAATCCCGGCGGAGGTGAGGTTCGGGTTGCCTCCGTTAATGCAGGCAATGCAAGACCGAGTCCCGGCTTCCAGGGTGGGACCGCTGGGCACAGCTTTTTCGGACCTGGTGGTTTTGCACTGGGGTTAGAGGCAGGGCAAGGAAATTAAGATCCTACCGGCGGGCCTGCTTGTCATGACGGACTTACAGTCGGTAGGGGGTTGGCTCGTTGGAGTAATGAGCACTCCCCCGAGTTGTATTTACGCTTCACATTGATCCAGCCCGGGGGAGATAATTGTTAATGGGTCTCAGTCTGTTGTTGCTGTATGAATGGATAAATAAATAAGTAAAAATACCAGAATCATGAGCTTATGTCGACGAAAAAAAAGTGGAATGACGCTTAATATTTAAATCTAAAAACAGAGCTAAACGCTTTTTTTAAGAAAATATTCTGTAGGTGCCCTAAAATACTTCCCCAAATAATTATGCTGTATATATACCAATACCAGATAATAAAACGCATTGGTATATATTCATATCAGTATTCAAACTAGCTAATATTTAATAGTTTTAATGTAAAAATTGTCCTGTTTATTCTTTTATCAAGGAAAATGGATATCTTGAGGTATTTTCACTAAAAATACCTGTAGGAACTTAATGATATAGGAGATGGAACAGTTCTTTCCAGATTGAAAGCCAACCTTCTCACAGTCAACATTAGTTTACAATGATAATTAGAAATTTAGGATAAATTTTTACAATTTTAGTAAAACTCATTTATTCCACTAAATCTGGTAATTTCCAATAACTTCTTTAATTTAGGAATGCTTAAGTTATTCGAATTTATGTTGTATAAAACCAATTGTGTGATTTATAATCTCTATCATTTCGATTATCAAATGTGACTCCAGCTAAATTTCAAGTGATTTATAAAAAAAATAAAGTGTTTAAAACGGAATAAAATATTCCTCATGCTGGATATTTACTCATTGAAAAAAAGAGGTTATCAAAACAGGCTGTATTTGAAAATCCTTACCTACCGATTGATCTTTTGTCCATGCGTTAGGGGTGATGAGGGAAGCTTAACTCCAGATTTTTGATGATTTTTTACGACAGGATTCCAGAGTTATAGCGGTACAATGGCAACGCAACGGTCCTATTGTTACTGTAGCCGAGGAGATCGGCATTGTTCAGCGACTAGACCGGTTTCGAACACGTGCCCAATTCACAACATTTTCACACTTTCACAAGCTACAGCTCCAAAACGGTAAGTCTATAAGAAAATTGTTTAAATAAAAGTTGTCTGTTTTGCGGTTAATAACTTTTCCAATTGCAATACAGATGAAAAACAATTTTTTTCCGGTGAAAAAACCGAAAAACACGTTTTTTACAACTTCAGCGCCACCTAGTATTTCAATTTCAAATTATACGGCATAACTTTAAAAACATTAATTGTAGAGGATTGTCCTCTAGATTTTTTGTTTGAAAAACTTTTCTCTAAAATACATAGATTCAGTGAAAAACGCATTTCAAGAACTTTTTGAGTTTTTCAAAAATCTATGTGAGGGGGATGTTAAAAACCTGGAGTTAAGCTTCCCTCATCACCCCTAACGCATGGACAAAAGATCAATCGGTAGGTATGGATTTTCAAATAAAAATACAAATTGACTGTATTATCACTAGAGTTATGAAATTTATTGAAGTTAATAGGCGTATTATTTAAATAGTTTGGGTTTTAAATAGGCTTACTTTTGGCTGTTATCATTGAAAATTTGTTTATTTTCCTATTTAGAAACTCTATCTATTTTATTCAATTGAATAATTTATATATTTCTTGAAGTAAAATAATGCAATAAAATATGGGCATTCTTACATAAAAAAGAAATTGTTCAGGCATACTTTGTGCGTGAATATTCAGTAAATGGATCAGGTTTATTTGCGTGTTCCGAAAAAATATAAAATCGTGAATTTTAAATCCGATCTCCTTGCACATTGCAGTTAGGTTTATATTAAATGGCCTTTAAGATTTATTAAAACTTAATATAATAACACTTTGATTTTTTAAGACTTTTAGATCTATCTCCAGTTGCTGTCATTCCCGAGTAATAGCCGAAACTTCTTATAAGGCAGATTGACGGTAGTCTTTATTATGCCGGGTCATAATTTAAAAATAGCAAAAAACTTAAAGCTAATGAAATATTAATTTTAATTCAATTTTAAAGTTTATTATTCCTTCAAAATATTTTTTCTTTAAACGTATACAATGTATCTACAGGTGAAACATATTCATTTGAAGTTGAAGGCTCAACAGACAATTGCACTCTTAACTTGAATCTAAGTTTGATCTGACAACATTTACAGAAGGAAAATCATCTTTATCAGAGTCATTCTGTAGAACTTTATTGTAGGATAATATTTGAAATTGCCGTCTGGCTGTATCCGACATTTACGACTGGTAGATTTTGTGTGATAGTACACTGATAACACTGGTTTTATGGTTTGTCTGTTAGTTTTCCGTCCTGGCATAGCTTCTTTAGTCGTTAACCTGAAGTACTTCAGAAAACTTTATAGTATTTAATAAAAAATAAACAAATAAATATACAAATCGCTTGATATATAATATTTTTATTTTGTATAAAAAAAAAATCATTATCTGATTTCAGGATATGAAAAAAAGTCTAAAAATTTCAATTTCTATCCTTATGCTTTACAAAAATTATTTAAGTTACAGTTCGTTTTTCTGCTGTAGGTGATTTCCCTTAAAAATTATTTTAGACAGCACAATTTAGTGACGCTTTGACTAAGGTAACTCATCCACACTATCTAAGACATCTATCTACCCTCAGTATATAGTAGTGATCCTATATGATAAAATTATTCGAATTTTATCTTCTAGTCAAAAGACAGTATGAGAAATGACAAAATTATTCATATATTAATGTTTTTATGCGTCTTTTTAAATCACTTTTATATAGAGAATGTATATGATTTATTGTCATGATTGTATTATTTTGCAGTCTTTTATTGTTACACTTATCTCCTTTTTTTACGGAACTAAATATTAAATTTTTAATGTTCTCATTCATTTACTCGGAATTAAATTTTACTCCCATACTCGCAAAATATGTTTACATTGAAAAATTCTAATATTTTAAAAGCAACAGTTATGCATTTATGAATCAATTTCAGCAAAATTGCACGTTATTGAATTTCCTTCAGAAGAAAAATTGAATTTTATTACAGTATAGTGGTTTCTAAAACATTGTATAAAAAACAATTGAGTATCGAACATTTTTCATCAATAATCAATTAATAAATTGTTTAAAACAATATAATTTATTAAGCAAACACTTTGTGATGGGATAAAATACCCATAGTTTATGTCATTCTATCAACAGCAGAATTGTAAATTAGTTTGCAAGTAAAACGTTTTTCTTTAAATGTTTACAATTTCCTTTAAAATATTTTCCTTCAGAAGAAAAATACTGTTGGAAATATTTATAAAGAATGGTACGGACTGGGGTTGAAACTGAAAGGTAAACAAAAAACCCTGAATTGCGTTCAGCGAACTCGTTCTGTACACAGACTACTCTCATATCTAAAAAGTAATCTTTTAATATACTAAAAAACAATCACTCACAAGCAAATGTACGCCCGTTTGTATAGGGATCAAAAATATGATTTTTTACTAAGCTGGTCCACCATTTTACTCATGTTATTCTTGAGCATGTTACTCACGTAGCTTAAAAGACAATTTAATTTAATAATAAAATGTTTACGTACCCTAATAATATATGTAATTCCCTATAAAGGTGTATGAATAAAGATTTAACTTAATAATAAAACATTTCTCAGTAAGTTAAATTATTAAGTAAGAAAAATACAATAATAATAATCTATTTCCTAAACTTCCTATTCCTAGTAATAAAATGTCGTGTCCTTATTCTTAAAGCCATATTATAAATAAACAAGGCTGATTTTCCTATTTGGGTGCAATTGACAAATGAATTTATAATATAATCAAATAAAATTCGCATTTCTATTTCTGGTTGTCAGTAATTGAAACTTTTTGACGTAAATTTTTTTTAAAATTGAAATCATATAAGAAGATAACTAAATTATAAGTATATATACGGTCTTAATAGAGGAATAGGAAAAATATTTGTGGTGATATAATATTAATTTATTTCCTAATGTTCCCATTTCTTGCAACAAATTCCGTGTCGCTATTTTTCCTATTCTTCTGTTAAGACTGTATATACACTTATAATTTATTTATCTGTGAATCAAATTCATAGATAAATAAATTTTATTACATCATGGGCCGGCTTATCTGATTTCGGGCCAATAAAATTTACGATTAATAATAATTTTATTATTGGGTCAAATGTTGTACCTTTTTTGGGTAGATATAAATTTATTATCAAAATTGTATTTTAGAAAAAAAATAGAATGGTTGACACCAAAGTTGTTTTTTATTTAAAAAGCATAATAAAAAATAAATAATCTAATTTTCTTCTAAAATAAAAATATATTTAACACACACAGTTTAAAAAATAAATCAAGTCCACAAACAATAAAAAATCCATCATAGTCGTAAATACAACTTTAAAGATTATTTACGTTATTTATTATTCTTTTCTACTACTTCTATATAAAACAATCGTTTCATTACCAAATTAAATAAATCTTTATGCCTTAATTAGTGTTTGAACTATTCAGTTTTTGTTGGTTTCTGCATATGATTGTAGTACAAACCATTTTTGTTTGCATCAAAGAAATTTTATGACTTTTTCATTGTAACTTTTACTGTTTCTTTTAATTTTCACATTTTTTAGAATATATAGAGTATACTTGTTTTCTTTATTTCTGAATAAATTTTCACTTTTCATCTTTCACTTTTAGGAGTAGTTGCCTATTTTTGAATAATACTTAATTTCAAAAAAAGTTTTGTTTAATATTTTGAAAATTTACATTCATTTCACATTATCACATGCTTTCTCTACAAACGATTAAGACTAAGAAAATGCCTTACAATCCGTAATCACCATAATAATTCAACGTATACGTTATTGAATTTCCTGTGGTAAGGCTGTATGAACTACCAGTTACTTTGAACTATTAATAAAGGCTGAAAAATATCTGCTAGTTTAAGGCATTCAGATGCCGGAACTCTTCAAAATACTTTATAGTTACACCTACAATCAGGCTGAAAAAATATATAAACGTTCTTTAACTAAAAATATTAACTCTATATTACAAAATATAATCCACTGATTGTGTCTTAACACATTTTTTTAGGGGAAAAAATCTATTAAAATCTATGTAACTGAAAAGGCTTAAAAATACTTGTATCTGTAAAATTTGCACATGCTTAAAAAATACCCAAGAAATTTCTTAAATTTATTCATATTTTTCATTAACAGTATATAGTTCACTGAAGTAGGTAATCAACTAAAAAGCTGCTATGCAAGGAGTTAATCTGATCACTTGCAGTGTTCATCGATCGTAGAGTTTTAGCTATAGATATATTTTTAATAATTCTCATAAAATTATATATTAATTTATGCTCTTTAATTATTTATTTTGCGTATCTTTTCTTCATTCCTAGCTCATAAATATCATCGTATCATAATATAATATTCACATTAACGGAATGTATTATTCATTCCGTTAATGTGACTAACCATCATTATTTCCGTTTCTGAGCGTCCTCCTTTATACTAGTTGGGTCCACGGTGGACTGCAGTAATTGTCGGAAATGTTATAAAGCATCAACTACCAGAGTACAGAACCGACCACATACAGGCAGCCTCAATTGAGAATCTTGACTGTATAGACCAATAGATTATCTGCGGTTTATTGTCCTTCTGCCAAGTGATTAGGTATAGCTTGTTATCTAAATTCCTCTCGACGGTAGATATCTGTTTTATAGCAGGATGTAGCTGGAATGCGAAGCATCCTCTCTAGAGCTCTTTGCTTATGACTACTATGGGGAGAGCATTAACGGATTGCATTATCATCAACAATCTGGATATCATCTCTGCGATATAATCCGTCTATAATGGCCGTCAGATCCAATGAAAATCCCAGACTTATTAGACCTTTTGGACACGTCAGGTATTTCGCCGGTCTTTATTGAAGTTAAGAATAGTTTTGATTTGATGTCTGATCATTCAGCCGTACTTCTTACCGTAGCACGATATTGGTAAAAAAAAATACAAACCACCTGTGCTACACAATAACAGGACCGATTGGAACTCCTATTAGAGCTGGATTGACGACAAGCTAAATGTGCGTGTTCCGTTGAAAAGTAGTGGTAATATAGATAACGCGACGTATTGCTTAACCGCAATCCTGCAAAAGGCAGCTTGGCGGGTGACACCAGAGAATAGACAAGCAGTATAGGGAGGCACGACCTATCCGAGGAAGTTTATGGATCTTATTTCTATCGAGAGTAGACTTTAGAAGAGATGCATTATTACAGTAGACCTGAGGATAGAAATCGAAATAAGTATTTAAAAAAAAAAATTTAATTGCATGAAATTTCACGTTATTTGATCAGTGTTTTGGAGAGAAAAATATGTATTTGTGCCCATAAGTATGGTATCAAAACGATAACTTATAGCGTATTTTATTATTTTATTCGGCAAGTATAAACGTGTGCAGAGTTACAAATAACCTACTAAATTTTTAATGAATTACAATTTTACTACTTTATGATAATGTTATACATTTATGATTACCATACTGAACTTAATAAAGTCAAAATTTAAGTTCAGGTTCAATTATTATTAATAATTTAATACTTTATTATTAATTTGAATAAATTTATTACTCAGTCGAATTTAATGCAATTTTTTGTATTGTTTTTTTTATTTTTATAATATTGAGGTAACGTACGCTTCAACGTAAACTGATATATTTTCTGATATTAATAACAAAGATTTATTTACTGATCTAGATTATGTCCGTTGGAAAAATATTGTTATTTACAAAGGAAGAGTGCTTACTGTATAGGAGTTTGTTAGTTGACAAAACTCGTTTCCATTTTGACGCTACAATCTTGTTAAAAGCAATCCTGTTTTGATATTTAATATTTCCAGTAGAGCGCATATTTTCGCTTGTGACTATTTAATAACAGACTAGAAATAACGTTAATAAAATACTGTAATAATGATTGCAAAAGTTAAGTCAAAAAAGTAATTGTATATATTGTAAACTAATTACAATTTGTTTAACCGTTTTGTTGTTTCATACGTATATATATATATATATATACTTATTAATTTAGTCTAATAATAATTATTATTATTATTTTAATATTAATATTATTATTATTATTATTATTTAAATCTTATTAAATATTTATTATAATTTTCAACGTAATGTAATATTGATCATTGGATTCCTTGGAAGTTTGATAAATATATGTTTAATAAATATAAGTATAGTTACTGGTTGGAAAATAATAATTATTTTGTTTAGTTTCATGCTTGAATTTAATAATTGCACTGAATGCAGCGTTACTAAACCAAATTAAATTTAAACAGAATACTAAGTTGGATTTATTTTTCTATTTCTAGTATATCTAAAAATTATCCTCACTAGGATATCTGATTAAAAACGGTTATTAGTCTATGAGATATCAGTGTTTAAGTATAATTTTGAACTCTGTATTTAATTTACAGCGACACAGAAAAGCTAAAACATTTCTTTTTAAAATTGGTGTAGCTTTATTATAAAGAAAACAGGTGGTTTATACGCTAGTAATATTTTGTATATTTAGAATAAACGATAAACCCATATCTTGTTATTTCGGAAGATTACTGAGATGGAGGGTCAATATTTGTTCTTCTTCTGTTTTTATTTTACTGCAACATTCCTATTATTATTACTATTATTGTTATTAACGGTACAGCTTAGAGTTTAAGTTGGTTACTTTGTCATGCTGGTACCGGTGGACTACTTTTAAAACGATGGTGTCTAGTTGTGATCTTCTATCGGGCAAATGCTGCACTTGAAATGACAATAGAATTCGTTTTTATTTTTTCCTTGTTATTTCCAACATTTGTTCTCTTGGTTCAGTCCAGATTCAGTAGTCTGTTTCTTTATATATATTTCCTTTCTTTAGGTACCTTCTTTTATCCTTTCTTTTCTTCTTATTCCTCTTTTTTTACTTCAAACTACTTCACGAATTCTTCTTGATTTATCCTGTGTAATCTCTTGACCCGTGACAGTTGTTAAACAGACAGGCCCAGGTGGTTTTTTTCTGGATTTCTTTTCTGTTTGTTACATCGTTTAACTGGAAAGCGAATTTATTTACATTACACATTTACGAATCGCTTAAGTCGCTGCGATGTTCTACCGCATAAAATTTTCAAATTTTTTTGTTAGCGAAAACCATAAATATTATTTATAGTTATATATAATAAAATCATGTCAATAGAAATATTATTATTATTTATTTAAATCGAATGGCAGAGACCTGATATAAACCAGTTATAGTGGATAAATTATATTAAGGTGGAATAAATTTGTTGAACAAATATAAATGAGAATATTAAAATAAACTTTGATGATGAAGATTAAGTTGTAATATCGCTACTTGATCAGGGCTCGCTTCGGTCTCTCAACCGTCTAGTCTGGGATTCCGCCTCTTGAACCTCCCATGCGTACGTTATCCTCATGGTTGTGGAAATATTAAATATTTTACAAATATTATTAAATAAAAAATAAATAGCCATTTTACTTCATTATATTTCTCTTGCCATTGTGCGATGATATATTTATTACTGTCGCCGTGTAAAATGATTAATTTTTAATTCTTTAATTAATACCTTGAATATCTTAACCCCTAGAAGCCTAGGTCCTTGATCTATGGCTTTAAACCTTCTCTGGGATAATATTAATGTTCTTGAAAAGTTGAAGGCAATTTGTCAGTTAGTTCTCGCGTTATGTTGTTGGAAAGAAACAGACAGATCCACACCCTTTCGCGTTTTATGTATATAATGATAAAAAGTTTTAATATTTTGGATAAAAAATAAAAGTTATTAGGTTAGTAAAGTAAAATAAAAGACATTATAATATTACTGTACAGAATAAATAGTATAAACCCATAATTCTGAGCTAAATGGTTCAATAAGAATTTTAATGCAGCTTTGAACCTTTAGATATCTTGAGAAAACGGATCTATCTCAGCAGTTGATGCTGTGAAATTATATATTTTTATGATCATGCAAATTGGGTTATTAAGGAAATAATTATTCCTAAACGTCTAGAAAAACAAATTCAATTAGTTGAAAATCTTGGCCCACGAAAATCTATTCACAAAGAAAAACTGAATCGCTAAATATATACATATTTCGTGAAATAAAAAAATGCTACTGTAGTTTTGAATTGTATACGCTGAAAGTTGAGAAATTTAAATGTTTGTATTTAAACGTTATAAATGGAAAAATTGAAAATATTTGAAATAAAAGTAAAACAATTTTTACTACTAATTCATAAAACGATTACTACGATACCAAACACTAAACTCACACTAGATGTAAACTTACAAGTGAATAATGTAGTATTTTTATAGATTTATCATTCTAAATGTCCGGGGATCTAAATCGCCCTTTTAATAAAAGTCGGGCAGGATAAAGATTCCAGTCTACTAACCATTTTAGTTATATGTAAATTAAAAATACATCTGATAAGAATTACCCGAAAACCGGAGTCTAAAAACTCTTATTAACTTACTAATGCCATTTTATATACTATGCCTATAAAAAATCTGGATAAAAGGTTTCTTAATAATAGTTTTTATAAATCTATTTAAATGCTTTTAAAAGTCTCTTAATACATACATAAGAATCTCAGAAATCTTCATACAGGTAGTTACATCATTTGTGAAAATTAAAATAATAATGACAGAAGATTGAAGTATAGCAAACTGGACTGCACAATTATTTTAATGGAATAAAACCTTACCTCATAATGTAAAGCGAGTCTTAATAACTAAATATAACAAGTAGGTCAAAAAATTAGAAGTGAATGAAATTGAATTAACTCGAAGTTTATCTGACAATGTGTTTTTTTTAAATTATTGAATATATTTTTCAGTTTGAAAATTACATAAACTGTTTTGATTAATAAATTAAGCTTAGTATTAGAACGTCAAAGAAATTATACAAATATCCTATCATCTGATTTTTTTGTAAAATTATTACTTTGCCTAATAATTTACATTCATTGATATTTTATACCGTTGAGGAAAGAGAAATTAAAAATGTATAACAATGTGTAATATAAAAAAAAATTACGTATTTCATATTATTTTATGAATATTCTTTCCATTAATTGCATATGTACAATATATACATATACTAGTATATTTTTAACAAAACGATACTGATAACAAAAAAGGTACTACATCTCTATTAAAAATCAAAATTTGTTATTAATTTATCATTTTCTTAAAAAAAAATACTTGGTAAATATATGTAATAAATAGGTATACAATAATAGATAATAAGAAGTAATGTTTAGCGTTCCATATAATAAGCAAAAGAAAAATTAAAATTTATTATAAAACTCTTACCGGCCCGATTTCATTTATTAAACAACGAATAATCATAAGAATTGTATTACTTTTGTAAATGTGATATTTATTATTCTTTGTTTAGTAAATGAAATCGGGCCGGTAAGAGCTTTGTAACAAATTTTTCTTTCTTTTCTTATTATATGTAACGCTTAAACATAGTTTACTATCTATTAGTGTATATCTATTGTGTATTACATATATTTAATTCTAATTTAATAAATAATTTTTTTAAAGAAAACTGAAATTAATAACAGATTTTGATAATAGAAATGTAGTGTCTTACTTATTTTGATATCAGTATCATTATTTTAAAAACATTTTGACTATATTACAGAAATTTTTGTCTTTTAACCGGAAGAAATATCTGTGAGACTCTTATCGTAAGTTTATAATTTCATTATAATTTTTTGGGATATCATTGCGTTTTGTTAATTCTTCTTTTTTTTATGAATTAGTGATTGTTATCTTCTGGATTTTTTATTAAAATTTATTGCCTTTCTAGAACAAACAAATTGAATTTCACGGCCAGTTTTTTTTTGTTGATAGTCACGTCATTCACTTCATACCATTTTTTTTTCCTTTAATCTTTACGAATCGGATCCGTGATGTAATATTGCACTTATTACTTTGTAAATATAACCCTTGATTTTTATCGTTAAATTCAATTTTGTCAGTCGAATTTATTTCTGTTTTATTAAAAGCTTTTATTTAACTCGCTTTAGTTATAATCAAATCTTGCAACTGCTATATCTTTTGATCTATCGTATGAAAATCAATGAAATTTGATACACGTATGTAACTTCGATGACAATGCAGCACTACGGTGTCGAAAATAGATATGACCCACCACCATGCCCCCACGCCTACCCCTACGCTAAATTCATGCATTTAGTTGAAAATTTTAATTTCTCATGAACTATCGTATTAAAATGATTGAAATTTGGTACACGTATGTAACTTCTTGTAAAAATAATATTTTTACTTTTTTAAAAGCTTTTATTTTTAGTCCTAAAAAAATACTAAAACAAAAATAATTACAAAAATTATTTGATTACATGTAAAAAATTATTTTTTAAAAAAGCTTTTATTTAACATAAATTTTTAATTAATATTAACATTAATAAAAAAGGAAACAAATTAGAAAATCCCTCTAAAAAGTAAAACATACATATATCATATACGATTTTTTTAATGAAAAATCTGATGTGGACAACACATGACTTCCTTGTACGCCTATTAAATTATACACATTTTTTAAAATGAAACATACATAACATTTTATTTCATTAAAAAAAGTTTGCTATGTTTTCATATTTATTTATTTTGTTATTATTATTACTGAATCGTAAAAATTTTTTTACAGTAAGAGGTTAATAATTATCTTAATAATAATTAGGTTAATAATAATTATTATATTATAGGTGATGAAGCCTGATTCGAACCGAAGTGACTTTCCCTAAGATCCAAATATTTCATTAATTGAAATTTTATTTGGATTTGAACTCTGTAACCAAGTACAAAGAACCAAGTATAAGTACGACTTATGATATATCGTTGAACAGCTCTCAATGAGGGCTTATTACTGCATTTTAGAAAAAGTAAAAAATCCAAATATTTTTGGATTTTGGGCTTTTACTTTTGGTTCAGTCGATTGCAATTAGAAGGGGAGATGTTACAACCGTTCTAAATCCAAAATTTCAACATCCTATGGCTAATCGTTTTTGAGTTATGCGAGATACATACGCACATGCATACGTACGTACAGACATCACGCCGAAACTAGTCAAAATGGATATTTCCTTTGAAATCTGAAAACCGAAATTTTTCGCTATAACGATACTTCCTTCTTAGTATAAGGAAGTAAAAAGTAACAAATTGCGAGTACATGAAATTTTTAAAAATCATTCGTTATTTTTTAAATAAATTTGGTTTTAATATGTAATCATTTCATGAATTTTAAAGGAGTTTAGTTAATAATTTTTTTGGGAGGAATAATGTTAATTAAAGAATCATTTGCGTAATAATTTTGTACTTGATGAATCCACAGCGTTGTTGAGAGTTTAAGCAAAAAAGGGAATTTGAAACTTATCTCTTCTTCGTATGACAAGTTAACTACCGTGCTGTCAAGGTAGTGGAACATTAAAATAATAACGTTTATTTTTAATAACAAACTTATTACAGAGCATCTGGAATTGCACGCATAATTTCTCAACTATATCGAAGACACATGTGAGAAACATCCCATTGTGATTGCTAACCAGATTCACAAAAATTATAAAGTTATGAAAGTGATCCACTTTTAGATCTTTTCTCGGAAATGTAGAACCGTTCCATTTCAAAGATGAATACGGTAATTTTCTAGTATAACATGTTAATATACTGAACATAAGAACCATTTTAAATAAACAAGTAGGATAATTAGTTTAATTTCAATGGTATAAAATGGTAACCGGTTAGGAGATTTTAGACGTATATTTTATTCCATTTTTAATACTCCGCCTGTTGTAAAAAAAAATAAATTTTATAATTTGGTTCCTTTTGATTATTATCGGTACGTATATAAAACTAATCAAAATTTCAGTATTTTGCTCACATAACTTACAAATTAATACATATATATATATATATATATATTATAGTTAGTAACGTTATAACGTTGTACACCTATTAAATTAAAACAAAAATAAATCTGATAAACGAAAAAATACCTGGATACGCAAATCTGATTTAAAAAATTGATTTTACTAAAGGTTAATCAAGGCTAAATATTATCAGTTATCTTTTCTTTGTAGTTCACTGAAAAGGAAATAGTGAAATACATAATTCATTTTAGACCTTCTGGTGTTGTTTCAGATAGAATGTAATAGTAGGGGTGGCCTACAAGTGACCTACCGAACAATTAAAGACCAAAATGTTAGGAAGGACATGCCATAACGAATGCATGAATGCGTGCGTTATGGTATCCAAGTACAGATTTATATCTTTAACGGAAACATAATTAAAGTTAACGAACGGAAAGGAAACAAAGAGAAAATATAGACACATGTTTTGGAAGTTTAAATGAAAGTTATAAGATGAATAGACGTGAATTTATATATACCTGTTATGTACTTATATATATATATATATATATTTTTTTTTTTTTATTTAATGTTTATTTTGTATGATTTGACAATATTAATTAAAATCGGTGAAAAATAAATAACTTTCATATTAAGTGTTCTATAAATAAATTTACGAATTTATTTCTACTTTCCGTTATGTTCATTCTTTTCACAAATCATTCTTTAAAAATATAATTATAGCTAAATATAATTTACTAAACTTTTGGACAATTATTACCCTAAATTAAAAATGTCTACTGAAATAAGAAAAAAAATAGTTCGTTTGAATTTAAAAATTACATGTTCGGAACGTTTGATTTATCATTTTGAAATATAGTAGCCGAATGAATTTGTAATTAAACAGAATTATAATAACTAATGAACAGGTTCATTAGTAGCTATTATTATTTGCTCTGATACACATTGGAAATTATAATTTTTGTTTTTATGAATCTGCACGTAGAATAATAATTTTAGAAGGCGTTAATGTTTTATTATTCTGAATTTATGAATTTTTGTGAGCCTATATGACAAAGGTTTTTCGACATAAAAATGCTTCGTAAAATGCGGATTAAATTATAACTAATTTATGTAAACTTAAGTAAAGATTCGCTGATAAAATGACTAATTGATCCCTTGTATAGTTTCATTTATTTCAAGTAAGTTAAAATTTTTAATATGTGTGTGTGTGTATATATATATATATATATATATATATATGTTTATATATACTAATTATTAATAGTTTAATAATCACCCTATTTATCCATATATAAAAAAACAATAAGATTGATCTCATCATTAAGTCTTAAAATCTTTTCTTATAATCTCAACTTTAAAACTTAAAGGTGAGACAAATCTTATTATTTTTTTTATATATGTGTGTATATCGTGATTCTTAAACTATAAATAATTAATAAATATAAACCCTCCGAGTTTATATTCAAATAATAAACCTATAAATAATAAACCCGGAGGTCCCGGGTTCGAATCCCGGTCAGGCATGGCATTTTCATACGCTACAAAAACTGTCATTGGTCTCTGTAGTAATACCTAACGGTGGTCTCGGAGGTTGAAAAAAAACAAAAAACAAAACTATAAATAATTAATTGTGATTTGCCACACGGGGCAACATGTTTAAAAAATTTATATATACTCGTGCATAATATACATATATATATGAAATTATTTTTTATTTTAAATGTATCAATTATGAACAAATTCTGTAACAAAATTGTACTTTTTACACGACTGCCCAAAAAGGAGTGTAGAAAGTACAATGTATTTAGGGTGTATGATGTATGTATGTACGCATATGTTTGTTCCACCGTAGCAGCTCAACGGCTAAATCGATTTAGATGTATGATCTCGCGTTGGAATCCTTACGGGGAGTGTGATACGCTACATAAATATGTATATATATATATATATATATACACCAGTATATTACTGGAGATGTGCCGATTGATGCACAAACTTTAATGCATTGGCTTAATGAACTGTGAACTTCTATCAGTGTGTGAACTGGGTTTGAACTGAATGATTCGAATGAATAATATTAAAAAGTAATAGAATTAAATTTACGTTAAATAAAATAAAATAATCATAATTAAATTAAAAAAATCTCTGCTGGGCTTAAAAAAATGGGCTTCCCGTGGGGACTGCGTGTGAGGCTAGAGTGGTGAGGTGATGCAAGCATCTCGTGCGAGGCTAGACCAATCGTCACCATCAACTGATAACAAACGGGGTGCACCTGGGACGCTGTTTAGGAAGGCGCAATGGGGTGCTCTTATAATATCTTGAATTTTCCAAATTCAAACGAGGTATTTGTTAGCAGGTTGATGGCTAACTTTTGCCAAATTTAACAGTTCACGAGTATTCGGAAATAATATATATATGTATATATATATTTTACACTATATCTTTTGAACGAATCTTCCGATTTAAATAATTCAAACGGGGTATTTTCTAGCTGGGTACAAAATCACGATAAGACCAAACCGGAACAAAAATTAACTGATATACCAGAAATCGACCTTATTTAACGCTGCATAGCATATGAATGTACTGTTTACAAAGTTAGATATGTTACTAGAAATTAATGTGAAAACACATTCCTAGATAAAACGATACCCATAGGTTTAGTAATGACAAAAGAATGTAATTTCGGAAATTATAATAATAATTATATTTATACAGATTTAAATGATGTTCATCGATCGTGTCGCATCTCAACGGTTCATTCTGAACGATTCGAAAACCTCGTATCTTATACGTGTGAAGTTGTTGTCTTGAAAGTGATTTTACTCAACTGTCCAAAAACAAGTGTAATGTATTTAGGGTGTATGTATGCATGCATGCTTGTTCCATCGTAGCAGCTCAACAGCTGAACTAATTTAGATATATGACACCGCGTGGAATCCTTACGTTACCGTGTGTGTCGCAGGCTACATAAATATGTATATATGGTTAGATAATTTAAAAAAATCAAAAACTAAGTTATACTATATACACAATTGTCACTCGAACGCCCTTCAATTATCCTATATTGAAGAGATGGTTTGTTAGGAATGTTTTTTTTTTGGCAGTTGTGTTTCTTAATTTTTAATATTTATTTCTTGTTTGACTTGTAACTGGACAGTTTTGATCGTTATTCTATTACGATCTTGCATATTTAAATCTTTATTTTCACTGACCTAATATTTAGAAATTTACCTCAGAAAAATGTTTCAGTTTTTCTCAAATATCTATGCAACTATTATTTCAATTTTTTTTTGTTCTAATAATTTTATATACGTCTGATTTATGTTGTCTATCCTACTTTGTATATTAATCTTATCAACATGCCAGTGGTAAATAAAGAGTGATTAGGAGGCAGGACTTCACCAAATAATCTCAATAGCAGGTTGAGCTTTTTGTGCACTCACGGAATAAGGTAAAGGGTTTATTCTTAGGGCCATAAATACAACCCATCTCACCAAAAAACTAAAATAACAAGATTAAATTTATGTAAATCCTTAATTCCCCCAAATCTTTAGTGTAGTGAATATTTTTTTTAAAACCTTAAGATTATTAGGAGTGAGGCGAGCTCTAAGAAAAAAGGTTTGACATGATTTATCGATATAGGGACCGTGAAATAAGACAAAAACACAGCGAAAGGCGTACTTGAAGTCACGCAATAGTCATCCACTTGGTTAGAATAAAATCCATTGGGAAATAATGATCCTTTAACGTAAACGGGAATAGCTTATTAATTATAATAGTTTACGTATTGATCAACTGAAATATTTATTTACCACTTAAAGAAGTACTTGAAAGTACTTTTAATAAAAAAGCTTGAAAAATAGACTTTCTTGAGAAAACCCTTGATTATTAGCATTGTTTTTCAATAAAATTGAGAATAGTAGACCCACAGAGGGGAACTTCAAGATGGTCTGTCTAAGCGAGTAAGTTTTATTTTATTTCGAAAAAGATTATTACAATAAAAACATATTACCCATAAATTCAACTAAACTACGCTGTCATTATTACCAATATTTTATTAGTAACCTGAGTAATCAATAATATTAATTGCACATATCAAACTAATGTAATGTTGTCTTTCAGAGGAATATTGCCTGTTACCAGTACTGTGTTAACAGAAAGATAAAGAAAAAATATATAGCGAAATAATAATTTAGTGAATTACGCATTTATATACGGTATCTAATATGTTGGTGCGTGTGTGTTATGTGTATTACAAAATAAGTATTTTGTACGCAGTTTAAAGGATAAACAAGAAATCTTTAAAACACCTAAGTGTTTTTCGAATTGCTAGAAGTATCCCAATTTTACGTTAGTTGTTGACAATTTAACTATTGGTCAAGACTGAAAGTTTTGAGCTTGTAGTTTGAAAGTTTTGAGTTTCATTCCCTCAACAATAATTTGGAGCAGGCCGTTGTGTCGTAGTATTTGGCCAATTAGCGCATCTCTTCTCTCTGAGAGAGCATTCACGAAGTTCCATTATTCATTCATCCGGCTAAGTATTACATTATTTGTAACTCCGTCCTACCTGATCCTAGGCATTCGTCTGAAGCACTACATTTAAAAGGCCTCCAGATCCCTTCTATCCGCAGTTCCGATCGTCCAACTTTGGCTACCGTACATTCCATACGTACGTTTTTAAAACGTTTTGGCTACATTCCATACGTACGTTTTTAAAAGCTGTTTCCTTATATCCAAATTTATATTGGTAATACAAAATAAGTCTCTTCCTGTTTAAGGCAATTATTGCTTGCACAATTCTGATTTTTATTTCCTTGCAACTTCTTCCGTCTGTTGTAATTGTACTGCCTAGGTATTTAATTCGTTAGTCTGTTGGAGAGTCTCACCATTCAGTTTAATCTGTGCACTTCTATATACCCGATCACATACCATTGTTTTGGTTTATTCTATTAAGTAATTATTTACTTAAGATAGCAAATCAGATATTTTCTTAATTTAGCAGATCATGAAAAAAGAAAGCTTCCTTTGATATAAATAAATTTTTAGTAGAAATGAATTATGAGGAAAAGTTAGATCCTGTCATCCAACAATCAATTTAATAAATTTAATTTATAAAATGTTTTCAGAGAACGTACTCCGAAATAAAACAACGAATTTTGTATACATAATATCTCTTACCTACGACTATTAAGATGTACATTATCATTCCCAAGATCCTAATTATGCTATTGTAATCAATTTAATGGTGGTTTAGTCGGATAAATGACTTCAGTATAACCTAGGGTTTTTATTATTATTGTCACTGTGAAGTGGTTGTTTCTTCATGGGTTCTCTAAAACCAGTAATACTGATTTTTTTTATTTATTTATGTATTTATTATTTTGTGATCTTCTATTCTAATAAGTTCTCCATTTACTCATTTCAAGTTTACTCAGTCAAAATCCAATTTAAAAATAGAAGTAGATTTTTAAATCTTAAAGTTGAAGATTACATAATGCTACGAAATTTTATTTATGTAATAAATGTGTGTTTAATTATATTATAAAATATAGCTATAAATTAATAATTATATCTATTACTTTATTTTATATCAAAACCAGCTGAATGATTTCTTAAATAATTAACTAGTATATTTTAATGATTTTATCCCTACTGATCGGTTCTTCATCCTATATCGGTAGTTGATATTTTCAATTTTTTAACAAAAAGTTTGAAAATTGTTGAAGTGTAAATAAATATTTTAGTTTCCTTAACTACTGTTTTCTCTGCATTATAATTATTATCAGGTGAGAATGAATCTGATAAAATCATGTTGCAATTCAAACGTGAACTAAAGTAGACGTGATTAAGAAAAAAGAAACGATTTAAATTGAAATTACGTTTTTAACTTTTTCTGGGGTTGCATCTCGTATCTTATCTATTTAAAGATTTCTTTCTTATATTAAAGATATATTTAATTAATACAATAATAGAAGTTTAGGTTTTATGCTTTTTATTGTGCATTGTAATTAGAGTAATTTTAATAACAATACACGTGTGTGTTTTACAGTTAATTGATATATATATACCTTTATATATCGAAATTACCTCGATTTATTTATTGATAGTCAATAACGTATTCGTTAATATAAAATTATTTTTTGAAATAGGTTGAACATAAGAAGAAAATTATTTTATTATTTAGTAATTTTTAAGGTTTTAATTGAGATGGTACCAAAAATAATCATCTACCGCGGTTGGAGGTACACTAAGTCAGACCGTATAGTCAAAACGGAAAGGACTTCCGACCCATCTTTGATCCATGTTGTCGAACCTAAATGTAATAACTAATAGTAATAATTTTTTCGGGTAATTTACTGAGTGATAACTTTAATAAAAAACTCAGTCGGGGCTCCGCACCTGGACCCTCGACACGTTCTTATCCTTATGTTTGTGTAATATTAAGTATTTTACAGATCTTCATTAATGAAATGAAATATAAGTGTACAGAGAATATATTTCTGAACACTTTGGTATTATTATAATTAAAATAGGCTTAATGAGTGAGAAGATATAATAGAATTTAATGGTTATTCATAGAAATATAATGTGTAATGACAGCCATATTTATAACAGGGAGTTGGCTTGGGGTCGCCCTCTTCGTTTAGTACTGAGTATGTTCGTATGAGGTTGTGTTAGTTGCGATGCCAGCTGCTGCTCCGTACTCGGCTGCTGTTGGCACAGAGCGGACCACGTGGTGCGTCGGGCGGCTGCTCGCCTCCGTCTCGTTTCCATTCCTTGTGTTTTCTTAGTCTTTATTTCTAACAGCCGGTTGTAAGTTACCTTTAAATAATTCATTATGTAAAGAATCCTTTTTTTTTTACTGCTAAATATTAACTAATAATCCTTTTCTTTTATTAATAAGTTTGAATAGTAATTATATAAATAATTGTAAAAATTAATAATCTTTGATTTAAATTTAATAAAAAATTATAAGTACATAATAATTACCTAATAAAATCTAATTTATACAATATAGATAAAATAATAAATTATTATAAATGAAATTAATAATAATAAATAAATAAAAATATAAATAAATATAAATTTAGCTTGTGCCGAATAGCACAAGCTAAACGAGCCTTCAGTAAGAAATATAATTTGTTTACATCAAAAATGAATTTAAATGTCAGGAAAAGATTTTTGAAAGTGTATGTTTGGAGTGTCGCTTTATATGGAAGTGAAACTTGGACAATCGGAGTATCTGAGAAGAAAAGATTAGAAGCTTTTGAAATGTGGTGCTATAGGAGAATGTTAAAAATCAGATGGGTGGATAAAGTGACAAATGAAGAGGTATTGCGGCAAATAGATGAAGAAAGTAGCATTTGGAAAAATATAGTTAAAAGAAGAGACAGACTTATAGGCCACATATTAAGGCATCCTGGAATAGTCGCTTTAATATTGGAAGGACAGGTAGAAGGGAAAAATTGTGTAGGCAGGCCACGTTTGGAGTATGTAAAACAAATTGTTGGGGATGTAGGATGTAGAGGGTATACTGAAATGAAACGACTAGCACTAGATAGGGAATCTTGGAGAGCTGCATCAAACTAGTCAAATGACTGAAGACAAAAAATAAAAATAAAAATAAAAATAAATAAATAAATATAATCTACGCTTATAAATTAAATTAAATAATCTATAAATTATTTAACGAACTACTTCCAGCTTGTAAAATTTAGCTGTTTTTTGAGTTGTGATTTTTTAACACATGAAGCGTTTCATCATTATTAAAAACAAAGAGCATAGGGAGCGGGAGACAGTTGTCTGCGCGCAGCCGCCCGGCGCGCGACGTGGTCTTCTCTGCGCCAAAAGCAGCTGAAATAAAAATGTCGGTACATACACCAAACAAACCAATACCAGCTTTATGTGAACACATGCAGCAAACAAACCAACCCACTATGTTTATTTATTGGAGAGATAATAATAAAAATACTGGTATTATTTTTTGTGAAGAAATATTTTAGAATATAGATTGTACAAATAAATACCAAACAGTTTATATAATATGCGAGTTCGAAGAATTCCTTTCAGGCATTGTTTACACTCCCACGCTAACCGTATTCTCAGCAAAGTCGATACTCTTATTTTATTATTATCTGTTTTATTATTGAAGTAAAAGTATAATTTATAGGATAATAATAAAAATTTCCTTGTACTAGAAATAAATCAAAAGACTTTTTATCACATTTGAATAAAAAGAAGAGTTAAAGTCAATTTTTATCATTGTATACTATATCAGATGTAGAATAAATAAATTTGCTTTAAAAAGTTACATAAATGTTTTTTTATCAAACTTCTTTGTATATATTTTTATTAAATTTAATATATTTAAAATTATAAAACACGTTAATATATATATATATAAACAGAGAAATAAATTTAAAAAAAATTGCAATATAATTTCTAGAAAAGTAAAATGTTTTAATGATAAATACGACTAAAAAATAATTTTTTTTTTTTTGAAAATAAAGTGACAAAGCGTAACAAACATATTCAAGAATAACGTTTTCAAAAATAATCCATTTTCTAGAATAATCAACATATACTTACTATTAAAAGTGTTGAGTGATGTCGTTTCCCATTGGGTTCTTCAAGGAACTAAATGTATTGTTGCACTTCAATGGGCAAAATCCATTAAAATAAAGATTTTTGCACTTCAATGGGCGAAATCGATTAAAATAAAGATAATCTTTACTCCTACAAGAGTCATATTTATTCTATTAATCTCGAAAATTAATTGCATTATAAATAATTGCATTACTTTCTTAGAAAGAAACTATTCAGAAACTTTTGTTGTTTCTTTTATCCAGCTGTCTGAAATTTATCGTAGACATAAGAAAGACTGGTCTTTCTTAAAAGTATATTCTACTGATGGAGAATTTTAATATTTATTGGCTGTTGTTAAAAAAAAAAAAACACGTATATAATTTCAGAACTCACGTTAGGTTATATAAAAGAATAATCAGAAGAAGTAAAACATTTTAGTAATATTTGGTATTATAAAAATAAGAAGTTATTTGTTAATATAAAACAAAAAAGTAATTACAGGAAATCTCGACCGAGTTTAGATGTCATTCAATAGTATTCTAATTGATTCCTAGGAGTTTAATTTTATTAGTTGTTTCACACAAATTTAAGCTACTGGTTAATAGCTTTGAAACACTCTTAATAAAGTGTTTAGATTTAACTAGCCGGTCAATCTAACTTCCCTCTAGTTTGGACCCCCACTGGGGGGGCCCCCGCACAGTAGGCCTCCACAGGCGGTGTGGACCTCCATACCGTTCTGTGGACGGTGTTCTTTCAACCTTCGTTGTTGATAGAATAATACTGATAAACATTTAAAGTATATACGAACTTTACAAATACCTAAATAAGAAACAAAATTACGAAAGACAGAGTAGAAGTAACTACAGTAATTAAAGTACCCAGACTTTTGACGAAGGAAAGTTCATCACTTTGCCCGTAAGGGAGCTAGGGGTCTCGATTTATGAGTTAAAACCTTTTCTGGGATAACACAAATGAATCCTGAAAATTTTAAAGTAATCGGCCCGTTGGTTCTGTGTGATAGTTTTGCAAAGTGACAGATAGATCCCGCCACAAACTTACGCACTTGTATATTAAATCTATGCTGATTGTGACAAAGTTTAAAAAATTATTCCTGCTTTCAAGATGCTTGCTTAGTAAAAACAAATATTAAGTCTGTAGGTTCGAAAGTAAATATTTATAAAAAAATGCTATAAAACTATTGATTTCTGTCGGTTTGAATAAATCCTAACAGATAACAAAACTGTGATAATACTTCATTTAAAGAAAAATTGTAAAATAAAATTTCCTATTCATATAATTCTTACGTAACAAAAAAAAGTTATGTAATAAAATCTAAAAAAAAGTAGTCATTGGTGTTACGTCTATGTTATTTTTTATGATAACATTTTATAAACTAAAACATTGAATTCCCTATACATTTTTAGTTAAATAAGCTCACTTTCTCACCACTACTTCTTCAGAATTGTTTCAAAAATTTTATAATTAAAATGCCCTTAATAAACTAAATATAACAAAAAAAGAGTAATACTTGTGCACCGGTCATATATAAACATACATTTAATAAATACTTATTATTATTGGATTTTAAAGGCTGTGAAAAGTCTAGCAATTCAGAAAATCAAGCGGATAAATTGTTGATAGGTTAAAGTACATTCTATTTTTTTTATAATCAAAAATAAATTAAAATTATGATCTAATTTTATGAAAAGAGAATATGAATTATATTAAAATAAATGTATTCTTAATACCTGAAATTTTTATACAGAAATATTTCTACGTAGGCTTTAAGTGAATATGCAGAAGAAAAGTCAATAATTAACAAAAAAAATTCTTGGTTTGAAACGATAAAAGAATTGAGTTTTTATAAATTAAGTTAAATTATAGTTTAATTATAAATTAAAATATTGCAAAAGTTTTTGCGAACCTGGAAAATAACTAAATTATTAAAATCATTATCAAAACAGTAGAGCGATATCCAGCTAGGAAATCTCTACATCAGAAGTACAGTTATCTTGTTTTATCTTCTTTTATTATAAAAATGTATTTATTTACTCTTTTTATCGATGTGTTCACATAATTTAGTACAATTCAACAATAATTAGTGAATTTAATTTATTATTTAAAAGAAATGTTAAAGGATTTTCTAAAATTTTAACATTTCACTGGTTAAGGTATTTTTGGATAAGGATCTTTATTTCCTAAAAAAAAACCTTTCTTCTTTATTGGGTTTTTATAAAATAAAAATTCAACTTTCCATCTCTGTTTTTTGAAAATAAATCCACCTGATTACTGATTTAAACATTTTTGCATGTATAACTGTCAAAATGTTGGTTTTCTACCTACTTTTCGAATAAAATTACGGTATTAGTTTCGATTGTGGAGGGGGGGGGGGATGAAAATGAATTTTCTTTGCATTTTGATGTACGAGGAGTATGAAAATATCATTCACTTAAATTAAGGTTTACACACACACACACACACACGCACACGCACACAAACAAATATATATATAAAAAATTGTTAGGGATGTGGGATATAGGGGGTATATCGAAATGAAACGACTAGCACCAGATAGGGAATGTTGGAAAGCTGCATCAAACCACCAAAGTGATTGAAGACAAAAAATATATATATATGTCTATGTATAAACTTTTGTGGCTCGAAAATCTCAAAAATTACTGAATCATTTTAATATTTTTTAGATATGATGTATTAGTGGATCTGAAATTGTAAATGAAGGTTGGTTCTTGAGTTATGCTTAATTTTAGGTTGAAAAAATTTGAGGGGGACAAGTTAGAAGCGTGGTTCGTTAATGTGCTGTAAGTTGGAAAGTTGACATTTCTTTTACTGAGGTAGCTATTGTTAGTAATATTTAATCAAATTAATAAAATATTAAAACCAAATTTAATTAACAAAAATTCTGTCTTCTTACAGTGTGCCCAAGATTTATTACAAATTCATTAAAAATCTAAAATATTTATATAAATTTTATTTATAGCCTGTTTTGTTGCAATCAATATGTTGTTTAATATATGAAAATTAATGTATTTATACTATTACATACATTCTATTTTTTACTGGATAACCATTTTGTATGAAGCCATTTACTGAAATAGAATATTTTCAGTATGAAATATACATAAATAAACAATAAATTTCAGTTAAGTGTCTTTGCGATTTGACTTGAATTGATAGGGCATTATGATGGTGTTGCATGCTGAAGTTAATGCGAGCACTTGTTGAAAAGGAATAATAGGAGAATGGAAAACGGTAGAGAGGGAAGTTGATGTTCTGAAGAGCTGATCGGTAGGATGAGTAGATGTATTGAATGAGGGAGTTTCGGATGATACTATACGATTGGTGGGGAAGGTCGGATGCTTGGTGGGGAACACAATGCTATGATCATGAAGCAAACACTTTGGGGGATTTTATCAAGCCGACTACAACAGTACAAAGCAATAAGGAAATGGAGGAGGAGTATGGAAGTATAAGAGAGAAAGTAGATAGATGGTAGTGCTAGAAATCTATATGAATAATTCTGTGCACTTTATGAGGGCTTTGGAGAGGAGTAAACCATCAACTAGGTTGTTCGTTGTCAGAGCTTAATACGGCCCAATTGATGTGACGGGTGGTACCTTATTCTTCGCATTTCTCATCATCTTGTTCAAATCGAACACTTAAGTGATTTAGTATATTTTTTAAATAATATTAGCACCTACAAAATACTTTTTGCTAAGGTTTTGTCCAAATTTAGATTCTCAAATTCATTTCTTTGTATTTAAACTATTATTAGGATTTTGATACTTACGTATTAGCTATTACCATTTTAACAGTTATATAAAATGGGTTCAGTATGGAATAAATAATATAGGGAAATTCATATTACACATTTCGTAAATCATATATAGATCCTAAAGATTTTTTGTTTGTTTAATAATTAGTATTTTCACTAGATTAAGTGTCATTTTCCATTAATTACCTTCGGTAATAAATATTTCTAATTCTTGCATCGGTATTACATACTAGCAGATTACGTTTCTACATAAATACTGTTCTTGCTTATGACCGTCTGTTTTTGATCTCTACATTACTTTGTACATTCTTTGTTGTTTCATTATCTAAGTAGCAAGCTTCTTCTGGTGTGTTATATTCATTTATAATATTTAATTCCTCGTTATCCTTCTTTCTGACTCAATTAATTTTTTTATGTTTATCTTTCTTGTATGAAACTGATCAAGTAATAAATCTATTTCACTCATAAAATCTCCTAATTAATTTTTTATCAAAAAAATTAACCAGAATGAATCTTATCATTATGATTTATCTTTAAGGATATTCTTCTGTCTTCAATTTTTCCGTTTAATTTTTTGAAAAAATATTTCGTTTTAATTTTATTCTTTGTCAAGTTGAAAAGCAAACGGGGAAGGATACATCTTTATCTCATTCTCTTTTAAATCCCAGTTTGCCTTTATTAATTTTTTAATCTTATAATTGTCACCTGTCGTTAAAAATTAAAATTGTAAGAAACTCTTCTTTTCCTAAATTTAAGTCTGTCACTGCTTAAAATTTTTGTTTTTATTCCATTTTAAATTATAATTTTTTTTTTCTTCAAATCTATGATTGCCATGCAAATGGCTTTATTCTCCTTAAAATCTCTTCCTTTTAAACAGCGGTCAGAAAAGCCAAATTTTGTATTCATGCTCTTTCTAAAATCAGACAATACATTTCTAACACACCTTGCACTAAGCGTTTTATTGTAATCTATGTTAGAGTGTACATCATACAGAGTATGTGAAACCTTGTAAATCTTAGAATTTTTATTAAAAAAAATAAAAGAAAAATTTATACGTTAACTAGATTATTTTGTTTGGTTTATTCCCAAAATTTGTCATTATTTTTTTGTTGTTCAATACACGTTTTTTATAACTTTAATAATATATTACTAAAATTTGTATTTTCGTATTTACATATTTCTATGCTGAAATTAAAATAATTTCATATGATAATCATTTCATAATAAAATTAATATTTCTCAATTGATTTAATATCCAGCCTCAAAAAATATTTTAACACATTTTTTAACATGTTCAGAATAAAATATGCACGTTTTAATCTAATACATAATTTAATTAATGTTATTGATTTATGTTAACAAGTAGGAAAAGGAAAAATTGTCAATTATTATTTAATTTCTCAAATTACTATGATACTTTAGTAGAATTGAATACATTTGAATACATTTGCTTTAACTACTATATATAAATGGATAGTAAATCATTGTTAGCTTGGAAACATAATTTTTTATCTTGAATTTTTATAAAAAATCAGTAGTTCTATTAATTAAATTAAGTTGTAAATGAATGCTTAATAAACCAAATTTTTCCATGCCAATTATTTATGATTAAGTGATGAATACAAACGTTTCTAATTCATTTTTTTTTTTTTTTTTTTTACTTTAATTAATATAGAAGCAATTTTATTAAACTAAAAAAACCAAAAAAACAATAAAAAAATATTTGGAAGTTTTTCTTGATTATAACGCATGTGCGATAGAGTTTATTTCCTAGCTGGCTGTTCACTTGGGTTGCTTCCTCTGAGCTTGATCGTTTTCTCCCCATCCTTATAGCTGCTGGTTCACCATACAACTTGTAATGGGGCCATTTGAAAGTTATTCTACACAGTTCCAAACCGTAATTCTGGATAGAAAGGGCGCAAACTCGCCCTTCGTTCCCTAATTAATTTCTATGCCCGATTTAATCATTACCTTCTCACCTGCTTTCCGATATCGGTTGTGATCAATTTCAACTTCCAACATTAATCTTACAGCCAACCTCTTTATTCCGCTTCACCAATTACCAAAATGAATTTCTATTGGAACACCGTAATTAACAGAATTTAAACAACTTTTAATTATTTAATTAATTTATAGTTCTAAATTATATTTTTATTTAAAACGATAAAAATTTAAATGAAAAACAGAATTATAATTAAAATGATCATTTTTTAATAAGAAGGAATCGTTATCACTTCGGGAAAGATTTGAATTTCGGTATAATTTTGTAACAATGTAAAAGCTAAATGTTAAAAGAGTTAGAGGTATACTAATGTACACGTTTACGAAGGTGCCATGTTTACTAAGTTTATTAAAGAAAAGGCGAGACACGAAGATAGAACATGTAATACGGCATAACAGTTTGTTGCACACCATCATAGAGGACACAGTCGAAGGAAACAGTGAAAGAGGAAGACCATGACTAGGACGTATTGAACAACCTAGAGAATGTTGAATGTAAAACGTACATGGAAACAAAGAGTATAGGACGCAATAGAACTGCCTGCAAACCAATCCTAGGATTAATTAATATAAGAAGAAGAAGGTATTATCTTATTCTTCGGGAAATAACTTTGCCTCGAACTTTGACAGCTCGGGGTAAAGTTATGTTTTTCCCTCAAAATATAAAGTATTAACATGTTATAAATAATCTTCATGACCGATTAGGTTTAACAATAAATTAATAACAGAAACCACGAAAAATTAACCACAAGGGAATAACAATTGTTGCGTAGTCTACACGTGGTCTATTGGAAGCATCGTCTTTAATTTCTGAATCGGTTTTCAATCAAGGTCAATAAGTCTGTTACGATGTATTTCAGTGATTCCTTTAAATTTATAGAAATATTTTGGCTTTTCTCGGATCAACCTGTGTCTTGTCAAATTTATTGGGAAGTTGTTACTTTTAACTGCTTTCCATAGCATAGTAAAGTAGCAGTGAATTTACAACATTTGTTTACAACATTTACAACGAATGTAAATTAATACGACTCCAGCTTCTTTCCAAGAAAATTAAAAATAATCAACTAAACTGGTTTTGCTTTTCACGCTTTCATCAAGAGTACTCTTTGCACGTAACACTTTTTAAGTTGTAAACCGTTATATGTTTGATTTTTATGTTAAAATATTTAACACGTTTGTAATAAATTCAATTTAATAGAATCGTTTGATAAATTATTAAACATAATTATTTTATTATTTATATTTTCATATTATGTCTAGCCTCTGATGACGATGACTATGTTTGATAAAATATTACGTTAAAAGTTTAAGATCACAGTTAAAATTTAGAAAACGAAACAAAAAGTAAAATATTTTCAGCTCGTGATATTTTACAACCGATACGTTTTATGATGATAGTAAATACACGATAGTATCTTTTTGTAATCCTACAATATTCAAGTACGTTGCAACTTAGAAAACTTCTAAAGATTTGTTTAAAAAAGATAAATTCTGACACAAAATTACTTGAAAATGTGTATGTTAACTCATCTTAACAACTTTTCTTTTACCATATATTGTTTAAAATTGTATTTGAAAAAATTAAGTTGGGTTTTTTAGTTAAATGATACGGATAATGTTTGAAATAATTCAAACAAATTTACCTTAGTAATATTTTCAAGATATTGATTAAAATTTTATATTTGTAAGTAATTTGTTTTTTAACAAGAAATAATTTCAGCACTTTCCTTTGGTGGTTTAATAGATATTTAAAATCAAAAATGTATAATATAATTTTTTTGCCGCCTCCGTGACTGGTTAGGTAGCGTCACGGCATTTCATGCAGAGGTTCCGGGTTCGAATCCTGGTCAGGCATTGCATCTTTTCATACGCTACCAATTTTCACTCGGCTAATTATCACAGATGTTGATTACCACTCTTTTATAACAAACTAGCAACCCGGCAATGCTTCGCTATTGCTAATATATATATATATATATATATATATATATATATATAGAGAGAGAGAGAGAGAGAGAGAGAGTGAGAGAGTAGAATAGAGAATGTTTAAATGAACACAATTGAAAATTTGATAAAAAATTAAAAAAACTGAACCACAAATTTTACCTTTCACTTATTCTCCTTCCTCTTTTCCCTCTCAAACTTCTTCCTTTCACCCATCTCCCTCACCCCTCTACCAGTTTACTTTTTACCCTTTCCCGTTTTCCCCTTTTCTCTTTGCGTAAATCGGTCCATTAGTTTTTTGGTCTTTAGCCGACACACATACGAACATGCCTTTTATGTATATATATATATATGTATATAGAATAAAAAAGTCTGTTTGTGTATTTGTTTGTTTGTTTCGTAAATATCTCGATAACAGCCCCATCTAGCGTGTATAGTTTTTGTAAAAATATTTATTTTCACGTAACTGATATTCATATTCTGAATATGAACCAAATCGGTCCATAAATATAATTTTTCTAAATATCTCAACCCCAGCGCCATGTAGCTGGTTCATTTTTTGCAGAAATAATTCTTTCCATATAAGTAACATGTATTCTGAATATGAGGAAAATCGGACCATAAATGCAATTTTTCGAAATAACTCGACCCCAGCGCCACCTAGCGGGTCCAAACTAATTCAGAAACCTTCCCTGACATGCGTCCAACCATTCCCCAAAGTTTCATCGCTATCTGATGAACGGTTTAGGAACATAAGAGACATACAGACAGACAAACATTCATTTTTATATGTATAGATAATACAAAATAAATAAATAAATTCTATTTTGTAACTGTTGGATATATTTTTATCTTATATTCAAAGAGCGAAATCTATTTACAAAAAATAAAAAAAGGGTTACTGGGGAGTCATAACAATACATGTAAGCCTGTACTTTAAATCTTAACTTTTTATTTTGGATTTCACATGGTGTAAATTTTAATAAATGTTGTAAAAATTTTAATATCCAAATCAGTTCCTTAAATAAAAATCATAAGAACATGTAAAATACAGAACAATTTTTAAATAGTTTCAATTTATAATTCAACATTTATTTAAATAAAGATATTTAATACACAATGTCTTCCAGTAATTTAATAAACAACTGCATTTAAAAAAACACTGGAAATGGAAAAAACAAAGAAAAAGGAATTCGGATATATTAATATTAATTAAAAATTATTTTATATTAATTGGAAATAATTGTAATTTGTAATTATCACATAATTTTTTATATTATAATTTATAATAGTATTACCCATCATCGTAATTAATTTATAGTTTACTTTGACTTTATATTGACATCATGCAAATATTAGCTAGTAATTAATATATGTTCAAATATCAATACTGCGGTCCTTGTAATGGATATTACCTGTAGGCTAGACAGTATAATATATTTAACTCTGTAAATATAACTAGTTACAAATTACCTTTTTGAAAACTGTTCCCTTTCCAGTTTAAAAATTTCAAAATTGTGACCTTAAAATGTAATTCAGTACACGCAAAATTCCGACAAGAAATCGTTAATACAATAGCTCGGCCAAATTTTAAAAATTTTATACAACTTTTACAAATTGTATAATTGCAAATTTTTATATAATTTTTACACACGGTTACACCGAGAAATCTGTTATAAATACTTTTAATTATATACCAAATGAAATAAAATTTCTGCTAATACATAAAATGATATATATATAGTATAAAATTAATTTATACTTGTTTACATACAATAAAGAAATCTGTGATGGAACTGCGTGTGGAAGGGTGCATTGACCTCGCTCCCGAAAGCAGGCCAGAGCAGGGAGATATAGGGTTTGTTTTCATTATAGGCTTATTAAATTTGTTAATAAATAAAGTAAGAGGACTTTAGTAAATTGAATTGTAGGACAACAATGTAGTTGCGATCAACATTTCTTTTTTTGGTATGAGGATAGTGTTTTTGGTGTTTAAAGACTCAATCAAGACGTGATCTGAGTGCTAGTCTATTTGAAGTTAGATATAAGAACAGATTTTGTGTGAAACCTTCGACTGATAGAGGAAGGTGTGGGGATTTCGCTTCCGCGAATCGGTTAATTTGATAATTGAGAGTTGTAAGTTATGATAGGTCGTGGTTAGAAGAGGCCATACGAAGGCGCTAGTAGTTTGTGTAAATACACTGATGAAAATGTCTGCCGAGGCATTTGCATCGGTGGCATCCTGTTAGAGGCCAAATTGATGTCTGTGTTGTTATCAAATTTAGAGGATCTAAAAGACGACCTCAGGTAAAGCCGATCAGGACTAGGAAGGAGATAGTGTGGCAACCGGGATCGTCACAAGGCAGATGTCTTCCCGTATGAAGGTCAGAATACAATAATGAAAACGTATTATTATTGGAATTTTCTTCAACAATGTTTGTTGTGACATTTTAGTATATTCGTTTAAATTAAAACTAATAATGGTAAATAAATTATTTGTTACAAATAAAGTTAGAAAAATATCTTTTCCTGAAATAGAATAGCATATTATTAAGGTCTACACATGAGATCAATACAAAGATACACGAGATCGATACAAACGAAAGTCACCACGAAGATGTATGGATATAATCCATTTGCCATTTACTTAGACTTGATTGTAACTCCGCAATCACATGCCTGCCTTCTATGATAATGATCATCCGTACATTCGGATAGTATCAAACCTAATAAATATAGTTTCAGTTGTCGCGTAAGCAAGAAATATGCTATTCTCCTGCTTCCCTATGATAGGCGGATCAAGGTTTATATTACTATTGCACTCAATGGAATATTTATTGCGCTTGATGGATACATGATTCAACCCTTTCCGTTTCAAGATGAATTTCGCCGAGATCAACGGATTTTTTTGAGGACTAGCTGTTCCAGGGCCTCCAGAGATTTGGACACAGATAATCCCACCGTTCAACCGACTTTACAGAAATACCATTCAGCTTGTGGGAAAACAACCACATAGATCTATAAAAAAAGGTGATATTGAAACTCGAGATGACCGCAGTCAAGCATTAAAATTGCAACTTTTCTACTTGCGCTAAATTTAAAACACAATTTTCCGATATAGTGAATGTTTCAACGATGTTACTCCCTAACAGTTGCTAAATTACCAGCAATAATTTGAGATACACTGGTCAGATTTTTCACACGGGTGTAATGCCTGTCGTGTGGCCAAACCACATGTTTGCCTAGTTATTGCTCTAAACTCTCCTATGTAGCACACGGATAAAAAAACATGCAAACAGTATGTACAATTTTACTGAAAAATATGCCATATTGCTAACTTGTAAGAGAAACCAAAGACTTTTCTACTATATTAATATAATCAAATTAAATCCGTTACATTAAAATTTATTGAATAATTATGAATTTGAATGAAAATAGTACGGATTTAAATATATGATTTGTTGCCAACATTGTACTGTATATAAATTGAATTTATTTATACTATTTTAAGTTGTGTCTATAAAGAATTTAGTTTAGGTAGAGTGAATTATAACTAATGCTGTTTGATGAAATTGAAATTCAGCTACACAAACATAATAATAAATACAAGAATCACGTTTACATAACATCCGTTGTTTCACATGGCTGTAAAACCAGTATTATATATAGAAGAAGATAAAATAATAAAAAAACTTGAATTAAACAATTTTTGATTTGCTATAGAATTTTACAAAAAAATAAATTATTGCATCTGTTTATTTTATACTTTTTAATTTTGTGTAATGAATTATGAGAGAGAGAGAAATATATTTAATTAATAAGACAGTGAAAACGTAATAAATAAAATGATTTCTAATTTCAATTAAAAATGAAACACTAAATCGGTAGCAACGATTTATTCGCAACCAGGTGCTGTTAGTGGTACGGTTAAGAACACAATGTAGCTTAAGTACTGCAAAATCCCCAATTCTCATTCTCTTTCGCATCATCATCCACCTCGTATTCCATCCACTCTAACCAACCCGAAACAACGAAACCTTTATTAGTGGTCTTGTTATTACCGACCTGATGCTATACCGACCCTGGAATTTCATTCCTATTACTATTATTAACATCATCTTCATTTCGAACCAAATACAGCCCCCTCAACCATCATCTTAACTATCAAACTTCCTTTATATCTGTTTAATAAAACTAATCACGAACCTATCTTCCATCGAATTCAATCATAGATAAATTGAAAATTCTATCTCGTAGAGATTAAATTTTAGAATTTCTGAAATATAATTTTCTTATTATGATTTTAGAGATAAAAGTTATAAATGCTAATTCATTTTTAAAATTTTATTTAAACGATGTAAATAATTCTAATTTAATGTTTTTAGACATATATTTAATATTTTTTTACTTCCTTGTACGATGTAAAGGAAGTATTGTGATCACGAAAAATTTCGGTTTTCAGATTTCAACGGAAATAATCATTTTGACCACCCCTGAATCCATTTTGACAAGTTTCAGGGTGATGTGTCTGTACGCATATATCTTGAATAACTCAAAAACTATTAGCAGTACAATGTTGAAATTTTGTATTTAGGACTGTTGTAAATCGAGTTGTTACCTTTCGATTGCAATCGACTGTCCAAAAAAAGCCGTTAAAAAAGTGTCCAAAAAAGCCTGCAGTAAGTAACGTAAAGTTAACTGCAGTAATAGCCTTCATTGAGAGCTTTTCAACGATATATCATAACTGGTACTTATTTTCATTGGTTTCAGAGTTGTAGCAAAATACAATTTTAATTAATGAAATATTTGTATCTTAGAAGCAGAAAGCACTTCGGGTCGTATCCGACTTCATCTCCTTTTTTTTTTTAATTAAATACGAGTATATTGATTTATTAATAATTATTAACTTCTGATTGTAAAAACATTTTACATTAATTAATAAAAATAAAAAATATCAGAAGTTATTAATGAAACAATATTTGATGTACTTTTCTTTGTAAAAAAATGTTTTTATGCAATTTAATAGGCGTACGAGGAAGTCATGTGATGTCCACATCAGATTTTTTTAAATTATTCTTCACAACAATCATCTATCCCAAATACAATTGATTAATTGCAAATACAAGTGATTAATATTACTCAAATTCTTAATTTTTATTAGATAATAATGTTAATTAAATTCGGACAAGTAAAAGAAAGTTATATTGTCATTAAAGCAAGTATAAATTTGTAAACGCCTTGAGTGGCATTAATTCGATTGCAACCGCGAAATATTTTGGATCTGTTCCTTGGAGAGCCATTATCGCAGCATTACAAGCCATGAATATAAGTGATTATCTAGTCAACCAGATTAATCAATACCTTTACCATAGATTCATTGAGGTTAAAACGTTAGAAGGAAAATCCACATTTGAGATATTTGGAGGAGTTCCACAAGGATCAGTCCTTGGGCCTATACTGTGGAATATTTTTTATGACAAAATTTTTAGATTAGATTATCCCGGGGGGGTTTTTGTTGTTGGATATGCTGATGACATTGCTATCCTAGTAGAAGACAGAGAAGTTAATAACCTAGAGGATAAAGCAAATCAGGCGTTACGAATAATTGATGAATGGCTGGTAGGAAGCATGCTACAGATATCCCCTAACAAATCCTGTTGTTTGGTGTTTTCAGGTAGAAGACCTATTAGAAACCTCAATATAAACATTAGAGGAGAGAGAATTAAGGAGGTCAAAGAAGCAAAGTATTTAGGGGTTCTTTTGGATAAAAGCCTAAGATTTAGCAAACACGTAGAGATGATTTGTAACAAGGTCACCCCTTTGATTAAGGCATTGAGGACTCTTTGCCAGAATCATGGTACACCGAAAATTGTAATAAGGAGACTGATAACTGCGGCTACCACGTCAGCAATTTTATATGCGGCCCCGATATGGGGAGATACAATGAATATTCAGAGAAACAAAACAAAATTAAAAAGAGTACACAGGCTTGCTTTACTGCGTGTAGCCGCGGGATACAGAACAGTGTCATACGACGCGCTGTGTATGCTAATGAAGGTTCTACCCATTGATTTACAAATTAAACAAAGAACATTTAGATATAGGGGTATGTCCAAAGATGAGATTGAACGGCTAATTGATCAAGAGTGGCAGGATACATGGACACACTCTAGAGTAGGGGATTGGACCAGGCGACTAATCCCCAACATCAATATGTGGACTAGTAATAGAATAGGTAATGTAGATTTTTATACGACACAACTGTTGACGGGGCATAGCTCGTTCGGCCATTATCTGTTTAGAATTGGAAAAAGACCTACCCCACAATGTGTGTACTGCCCAGAGACTGATGATGCGGAACACACTGTGTTTGTATGCCCAAGATGGGCTCCAAATAGAAGAGAAATTTCGGACAACGGACTTACACCTGAAAACCTCTTAAATTGGATGGTCTATAGTGACGATAACTGGGATTGGTTCCGTAGGTTTGCCGGGGAAATCTTACGCACCAAGGAAGAAGAGGACAGAAGAAGGGGTTTATGAAATTAGGGTAGGGAGGACAGTCCCTCCGTGGAGGGCCCGTACGCCGTGGTGTGTGGGTTCCTGAGAAGGGGGGGAACTCCTGGGGAGTGTGGAACAAATAAAAGACCGAGTCCCGGTTGGCGGTGCCGCTCCTGCGGGTGCCTCGGCGCTTAGTGGGGGCGGTACCGCTGATTAGAGGCAAAGACATAATGACCCGAGACCCGGTTCCCTGCTGAGGGGATGGGAGGTGGCGTAGCCATACCCCGTCTCCGAGGCGGGGGATTAGAGGCAGGCGAATAAAATAAAATTAAAGATCCGAGACCGGGGGAGCTAACCTGCCGTGCCGGGTGTACAACCGGTGGGCGGGGGACACTCCCTTAGAGTAAAAGGACACTCTCCCCGACTGAAATGGATATCCGGTCGGGGAGAGTAGGGGAAGAAAAAAAAAAAAAAAAAACCGCGAAATAAGATTTTTAATTAAATTGCAAAAATCACATTAGAATTTGAGATTAATACCTCGAAAAAATTTTAGAGGAGGAAATTTATTATCACAGTAAGATTCTTTTCTGAAGTGGTTGAACTTGTGATTGTTTACGGAAAACCTTTCTTTTTATAATTGGATTTGGGTAGACATCTTTATGCAGTAAGTTTACGGTATTATCTGTTGGGACCTTTTACGCGAAAAAAATATATGTATAAATAAATACACAATATGAATATAAATCATTAAATATATAGCAAACTAGAAAAAAAAAAATGAGTATACTAAGAAATCTTCAAATATAATTTATAAACTGTAAATATTCTCGCCTGTAACCATCTTAAAAGGGACAGTTTTTAGGCATGATTTTATTTTTTCATTAGAAAAAAATCTAAAATACAAATATTTCTAGTATCTTTGTAAAGTGAACCGTTAAATATTTTACTAAGAATTCTGGCAGTGATCGTGGAGAAGTAAAAACGAGATAAATAAGTAAAGATTTTATAACGAATTATGAAAAATTTTAAGAATAATTAACTTTATAGTGTGCTGTTTACATCTCCTGTTAGGTTGGTGGGTAAAATACCATCCGCCTATAAAAATCACACAAAATAAAAAAAAATAAAACAAAACTAATTACCTGCCTTCATCATTTCAGTTTTTTTATCCACAATATTAGTCTAAATAAAGGTTGGTAAAAATTATGTAAAAAAAAAAAAAGATCTAACCTTTCTCCTTTTTTTATTAAAAGGAATAAATTTAAATTTTATTAATGGAGGACTTTTAAATTCTAAAATAAAAATTTTCACGTTTTTCTTACTCTTAAAAAATTCTCACTTTTTTTTATTACTCTTATTAATTGAATTTGTCTAATGCCGTATTCGTAGTCTAGTTCCATCCTCCAAAGACTCAACTTGTGTTTGTTATAAATGTATATAATTAATTGATATAATAATAATAATAATAATAATATATATATATATATATGAATTACATGTTCAAAGTATAATAAAAATAATTTATTTTATACATGAAATAAAGAATTTTATTTATTTGATTGAAACAGCGAATAATTAACATTTAGAATAATTAAACCTAACCGACGTATTAAATATAAAGGCCGCATAGTATTCGAGAAGAATTTTGTTTTATGTAAACCAGTTAGATAGTATTCAAGAAACATTTGTGAATTTTTATTTTTGGAAGAACGAAAAGAAATTTGTAGAAATTGCAGTATTTCTCGTCTAAAGGATCCGAATTCCGTTAATACCATACTGAAATTTATTCGTGCAAAAGTTATTTATTTTATTCTGTATTATTTTATTAAAAAAACGTTTTTTACAATTTTATGAAGATCTCTGTGAAAAAAACCTTTTGGTAACTTAGAATGGAATAATACTATTAAGGGAACAATAGAATTAAAATATCTGGAGAGTAATTATTTAAATTTTTAAATTACAGAAGTAGCTATAATACGGGAAGAAAATTAGGAAAGATAAACTACTTATAAAATGGAATAACCCATGTATCGCTGAAAGAAGAATATAGTACATCAAAATTAAATTAGCTATTCTGTTTTTTTTCCTTTTTAATCAGTATTTAAAAGAAGAAATAAACGGAGTGAAAGAGAATTTTAAGTCACATTACAATCTAATAAAACAATTATTGATATTATAATTGTGAATAAAATTTTGAATTGATAGAAGAATTGACAAATAATTTGAATTTATTTCTGGGGAGAAGGAAAATTTTAAGGAAAATGATAGAAGAAATAAATTAAGTGTAAAAAAATTTATTAATGTGAAAAAAAATAAATATATTTATTCACACGCATTTAAGATTTTATTTGTTAAAAAATATTTTGCTAAAATGTGTAAACTGTTAAACCTCTCCGTAATTTTTATCTGCGGGACGTGATATCTGATTAAATTCATTGTACTCTTTTTATTTCCTTGTACAAAGTAAAGGAACTATCGTGATCGCGAAAAATTTCAGTTTTCAGATTTCAACGGAAATATCCTTTCTGTCCATCCCTGAATCCATTTTTACTAGTTTCGGTGTAACATCTGTACGTACGTACGTATGTGCGTATGTATCTCGCCTAACTAAAAACTATTAGCCGTAGGATGTTGAAATTTTGGATTTAGTATTGTTTTAACATCTACTTGTGCATCTTTTCTTTAGATTGCAATCGACTAATTCAAAAGTGTATAAAAAAGCCCAAAATCCAAAAATTTCGATTTGGACTTTTTCTTAACTGCAGTAATAAGCCCTCATTGAGAGCTTTTCAACGATATATCATAAGTGGTACTTATTTTCATTGGTTCCAGAGTTATAGCGAAATAAAATTTTAATTAATGAAATATTTGGATCTTAACAAGTGGAAGGCACATCGGTTCAAATCTGACTTTATCTCCTTTTTTAATTTTTTTAAAAAATTAAATATATATGTTATATATTAAATTATATTAAATATATTATTTTTTATATTAAATATATATTAGTCCATGGCGGGCCGTTTGAGTTTTCATATGATTTTATATTATAATATAAAAAAATGTTAGAAATATTCGTTCTTGTAGTGTTCAGAAAATATTATTTATTATTATTTAGATAAACTATTTCGACAGTATCTATTAATTGTGATTGTTCAAAACTCGAAAAGGCCATCTAATTTTAAAATTTAAGTAAATATTTTGAATCAGTTTTTAAGCATTTCAATTAAGCTATCAAAAGCAGAAAGGTTAAGATACATTTTGATACAGTAAAAGAAGATATATATTTGAATACAGTATCTGTTAATTTAATTATAATATAATCTAATATAAAATGGTTGTAGGATGAATTGCCGATTTTTGTAGTAGAATCATATAACTAAAAAGGACAAGTTTGGTGTGGTACATGTTAATTCACAAAAAGATTTTAGGGAATTCGGTTTTACAAATGATACAGAGGAAGAAAATTATTTAAAAAATATATTGATTAGAATATACGTAACAGATAATTGAGGTTAGGAGGTTAATGTTAAAAATTATGCTGAACAGAGAGAAGCAGTAAACCAAAAAATACATGGAATTTCGTCATTAAAAAGGGAATCTTTGCTGATAATTAAAAAAAAAGAGGCAAACCGATTCTCAAATATTTTGTACTTTGCTCAAAAAAATTAAAGGATTTAGGCACTATCTACTGCCTAAATCCATCTTTTGGTTAAAAAAAAAAAAAATTAATTTGGTAATTAGTAAATGCATGAAAAACGAAAGAGTGGACAGCTTTTGCTAATTCCTCATCCTAAGTGACTATAATATGTAGCTAATTTTTTTTTTCTATTATTTTCAATATTACAAGCAGTACTTAAATTAAGGTTCATCATACGCTTGCGGGGAAATAAATTAAAACTCTTGTTTTTAATAAAATCTTGTTTTAAAATAATACATACACGCAATATTTAAAACTGGCTTGGTGAAACTTTCTGAACAGATGGACTATACAACAAAGGTTTTAATTAATTAGTTATTCGTTTAATTGAATTGCTGACTTTATTTTGAAAATATGATACCAAGATATTTAGAATCCATTTTAATTTACGAATTTATTAACCAGGGAATTTCTTTTGATATCTGTAGTTTTGATGCATTTATTTTTCTATCAAATTTTTATAATTATTCTGATGCCGATCAAATCTCAAGATTTAGTTTCTTAAAACTTTGATAATGGTTTATACTATGTAAGATGTAACTGATTTTTATGAAACCTTATAAGTTACATTTCAATGTATTTTATACATTATAGTAGTTGCTATGTTTCACGCAAATTCCCAGAGACAATTATAATTAAAGTATTTATCATTGTATTATATTTAATGAAAATCATAATTAACAGCAAAATGTAATTTGAAAATTCTTTGATAAATTTGCATGTGAATAAAATCTCATTGCTATGCCAGTCAAATATTTGTGGAGTTAGTATTACTTTAAAATATAAGGCAATTATTTCACAGCTGCAGAAATAATTTACGCATGTACGTGTATGAATATATATATATATATAATAACATGTCGTGAGTCATTTATAATCAACGCCAGCAAAAGTTACTGAAGATAGATCGATGAATATTTGTATACACGTTCTTCTTATGGTGTAAATGGTAAAATGGAGTAACAATGAAATTTACTATTTTCTTAATTTCTCGGAAATAAATGTAAATATAAATGATTTTTAGTGTGTAATTTTCATGTGAATATGTTATCCACCAACTTCTAGATTATTTTGAAATTCCGAGTTTAAAGGGTTTAAATTATTTTTGAAATTTGTTCAAATCTACTACTTTTTTCATTTTTCGGTAACACATGAAGATATCAGCTTGATTTTTTGGGTGTACAATCTTAATGTGAATATCTAAATAGCAGTTTCTAGATGAAATTCGGTTTTGAAAGGGGTAAAGAAAGGTAAATTTTCCCCAATTCCGACTATATTAAACGAGATATTCAGAAGATTTAGGCTTGCAAATACTCTTGACATAAATACCAAAAAACCATTTTCGGTTATTTTCAATCTTTTAAGGGGTGCGTCGGTGTACAGCGCGGCAATTCAACCAGTACAGCCACTGCAACTGCTACTATTACTATATGTACGACGCGACTAGCTGCAACTGCCTCTCGTTACTTGGCTAAAAACATAAAATAAAAAGAAATTGACTGCGATGGAAAAAGCAAGTAACTATATAGAGCGGGTGTAGCCGCGACGGAAATGCCAAATTATGGGTGATTATTGAAATCTTACATTTAATTTTAAATCTTTATGATCTCTTTTATCTTTAATAAATAAAAATATTGTATGAAAATTTAAATTATATATTGATAGATTTTAATTGATTAAATGTTTTTTTTTTTTTTTAAACTACTGACAGCTCTAGCTTGAAGAACAATCTTGTATTTTCTTTATTTTTTTAAATTTTAAAATGGAAGTTTTTGCTAATGAAAACGTAAATAAAAGGTTAAGATTTAACATTTTTAGGAGTTTTGTTTTAATATACTTTTTTAAATAGACATTTTGAATAACATTAGTTATTCAAAATTTTGCGTAATCTAAGCTCTTTTTGCTTAGTTATCTAAGCAGACAGGTTCGTTAAACTTTGTTTCGGTATGTGGATACTGGTCCACATTCTTAAACTTTTGGGACTGTAATCCAAAAGACAACTTCACCTGTTGGGGTAATATCAAGTAGTAAATAACACAGTTTACCTACTTACCCAAGATAAAAAAAAATTAGTTTAGTTGGTAAGTCATCATCTTACTATTTACTTTCCAGGCTATTTTACTTTATAATAACAACAACTGGAAATATTATTTTTTAATAATTGAAGCATTTATTGAGTCAAATTTGATCCCAGATTGCTTTTGGTTTTTGAAATCCCCTTTATTCATATAGGAGATTTTTATGTATAGAGCTCTGTATGTGTGGCTTTGTTGTGTTCGTAGCGTCTAGTTTACTTCATTTCTGTATAAAGGATTGAATTTATAATCATGAAATTCTATCTCAGTGAGAATGGACTATTAATGCTACTAAATTCTTATGAAGACCAAGTAATGTGGTGGGAGTGATAATATTTTTAACACATGACTAGTATTTTGAGATTGGTGCATTTTGGTGGGAATTTCACCGTTTAAATAATAATAAATTCCCAGTTTCCGATAAACGGTCGGGTCTTTTAGAGTGCTGACCCTTTGTAGCCGGATGGCCACAAATTTTCGCGGAAATCGTCGCCGAATGGCTTCAACGGCACGTGGCACTTACTAACCTTATGGTAGCCCTGAAAAGGGCCGTTTTTGTGGTCGATTGGCTTCGACAGCTCGTACGTAATTCATAACCATTAAAATTTTCCATTCGGAATAAATGATCATATAGTAGTCAATTCCTACATATTTCATTAAATTAAAAAAAAGTTTGAATAATATCTGGTTTCTTAGTTACAAAACAATAAGCGTAAAACAAGGACATTATAATTTTAAGAGTTGAATCATTTTTCTAAACAAAAATTGCACCTTTCAATTTTTCTCAGAATTTATTATTTTCGGACATTGTATTTTATTTAATACGTTTTGTTTCTTCTAAATGAATCTTTGTCAAGATCGGAATACTTTTCATAGTTTATCGTCCAATTAAGGATTGATTTAAAGTTTTCAAAAAATTAATTTTTTTTGTAAATAATCCCAAATATTGTCATTTGGGAAGATTTTTGATAAGTTTTCTTTTGATACAATTGGAAGTTGTATATTAGCGGAGGGTTATTTTAAGAAAAAAAAAATAGTATTACTAATTTTTATTGTTAACTAAAGTTATTAAGGGAGTAAATATGAGTGTAGGTGTAAACTTAATGTTCAGCTTATCGCTGAAGATGGCATTAAATGATGAGTTCTTCAAAAATGATAAGAAATCTCACCATTGTTGCCATTTTTTTTATGTTATTTAAATTAGAATTTTTACTACACCGTCTAATTAGTTTTTTTTTTTTTTTTTGTATTTCATATTCTCATTATTTACTAAAACATTTTCATGGCACTATTTTTTGATCTTCCAAAACAGTTCTACGTCTGTACAGAGGAACTAAATCAATTGCTCCCCTCACAAGTTAAAACCCACTCTCATTCTTCTCCCTCAAACAGAACTCACCCTTAGGAACGGTTCCAGCCTCACTCCAGTAATCACAAGGGTTGTAGCCCTTGGTGAGTCATTTACGGTACCCTTTCTTATATCGTATATATATATATATTTTTTTTTTTTTTGTAATGACATTCTGGTTGGGTGATTTTAATGTAACCGACCACTGGCATTATTGGTTCTTAGAGGATATATTCTGCCTTATCTAAATGTAAATTGCCGTCAGTGTTTAGCTTTTTTTTTTGTAATAAAAATAGGCTATGATTTTGTCATTCAGTTTATTTTCTGTTATAAATCATTTTCATTCTTAATTAAACATAGTATTTTATTTTCCCTTTCAAATATATAGCAATAAAATACAATATGGTTATTTTTCTTTGTTCCAAATTTTTACTACAGTGAACAAAGTAGGTTATCCTTTATTGAAGATTCATTCCTTTCTATTGAATTGGAAATTCAACATTCATTTATTCTAGGTTATTTATACAATATTCTAGTAACCGTATTAGAAACGAATCCCTGATTGAAGTTGTATAAAATGAAATATAGCGTAGTCTAGTTTTATATATAATGAAAAAATTTCAAATTTCCTTCTCTGCAGGAGAAAGGAAAATTTTAAGTTTTAATGTTTATTTTTATTTATTTATTTTTGTTTGTTTTCTGAAGTAACAGTATGATATGAATAAACTATGAATTTAAAAAAATTTCCATTGATTAAATCTGTATAATCAGTTAAAGATTGAATATCATCTTATTCATGAGATAAAAATTTAAATCTACATTTTTAAGAGTAGACCGAAAAAATTGTCTGATTTTCCTCAATTAATTAATTAATTTTATGGTGAAAATTAATTAGAATATTTATGTATAATCATTGTATATAAATAGAATTTCGAGTAAAGGGATTTTTTGTCATGTTCGTGGGTGGGATGTTACTTTGATATGCATATATATATATATATATATATATATATATATATATATGTCAAACAGCTATCTCACACATGAAATGTTACAAGAACATAAACACAAAACGTTTATTTGTACTTTTAATCGAATGTCTGGTGATGAATGTTTGACAATAATAATCAAAATGGCCACCTAGGTTTAGATTTTAGTGAAATTTTTCTACAGGTTTTAATAATGTCTTTTAATTTTAAAATCTATATTTAATACACCAGTTATTTTGATTTTTTAATTAATGTATTTATAATAATTATCTTAATTTTTATATATAAAAAAAAAATATATAATTAACTGTTGCCTTATTTTTCTTTTTTAATTTTATCGATTCAAATTTTGTTTCATACAATTGCTAAGTGTTTTAGTGTGATATAAGTATTATAAGGTCTATTTAATTTAATCGGTCGGAAAACGGTTACATTACTGTATGAAATGAAATGGAATTTACACATGATTAAAGACACATAATTTCATTATTTATTTTCATTTTTTGTAAAGTAAATACTGGACACGTTTTGTTAAATATTTTTGTTGTTCTATTTTATTAATATTATAGGTTAAGTTCATTATTTGATTTAACAGTTACGAGTGTAAATTTTACTTATTAATTTCTCTTTTATTCATTTAAAAAAATAATTTCTTCTGTTTCTCCTGTTTATTTTATTCTTTTACAAAAGAATTGCCACGTTAGATCTAACAAAAATATATTTTATCTGTCTGGATCCGAATATTTTTAAAATTATGATAATCGTTTTCAAAGTGAAAAACATGTCTTTCAACAAAATTTATTCCCGTGTATAATGAAACTAAATCTTAGCATGTTACTAAAAGATTTTAAATACCTATATTTGTATAACATATACTACCCGTACCTCGCAATGAAAAATACATCAACCGCTTACTGAAAAATGTATATTTACATTAAATTAAGACTATTTCTAAAACCAAATAAAAATTCTTTTCACATTTTAAATTACACTCCAGGGAAACTTGCAGCTATTGATAAGAGAAAGTGACTAAGTTGAAGACTCAAATTATCCGTGTACAAAAAATAATGTTTTGTCAGTCAGCATTCTATTTAAATATATTTTTCAAAAAATTCTTAATTTTTTTCATAAGTTTAAGCCTTATTCTATCTCAAATTCTTTAAAAGAAAAATAATAGTAACCAATGAATAGTCAGTCCAATCCTATAATTCATCTATTCTATTTTGAAAATTTTTATTACTTCCCACCAAAACACTGTAATGCAATGAAATTTTTCATTCAATATTTTTATAAATCCAGAAAAGATCCCAGTTAAAAAAAAATAATTTTGAAGTCCATTCTATTACCTAGAGATTTCTTTGTATGGAAAATAATATACGCCATCATCTGCTGTCTCTTAGAAAACTTGATTCAGTGAGAAGTTCAAAAGATTATTACAACAATTAAACGGGACAGTATTATAAGCTCTCAGTTTACCCCTTAATCATAAACCAGAACGAAGTTATTTAGATAGATTTACACGTAAAACATCTTCAAATATCAGTAAATACATTGGTAAAAGAATTCCGATTGACCACGTGTTCATTGGTTGTTAATCAAACATCAATACCATGATTAAATACAAGAGCATTCTTATTTCGTTTATGTTTACCACTAAAAAGCAAAAAATAAATTTTTTTTAATTGTTTACAATGTTACTGAATAAATCGAATATATACCAAATTCTAATTTAAAGAATTACGTAAAGAATAACAAATCGTTATAATTTTTGTTTTGTTTTGAAATTTACGACAGAACAAAATAACATTTTGTGCTGTTACCGAAAAAATATTCGATATTCCTAATGTGTAATTTGTTTTTTGATAAAAAAAAAATAGAAAAAATTTTGTTAAGTTCTTACTTATATGAGCTTTTTTTAATTTAAAATAATAAATTAATTTAATTTTATGAGAAGGAGAAGCTCAAAAAAAAAAGCTTTTGATTTAATAAAAGTATATTTGGGAAGTTATCTTTAAACTAAAAATCCTTATAAAAAAAAGCTACAAAACAGTTCTAGGACTTTCCCGTCACGCAGTTTTTTTCTGATGCATGGCTTACACACACAACTTAATTAAAAGTATTTATCATCCTATTTAAATATAATATTTTTTATTTATTTAATTCAATGATTCTAACTAAATCGCGCGTGCATACCGTCGTTTTTCATTCGCGCGGATATGGCGGTACTAGCGGCCACTTTAAATAGTTTTTTTACTGTAAATAATATTCATTTATTTAATTCTACCGTTCACCAATGACGTCACAACATACTGTCGACTACAACAGCTGTACGTTAGTGCTACGCTAGCGCTCATTGTTGTGAGTGAGTAGGGGTACTATTGAGGCAGTATACCCACTTAGCCGCCAGTTTATTTAGATCAGTTTTGGGTTTGAGTGCGATTTTACTTAAATTTTCTCTTGCAAATAATTATTATTATTATTATTTAATTATTAAGAAATGTGCCTAAAAATATAAGATATTAATTAGGCGAAATCTCGAAACACTGAGGATGACCTTGCTGTACAGCCTCATACCCTTGATCTTGTAAGTTGAAAATTTAATGGCACCAATGCCTCCTTATATTAAAGTAATCAGACTAAGTTTGGACAAAATCGTTCTAGTAATTCTATAGAATAAGGAGTGCAAGACTAAACACACACACACACACACACACACACACACACACACACACACACAATTTTCCGAAATCCGGAAAATTTCCATTCGGTTTTTGGTTTTTCTGGGTTCCTTAGCTGTTAAAACGTCAAGATCCGGGAAAACCGCATATGCCCAAATTGGATCGATTAAAATACTTTCACTTCTGAAGCTATAGCCCTGGGATAGCGTTAGACGGGAGAGTAGTAGCATAAAAATTTTCTGAAATAATTATTTTGTTAAACTATACATATTCGTATAACTATTGTATATATTATATTATGGACATTAAACAAACTAAAAATTGTGTTTTTAAAATAGAAATTTTTCTTGTTTACTATAACAAGAAATGGTTGTTATAATACTGTATATAATAATTTGGTTAAAAATAGAAATAATAATACCATAATTTAGTGCTAACTCAGTAATATAACTTAATATTATTCATGTTTATTATATTTTACCATTCTCAGTAATTCATTGATCGATTAGATACAACCAAATTTGTAATCCAGTTGATCAGTAAATTGCTGTATGCAGTTTATCGTTGAATAAAATAGCAATGAGATAAATTATGTACTATTTTACAAATATAGATTACTAACCGTTAAATAGTTTTGTTTAGTATAGCTTAATTCATTAAAATATAGATTTAAATTTTTGCACAGTTAAAAATATTTTTTGCGTAAGATGTATATTATTTGCATTTTACTATATTTGTATATATTATATAAAAATATTTGTATGTACTAACACCATTAATGTCTGGCTGTTACGGGATTGTGAAGGTTTATCGGTATTTATTAAAGTTAGTTGGTGTATTCATTTTTATGATGACCTGTTTCTTTTTCTAGGGTGTCCCATATAAAACGCAAACTCATCCATGAAATTTCAAAAGTCAAGCTTACTCCCCTACTCGTTACTGAAATGGACTCGTCCAACATCTGAACATCGCGGGGACGCAGTAGAACATAACCGATAGTAACAACAATGCAATCATAACGTTCAGTATATTGCTAGAGACAAGATGGTGTTTTCGCTAGATGAACGTGTTTTCATTGTTGAGTCGTACTTCAGTACGAAATCAGCGGTTGCAGTGCAAGATTTGTTTCACCGTAAGTACCCGGATAAACCAGCTCCTAATAAAACATCAGTATTAAGGTTAGTCGCAAAATTTAGAGAGACTGGTTCTGTTAATAACAAGGAACACAAAAGATCTGCGTCAGTGTTGAATACAGATACAGTCACTGAAATCAAAGACCGATTACTCGCCTCGCCAAATAAATCGTTCAGACGTTTGTCTGCTGAAATTAGTTTGTCTAAATGAACTGTTCATCGGGCGACCAAACAATTACAATTACGTCCTTATCGCATTCATACAGGTTCATCAACTTCTCGAGCCTACAAAGAAAAACGGCTGCAATATTGTCAATGGTTCCGTCGATTTCTGCGTGAGGGAATCAATGTTATAGATTCGTTATTTTTCATAGATGAAGCACGGTTTCCTTTGGATGGCTACGTAAACAACCAAAACAGTAGAATTTGGAGTGCTGAAAATCCCCACGTTTATCACGAAAAATAATTACACCCGCAGAATTTAGGCGTGTGGTGCGTGATATCGTGGAAGAAAGTAATCGGTCCTATTTTTTTCGAGTACACCATTAATGTAGAACAATATCCGGATATTTTATTTTAGTTCATCGCACTCTTGGAAGAGGAAGACAGACACTGCTGGCTATAACATGACGGTGCGACATCGTAATCGTGTGATCGGTCGAGGCTTGTGGCCACCAAGATCTCCAGATTTGACTGCGGCTGATATTTTTCTATGGGTTACCTCAGAAGAAAAAGCCTACAGCAACAAACCACGAACACTTGAACAATTGAACGTCAATATTGAACAAGCTGTATTAAATATCCAGCCACAAACTTTGAAAAAAGTTGCAAGAAATGCTGTAAAAAGAATTGAAGCTTGTATTCAAGAAGATGGCGGCCACTTCCAACATTTTTACTCTAAATGGATGGTAATATTAAAAATTACATTTACATTTACACTGCCTTTTTATAATTTCAATACCTACCAATATAAAGTTAGGTTGCGTTTTATATGGGATACCCTTTATATATTTACTTTATATATATATTTCTTTTTATACATATTTAATTTTACTGAAGAAATTTATAAAAAAATGATGTATTTACAAGAGGTAGATATTAAAAATTGAAAAACACAATTGCCGAAAAATCATTGCTCTCTTTGTTCTTGTTTGGTTTCATAATGATTTTGTATTATATTAGCAAATACCCCGTTTGAATTTTGAAAAATCATAAGTTTTTTGCGAAGATATAATATTTCCAAATAACCGTTATCTGTTAGATAAAGAGTGTACCTGATGTATGAAAAAGTTAGCCTTCAGCCTACTAACAAATACCCCGTTTGAATTTTGAAAATCGGACGATTGTTTACAGAGACGTTATAAGAACACCCCATTGCACCTCCCTAAACAGCGCCCCAGGGGCACCCCGTCTGTTACTAATTGATGTTGATGATTGGTCTAGCCTCGCACGACGTATTTGCATCATCTCACCACTCTATACTCACACGCTGTCCCCCAAGGGAAGACCGTTATTACTAAACAGAGGTCTTTATTTAAAAAAACCTTTCTAAATTTATTTAATATTAGTTTATTTTATTTAAAGTAAATTTAATCCTACTATTAATATATATATATATATATATATATATATATACCATAATTAAATACCATATTTAATATATATACCATATTTAAAAAATATATATATACTTATTTATATAGCCTACGGAACTCCGGGTAACGTAAGGATTGTAATGTGGGGCAATACATTTAAATCGGTTTGGTAGTTGAGCTGCTACGATGGAACAATCAAACATTCTTTTTGGGCAGTCATGTAAAAACGAAATTCCATAAAATTTAGCAAATTTTTTTTGAAAACATTTTTGTAATTTTCCCAGTTATTCCTATTTTACTTACCTACATATTAGCATACTATAACATTTCTGACCATCATGAAGGTTGTTTATTAAAGATCATATTAGAAGATTGCTCCTTAATTATAAACGAAAGTAAAAAAAAAAATCAATTTCAAAATCTGTCCAATAAATTGATGTTTAGATCTCAACAGATAAACTACCTCAAATTATCACCATGAATATTTTTTTTTAAATTTTTGACCAAGAACTAAGATAATTAAGGTTTGTTAATTAGGCTTTACTTAGTTACTCCTCTATACTTCATTTAAAATTTTTGTGTTCCTATTAAGTTTATTCTAACTTTCTTACAAAACTTGTGTGAAGTGTCAAGAGAGAATTTTAGCTAATTATCTTTTTGAGTTGAAGCATTGTTGATAACGTTTTATTTCACTAATGAAAGGAAACATTAATTATTAGATTTACACAATCCTTTTCCTGTATTTTTTTATGACCGTGGTGCATATAAAATCTTGAATAACTAGTTAGAGATGCTATCTTTGAGTTTAGTGCATAGGTGTCCCTATAGTGAACAGTGAAGGTGTCAATAATGTCAGGGCGTATTATCGTTGCGTTTTAGTAAGCTTGGCATGATTATAAGCAGTTTTACAATTTTTTAAGAAGAAAATTAGAAACCATTTCACCCTAGTTTTCCCTTGTAATCCTGGTATGGGAGGGATGTTATTTTTTTATTCGATTATGTCATTTTCGAGAGCGATTTGTGACTCATATCAAATGATTTACAACAATTCGGTTATAAGACATTATAAAACATTTACACGATTTTTAGGTTGAATGAGATGAAGCTAGATTAAAGGTTAATATGATTTTATTTTATTTTTTATTTTTTTTTTAATTTCAAGTATTACATATAATATTATGATTTTTGAGAAGTATTTTCTAACAAATTTTAATTCTGAAAATGCAATGAATTTTTCCTTCGATAAATCCTTATGGTAAATGATCTTATAGGTTATGTTACTGTTGTATAATGTAGCCATTTCCCTGAATATCAATGCCACCATTAAAAGCTATTGTCATTGAGTAGTTACCAACAATGAAAGGGAAGTCCCCCACTTTTGTTGAACATTGCTCTGACAGAAGCTTAAATAAGAATCTATTTAATGTTTTAATTGATTCTGTTTGCTCCGTTAGGGTATCCCGCGGCTGCTAATGGCAAGGGTGGTTGATATAAAGAGTGGTCGGAAGAAGGGTGTTAGTACTCGTGTTATGTAGTATATTGGGGATGAGGAAAAACGACGGTAAGGGATGGTTTTATAGTAAAGGAGGGGAAACTGCCGATGTGCTCAAACTAAATAGCAATGGGAGGGCACAAGCTATTAGATTTTTGACCCAAGGGTCTCCTTTAATTAAGTGAATAATACCTTATAGTAATAACGCCCAAAGATCGGGTGGAGAGAGCACAGCGTGTGTGGTTACAGATGTCCCTTGTTGAATCCTATCTATTTTTTCTCCCTTTTTTTATTGTTTGCACTTCTGTTCACTTTAGTTATAACTGTATTATATGCATACTCCACCAATAAAAAGAGTTAATTTATAAATAATTTACTGTTTTACACAAGAAAATTTTAAACTTATTGAATATGCATGCTACTGAATTTATTTTTATTTAGTAAGATGTTATTGTATAATTAACAAAAACGTATAAAATACATCCTTTCCTTTTATAATTAAATAATTAATCTCTGCAATTTATTATGTATTCTATTTAATTCATTGTAATAATGTATGATTTCCAAAATTGTTAAACTCTTTTTGAATTAATATTTACGTAACATAAAAATAAATTATTTCTTTATTGCATTATTTAAATCGTTTATAAATGTAGATAAAAAATACCTCCTTTAAAAAACTGTATATATATTGTCGCCGGACTGATCCAACGGCACCTGACTTATGAACGACCTGATTGCACTGAAAAAGGCTGTTTGAGATTCAGTAGGGTAGTTCCTGAAAAGGGCTGTTTGAGATTTTGTAGGGTGGCTCTGAAAAGGTGTTTGTGCGTTTCATCAGGTAGCCCTGAAAAGGGACGTTTAGGCCAGTCGCTGGTCTCCGGCGATTTCTGTTCGGCTCGAGGGGCTATAATCGATAAGTAGCGACTCGTCCATTGATATCACACCGACTTACCCTCAACGGCAGTTGGGTCCCCAATACAGCGTGGCAGTGGTGGCTTCTAGAACCCCGCATTGCATCTTCCGCCGGCGCTGCCCGGCGGTTCTCACTGAGCGGTGCCCACCGTAGTCTTCACCGCTACACCTACTGGGGCTAGCGGGTATCGTGCCAAACAGTCCAGGCTTGCTGCTCTCGGGGGATGTTGGCATCAGCCAAGAGATCTCACGTTAGGCTAATCAGGAGACTTCTTACTTCTTTTTCTTCTTTTTTTTGGTCCGAGAGTGAATGCTTTCGCATTCCCGGGTCACTGCTTATAAAGTCGCCGGTGCGTGGTGGGTTGCTGCGCGCTCAGCTTGCTTAGTAGGGGGAGCGCGTGTTCAGGAATATATATGAACTGCAACTCACCCTGATATCTTATCGGCTAGCGTGTCCTCGCCAATATTAAGCACAGAATGTGGCAACAATACTGTGTGTATATATATATATATATATATATATATATATATATATCAACAAAAATTAACTGTTAAACTTATTCCTATAATGACTAGGAATGACTCCTATATTTACTTAGGCGATCCAAAAAAATAAATAAAAAATAATTTCTGTATGTGGGAATAAAATACCAATTTAGTTTGAAAATGGATCTGACATATTGCTTTTTTGTTTTATTTCTTCTTTCTATGTAAATGTTATAATTTTATAAAGCAATAAATTAGTAAGTTAAATGTATTGTAATACGTATTTATGTATTATATATATACATATATATTGTAATAAGACGTATTATTATATACTTTAATAAAATAAAATACATAGTAGTATAGAAAGGTATTTATAAATAGTGTTTTTACAATATTCAAAAGCACACGCGCGCGCGCACACACAAGCAAGCAAGTTAATGCACACCAATGACTGAATGCGGCATGTTAATGGAACGGCAGCAGCGTATTACTGTAGTGGGAGTAGCCTACAACAAGAACCAGGGACTAAAATAGATTATAGAATAGTTCATTGTTCTTCATTTCCCTCTATTCATTCCCCCCCAATTTTGATTTAAGTGAAACCCTTTTCTTCCCCCTCGAATATTATTACCATCTAGGTGCGTCTTTGTGCCAGCAACATTCTGTTCCTGTGTTAAAGAAATTATTTAAAAAAATGATTTTGTTTGACTTTGTATATTTATTATGCGATTATGATTCCTCTTAAACCAGTAGTTTGAATATCATTCAGTATGAAGAATAATTCAGTACGGGAAGGAATGTAAAAGAAATTTTTTGATGAAAGTAGTAGTCGGTACGGAATGATACGTCATAAGTAGTACACGCTGCATTGGCTGGTCATGTATACTACCATAAAATTTGTTATCCCATCTAACTTAGTACTGACGTATTTTGGTGTCGAGGACAAATTTTGAATTTATCCTTCTTGTTTTTCAAATACACTTAAAAATTAATACAATTAATTAGGTAATTTAGAATATTTTATCAGCTTTCTGAGCAGTAGTGATAAAGCAAGCTTTTTAAACATTGGTTATTCTTCGTGGTTTGTGTTACTAACATACCGCAAAATGTAGCATTGTCAATATCTATTCTAGTGAATTAATTATTAATACTTTCACGGCTGCATAAAATTGTTGGATAATACATATTTCTTTTAGAATCAATATTTTATAGTTATTCTTGTTTCTTTGTTTTAATAAATAAGAAAAGCAAATTTTCTATTATTACCGGCACAATTTATGTGAATTTATTGCAGAACGATGTTACAAATGGTGATGTTAAGTTTGCAACTATCAGTTTATCTTACGCGTTTGGTAGTTTAAATGTTTAAGATCTTATTTGGTAGACTATATAAGATCGTATTTTGGTGCCAAATTTTACTATTAGTGTTACCTTTTTTACATCAAGAAACCAGTTTAATTGTGAAACTAAAAAATGACTTGTTCCCACTTCATGTTTAAAGTACTAGTTTGAGTTTAATATTGACATTCACGCTTGTCTTTGAAACTAGTGTGGTTATTGATTATAGACTGATTAATTGTAATTTTTGCAAGTGGTTATCTTAATTTTAAGCGCGTTCAAAGGTTTTTTAATTTTAATCAGCTGTTTACGATTAAATGAAATATAAATGTATAGTTTGATAACTTTATCGATATTATTTTTCTATTAATGAGATTTTTTTAAAGAAAAAAGATGAAATCACAATTTAATATTTGTAAAGGTCACAGTAGCAGTTGGCTAACAGCCTTTGCTAAGTAAGTGTCTGGTTTATGTAGGAAAACAAAATTAGGCTTGCAGTTAAGTTGGCGTGAAATTAATGGTGTGTAAGCGTTCTAGGGTTTGCGGTGGTAATTTGGTCTGAAGTAGCCTTACTCTTTTGTCTTGTTAGAGAGTAATTGATAAATGTGTTATTCTGGCAGCCTTTCTTTGCTACAGACTCACTATGAAGAGAAAAATGTTTTCAGACTTAAATTTTTCTTCTTTTTATAATATATATATATATTTTTTCCCCTTTATTTCATCTTCAGTTTTCGTTAATTTTGTTTTATTGTTTTAAGATATATGACCTAAAATAACTTTAATAACTTCTTTAGAAACAGAATAATCATTTACAATATCATAACCTTATTTATACGTATACATAAATTTGTTTCTTTGCAAAGTTCTATTTGTTATAAGTACACACGCAATGTACACTTAATATTTTATATTCATTTGGGTGTCTCTGTTCAGCAATGATTCTATTTATTATGTTAGATTTGAAAGAGTTTAACCTTTAATACTATCTTATTTCTTAAATATTAAAAAAAAAAAATTTTACTAGTAAATGGCAGCATTTAAATAGTTAAGAAATTTTCTGATTTATAGGAAAAGCGATTTCATTTCTATGATTTGGCAGCCATTTTATAGGAATTCGAATAATTGTAATATCTTTCAATTATTTTGCTAGTAAATAATGTGGATTCTTTATAGGTTAAAATAGTAATTAATAATACATATATATATATATATATATATATATATATATATATATATATATATATATATATATATATATATATAATGATTATTTTTTTTATTTTAAACAAGAATGTGTATTAAGAAATACACAACAGATGGGATATTTTTAGTTTCAAAATGTTAATCTGAATAAGTACATTCGTACTTTCTCCAGATTTTACAAAAAAAAGAAAAAAAAGTTAATCGCTTAAAATGGCGATCTCTGTAACCCAAGAATGTTAACTCAAGAAAAACTTAAATGCATTGGTGATAGGAGGCACCAATAGTGATGCTTATAGTCTGTTGTGATTGCTCTAACCAATATCATTCCTGCAACATCGCTTCTCTCTTCACCATATCTCAGCAGAGAAGGAACCTCCTTCCGTTCTGTGTTTTGTAGCATATGGTATGTTGCCCGTAACATTAATTGTACTAATAAAGTTTACAAAATTTATTATAAAGTAATCTGTTATTTCAATCTAATCCTCGTAATTTAATTCATCTGTATCTAAATGAGTGACAAACGTCCAACAAAGAATACTGAAGATAAGTCGATAAGAATCCATTTTCTTCTTACGGTGTAAGTGCACATTAAGAAGCGACTTTTTGAAATCCCGAGTTCAAGTTCAAAATTGAGTAAAAATTACATTTATGATTTTTTCAATTTCTCGGTAACAAATTATTGTGAACTTGATGATATTTTGTGTGTGTAATCTTCATGTAAATATGTAAAAATCAATTTTTTTTATTTATTTCCGAGTTTAAAGGTTAAAATGGATTGTGAATTTTTTTTTGAAAAAAATTTTTTTTTTCTAGATTTTTCGAAATTTGACCTTGAAAAGAGTGAAGAAAGGTAAAACATTTGAACAATGTTTACCAATTTTACCCATTTCTGACTATATAAAACGAGATATTCACTAGATTTGGGCTTGCAAACAATCTTCAAATAAATATCTTAAAACCATTCTCGGATATTTTTGAATTTCGATTTTTTAATGGGTGCGATGGTGTATGGCGCGTCGGAACAACCAACATACCCACTGCCACTGTTACTGTATTTGCAACGTAACTGACTGCCCCTGACACCGGTTACTTGCCTAAAAAACTTAAAATAAAAATAATTTAAAAAAAATTTTAATAAGTGAGAAACGAAGTACGGTCACTTTCTAGTGTTGTTTGTCGGGTAGCAATAAGAACCAAGAAAAAATATTTTTAACCGTACGAAGTAAGGGTAGCCAGTTATAACTAATATTTTTATGGAGAGTGGCAGGTGGGAACAGGCATTCTCCAATTGCAACAAACAAGCTGACAGATAACTGAGAATATAAAAATATTTTAATGTTTGATAATTTAATTATTAAAAAAGGGTAAATAGCATGTTAACAGGAGGGTTAACAGGAGCAAACTAAAAAAAGGTTATTCAGATACTCGTATAACATATAATTAAAAAATAAAAAAAGATTAAAATTAAAAAAAAAAGATTACATATTGTTTATAATAAAGTAATCATTGAAAAAGTAAAAGTTTATGGTATTAGGTATTTTTTTGATTATAAGTTGAAATGAGCTTACTTGTAAATTTATGGTCAAGGATTTAGTAGCAGCTTCCTTGTTACTATGTTATATTGTAACAGGGCCAGTATTACGTGCCAGCGTAACGGATTTCTTCCAGTTAAGAGGAAAGAAAGAAAAATAATAATGAAAAGAAGAATCCATAAGGAACTAAAAGGGATTCATTTCTTAGTGTAATGGGTCTGTTGAACAATTTATTCTCTGTAATACAGAAAATGGCAAATCCACAAGCTCTTGTTTGACCAGAAGGGTTACCTGGCCGGGAAAAGAATTTATAGAAAAACGTAAGAGCGCGGGCAATGAAAATTATTATGCTTCAACGATTAAAAGGACGAGACTGATAATGGTCCTACAGACCAGGAGATATAAATACTCTCAGGAACCAGCGGACGTAGTCAGTGGTTGGAGGAGGCCGTGTTCGGCACAGTCAGTGCACAGCACAGTGCAGCACTGTGCACAGCACAGTGTGGTAACAACGAGTGAAGAATACGTCACGAATATTCCAGTGTGGACAGTGGGTGAATACAAGAAGGTGTTCGGTGAGTAACCGTAGTAAAAACCGTAACCGTAGTAGTTCACAAATTGTAGGGTAGTTCTTTTATAAACAGTAAAAGTAATAATACTTGCAAAAATTCAATTGTATGAACTTTAGACTTTTCTAGTGGTATCTTGTTGTTAATGAAGTATCTGTTCCTATTGATCATTATAACTTTTTAGTAAATTCGACTGTAGTTTGATTTTTATAATTAAACTGTCATTAAATAAATCGTGTCCTTTTTTATCTGAACTACTATTTTGTATGTTATGTCATTATTATTTTTATTATTTATTTATTTTTATGTCTTTAGGGAAAATGAATTATATTCATAAGAAATTTTTTGTTTGTTAGTAACTCATATCCTGGTCGAACCTTGAACACTCGACAATATGTATAAAGTGAATTTTTTCTTCCTTATTTATTTCAACCCCAAAAAAGTTTATTGTAAAAAATGATTGCTGCAAAAACTGAGCCGTACCAAGTTATTTAATGAATTATATTACAAGAGTTATCTGCCAACAGAAGGCTTAAAAGCACTTCGTTAACAGTAATGCATAATTAATAAATCAGTTAAGGAGAATTCAATTTTCCTGACATAAAGTAAACATTCAGGCTACCTAACGATTATGGTTGATTGCTAACATAACAGCAAGTAGAAAATGATGAAGGAAGAAGAGAGAAAGTGGGTGTGAGAAAGAGAAAGAAAAATAGACGAAGAGGGAATGAAAGAATGAAACAGAGAGGTATGGAACATGCAACCCCTAATGCCATTCTGATCCTTGCTATCAATTATTTTACATCCCTTTCTACTCTGCTAACCTACGTAACCTGCATTGTGTTCCACTCTTATCTCACGACGTAATGGAAATTAATGTAATATATGGCTACCCACTTTAAAATTCTATACAGTTTTAAACGAAGAGATAACTGTGGTGGGAAATTATTGTCTGTCACGTATAATAATGCCAGTGCTTTTTGCATACACCCCCCTTAACTTGTTTTATATTTGCATCTAGAATTATGCAAAAAAAATTAAGATTTATGACCTTCCGGCCATAAACCTGGTTGGCTAAAGATTATTAGTGAGAACTTGGTGAAGATATATTTATTCTGCAGCAGGTCAACTTTCTTTATTTTAGTAATACATTCATAACTTATCACTGAACGAAAGTCGGTTTTTCTGTGTAGGAAAGTATCTGTCTACCTACTCTGAAATGATGTTGAATACGACTGCTATAGTATAAATTAGGCTTTGTTGAAATAATGTCCTTTAATGCTAATCGGTAAAGAACATTGGCTCATTTTTTAAAGGAAAGAACAATTACAAACTTAATGACTCATCTTTCAGCTTTGTCATTCGATTTATGTGTTTTAACATTTCTGTTAAATTTTCTATTCTTTATTCATTTGTCAGGGATTAATTATTTTATCTATCTAGCCAGCAACTACTGAATTATTTTTTCTTTACCCATTCATATAGAGAGAAACGCAATATAAATGTTACTATAGATCTTATAACCACTTGTCATTTCAATTCAAACATGTATTTAATAATTAATAGAACCCTGGTTCTTCAACTAATCGATTTACGTGCTACTTCAAACTCTTTCTTTGAGAGTAGTTTAATTTATTTTTCCCCACAATGAATTATCACTTAAATATATTTAATAAGTAAATATTTGCTTATTCAGCTAGTCGGTCTTTATTTATTATTAAAATAATATCTTCAACCAAGTTTTTATGGTAGGTAAAACTATTTTAAAGTTCTCATTAATTCTTTTTATTCATGAATTTACTATCTTTTAGCTGTTTATAAAAGCAACAGGGGTGGTTTTCTTACTGAAATTTTCAGAATAAAAATACAGTTGGTGGAATAGAGAAAGTCTTATTAAATAAGTATTATGATAACAGATAAAGTGAACATTTTTCATCGTTAAAATGAATACTAGTCTAAAATTAATATATTTAATATTTATTTAAGGTTAATATATTGTAAGCTCTGTTATATTTCATCAACCCAGTCATCACTTGATTTATGTAAGATAATTAATCGCTGTTATTTACGTTTCGATTATTTGTGTAAAAAAAGATTTTTCTTAAATTTTTAATAAAATTCATTCATTTAGAATACTAATGTAACGCTTTATAATATTCTTAAAAGTTCATAAATAAAATATTATCAATAAGTTTATTGAACTTTTTTAAGTGAATAATTCAGATTTAAAATTAATTCATGCATTCATCAAAAAGTTTCAAGCTTAAAAAAGCAGTAAATCTCTAAATGAGGGCATTTCAAAAGTAATTTTTCCGCTTTTGTAAAACGTGTACGAGATGACAGTGAAAAAAAATATATACTGAAAGAATATAGTATAATTCTACACCTACCTTCATTTTGCTGATCAAGAAGGCTGTGTTACTCCTGGCCCGACGAGATATCGTTAATTTCTTCTTTTATCAGCGTTTTACAGTTATTGAGCTCTGTAGCTAAGTTTCTCCCTCACCCTTTCGTAATATAATTCTGCTTTTATTATATTCTATTCACTTTTCATCCCTTTACTTAAAAATAGCCTATACGATAAAGTAATTAAGAGGTAAAAAAAAAAAAACTGCTGACTTTATTAATTTTATTTTAAATTGTAAATTTTTTTATCAGTATTACTTTTTACTTGTATTACTTTTTACTTTTAGTACTTGCTGAATGAGGTGCACTTTTGATAATATTAAAAGAGGTATATATCTGTTGTTGCTTTATGTAGATTTATTATACAATTTATTTTATTAATTAGAATAAAAACTTTTCCTAAAAAGAAGAAATAGTTCAACAAAATCTGACAAAACAAATAATAGTAATAAACTACAATTTAAGCTATCAGCTTGAATTTATGATTAAAGTAATATTATAGCGTACTTATAAGTTTAAAAACGTAATTTTCTTCTTTTTACATAGCTTATAATAAATTCAATTGAAGAAGTATTTTTACAGCCTCCAGTCGTATTTGTTTTATTCTGAAATCGGTTTGGGGATTTCACTAAGTAGTCTTATTTCATCTTCATGGGCTATTAGTCAAATAAAAACAATAAAGCTTTCATTTATGCTAAAAACCTAAACATATAAATAAATTAAAGTTACCATACATTTCGTTAATTAATTTTTATTAGGAAATAAAATAAAATATTATTGATTAAGTGGGAAAATAAATCAAAATCTTGTCGAGATAGTTTGTAAATTATTTTATTTTATAGGTTTATCTCTGGGATAACTAAAGAGTGATGTGAGATATCAAAGCCTTGAAAAGCCGTGTGTTTGTCACCTGCCTCACTATGTTCTTACTGTCCATCATAGAATTTATTACTGATCTGCTTCTACGAGCTGTCCTTGTATATTTGTGTATACCTTTTTCACGAAAAAATGTGTTAAGCAACTTTAATTCATTAAAGGATGCAAACTCTCCCAGATGCCTCCCCATTTTTGTTCTGGGTTTCTATACCAAACGTTCCTACCATATTCTAAAGGATAGAAAATAGGAGTAAAAAAAAAGTTATAGGAAAAGACGGGGGATTAAAACTTTGGAATGAGGCAACAATTAAGGAGAAGAATGGCAAGTACAAGTATTTAGGTTGCCAAAATGATTACAATAAAGAAGAATACAACAGAGCTCGAAATAGGGCTTAAAAATTAGTTTAAAAAGCATCTACAATCTTGGAACAATTCAGTGTGATGTGCACAGAAGAAAGTCTGTGGCATATAAAATTTTGAAAAGCTGACAACATAGTTGTAGGACCTTTCCGTCACAAAACTTTTTTTATGATGCACGGCTTACAGACAACTAATTAAAAATATTTATCATTTTATTCAAATACTAAATTTTTTGTTTATTTAATTCGATTATTCTAAGTAAAGTGCGCGCGCATACCTATTTCATTTGCGCGGGTGTGGTGGTACAAGCGGCTACTTTAAATAAATTTTTACAATTTAAATATTATTCATTTATTAATTCTACCTCTCACTTCTGACGTCGCAACATAGCAGACAACTACAGCAGCAGTCCCCGGCCGATAAGTGTAAAATATAAATTTTAAAAGATTTTTTAAAAATAATTGTTCATAAAAATATTAAAAAAAAAAATGCAACGAAAATTACCCCTTGCACTGCGTTATATAACTCTTCAAAATTAAAACCATTTTTAGGGGTGGGAGTGACATTTGCAAAAAATCTGTTTTCAAAAATTATCAACAAAAAAATATAACCTTAATTGTGCAAAATCTGGAGCGATTTTGGTTTTCTCCCCTACATCCCCCATCTCCTGACCTTTTGAATTGAAAATTTGAAAGCAATACTGTCCCATATATAGAAGTAGTCTGAAAATCGGTCAAGTAGTTCTAGAGATATATGATGATTTATAGGCCAACACCGAAAACCACATTTAGGGGTGAGGGTGAAATTTAGGAAAAAATGTTTTTACAAAATTTGTTTACTTTATTAATATTCACAAAATTATCAACAAAAAATTTAACCTGTTTTATGCAAAATCTGGAGAGGGTTTCGTTTTCCCCCCTGTATTCCTCACTCTCTGACCTTTTGGAAATAAAAATTTAGTAGCATCAATGCCCTTGCGACAGAATTATTATAGCAAAATCGGTGAAGTAGTTCTGGAGATATAGAGTGATTTACACGGCAACATACAAATGTACATACATGTTGTCGCGGAAATTTCGATGCCATTTTTCGGTTTTTCAGCAGAGAGGAATACGGAGAAAGTAAATTTTACAATTAAATGGACTGGATGAAATATTGTACTGAACTTTGATACGATAGAACAGAAAAAAATGATGATCATACTAATTTTCAGAAATGCTGGTTGTGGATGACATACTTTTAGAGGAACGTTTTGAAACCTTAGAAGGAGCAAAGAATCGGAAGGCTTCAGGATTAAATGGTTAAAATATCGAAAATTTAAACTTTTTAAAATTTCACTGCGTTTACGTTTACTACACCTGTTCAGCATTTGCTGGAAGCATTGTAAAATTCCCAGGGAATGGGCAAGACTAAAGTGGTCTAATTACACAAAAGAAGACAAGAACTGATATAAATAATCACAGAGGCATTGGTTTGCTAGATACCTCATGTAAAGTTTATACTAGAATAATTAATAATAGATTGAGAAACATACCAGAATCATTAATGCTCGAAGAACAGATGAGCTGATCAAGTTCGGATGCAATCTTTACCTTAAAGTAAATAATAAAGAACACATTCTTGAAACCCACATAGAATTTATTGATTTCATCAAAGAATTTGGTTGTATTAAGTGCTCCATCCTATGGGATGTCCTGGAAGGTAGAAGTTCCCAGCACACTTACTTCAATTATTGAAAGGTCTGCATAAGAAAAAAATATTGTGGTTTACGTGGATATTGCTCAGCGAAAAACCATCCCAATAAATAAGGGTGTTCGACACGGTTGTTCAATGTCGCCGACATTACTTAATATATGTTGATGACATAATGCTTTAATGGACATTGCTGGTTGACTCTGGTCTCAGCCGATACTTCGATAAGCTACGTTGATGATTATATACGTTGGATAATATAAGTTGATAAAGTTTTGATACAGAAAAGTGAAGACGAATTGCAAAAATCGGTATCTACATCAGAAAAGATTGGAAAGCAATATAATTTATGGATATTACTGATGAAAACTAAAGCTATGGCCTTTAAAGGGAAGTGTCCATGACGTACAAAGATAGAGACTGAGGAAATGGCGATGAGCAAGTAAAGCATCTTATATATCTGAGCAGTAATGGAACATAAGTCCCACGGGTTGGTTTAGTGGTTAACTCGTCATAGCAAATCAACTGATTTCGAAGTCGAGTCTTTTGAGGTTCAAATCCTAGTAAAGGGAATTACTTTTATACGGGTTTCAATACTTGTAGATACCAGTGTTCTCTGGTGGTTGGGTTTCAGTTAACCACACATCTCAGGAATGGTCGACCTGAGACTTGTATAACAATGAATATACCTAATTTACATTCATACATATCATTCTCATTAATCCTCTAAGTAATACCTTACGATGGTTCCGGAGACTAAACACAAAAAGAGAAAGTAATGGAGTTCGATAATGATGCGCTTCAAGAAACTAACAAATTTCAGCAAATATGTGGTAACATAAACAGGCTTCTGAAAAATAAAACACGGAAAGATACATGAATTAAATTTTATAACACGATAGCCGTCACCCACTATTATTATATGGTAGCAAATCGTGGCTTCACGCCAAAAAGCTGAATAACAGAATTCAGGCAGTGGAGATGAGGTTTTTATTGTGTATATGTTTGTACACGGAGAGTTAGGATCAGGAATTAGGATATACGAAGAAAGTTTTCAGTGAAACCTGTATGCGATAGAATAAAACAAAATAGACAAAGATGGTCCAACCACTCGAATAGGATGACCCGAGAGAGGATACCGGCAGCTACATTAATTTATCAACCTGTAGGAAGAAAAGATGTGGTGAGACTGAAGAAACGATTGCTACTGGAACAGGTCTAGACAACCTATTCCCTGTAATGTAGAAGAAGAACAAGAAACATTTTATTTTAGTTAAACATTGTATTCAAAATTTATTAAAAAAAAATAAAAAAAAAAACAGTCAGAATGATAAAGAAAGTATATAACAAAAAAAAAACTTATGTTATAATATATAGATAGAATTGAAGAAGCATCTCGTGAAATGTTAAGCTAGCAATGTACTTCTATACGATTGACATATTGTCTACGATGATGGATTTGAAATAGGGGTATGAAGGATATTGGAAAAGATACAAGGGGAAAAAATGGTGAATTATGAGGAAAGTTAACAAGGATAGAAGCAGAATCAGAACAATTTTATTTAGTAAAACCAACAACTGGATGTGACATATTATGAGAGAATTAATTGACTGCTATAAACGAGTCATTTAGAAGGTGCAAAATCTGAAATCCGGAAAAGAGTTAAGATTACAGACTATCTGGAAGAAACTGGTATTGGTTGTTTCTGAGTACTTCAAATCCGTAAGATCTTGTTAGATCTTACTTGTTAGATCTTATTTAACATGTAGTAAGATTTTAAACGTTTAGTTGGAAATAATGGAAAATGGAGAAGAACATGCTGTAAGAGACCTTGCTCAGAGCGATACTCATACAGTGATGTTGATTTAGGGAAAGTAATAATAAAAGATACCTTTAAAAATCCCCAACGATTTATAAAACAATTAAATTTAGATTATACAAGTAACTTTTATTATTGTTAATGCCTAAAATTCTGCTTTTGGAAGAATTATATTTGTTTAAATATTCTATTAAACTTTATTCAGCCTTTTAGATTTTCGATTTTCACTTCACCAGACTGACAAATCTGCTTACGCATTTCTAGATTTCTGTAATACGCAGTCGAAAGACTGTTCTCGAGTCACTACATTAATAATAATTTATCGAAAGCAACAAAAAACCAGTTTTCAATGAAAAATTTAGTAAGATTTCCCCGATCGAACATTCTTATTTTTATTATTGCTATTCCCTCAATTATTAATTATTTCTAAGAAAGCTCTAACTTCTTCTTAGGCTCTTAATATAATTTATTTATCTCGTGTTTTGACAGTTTTTTTGGCATATTTTTTTTTGTTTTTTAATTATTAAAAAATTAGTTTTTCTGCCATTTTGAAGTCTTACGTTTGATTTACAAAACTGATATCTATATATTTTATGCACTTTAGTAAAGCTTACATTAGTGCGTTTGATCATCTTTATAGTTTACAGTGTTGTTACAAAGTGATTATTCCAACATTTTAAATATGACGACCATTTTGAGGTGGACCCAACGGCCGATCGCGGCTATTCGTGTATTTTTGAAATCTTCTAACGATGCTTAATCCGAATCCGAAATCTAAAATCAAAATCCGGGACAAAAGTGTTCATGTTGAATTCAATAATGAACTGTGCGTTAGTTAATAACGAATTAATGCACATTAAAATAAAAAAGAAAGAAATTTAACGAACTTACTTTTCGATATAGAATATGATCATAACAAATAATTGAACTTCCTTGCCCTCAATTTTACAAATACATAATATGATCGCTTTTAAAATGTAAACAAAGATTTACTTTAAATGATATACTTGCTCGATACATACAACCACCCCATGTAGTACAAACAGTGAGCGATATTTCACTTTTTACATTATCTAATACATACATTCTTGTCAGCTGATATCAACAATAAAGATCTCGACACAAAACACTTCGCGCATAATGTTCTGTAACTGTAAACTTACTGACAAGATGTTATATAAAGAAAAAGAACAAAATCAGATACTAAGTACACGAAGTACAGAATAGATTATGTTGTCTATACCAACCAGTTACCAGAAAACTTCTAACATTGTTTCTTATAAAATTATAAAGAAGATATATAAGAATAAATAGAAAAGAAAGAAAATACACTTTAGGAAAATTAAGAAGCAGCCCAAAAGTACAAAAATTTAAATGTAATTGTATTTTGAAGTAGAAAGTGCAATATGCAGAGTGTTTCTAAAATGGTGGGCTGGGTATACTTTTTCGGATTCTACTTGTAAAACTAAACAAAAAATATCATTAGGAAAAATGGCAATTTCTCCTTCGTTCTCCCCCCTGTCCACCATTTTGTTAGTTTTATATAAAAATGTATATTCCAGTTCGGATTGACGAATCACATTAATATCTAGTAAGCATCTTGGTAATAAAGTTCTAAAGTTGGCAAAAAATGAGGACTTCCATACCTTTACAACTTACAAAATGGCGGCTATGTTTATTACTCAATTCGTTATATCTTCATAAGTATTAGTTTTAAAATTTATGTTATCTGGTAAAATATTAAGCCTTCTATTTTGAACAAAATGACATTTTATTTTTGAAAATTGGTGAAAAATTAGCCGAGTTATGGCAGAAAATTGATGTAATTATATGTCTCCTTTACGTCCTCAACTTTAAGTTCAATTCGATGAAATATTAATTGTTTTTATTTATTTTTAATTCTAGTATTATAAATTAATATCAAATTAAGTAATAATTTTCTCACAATAATAGACCTAATAAGTATGACACAAAATTACAACATCAATTTTCTCCCGTAGCTGGACTATTTGTTAACCGATTTAAAAAAAATATAATGTCATTTTGTTTAAAATAAAAGGCTTAATATTTTACCAAATAAAATAAATTTTGATAAAACTAATATTTATGGAGATATTACGGATTGAAAAATAAACATGGCCGCTATTTTGTAATTTTCGAAGGAATTTAAATCCTGATTTTTTGCTAATTTTAAAGCTTTATTACCAAGACGCTTACCAAATATTAATGTGATTCATGAACTTGAGATATAAATTATTATATAAAAATAATAAAATGGCTGACAGGGAGAGAACGAAGGAAAAATTGCCATTTTTTCTAAGGATATTCTTTTTTAGTTTTATAAGTAGATTTTGAAAAATATAGCCAGCCCACTGTTTTAGAAACACGCTGTATAATGCGTCGGAAAGAAAGGATACATATTGCTATTTAACCTGATCAATTAACACATAAACATAAAATTTTGTATATCCCTTAAAAAAAAAAACAAGTTAAAAAAATAAAGTCACTATCTCCAACTTACAACTTAAATTTTAAACAAAGAGGTCACATGTTTTCCACACACACAAAAATAATTTTTACAACAAAAAAAAATAGTGTTCCATAAGTTTCTGTACATAGGAAAAATAAATATTCTTTTCCGAAAACCATTTTTATTTATTTATTAATAAAAAATAACAAAAATTATAATAATAATAATAATTATTATTTATACTATTTATTTTTATGTATTCTATTAAGGAAAATTAGGGACATTCTGTTTATTAAATACAACCTAATCGAAAATATTAATCAACTACATATTTAAAGGGTTCCATATTCTTTTAAAACGGAAGCGATTGACAATAATGCAACCTATATCTGTATTGAAGGAGCTACATAATTAAACCTGAAAGATTTTTTAGAAGAACTGTTTCAATATGATTTTAAAATAATTGGTTAATAATTCTTAATACCTTTTAAATTTTATCATATTTTACTACGTTAACCAAATAATATTATCTTTAATTTTCCTAATACGTACGTTGCAATACGTTCAACTAGTAAACAATATGCAACCCTCCCCCCCCCCCCGCAAAGACCAATGAGATAAGGATATGTAATACATGTAAAAGAGATGTAGTCTTGTACAGATTCAGGCCGACTATTGCTGAGACGTGTGGTTAATTGTACTCAAACCATCAAAGTACACAGGTATCCATTGTCTAGTATTCAAACCGGTCTAAACGCAACTAACCATTACAGGATTTGAATCTTAAACCTTTGACTTCGAAAATCAGCTGTTAAGTGATTTGCGGCAACCACTAGACCAACCCGGTGGGAAAAATTTTTTCACTTGTAGGAAAAATGGAAAACAAAAAAGTATTGTTAATATAATAACCTATTTTATCCGTACATTTGCTAGATTACAGAATTATTTATTTTTAAAGTTATTTTATCTTATTTTATTTATTGATATTGTGTAAAATTATTGAATATTTTTTCCTACCATTTATTGTAGGTAAAAATACGTTTGTAGGAAAATAGAACAAACATACGCAAGCACGTACGTAAACAGTTCAACGTTAATGTACGTTGAGTTTTTGATGTACGTACAGGAAGGTGCTCTACGTAGAGTTGGCATAACAAGGTACATTTAACGTAGATTGTTTACCAGGAAAAATTCTAGCACGCTAAGACTTCTATTTCATTAATGGAAAATCATATTACATCACTGCAATACGGTATTTTTGTAAACAATTTTTTTCCTTCGTATTTTTGATTCTTTGTACGTATTAACAAATGAAGTCTAGATATTATTTTTCTAATTAGAGTAACTGTGTTTTGTAAGAATTTAATAATTTAATTTATTATCGTTTAGATATATTTCTTTTTGTTATGAATTTAAGTATTTTATCTTTTTTTATAGAAAATTTTCAAAATAATGATTCTGGAAGAAATTCTTTACTGATTGCTGTTTTAGTTTTACCAATATTTTGGTTAGTCAAAAGGAAAATTCAAATTAAAAAAACGAAATAATAATACTTTTTAAAATTTTTGCTGCTCAAATATTTATAAAAGAATATCTTAGTGACGGTTGCATCATAGCTATGTAGTGTAGAGTAAAAGATTTTCTTTGCAATCGGATAAAAATCTTCTGTACAGGGGCTTGATTCCTTCTTTATAAACATGAATGAAAATGTGGTATAAACGGTACGGTTATTCTTCTACAGTTACTGTTGTCGAATCCAAGCTATTTACACAACAAAGCCAACGTATAGCCCTGCATCGTACGTTTCGTATCTAGATTTATCCTTTGTTAGCATTTGAATTCATCACGTGCGCTTTTATGTAAGCCGAAAAATATTTTTCTATCTCAGTTTCACTCACCGTTTGTTCTCTTGTTATATAAAAAAAATATACAGGTCATTCATTCTTTTATTTACTTAATTTATTTGATGATCATTAAACTTACTAATTAAAAGTAAACATTAACAACAAATATTGCTTTATTTCACGGTTCAGAATTAATTTTGTATTTATGAGTATTATACTTTTTTATAAAGTAAGGCTAGGTTGTCTTTGTAGAGGATTCATTTGATTTCCTTCTCTCAATGACACAATTATCAACCTATTTTGTACAATAAAAAAGAAAAAAAAATGTTTTAACATTTTTTCAAAAACAAATGGTTATAGCAGCCTCACATCCGGTTTTGATAACAGAAAAAGTTTTATATTTAAAAGTTGTTCATGAGTACAACCAGTAGAATATTTGTTAGGTTACTATGAATTAGAGAGTCGATCTGTCACTACTTTGATGTATTTGCGGATAATCATTAACGGTCAAATTGATGACGAAATAAAAGAAAAAATCGTGTACTTTCATTAATACCAGACATCGTTTTTTATTGTAAACTTCCAAGTAGAATAAATTTTCTTTAGTTAACCCTATGTTTACTTGATAGGTGGATTTGTTGATTGGTTGAGTTCTATTGTAGTGTGTGTAGTTGGATAATTTGTATCGAGTCGTGACCTCAGATTACTGTATGGTCTGATTTTATTATTATTTTTATTATTTATGTCTGTACTAAAATTCAATTCTGAATTCTAAGCACAGAGAATGTAATTTTAATATACGGTATACGTACCGTACATTCCACAAATCGTTACTAATTACAAATAAAAATTTATATTCACAGGTTTTAGAAATAATAAAAAAAAATGTGAGTAATTATGACTAAGTTGGGATACATATTTTAAATAGCCCCTTTAGAGACGATTTGGCCAAATCATATCTAAAAATATCTGATGTGGACACCACATGACTTCCTTGTACGCCTATTAAATTACATATACACATTTTTTGCTGCACGTCGTTTAAACTTATTTCATTTGAAAGTGAGATACGATCCTCCAATTCTACAATAAAGTGAAGAGTTATCCAATTGCATTGTGGTGGACACCACATTGCATCACATATTTTGTAGTGTCCGTATGAACATTTTATATTAGTTTAGATATTGATTTTGTTTCAGGTCTTTCAAGTGGTGTAAGTGAGAACGTTTTGGATCCGTAACCATGTACACATCGGTTCGAATCCGACTTCATATACGTATATTCTTTTCAACTTTTTTTAAATTTAAATATATTGATTTATTAGTTTATTAACCTCTGTAAAAACTTTTGAATTAAGATGAAAAGTACATAAAAGTTTATTTCACTAATAACTTCTGATTTTTTGTCATATACTTTTTTATCTTATTATTGAATTATTATTTATTGTTAAACCTTTTTTACAATCATAGGTTAATAATTATTAATAAAGCAATATATATAAGATAATAAAAAGTTTAAAAAAATATGAATATGAAGTCTGATTCGAACCGATGTGCCTTCTCCCTTGTAAGATCCAAATATTTATTAATTAAAATTTTATTTGGCTGTAACTCTGGAACCAATGAATATAAGTACCACTTATATCGTTAAAAATCTCTCAACGAGGACTTATTAGTGCTCTTAAGAAATTCCCAAATCTAAATGTTTTGGATTTTGGGCTTTTTTTGGCCAAGTCGATTGCAATAAAAAGGAGAGGTGTAATAACAACTAGATGTTACAACAGTCCAAAATCCAAAATTTCAACATCCTACGACTTATCGTTTTTGATTTATGCGAGATACATACGTACGTACGTACAAACGTCACGCCGAACCTAGTCAAAATGGATTCAGGGATGGTCAAAATGTAATTTCCGTTAAAATCTGAAAACCGAAATTTTTTGCGATCTCAATACTTCCTTTATTCGTACAAGGAAGTAAAAAGGGCTTTACGTATTAATTATAAAACAAATTTAATTGCATTGATCAGAAACCTTTCAAAAAATCTTTTATTAATACATCTAAATTACTGATTAATAATCTAGTTATCAACAGAAATGCTAAGCTAACGCTTATTCAGGTCTTACGTAACATAATATATGGGAAATAATTTTTTTCATTGATTTTAAGGTAAGTAATAGTAACAAATTTTTAATTCGGATGTTAAAACTGTGTCGTAAAATATATATTAGCCGTTCAAATTTATGGAAAAAATTGAACAGTTTAATCCGGGCAAAGCAAGCGTCAACGATTTCATCGTAGTGAAAAATTGGGGGAAATTTCGTTTGAGTTTTGCAAAATCGTATTAATGATTTTATTCGCAATGAGACTCATAAAAATTTTGGAAATTTATAGTGCAAGTTCTGTCACGTCCATGTCATTATCTGTTCAAAGCTAAATTGCCTAAATACTTGTTTAAGATAGGTTCCGAGACAATTGACTCAGAATCACAAAGTTGTCCAAATTTATATTTTTATGGTTTTGTTTTTTAGCAGAAGATAATGCGTTTTAGATCGCATAACAACCAGTGATGAAAATTCGATTCATCATTTTTTAGCTGTAATCAATACGGATCAGTATTAAACGGAAACACCCGTGTTCGCCCGCCAGGAAAAAATTCAAAAGCTACGCGTCTGCTAACGTTGCTAACGGTGTATTGAGACTAGAAAGGCTAGATTTATTGCAATTAGAGGAACGTAATTTCAACAGTGAGTAATATTGTGACATGCTATAAGTGAAACCCCCAATGAAATTGAAACGTCCTGGTTCTCTCTCAAAATAATTCTAGTTCCGTTCCACTCAAAAGACAAAGGAAACTATTAAAGTTTCGGGTTGGCTAGTAATGCCGAATCCGCTTTACAGCCCCGATTTTGCACTATCTCTTGTTTTTTGTTGTTTGGTCCTCTAAATGATTTTTACATGGCGTCAAGTTCGGGACAATGAGCAAGTCATGAATGCGTTGCAACACCATGGTGAACAATTTTTTACTAACATAATAAGAAAGCTCAGAGAAAGATAGGTCAAGTGTCTAAATGTAACCAGGAATTATGTTTATATTAACTCTTGTTTTATTGTAATTGAATAAATAATAATTTTTCTAGTTATTTATCTAATTATTGAACGATATTTATATATAAAACGATTGATAAACCTTTCTCCATCTGAATAATTTGTAATTATTATAAACTCGGTTCATAATCTTTTTTTTTACTTATATTGTGACGTTCAAGTAGGTTGTTTTTAATTCACTCTTTTTATTTACTTTAATATGTTTTTAAAATGATTTATTTCTGTCTGTCTTCTTTATTAAAAATGTCCAATTTATTTAGTTTAATTTTATTTAGTTTTATTTATAAAGCATTATTTAAAACGTATTGCAATTTTTAAAATAAAAACGTATCTTAGTTTAGTGACATGATGTATGACTTCTTTTATCTTCTTTAAAAAGATGGTGGTATAGTTGATGAATGGGTTTAACATAGTATGATATTTTCATACAGCTTATTTTGAATTCACATGGATTGCTGAATGTAATGCTTCAAGAAATGAATGGATATTTATCATAGGTGGCATGTATGATATGTTATAACATATTAATCCTCTTTGTTTTTAGTGGATAAATAAATTTTCTAAACGTTACTTAGTTTTGAAAATACAAATTAGCTAGGTTTGTTGGTTTATAATTAATATTCTTCAGACATGATTGCATTATTGTGGAAAGTGTATTGTAATCAATGATTTTTTCATTTTATTTTTTATAAACGCTATCTGGGTATTTAAAAAAAAATTGTTTTAAATATATCGTTGATTTTTATTTTGAAACAACAATAACTCCGTGATAGGTAGAAAGTCAAATTATATTACTCTTTTAATCTAGCAGGGTATCGTAGTATTGCCGGTTGATTATTTTATCCATTTCATTGACGTTAACTTTAATTGAAAGAAGAAATTTTTAAAAGTATACTTTTGAGATAATCTAGATATTTATAATACTAGGAGAATTAGTATTCCCATCCTGGAAAATTGAATTGTAACCTTACCTCATTTAAATGAGGATTCTGTAGCAACGCAGATTGTGTATATTAAATTTTAAAATGCACCGTTATATAGAGTTACAGTTGTAAATATACGTATATTTAAATACAAGTATATACATTATATTTGAAAATCGTCATTGTCTGTGAAGCTTGCACTATAATGAAATTGCTCTCAACCGCTTTTAATGCAAGTAACTGCAATATGAATTTTTCATTATAATAGTGAAGTGTGTTTGTTATGTGATACATAAAAAAATGTAGTAATTGAAAAAAAATCTTTCTCGTTTTAAAATATTAATTTATTTTATTTATTAGTAAAACTAACATTTTCTATTTTAATTGTAATTACGTGTATTTCTCGTACGGTAGATCATTTAAAAATATTAAAAAAAGTATTTATTTTTCTTTTACTGTTTGGTTAGATTTTATAAAATTTATACCGCGTTGTAAATTATCATAAAAGATGATGATGAAAATCTAAACGGAAAATGTGTTTATTTTTAGGTGAACTTTTTTAGCTATAATTATGTGTAATAAAATAATAAAAGTGATATCGATTTTGAATTTTATGACAGTTTTTTAAACACGTAATTAAAATTTCCTTAATTTGATTACATTAAAAAAATGTAAATAAGCCTATATTAAGAGGGACGTAAATATCAATAAAATAAAACGTTTAAATTATTTTTATTAGAAAATAAATATTATTTTTTTAAATAAAAATTATAAACGAGGCAAATGTTACATTTTAAATCGGTAATGTTGTTGTGTAATGAAATATTCTTTTAATATTCATTGTGGATTTTTTTCGTGGTGACTGAAATTAAGGTCCAATCACTTAACCGTTAAACACAGCATTTTATCATTTCCAGTCCCAATCCTGTGTACTATTTGTAGTGATAATGAACTTGCTGCTCAGCTGCCGTGTTTTTCCGTGCTGCAGTACACAAATTTTTTAGACTAGAATTAATTTTTTTTTAATTTGGTAAATATAGATAAAAAATATTTTTAAAGTTTCGTCAAATACCAGGACTATTTGTAGGCAAGTTTCTTTATGAAAATTATAAAGAAAAATTCATAGAATTTGGATCTACATTAGTGTGAAATCATAACTGAATATACTTAATTTCTGAAACATATGATACTTATATTCAGTGAAAATATTGAAAATCAATATATTCATAATAATTAATATTTTTAAATTGGGAATACATCTGTCCAAATTATTTACAACCATCTAAAATACCGTCCTTCAACTTCAATAGATTATCTGTTGTTTTATTTTATTTTTTTAAATAAAAGTAATGGATCTGTTACTTGTCAAATTGAGTAGCTTGAAGGAAAACAATGAAAATTTCAGTTTAATTATGAAAACTATACCAAAATATCCAAATTAAATTCCAGTTTTAATTATGTATAATTATTTTTATCTTAGAAATCATCATACCTCAAGTTGATGACTTAAGTATAGGGTACCAGTCTATTTATTCTGAATTTGTAATCAAAATGAAAAATCATTTTCTATGTGTATAGATTATTCAGGTTTTTGAAGTGTAAATCATAAAGTAATAATAGTTCCTGATTCTTTGCTGTTTAAAAACAAAAGTTAGCGTGATATGTTAAAAAAGTAGAATTGGATGGATTGGCAGGGTATAAGTGGAACGTGACCTTCAATCGCAAGTTAATTTCATAAGTTAATGTAGTATTACTTTATCATCAAGTTCGAAGTTTAATAACTCCTTTCATGGAAAAGACTATAAAGAATATCTTTTATTTTGATCACATATCTTTCTTTCTATTAGGTAATTCAATTTTATTGGCTTATTATAAAAAAATAAATAAGGAAAATGAATTAGTTGAAAGAAAAATTATCTCCATAACATATTAACTCCATTTTTATATTAACTCTGTTTCTCAATATTCAAGACAAATTCAGAGTATTTGAATCAAAGAACTTTCAGATTCCGGCTATGTTTTAAGTACAAATATTAGCTATTTCAATTGTTACATTAACAAAAATTATTCTAATGTTAATTATTAAAAATCTGATGTGGCCACCACTTGACTTCCTTATACGCCTATTAAATTACATATGTATTTTTTTTTTTTTTAAATGAAAAGTACATATAATTTTATTTCATTAGTAACTTCTGATATTTTTCCTTTTTTTTATTGTTATAATTGAATTATTATTTATCGTATTTTTTTTTTTACAATCAGAGGTTAATTAATAAATCAGTATATTTAAAGAAAAAAAAAGTTTAAAAAAAGAGATGAAGTCTGATTCGAACAATGTGTGTTCCCCTTTGTAAGATCCAAATATTTCATTAATTAAAATTTCATTTAGCTATAACTCTGGAACCAATGAAAATAAGTACCACGTATGATATATAGTTGAAAAGCTGTCAATGAGGGCTTATTAATACAGTTAAGAAAAAGTTCAAAATCCAAATTCTTTGGGTTTTTTGTCACTTTTGGTTCAGTCGATTGCAATCAGAAGAGGAGAGGTGCACAACTAGATGTTACAACAGTTAGTACAAAATTTCAAGATCCTACGGCTAATAGTTTTTGAGTTATGCGAGATACATACGTACGAACGTACAAACGTCACGCCGAACCTAGTCAAAATGGATTCAGGGATGGTCAACTTGTAATTTCCGTTAAAATCTGAAAACCGAAATTTTTTGCGATCACACAATACTTCCTTTATTCGTACAAGGAAGTAAAAATATCAGTTAGATTGAGAATTCATAAAAAAGGGTCAGTTCTTGATCATAGATTTTGGCGGCATAGATATGGGGATGATTGAAGATAGGAGTAATTGAAATTCATATTAATAAAAATTTTCAAAAGTCATAAATCTTGTTATTAGTTATTTTTCATCTTTGCGTTTTTTTAATTTTAGTTGGTAAGTCTAAAAGAAATTGTTAAAAAATTAAAATCCAAATCAATCTTGTTGCAAATATTTAAAATTTTATTTTGTGAAAAAAATTAAAAAGCTGCAAATTAAAAATGCGAAAATATGGACTACATTGCTATATTTTTTATAAATTCTTTTGAAAGAAAAAATTCTGCCAACAGAGGAGAAAGTGTTAAGGAAAATAATAAAAATATGATAATAAAATTGGTTTTAATTATTTTTATTCTTATTTTAATCTCTTAAGAGAAATAGCTACTACATTAATTAATTGCTTTTTAATATCAGTCCTGCTATTTTTATATGGTTGTAACGCATATAAAGTAACGATTACAAGAGGTTTTAGCGTTTCATTGGCTTTCGTCAGCAATAATCACCATTATGCTACCAGTCGCAGTACTGTGGTTAACTAAGAAAGTTATCACTTGTAGTGCTGAATATCTCTTGCATTCATTTAATTAGATTTGATTATGTAGATAAGTATTCTCGTTTTAATACGAGTGAAAGGGCAAACCACTTCAGTCCTCATTAAGCGTAAAATAGGAGCTTGTTATTAATGAGAATGGCTATACAGATTTTAGGAGTGACTTGTGACTTATATAAATCGGGTATGCATAACCGATACGAAGTCTATTGTTTTAATTTTTAGTATGAATTTATTGTTTTATGTTACTGGTACGCGTTGTCAGTAGTTAATGCTGCTATTAATCATATTTGAATATATTGTAACGGAATTTTTAAAAGTAATGTGGTTTGTAACAATAACTGCTTAATTTTTCATGAATTTTGTTTTTACGTTAATAATCATATGAAGTACATTCAATTTGCAGGAAAATATAAATTTTGATTCGTTATTTGGTGTGGTTTTATATACAATAAACAGTAATTATTTTAGAATAATCTTTTTTTATGTAACTGATTTAGTTTTTATAAATATTAGACGATTAGTGTTATAATTTTGTTAAACTGAAATCAACAAAAGTTAATTTAAAGAATTCGCTGATTTTCTTCAATCTTGATTCAATTGTATCATCTAGTGTAATTTAATTGTCTTGCTATTATCGTTACAGTCACATGCTAGTGACGTAATTGACTCATTATTGCCACTTTATTGCTACAATATGAGCTGCAAATATCGTTAACTTGATCTGCTGTAATGATCCTATAGCTTTTGATTGCTGATCATAACATTTGATTACTTTTATTATCGTTTCTTGTTTGTAGCTTATTTTGGATTAGTTTTATTGAAATAAAACCAATGATAATATTTTATCAATAATTTTTTTAATTTATAAAATTACATATATAAAAATTTTAAATGATGCATACTATTAAGAGATTTTTCTTTTAAATATAAAAAATATTTTCAATTTCTAAAAATTAAAAAAAGTGGTATTATTTTTAACGTTAGGAAGTTCAAATACGACTGGTTTTGCTGATTGACGAATTCAAAAGCCAAACTTATGTTTTGTTTGCATTTAAAAACAAAAAAAATTGTATTTTTAAATGAAGTAAGTTATGCATTTATATTTATATTAAAATAGCTTTTCTCTTCTTCTCTCCGATAACTTAAAAAATGCAAACTGTAATATTTTACATCATTTAATTACACATAATTCTTTTTGAAAGCGGAATCTTTTCATGGAGTATATGCCATAAAATAGATTCTTGATAAATTCTCGAGTCGAATGGGCAATACTGATTGGTCGACTAAGAATCGATTGCAATGAAATTATATTTTTGGATTTAAGCTGAAGTATCTGTTTGATTAAAGCTTTTTAAAGAAGATATTTGTTGTACATGTGTGTCCCTTCTTCTTGTTTTACTGTGAAGGTTATGAATTGATGGTTAAGATGCTGGTTACCATCCTGACGCTGGTTACCATCCAAACCACCTTGATCTTAGTAGCTGCGCGAAACTGACCGTCAAATCTGTTGCAATTTGATCGTCAGATCATTCTTATGGTCCCAGCGCATCTGAAGATCTGAGTGAGATAATAGAAGTTCGGATGATTTTACATAGAACAAAACGATTCTGTGTAATATTCTGAGGATAACTACCTGGATTTTTAATGGAGTAATTTCCTGGTTCTTTTCCATTCTAATTGCTACAGATGAAAAATATGTGGTTCTTCCTCCTTTATGAGTGATTTATCATCCCAAGGATCCCTTGGGATCCTTAATGTATATGATACTCACTCATCCGTTCTCATACGAGGCCATTGTCACTTAGTATGAAGCGTCCCCTTATTCCTGAGGTCACTTGTTTAGCTGAATGCAGTGTCAAAGATATTATGCGGTGTTCGTCACATCGCTACGCTTACGTATGCATGTATATTTATGAACTATGTATGAGTTTATCGTAATAGTCATAAGTTATCTGGCATTTCATACCTCTCGAAAATAACATAGCCCTTTTTACCAATAAAAAGTATTCCACGTTAGACTTAGAAAGTTAGAAGGGAAGAAGTTTACTGGTGTTTTATCCACTTAACCAAATGAACGGTTCATGTAGTCTTGTTAATTCACCGAAATTCAGTGATATTCAACCTAAAAGTCATAATTTCACTCTGTTTATAGTAGAAACTGGTTATTTAAAGGACATCAGTATTCTCAGCAAAAGCAATTTGAATGGCATAAAAGGTAAACATTTAAGTTAAATTGTGGTTGATAGATTGATTATGAAGGTATCGAAGCTGCCTTATATCACTTGAATTTGGCGTTTGGGGCATGAATATCACTTTACAATTAAGTTATTTTTTATAGAAGGTAAATTAGATTAACAGCGGTAGCACATAATGAAAGTAATCTACACAATTTTAACCCTAGTATCCTTCAGTTTCAAATTGTAAGTGTGTAACTGTCAAAACCTCTCTCAGTAAGACGCTTATGTCTACTTCTGTTCTGCATTATAGTTGTAATGACCACGTACGAACCAAGGCGTCATTTTTTATAGTCATTAAATTGTGTACACTTTTCAATTGCCTTTGGAATTAATTCTTGAAGCACGTTACTGAAATACTAATGATCGCTAAGCTGTGCCGCTAAGGAATGTTATTTTCAAAATTCATGATTGCTGAATAGATGTCGGTGATGTTTACACACACAGTTCTTTCTGATAAATATCTGGGAATTATTTTGTAAGGTAAACTCGTAAATTGCATAATTTAATGTATAATGGTGCCATGCCTCCACGTCTTGTCAAACGTCAGTAAATAACAATTAAAGATTTTTACGAAATATCATTTGAAGGTAAATCCACGTATGCATGGCGATTTTATTTTTAAATATATATCGATGTTTTCTGTAAAACAATTTTTTTCTTTATTATATTAATCTAGTGTTTATAATTTCTTTTACGATATCTCATATAGGAGATAGAACTCTTCATTCCTTGAGAATCCTTTCCTTGTTTCTCCTGTTTATAAATATAAGAAAGATTTAGTTAAAATATTTTTTAACAATATGTTTACAAAAGTAATTAAGGGAACCAATAAATAAATAAAATGACGAATGAACTGTTTCAATTCCAGATTTTAATATCCCTAAGGGAAAAATCTTTTTCATAAAAAAATTAATAAATATTAGTAAACATCATAGTTAAAAAGATTTTTAAAACAAAACGATAAATTCTAATATTGCATAAATTATTGTGAGAGATGATTATATGAAGTGTAACATTGTATTAAAATCTTTGTTATTAACGTTTACACTAAATAATATAAGGAATCGGTTGAATATTTAATTGGTTAATTAGGCCTGAGAATTCGACCTAAACCAAATTTCCCAAGAGATGAAATATAATTCCATAAGTTATATACAATTTAGTGTATCGACACCCATCTGTTAACAATTCAGAAATGCTCTGTTTAATTATTTGTCAACGAAATCGGTAACATATTGGATGATCTGATTTTCCTTTAGAAATAATTTTTATATACAGATATGAAAGTGAAATAACTTTTTGTCTTTGATGTCAAATTTATATAGATTCATATATTTAAATCTCCATATAATCAATTTAAAAAAAATATTAAACTACTATTACCACTTTACAATATATATAAATTTTATTTTTCCAGCAGTTTTTGTACAATATATAAAAACTTTTATACATATATATATGTGAGTGTGTTACATCTAGATCAAACCTACCCAACTAAACTCTTGGAAAATATTTATTTCGTGCTTTAATTATATTTTTTTGTAAATTTTAAAATTTTATTTACTATGAATTATATAACTATACGTACTATTACAATCTTTTACTGAAGTTTTTGTGTTAGAGATTAAAATATAAAAAGGCATTATAACATTTATGACCTGTATATTGTAATTAAATTTCGATCATCAGGCAATATTTTTGAAAATAGAAGAGAACTAACTACTGCATTACACACACACACACACACACACACACACACACACACACAAATCCCTTCTACCCCCCTCAAACATCCACTGGAAACTGAAAGCTTAAAAAGAAAAACTCTTCACATATGTTCGTTGTTTTGCAGCTGATCAAACAATATGCAATTCTGTATAAAATCACATACGGATAGCGAGATATTTTTTATATTTTATAAACTGTTCATAAAAGAAATTAATCCGCAGACAGTTGTTTTCCCAGAAGTTTACAGTATTATACGAGTATCGACTACAGTATTATTAAGCACTAGTACTCGTTTATTATAACAAGCGGAAACTACGAATATGCTTACATTATGTAAAGGAGTTTTGATCCACATTTACTGTTTTCAGCGTATAGCATTAAATAAAAAAACAGAAATATATTCTACTGCTTTCATATATGTATTTTACGAAAGTAATATTGTATTTTAATAATAATTGCAAAGTACAGCCATAATAATTATAATAAGGGAAATTCATATTATTTGATAGTTTATCTTCAACAATAATAAAATATTTGTATGATTTTATTATATCAAATTTAATACAACTGGCGCCCAGTGTACTTTTGTATGCAGACGGCTTTGGTATTTAATATTCAATGCATTAGTGTGTTGAAGCAAGACCGATGCTTGCCGGTCTTGCTTGTGATTACCGATTAAATGAAGATACTCTTTCGGTTGAGGTTTTATTTATCAGTTTATGCGCGTTGTTTTTGCCCGTGTGTCAGTATAGCTATTAACTTCCCAAAATGTCTTATTACTGTTAGTTTTAATTATATATATTTTTTTACAATAAAAGGTCTTAGAAAAATCATTAAATTTAATTTTAATATTGATTTTCTATTTACTAAGTATTTCATACTATTTTAAAACATGATGACGTATTTATATTAACTGTATAATTAATCTGAACTAATTATCGATTGATAACTAACATGAGTTTTTAAATATGTATCCTGTACGTTGGAATATACTCTTATTATTTTGTTTATTTATAGATGGATTAAAATAATTTGTGATTGCACCTATAAAATTATTGTTCTATACAGTATGTATGTTATGTTTTTCGTGTTATCTAAATAGAAATCAAACTCTTAAAAAATTTTATTCATACACTACCTCAGCAAAAATCAAATCCTAGTTTCTAATCTACGGTAAATGTTTTATTAATGTTTAAATAAATTAATTATAATAATAAGCACGAAAGTAGTTACTATATTTATCGTGAAAATAAGGGCATATTTAAATTATATTGTTGCATTATAAAATGAAAAAAAACCACAACAAAAAATAAATTATTTTCAAAATATCAGTTTTAGTCAAAATCGCTTATATCCATATATAGAGCTGTGGGCCAGAAGGGATTTTGGTGAACTAGGGTTCTAGCTCGCCCAATTCCTGACCGGACACGGGGCCTTCCGCTTCTATTTACACAGAAAGAGAAGAGTGGAGGATCCTCTGTGCCCATACTGCCAACAACTTGACACTCCTGAACATGTCATTTTTCAGTGCTCATGGTGGTAGGAGGAACGTCGCCGCTGCATTGCAGTCACGGAGCAGATTATGGTAAATGACATAATTGACACCATGTTGCAAAGCCAGTACCACTTTGAAACAGTGCAGGATTCGTGGCAGGGGTCCTACAAGTCCGGGAAGAGAGGACCTGATAGATGCTTCCAGTTGGATCTTTTAGAGAGTACCACAATACAAAATCCTGAGACTGAGGCGGAAGAACATAACCAAAGCGTCAGAGGGTGAAATACAACTCTCTGCGGAGCCGTCGTTCGTCGACGCTTTTGTAAATGGGCGATGATGATGAAGCACCTAGACTCTGGATCCCTCTGCCCCAAAGGCACCTTTTGGGGATGTTCAGTGCTTAATTTTGAACCGACCTCGGGAGGGGAGGATTGCTAAGGTAATGAGGTTTGGTCGGTAGGGCGCAGGCACACATGCGTTCTATTAAGAACATCTAACAGAACCTGTTAATGAGTCCGACACTCCGCTTGTAAATGGGGTTCCGCAGACGTATCGGAAAAAAGTTCCGAATAATTATGCCCATTAATAATTATGCGCCCTGGAAGGCGGAGGTAGATTTCACCGGTGCTAAGTAGGAGAAAACAAGATTTCCATCTTAAATTAAGAAAACCACCTTTAAATTAAGAAAAAATTCAAATTTACTCAATACGACAAGGGTTGCATGTAAAAAAAAATGTCGCGTGTTTAGCATACGGCAAGCCCATCTTCTTAGATTTCCAGCAAAACGTTCGTCATCCCTTGCCGTAAGGGTTGGTCATATCAAAAATTGTTTCAGACAAAAGTTTTAGGTAATGTTTAGAGGTAACTGATAAGTGGCTAACGACCACGTTAAACCGATTCGATACTCTGTTTATTAAGGGAGGTATGATGTTTTTTATCTTCAAAACCAAATTTTTCCAACCCCCTGAGCCAATGGTTGGTGGTATCAAAAAACATATCTTAGATAAGTTTTAGGCTCTTATCCAAAAAATAGTAGGAACTTACACTAATTTGATATCTTATAGCGATTTAGGTATAGCGATATTTTTTTTTCCGAAAAAGCCCCTCCCCAATTTCCATTCCCACGAACCGATTTTGACCGTTAACGAACTCGACCGAGTTTTTGGGTCGAGTTATTTTTATGGAAAAATTTGAAAGTGATTGGGACAAAATTACGGCAGTTATTGTATCCACAAGAAAGTGAAATATATATATACACTTTTGTGCTGACGGTGGTTTTGGGGTCTGGGGGATGTGAAACGCGATTCATGTCGAAATTTTCCGGGAAGTCGAATCATGGTACCCATTACAGAGAGCTAGCTGTTGAGCTAGCTGTCTTATGAAATCTACCTAAAACATTAGATTGTCCAAAAATATAATGAAGTAAACGAATTTGTAATTTGGGGTGTTTTAACAATTTAAAATCCCTTAAAATTGGATAATTAATTCGGTTTGAAAAATAGATATTTTCCATAAAAATAAAAACAACGATTTAATTTTAATTATTAAAGATGTTTTAGTGATTTTGAATAAAAGTTCGTTTAAAACTATGACATCATTTATGTTAGAGTAAACATCGGACCTTTAGTTATTAAATATCACGTCATTATTTTCAAGTCATTTAAATATAAAGTGATGCATTGATCTCTTTAATTTTTAAATAGACAATTTAATATTTAAATATAAATAGCAAATGTAGTAATATTTTGTATTACTTTCGACCAGAACACTCGTTTATAATTCTACTTATTAATATGTCGACATTACTATATAAGCAACAACAAATATATATATTTAACGTTTTAGTTCAGGGTTATCTTTTTTCTGTTTAAACTCCACAATTATCGTAAGGTAGTTCATTACCGTCAGGTATTACTTCAGAGGATGAATGAGGATGATATGTATGAATGTAAATGAAGTGTAGTCTTGTACAGTCTCAGGTCGACCATTCCTGAGATGTGTGGTTAATTGAATTCCAACCACCAAGAACACTGGTATTCACTATCTAGTATTCAAATCTGTAGAGGTTATGCTTGCCTTTGCTAGGATTTGAACCTTAGAATTCTCGACTTCGAAATCAACTCATCTGCAATGACGAGTTAACCACTAGACCAACCCGGTGGGCTTACCAATTAAGCCTGCTACTCTTCGAGATCTGCGAAATCGAATTATTACAGCAGTGAATTCAATAACCAGGGACCAGTTGCCAGTAAAAATAATTTTGGACCAATTAAAATAATTAATTGTTAATTATAAATCCTTGTACGAAGTAAAGGAAGTATTGTGATCGCGAAAAATTTCAGTTTTCAAATTACAACGGAAATTTCCACTTGACCATCCCTGAATCCATTTTGACTACTTTCGGCGTGACATCTGTATATACGTATGTGCGTATATTTATTGTATAACTGAAAAACGATTAGCCGCAGGATGTTGTAAATTTGGATTTAGGACTGTTGTTAAATCTAATTGTGGACCTCCCCTTTTGACTGCAATCAACTTGACCAAAAGTGTCCAAAAAAGTCCAAAATCCAAATGTTTTGGATTTTGGACTTTTGCTTAAATGTAGTAATAAGCACTCATTGAGAGTTTTTCAACGACATAACATAAGTGGTGATTATTTTCATTGGTTCCATAGTTATAGCCAAATAAAATTTCAATTAATGAAATATTTTGCTCTAGGAGGTGGTACATCGGTCGTTTCGGACTTTTTTTTTTTAATGAAAAGTACATAAAATTTTATTTTATTAATTACTTCTGATTTTTTTTTCATATTTTTTACTGTAAAACTTTTTTTACAAACAGAGGTTAATAATTAAATCAAACAAACAGAGGTTATTAATTAATCAATATAATTAAATTTAAAAAAAACACAGTTCAAAAAAGAGATTTCACCAATGCTAAGTAGGGGATAAAAAAGATTTCCACCTTTAAGTTAAAAAAAACTTCAAATTGCTTGTGAAAAGAAGTTTCACATGTTTAGCATACGACAAGCCGCCTCTCTAAATATAATTCCAGCAAAATTTTGGTCATCCGTTGCCGTAAGGGTTGGTCATATCAAAAATTGTTTCATGCAAAAGTTTTAGGGAATGTTTAGAGGACTAACGACCACTTTAAACTTAAAGTTATAATAATTTTTTTTTTTTTTGAAAAAGTCATCCCATTTCCCCCCCCCCCCCCCCCGATGGTCTGATTTTGTCCGTTTGACCGAACTTGACCAGACTTTGGGTCAAGTTTTTTTAGGGAACAATTTGAAAGTGATGGGCGCAAAATTACGGCAGTTAACGTGTCCACAAGAAAGTGAAATATATGTGTATATAATCTTTTTAGCTGACGGTCGTTTTGGGGTCTAACGGATGTGAAACGCGAAGATATGTCGAAATTTTCCGGAAGTCGTATCATGGTACCAATTACAAAATGTAGCTTTCTTATAAAATCTACGTAAAAAATTATAGGATTATTTAATTTATCAAAATAATTATAAAATAGAATAAATTCTATTTTACATAAGATATTTTAGTCATTATGTAATAGTTTTATGTTTTCTTTTATATATATTTTATATTTAATTTTAAAGTATAATTTACTGATTAGTTCTTCATTTAGCCACTCAATATTGCTATATTCATTGTAATCTTTGTTTTAGTATGTACTTTTAAATTGTTGTGTTTGAGATATTTAACAGCTCTGTAAATTAAGGAGTTAAAAGCTGCCATTTTTTGGTTCCATGGATGAGATGAATTAACGTGTATTATAATATTGTTGTGTTGGTTTTTGTATATGTTTATTTCTAAAATATTATTATTATTAAATAATAATTATTTAGACATGTTCATTGAAAAAAATGTTAGTGTTGGATTCGCTAACATGTTCCACTAGATGTTATTAAAGATCTTGATGGTGGTCGAATGACCGAAATAACTCGAAAAACTCAGACGATTTGTTGGGAAGTTTGAATTTTAATCTATTTTATTTATATGTAGGTAATCTTATATACGAACTGTGCTATGCTTGAAAAATTAAACTTATATTACTTTTACCGTGTTTTGGAAATGAATAATAAATAAACTCTTTTTTACTTGTACTTGTTAATAATCATTTAACAGAAAATAATAATTTTAATTGGCCAAATGATTGAATTTACTCTTAAAGTTCACTCCGAATTGTAGGTACATCCAAAAAACGTACACGAATTTTTAAATAATTTTTACTCTGCTTTAAAGAAATTAAAAGCTATATGAATAAATCTGAAAATAATTAATTTTTGACACGTGAATTGTTTATTATTAACTGATTCCTGTTTATAAAATGCTTCATATGATAAAATCAATTCAAAGATCCTTTTAAATAATTTACATATAAAATTATAATGAAAAAATACTGTATTTATTCGAGTACTCCCCGCACTTTTTTTCTTGGAATTGAAGAGAAAAAATAAGGGTGCGGGGCTTACTTGAAACATAGCCTTTAACCAGGATATTTTATGTGAAGTAAACGTTTTCTTAAAAGTACCTAAATTCAATCACGTAAATATAGTTACATTAGGCTTTCGTTTATCAATACCGGATGCCGCTTATACAGAATACATCCTTAATTATTAACATTCTGTTCAAATTATCGATAGGAACGAAGTTACGGTATTTTTATAAAACTGATTCATTCTGTATAGGCTGCATCCGGTTCTAATGACTACAGTTACAGTATCAGTTACCCATCGTCGTCTTGTCTATTCGCCATAGTTATTGTACTGTTTGTATATGTGGATGTGGACGGTTATGTTCATTTTATCTGTTTAGTTTATCGTGTAAAGTTTAACACGGTGATTTATTTTAAGTACGAAATTAAAATGAGTACAAAAGGACAGCGTCTACGATCTTTTACAGTAAATGAAGTTGTTACGCGTTATAGAAGAGGCTGAAAAAATTGGAAATTGGGCGGCAGGAAGAAAATTTGACGTAGATGAATCCTGCATTCGAGACTGGCGTAAGAAAAAACAACCTTTAGTGAAAGGCACTGGTAATAAAAGAGCTTTTTGTGGCTTAAAACCAAAATACACAGCCATAGAAAAAAATTGTACGACTTTGTTATGGAAAAATGGAAATGCGGTTATGCTGTTACGACAGAAATTTGTCAATTATATGGTCGTGAAATCGCTAAATCATTGAAAATAAAGTTGATTTTAAAGCAAGCCGTGGATGGAAAAAACGATTTTTTGGACGAAATGATTTGTCAATAAAACGAAAGACAACCATTTTTCAACGACTTCCAAACGCTTATGAACAAAAAATAATAAATTTTCACAAATACATAATAAATATTAGAAAAGATAAAGGCTATTTGCCTTCTCAAATAGGAAACGCTGATCAAACCCCCGTATATTTTGAAATGCCATTTGACAAAACCGTAAACAAAAAAAATGAAAAAAGTGTTACGATTCGCACTGGTGGTAATGAAAAACAAAGGTGTAGTGTTACGCTTGCATTACTTCTGATGTATCAAAATTGTCTCCGTACATTATTTTTAAAAGAAAAATTCTTCCTACCGTACAGGTAAATGGAGTTATTATCAGAGCACAGGAATCAGGTTGGATAAACTGAACGTTAATTTTAGATTGGATCAGGTGTGTATGGCAAAAGCGATCAGGAGATTTACTTAATAAAAAAATACCGGTATGATAGTAATGGATAGTTATCGGGAGCATACGACGGATAAAGTGAAAGACATTTTAAAAACGGGTATGACAGACCAAGTAATAATTCCAGGCGGATTGATATCTCTATTTCAACCACTAGATGTCTGCATTTATAAACCGTTCAAATCTGCATTAAAACAACTGTGCAGTAAATGAATAGCTGATGAAAATTTCTTTCTCACTCCTACAGGGGGAATCAAACGCCCAGATTTTACCCATATTTTTTTGGATAAAAATGCTTGGGAAGGTATTTCCACGGAATTAGTAAGGAAAAGTTTTAAAAACTGCGGAATATCTAATGAACCTGATTGTAGTGAAGACGATCACCTTTGGCAGAGCGACGTGGAGACTACCGGTAACTCTTCTACAGACAGTGACAGTGATCAATTAAAAATAAAATTCCATATTAAAAAGTGTATTGAAATGATCCTTTTCAACATGATACTTTCCTTTTGTTTTTTTGGCCTACTGATTCTGAACTAAACTAGTACTTACGGTAATTAATTATTAATGTAATATTAATATTGTAATTTAAATGAACGAATTAAATGCTTCACTTTCTGAATATTTTCGTATTTTATTATATCTGTTGCACTTTAAAATACCGGTATGTACTCGATTATTTTTTATATTTTCGTTCCGGAAAATCGAGTTGCCGGGCTTATTCGTGGGCAGGGGGTACTCGATTAAATATGGTAGTTCAAAACTGTCAACATTTAATGATACTAGTTAACAGTTTTACATAAAAGTCCTAAATTTCCGATCATTTTTATGTATAATTGTATTCACCATTTTTAAGTTAAAATTATTATAATAATACTACTTGGAACATTTAAAATACCTGTTCATCGAGAAAATTTATATTCCTCGCTACATCGCGCACACAAATAGAAAACCAGACTCTGCTTCGACGACGGAGTTTTATTACGTGACTAGGCTACATACGAATAGATTTGTGAATTGTTATGAAATTATATTATACAGAAACCGATTTTTAATTTAATATAGTACTTTAAAGTAAAAGTTATAGAGATGTTTCCCCCAGATTAAAACTGACTTTTATTTTAGATTAATATTTTGCAGACTATTGCTGAGAATGGAGTATTGTCACTGGTTATTATTGTTGAAATAGTTATTAAAGAATTTTTATCATTGATGGCATGTATACTCTAAGAGTGAGTATCTTTACGTCTATGATTTAAGTTATAATATTTCATTATTTATTTAAATTTTATTTATTTGTGTTTGTGAGAGTGTAGTTTGAGTTTCTCAAGTATCTAGTTTAGTTTACTTTTAGAATTCTTGTAAGGATTTAATAGGTTTATTTTTATGACGTTTAAAACAGCTAATATGTGAGTGCTGATACAATGGTAAGATAAAAAAGATAAGATATGTAAGAAGTATGATTTAAGGAAGATAAATTAAAATTGAACCTTTCTTTGTCATATATAATGCTTTAAAAGTTAGATCAGATACTTTTTTTCTTATTTTTTCCCGTACCTCCCGGAACCAGACCTCCAATTAAGCATGAATACGGTTCCGGGAGGTGCCTTTGCCTCTAGTCGCCGGACGAGGGAAATGCCAGGCCCGGCTATGCCGTTCCCAGCCTCCATCACCCAGCAACCGGGACTCGGTCCTTTGTGCTTCGCCTCTAACGGGAACACCCCCGGAGGGACGGCCCCGCCGGGGTTCACTCTTTTAGTTCAGGAGCTCGAGAGTCCCCGCACTTCATCACTACCGTGCACCCGTGTAAGCACGGATGAACGGCAGTTCCGTACGGAGCTGTCCCTCATCCCGTCACTTTCCGATATTTCAGTTGCAGTATTCCCGACACAGTATCGAAGTCCACCGAACTTCGTAACATCGTTCCAACGATGGTCCCCACCTCGAGATGCCCAGTTACGGCAGTACAGTCGCGGCGTTCCTCATCCCACCGCTGAGCTACTTTTATTGACAGCATTAACTGTTACGTTGTTAAAAATTAATTAAATTAAGAACAGTAATAATTCTGTTTTATAATTTAAAAGTAAAATGGTTTATAATTGTATTTACATTCTTTCCCAAAAAAGACAAAAGAATAAATATGTAAACAAAATAAATCGTTTATTGTTCTCAAGTAAATTATATTTGTAATTATATATTGAAATATTTTTTAACCAATTTTTCATTTAAAAAATACGCTAAAAATTGAGACATAGCTCCAAGAATTAGACTTTTTCTATAATTACTTACAAAAAAAAAAATTGCTAGATATTCGGTAAATGGTAGATAAATACAAATTTGTAAATATAAATGCACAATTTGTAAAAAATTAGCTAAATGCATTTAGTATTATCAAGCCCCAATAAAATTAAATGAACGTTTGGCTTTAAAGATTGATAAAAATAAATAGTTGTCGGCTTTTTTGTATGGTATAAAAATCCCATTGTCAACACATGTCCATTTCAGTTAAATTCATTTAAACCTTCATCCCTTACTTACTTTTCCCCAACAATTCGGTTGATAAATAAACTTCGAACTCATTTCTTTTCATTATGTATACTCATATATATTTACTCTTGTATAAGATTCACATACTAACAAGTATTTCAACTCTTGTATGTTCAGAAACTTTTTGTAACAAGCATCTTTTACTTTGACAATCTTTGATTTTACTTCTTTTTGTTTTTTCTAGCTCTTACTTATATCTCAACTGTTGTTATTTATATTTATAACTTTGTTCCACTCTTACTTCAGTTATGTTTATTTAATAAAGGAGATTATCTCTCGACTAAAACATTTTATTACTATTTAATATATAATGTAAAAATAATGTTAGATTTTCTATACTTAGAATGTTTTTAGGTAAAATATAAATGGATTGTCTATAAGTTAAAACATATAAACTTTTTAACATGTAAAAAATGTTTTAAATGAATTTTTTAATTTAAAAAATGTTTTTAACATTTTGTTAGTTAAGAATATGAAGTACAATTGTATTGAACGTACAATATAATTGTTTTAAATTATATAGGAGAAAAATTTTTAATTGGTTATATTTTGATTTAGCCTTATTTTTGTAACGCGCAAGCAAACCAATTAGGTGTACGACGAATGTAATAAAATGCGTTAACAGCAAGAGAAGAAAATATAATATTATAAGGGAATAAGAGAGGTAAGTAAAGCGACGATGTTACTGAGCGTATTTAAAACTTTTCCATTACACTAGACTATGGAAGCAAGTCTCAGCTCTTCGCTTCGTTTCCTAATAGGCAAGCAGACTGAAGTAGACATTTATTACAGGGAGAAAATGAATTGTTCGAAATTAAATAAAAGTCAAGTAAAGTTTGTCGTTTGTTCCCTTGTTATCGTACACTCAAGAAAAACGAGGGAAAACAAAAACAGAACAGTGAAAGCATACCTGTCTTAGGAGAGTTTTTATCATCAGAACAGATAAAATGTCTAACCTATGAAACGCCGCATACTACTGATGTTTTTCTTTTTAAATATTTTCTCCTCAGTTTATATCTTTTGTATTCATAGCATAACTGAATATTATGAATTTGAGGATGACTCTTGGGAGCTTCTTTATTCGTTTTGCAGACGCAACAAAGACGGCATGCGTCTCAATCATTCGTCCTTTTCAGATCTAATAATATTCTACTCCTTTTTTCTTTACCTTTATTTCAAAGTAAGCTCCATTTTTTCTTAACTTTTTGTTAACAAATAAGGTACAATAAATGAACAAATAAGTTTTATTAGACTATTAAGGATTTTTAAAGTACATTCATTTTCTTCTTACTTATTTTGACTAGGATATCAGGAAAATAGATAGAAACGAAATACATTTATGTTTATTAGCATTTTATAGGATGCCAAAAAAAGTTAAAAGATGTTAATTATATATCGTAATCCTACTAAAGAAGAATTGTTTCAACTTAGAAGTATACATTTATTTTCAAAATGAATTATTTAGCTTTACATAGGAACAATTACATATGAAATTGAATAAAATTTGGTTTGGTAATAACGATTTATAAAAACTGCTTCAAAAACTGAATGAAGTTTTCAATTCTCAACTTTTAAAATTATATTCAATCTTACTTCAGACCAAATTCATCGATCTTGTTCATTTATTTTTTAATTATGATTGTAGTTTTTCTAATATTCTCGTAGTAAATTTCTTCTAGATATTATCTCGGGAAATTTTTTTATTGATTGCTCATATAGACGATATAAAGATTTTTTAATTTAGTCTCTTCTGTTGTTAGAATTTGACAGAAAAAAGAAACGGTAATAAAAAACCTGGGAGGTATATAATAAGAAGGCATTCTAACATTTGGAGTATAAAAGTTAGAAAACTTGATACCACGATTGAGATAACCTTACCTCGGTTGTAGTTACTTAAGTCGTTTCTCTGTATTATTTATCATATTTTTACAAGATGGAAATGTTTACCTTATGCAGGTTTTTACAAGATGGAAATGATAACTAATATTCTATATTCTTATACGAAAAAAGAGAAGTGTTGTGATCGCAAAAAATTTCGTTTTACAAATTTCAACGGAAATATCCATTTGACCATCTTTGAATCCATTTTGAATGTACGTAAGTTTGTGCGTACGAATGTATCTCGCATAAATCAAAAACGATTAGCCAGCCGTAGAATGTTGACATTTTGGATTTGAGACTGTTGTAACATCTATGGTGCACCCCCCTCCCATTTTGATTGCAATCGACTAAACCAATGTATCCAGAAAAGCTCAAAAAAAAAAATGGATTTTGGACTTTTCCTTCACTGCAGTAATGAGGCCTCATTGAGAGCTTTTCTACTATATATCATAAATGGTACTTAGTTCATTGGTTCCAGAGTTATAGCCAAATAAAATTTTAATTAATGAAATATTTTGATCTTATAAGGGAAAGACGCATTGAGGTTCGAATTCGACTTCATTTAATTTTTTTAACTTTTTTTTTAAATTTAATTATATTGATTTATTAATAATTATTAACCTGTGATTGTAAAAATAAATTATAATAAATAATAATTCTATAACAAAAAAAAAAAAAAATGAAAAAGATCAAAAGTTATTAGTGAAATAAAATTTTATGTCCTTTTAAAAATGTGTATATGATGTAATTTAATAGGTGTAAAAGGAAGTCATGTGATGTCCACATCAGATTTTTAAGATATATAAATAGACTATATTTATCAGCTAAAAATGTATCTGATTTTATTGTATATTGCTAATGGAAATTTTAATGATGTAAAAGAAATCTTTTAATAAAGATTTATTAGACAGTTCAATATTTTTTTTTGTTTATTAATAATTGTTTATGGTTATAAAATTTTCTGTTTACACTTTATGACTGTCGAGTAATCCATCAGTCGTAGATATGCAGGGTATGTGCTAGCTCTTGGTAATTTCCATGGAAATTTACACAACATATATGTTAGGTTTATAGTTCATATAACTGTAATTCATATTGTTCATCTACGTAATGGGTACCATGATTCGACTTCGGAAAATTTCGACATATATTCTCGTTTCCCCCAGATCCCCAAAACCACCGTCAGTTAAAAAATTTATATATACATTTATATATATATATATATATATTCCACTTTCTTGTCGACACGACGATGACTGCTGTAATTTTGTGCCAGACACTTTCAAATTGATACATAAAATATAACACCCCAAAATCTCGGTCGAGTTCGTTAATGGGCAAAATCGGACCATGGCGATGGAAATGGGAGGGCTTTTTTTAAACAATATCGCTATAACTTTCGTATTAAGAAAAATATCAATTCATTTAGAGTTCCTACAATTTTTTTGATAAGGGCCAAAAACGTATATAAGTAAACGTTTTTGATATCACCAATCATTGGCCCAGAGGTGGAGAAAATGGGGTTTAAGACAAAAAATCATACCTTCCTTAATAGGCACAGTATCGAATAGGTTTAAAGTGGTTGTTAGTCCTATAAACATTACCTAAAACTTTTGTCTGTAACAATTTTTGATATGACCAACCCTTACGGCAAGGGATGACCAAAATATTGCTGGAATTGTATGAAAATCGGGGTTGTCGTACGCTAAACATGTGAAATTTTTTTCGCATGCAAACAATCACTGTTGTATTGAGTAAATTTGAAGTTTTTCTTAACTTTAAGCTAGAAATCTTTTTTGTTCCCTACTTAGCATCGGTGAAATCTATCTCCGCCTTCTGATGTGCCGAAAGGGATGTTTTTAATTCAACAACTTTTAAGGATTGTTAAATTTTAATTTCCTCTTAGCGTTTTCAGTTGTTCGTTTAATATTTTCTCACTGTATCATTTACTACAGACAACTACAGAAATCTTCAGTAACAGACAACTTTCATATTGTAAAAGTAATTTTAGATTTGTTGAAGAACACGAAATAAATGGTTAATTTTATACGTAATTTATTAACTCGTCGGACATTATATAATTTCTTACATTAAAATTATAAATATATTACTAACGTAAAATGTGTCTTCAATAAGTAAAATTAATAGACAATATGTAATGTAGTGAATAATTTATAAATACTAAAATGTGCTGATTTGTATATATGTATTTGTGTTCGTGTAAGTGTGTGCGCGTGCGTGACAGAAACTAAAATCTTTTAAGGTAGTCACTGCTACGAAACGCGCAGCTGTTGCCTTTACACGTCCCTTTTCAAATTTTACACTACAGAAGGCAAAGCTATTCGTTTGCATTACATTTCAAAGGTGTTGAAAATTTAATACTGGCATGAACGAAACAAAATGTATGTATATTGCTCAAAAAAGGAAAATCAACTTTTTTTTATACGAGTACAACCTGTGTATTTTAGTTCATTGCTGATACATTGAATTTGAACAGTTAATGTGAAAAAAAGTAGATGTTATGTTAAGAACATTTGATGTAGAGCTTCATTGGCACCTTTTTAACTAAAAAAAGGTATAAATTATTCGCCTCATTACACCTAATTTTTTTCTTAACATTTCTTGTAGATGGATATTCATCGCAGATAAAATAAATTAGGTTCATTAGTATTTCAAAAGTAATATCACTGTAAATTTTAATGGAGGATTACTTACTTGAAATAACAATTTAAAGCTAAAGTTCGAAGTAAATAATTTTTAAAAGAATAAATGCGTTTAAAAATCACAATTAGCATCTCATATCGGATACGCCGTTTGATCAACTGAAAATATCGTCATTGCATGCGTTTTTATATTGTACATATATATATTAGCTATTTTGACAAAAACGAATTACGTTAAATAATTATCTAATTTTTAATGTTCTGACCGAGTGCAAGATCTAAATAGTTGTTGTATGAAGAGTATGGGTAAGGTAAACAAGTGTGTGACGTACTACCAATAAAAGTAATAGTCAAATTAAAAAATTAATCAACATTTCATTATTGGCATATTCACAACTATACAACTGCCATGTTAATAGGAGTTACCACTACTATGACAACTCAAGTAAATCATTACTAATAAAATTACATTCTTTCATTATAGTATTTACATACTGGATATTTTTTCAGCTAGATTTTCGTCTCGGCCAGTATTTTTTTTCAAAACTTAACCTGATTTTCAGTTAATATTAACTTGTTATACGTAAAGGGTTCTTAATTAGATTTCTCCCTATTTTATTAATTTGTACCATTGTTTCTACTTGCAAATCATTCACATATAAATGACGTAAATACTATATTATTAGATGAAAATATCTCGTAAGTATTGCGTTTAATAATGTTTTGTGTTAATCTTTCCAGGTTATTCTTTAGCTACTTTTTAATTGTGATGTTTATTATCTTTTAAGTAGATATATAAAAATAAATTTTATTAGATTATTATTATTATTCATTTGTTTAAAGATGGTATTAACTTTTAAAGAAAATTGTATAAAATGGGTTTATTTTATATAAAACAATTAACCTTTTTATTGCAAAAATGGTTGAAGATGAAAAATAAAAAAATTTCACGGAAGTTACTTAAGTGAAAGATGCGTCTTCTCTCAAAAATTGGAGGACATATTTCCAAGTAAGTCTTTTTGGAATGATCGATGTAAAGTTAGGTTTTTGTAACGTTTCTTGAAAAATCACCTTGAACTTTTCTTTTTCCTGTTTAGCCTAAGGAATTACCTTTCAGATAATACTTCAGAGGATGAATGAGGATGGTATGTATGAGTATAAATGAAGACTTGTACAGTCTCAGTTCGACCATTCCTGAGATGTATGGTTAATTGAAACCCAACCACCAAAGAACACCGGTATCCACGATCTAGTTTTCAGATCCGTATAAAAATAACTGTCTTTACCAGGACTTGAACACTGGAAGTAATATATTTCTTAATGTTTAAGTGCGTTAAGATCTGATCTTTTTATATGAATAAAAATATTAGCTTGTAAATATACTGCATATATAAATATATTTCTTTATTTTATAAATGTGGATTTCCATTCTCGTTTGCGATTCAAAACTTTTATCATACTACTAGTGGGCATTCTTTACAATTATCAAAAATTATCGTACTTTTTTCTGATCGGTATTTAATAATGAAATTAATTTTCTGAGTATTAAATTTATTAAAAAATGTTTTCGGATAATTTTAAGTTGTAACCTTAAACACTTCCATTATATTCTTTTCATGAGTGGGGATATACGTATCCTTTCTTTGATTGATTAAAGTTAATGTTATCTTTATCTTTTTATTTAGATGAGTATTTATCTTACCTGCCCAAGTAAGAAGCGTGAATTAGGTCCGGGTTGATAATCTCAGTTGAAAATTTGTTTTTAAGCTAAATTTACGAATTCTGGTGGAAGTGCTTAAAATGAAAACAGTTATTTGTATTTCTTTATTGTTATTTTAGAAACACTAAAATAATTTTGTGTAGTTGTCTCATTATTTAGTTGAACTATATTAGCAATTTCACTATTAACGCACTGAATGCGCATTTCTGTTACCGATCAATTATCTCATTATCTTCAGTAATATCTTTCCCATCATTTATGCTATTGTAAATATGCTTTTCTTTAACAGTCTATTAATTATATTACCTTCCATTAACTCTCATGTACGTAATGCTACATATAACATATTTTAACACATTTACACCTAAACAATAATTGAAAAAAATCTTTTATGTCCATAATGGTGTACAAAGGAGTTTTTATGTATATGTTACAATTTAAAAAGCATTATTGCTACGTAAATAAGATGTAACCCCCCCCCCCCCGATCAAGTGATTTTGAGACTAGCGTTACTTATTAAAAATCCTTTAAATATTTCGGATAACAGTTCATCTCTTAATTAACACCTCAAACATTTGACCTGCAAAAAAATGCATTTCTTTCATTTAATTTTGTTTAATTTGTTATCCGTAGGGGGAGGAAAAAGCTCTGCCAGCCGCCGCCAGGCCCGCTGTGACGGCAAGTGCGGCGCTCTCACCCGCTAAAACACCTCCCCCTCTAGTGACGCAGGAGACAGACCTAATCGACATGGTATGTATACAGTCCCTGCGCAATCATCCTGGCGCTCTTTCATTGAATTAGAATAGCCAGACCGACGTTCCAAGGGGATCATCGGCGAACGACGACTCCGAGGAGCCTCCGCCGGCCACACCCTAAGGTTGGCCGTCCAACCTCGGCATCGGTCACTCCGCCTTTGGTCCAGTCTGCCTGGATCCTCTCCTGATCCTCTCCTGTGCTGTCTTGTTTCAAATTATGACTGATACCGCAGTCGTTACTCTCGTCCAAGCATCTCTGTCACCCAACATCACTCCATTATCCACATTTATTGCGCCGGGACCCATCACGACGGCCCTCAATTCTCTCCACCTCGTGCAAAAAACACTACGTGTTCCGCCGTATCCTGTTCCCCGCAATCATAGCAGCATATCGTGGTACTCCTACTCATACGGTACAGGTAATCTTGAAAGCACCCGTGCCCTGATAGAAACTGGGTGAGTTTGTAATTGGTATCACCGTGCTTCCGCTCTACCCAGCTCCTGACGTCACTGATGAGCAGGTGTCCACCGTCCAGTCTCCACCGCATTCAACCCGTTGTTCTAAACTCTGAACAACTCATCGACAGCCACTTTCCTCTCACTCCTTGAAGCAATAGAACGTCTCATCCTGGCCTGCAGAACATTCGGTGACACACCAGCTATGACTGACACCGCCTCTGTAGCTATCGTCCGGTACCCTGCGATAAACCCCAGATTCAGCCGTCGTTGTTGGCTCAACAACCTCTTCTGTTGCGTGTCCTATCAATAGCACCAACCCAAATACACACCCCAGCATGGTGTGGTTCATAAGTAAATTAATTTGGACTGTTTTATGGCTTTTGTTAACTGATATATTCTATTACTCTATTATAAAGCTCAAACAGATTCAACTAAATAATTAAATGTATTCAAATCTGATTAACGTAATTCAGACTAGGATCGATGAAGTATAGTGGATATGTTGCCAAAATCTCCAGTTGCATTATGTGTAACTTGAAACAAAAAATTTTCAAAAGTAGTATTATTAATTAGTGTGTAATCTATTTTGTTTTGAATAGTAAGAGACATTTTACACATACGTTCTGTTTTTTGCGTTATGATAACTTTAAAACCTAACATTTCAGCTGTGTTTCACACACTATTTCATTGGCATCTCAGCCAATGACAATTTTTAGGGTTTTGTTTGAAATATTAATAATTATAAACGAGCTCAACCAACAATATTTTTTTCTTTATTGTCACATATCATACTCTATCTATTTTACACTCGATTTAGATTTGAAGTACCTGCCTTTATTTATGTGTGAATAGTTCACAGAACATTGGAAATACTTGACTCATATTTATAGAAAATATGTTAGTTAAATAAATTCTCAGAAAGATTATTTCCTCGGGTCTTTATTATAATTACAATTATTAAAAAAAAAAATTATTTACAGTATGTTTCTTTTTCAAATTGTGAATGAATTTCAACTGACAGAGTATAAATCTGTTGCTTTGCAGTGTAGTAAAAATATTAATACTTATCTTTAATTGTACACTATAAAAATTATTAATAATAGCTATAATTCTTTTATTTTTTGAAAATTATTTATCTCTATAAATTTATTTATATAATAAAATCTGAACGATTATATGTAAATATATATGTATATCAGTAAATTTAGCAGGGAGATAAAAGTTGTATGTAGTTCGTGGAGAATCATTGTCCGTTGAACATGACCATAGCGTAGGGCTGTCGGTACGGCGGAGATTCGGTCGGCAAAGGAAATCACATTTCATGAAACATCATTAGAATGGAGCGGCTTGTCGTGTAAATAAAACGACCGGTCTGCCGCTGCTGTTTTCAAGCCCAGCGAACTGTAAAATCTGCCCTCTCTACCGAGTTCGACAGCATTAATGCCGGTCAGCATGACTCGCATACTTCTTCCACTCTGTTTCATGTTATATTATTAAAAACTCAGTTTGTTCAGGAAACGGATAAATCTGTGATAAATTTTTATGTTAACAATCTAATGACTTCGTACTTCAGGTTTTTTTTTTAATCGATTACGTTTAGAAATTAGTTAACAGAGAAAAAGTAGTCTTTTTAAAAACGGCTTGTAATTTCTTTTATACTTGAAAAGGAGATGAATATAATAATTTTACAAAATGAATATATTAGTTGATAGGCATAACGCATTTATTAACGCTTTATTAATATATTGCAATACGTTTATACAGAAAGACAAAATAAGATTTACAAAATTTGTGTACCGTTCTTCTCCACCGTTTAAATTAATTTTTTTAAACTTTTTAATTAAATCAAATTAAATTAAAATTTAACTGCATTTAAAGTATATACAATATAATAAATAAATAAATAAAATGTAATCATCTGTAAAATTATATCCATAGGTAAAGGCAATATATACTTACTGTAAAAAAGAATCCAGTATTAAAAAAAATATCAACTGTCACCACTCAAGTTAATTATTATAATTAATAAAAAATAATATAATAATAACAATTTTATTAAAATATTATATTTGAAAATTTTACTAAAGATAAAATCTTTTTTTTTAGCTTCAATTAAATAACAGGTAATATGGAATCAGCTTTACAGCCATACTAGAGTATTCCTTTCTAGCATTTTATATTAATAGTACTTAGCTTTCTGGAATGTACTTTCATTAAAATTAAAAGCTAACATTTCAATTTGTTTTTGAATATATAGTTCCATATGGAGAAGTAATAAAAAAAAAAATGTTTTTTAAGATAACATTTTTAATACTTTATCTATCTAAAAATCTGAAAAATATTTCGATCAATTTATTTAAAAGTTAATTGACATATCTATATTTACAGAAAAAATATACTCTGTTAATACGTATTTAAATAACACTAGTTGGATTAATCTGCCCTAAACACATTAAACTTTATAAACTCGTTAATCAAGTAACGAAAAATTTAAAAATTGCTGCTTTATTCGATATTGATGTTATTTGTTACATAACTCTATCATATAATCAATATATAAACATCTATTTTCCTAATGTTTATACTTATGTTTGAAATACCATGATATTCAGCATACAAAAAGGTTTGTTAGAATTTGGATTTTTCCAAATTCACACCTTCATGGTTTCTGCAGTCAAAACACCCCACGTTTTTTAACGTTAGCCTTGACACTTGGGACTCACCTTCTACACCGGTTACAGTCCTACAAAACCTACATGCTAAGTTACCTCCAGGATCCTTTCTTCTGTTAGATTTAACTGCAATTCCGTCAATGTATTCTTCCATTTATTGATGTAATTTCCCATTTGAGTGCCTAGGAAACAAGGTCTTGTAAAGAAACTCTTTCTAGATCGAATTTGTTGAATCAGTGAATTTAAATTAATTATAGAACTAATTTAAATTAAACTTTACCTAAATAGTATAATCTATTTACCTAATTTTAACTTATAGGCTATTTATCTTTTTTCTTGGATATATTGAGGTAGTAGAAAATCTTTTTTTTTGGTTCTTCAACATTACTTATCTCCTTCCTCAGATAATGGAAGGTGATATAATTCCACAATCATGTAGGTGAAAAGTAAGTTATGTTTTGCAAATGGATTTTTCAAAAGTAATGATGTACTATTGAAAATATTTTCAACATGTTATACATTTTTATAGAAGCTAATATGAAATAGATTAACTTAAAAAAATGTGAATATAATTTGATCATTCTGATATTTTTTCCCTATTAAAAGACATTAAATCTGATTAAAGGATTTATGAATTTTTTTATGTAGGAATATTGTTATAACTATATATCTGAAATATTGTATTAAATGTTCTATTTGAAATCATATTTTGTTCGTAATCAGATTACAGTTTCTTTGATTAAATTTTTATTTAATATTATATTACATAAAAGGAAAGTTATTTGTGTACTTTTATTTAAAGAAAAATATTTAATAAAATCCCTTTATCTTTAAGGTTACTAGGCTACTTCTAATTTTACATATAATAAGAAAAAGATTACATTTTCTTTTTCATCTTTATGTGTTATATTTATCAGATAGTACTCTTCTTAAATAATTTTGTTTCTTATAATGGACTGATGTATTAAAAAAAATGATTATATTTGTTATTAATTTTTCCGATATTTTATATTTCTAGGAACCTAATAGCTTTCTTAATTTTAGAATTTTTGTCGATTTAATATTTCTCAATTTCCACATCCAATTTTGATTCATTTATTCTTTTCTCTTAAGGTTCATTGTAGCTAATATTAAAAATCATTTTTACAAAATCATATTAGATTATATTTTATACAAATTTTTAATAAAAACTGTTTTTTTAATAAAACAAACAATATTGCAGATAATAATGAAATAATTATTTTCCTTTAAACCTATCTGTATATCTGGTGTAAATGAATACTTTGAAAGTAATTAAACTCTTAAATATTCTTTATTTTTATTTCTTTTTAATTAATTAGCGAGATAAAAAAATTCTTAATTTACTTTTTTATAATTGTTTTTTTGTAAATTTATTGGCTTCTTTTTAGAACATAAAATTGAACTAATGTTGTTACTTTCTTTTATATAATCAACGTAATTTTAATTTTCGCTGATTTTTGCAGTTATTGATCATACAGAATTAACAGTCTCACAAATGATTTTTTAACTCTCTCTCGGAGTTTGGACATACATATTTGGGAATTATTTTTATTCTGAACAATTTAATTTTAATAGTATTCTTCTATAAATCAATAAGGCTTTTTTTATAAACAATTAAATTTTAATAATTTGTTAAATGTTTGAAAATATAAAAGTGAAAACTTTTAATTGTTTTTGGAAACTAATGGAAATTAATTAGATTTATTAGAAATCCATAAATTAATAAAAACAGAAATTAATAAAAATACGTTTTTACCAGATAAACAATATTAAAAGAAAAAAAATGAAAACCGAATGTAAAAACTCAAAATACATATTAGATACATTGAAAATTAGCAATAAACAATAAAAATTATAATACTATTCGTAATTTAAATAATTACTAGTATTTAAGAAACATTATTAAAAAAATATTTCTGACAATGTTTATTAGGTAAAAAGAAAAATTAACAAAAAAATGATAAAAATTAAAACAACAATTAAATTAACTACTTGTTCTACAATTTTTTAGACAATGTAAGTTAAAAGAGAAAAGTTGAACATATTTCAAACCTTTTCTAATTCACTTTGTAGGGATACCCTGTCCCTAGTTGCATGATATTTCTTAGAAACTCATAAAATTTCCCAAGGAATATCTCCAAAGTTATAAACATTTTATGAACAAGATTAATTTTCTTATGATGGAAATTTTCCACAAAAAAATCTTAGACAATTAAAAAATTTGAAATGTTGGAAATTGTGGGCCTTTTTTAGGACTTTCTTTCAATAACCGTTCAGCATAGCACTTTTTTTTAGTTTAATTTTCTTAAGATTTTACGAAATAAGCTAATCCTACCTAATTTTATTAGTCTAAAATTCTCTCAGAAAGGGATATGGAATAAGTTATTTAAATTTTATTTTCATATTTTTACTGTCAATTTAATTGGATCTTAAATTTTATTCGTTTTATTTTTATACCAAAATTATTTGGTATTCCTTTAAGTTAACGCAAAAAAAAAATTAAATTTTTATTTTTCCTGAGTTGATACGATGGCAGATTACAAGATAGCGTAGTAAAAGAGTGTAAGAACAAAACTTGGCGGGAAAATAGAGGAAGTATGGTATCATTAATCTCTCCCAGAAGGAAGAACTCGGTCTGGGATACGGCAGAGATGTTCTCATAAAAATGAAATATTGTTAAGATATTTAAATACTTGGCTTACAGCTTCATTCAGCGCAATCCTGACCGTTACATGAATCATTCTTTTAGACTTACTTAGACTTACGAGATTACATGTAATAATTTCTAATATTACATTTCAGTATAATATATTAAGAATTGCTAGATAAACTAAACTAAATAAGATAGCTGTTTAGTCATTTTACCAAAGCTGTTTTCATTATTATTCTGATAATGTACATGATGTAATTTGGTAAAATTTATTATGGGTTGATACTCATCAAGATTAATTGTTATGTAATAGATATTTTATTTGGTGAATCCTGTAAAAATATTGTGTAAAATAAGATATCGATTTAAATTTTCTTTAAATTATATATTTCTTTGTCGTTTATTGTTAATTTCGTTAGTAATTATTATTTGTTTCACTGTAATTATTTCACATTGTTTTTCAAGTTCAAAAAATTCTGAGTATAGCTGATTTCTGCACGTATAATAATAATACTGAATTAAGTAGAAGGTTACTTACATTGGAAAATTTAAAGGATTTAAAAACAAAACTAAAAAAAAACCTGAATCGTACTTTATAAATACCAGTCAATTGTTCTTACTCGCGCCATTTCAGTATCAGGCCGAACTTTCCGAACGATCCTGGTATACCTGTTTGAACGATATCCTTGTGACCAAGCCTATCCCGATGTAGTCGTATGATTTCTGGATGGAGGACTGTCAGATTTCACAATTTCTCCTAGTTCCTTTTCCTCTGTTTCAAACACCGCATTCATAATTACTGAATCGAAATTGTCCGCTAAGACGAATCCCTCAGAACGGTGTAATGAATTTAAAGATATTCAGCCATCGATCAATCCACTGTGCACTCTGTACTGTATTTCCTCAACATTTTCTTTTCTGCTCCCATTCTTACCATATTCTGGACATTTTTAAACGTTCAAATAATATTTTATTATTACATAAATATTTATGTTCCTTAAGAACATAATAATACCGTCTATGTTTTAAAGTTAATTACATCTAATGCTTCTTTATAATTCGTAATATAATGTGACTCTTAGATCAGATCTATTGCCGAATGATCCCCAAAGTATTTCTAAAAAAAAGTATTCCTAGCATATACGTATAGTAAGTATTTTTAAAATTTTATTTGTCTGTTTTATTTCGGGTAATGATTTCTAAATTTTTCAAGTAGAATAAAATAAAGCACATTTTTTAATTTACAAGATAACCTTCTGCGTTTTTAATTTACAAAATGCAATAGAAATTAGTTGTTTTATCAAATCTTCGTAGTTCCAATATCACTTATTCCGCTAATTCGCGAAATATATTTGAAAAAGTATAACTTTTTATCGACATAAATTGGCGTTTTTGTTATTACAATTAAATTTTCCGTCCTCTTTTACTATCTAAAAAATTATTTCTTACTTATATGATCATTTTTTTAAAATACTCTGTGTATCGAACTAAACGGTACTCTGGAAGACGAATTATTCATTTTTATTCCATACACCAGACACATGTAATCATAAAGTACTAGTAGATATTTTTTCTTCGACTTAGAATCTTTACTTAAAATAATTTTCATCATAATTCTGATGTTTATAAATGTTTGTATTTTAGCAAGTTCCTTCAAGTAAATGTTATGTGGCAAAGATAGTATAGGACGTTTGATATTTTTATAAATAAGAAAACCTTTCTTTTAAGTTCCTTCTTAAATTTGGTTAAAATGTTTTGTACATCATTACACATTGAAATAATTGACGGAAATAGATTTCATGCATCATAATACACGTTAAAGAGCACACACATTTCGTTCGGAATTATTAATAAATATTAACGAGATAATAATGCAATAAAAATAAAGATATTATTTTTACCATTAGTAACATAATCAGAAGGAAATTACAGTATACAAATAGAATGGAAAAGTAGATGCAATTAGATAATATAAATTTTTATGACAGATCAGATGAATTTATTATTCTTTATTTGGAAAGTTCTGATGAATCCCGATCAAGCTTGGAATTTTTTCCACACACAAATGTCATTTCATCCAAGACTTAAAATAAAATAAAAGTATCGTTACTGTAGCTTGATTTTAACCTTTTATATCTAGTATAAATAAATACATGATCTGAGATGTTGTACCTACGGGGATATTAAATACAAACACATTCATGATATAAGGTATTAATTACGTAATAGTTTCATATCAGTTTTTATATATCTCCGAGAGGATGTTTATCTTCCGTCAACGTCTCAGTTCTACAGAACTATTATGATTGGTTAAATTATTTAAATAATGCTAGTTTTCTATTAAGTCTGGTACATTTATTTGCTACCTTTTTTCTTAAGAAAAAGGAAATATTTCACTAAAATTATTAGTTAAATAATTCGTTTAAAAATAATAATTAAACTTTACACGTTCGCTGCGGTACGGCGCATATATGTGCCGTAATACGTAGTAACTCTATGCTTGTCATCGTTTGCGTAATTCCATTACAGTGCTGAACGGTAAATTTTCAACTTAAATCTTGCGCTGTACAGGCCTCATTGTTGCCGTATTATATTGACGGCTGTGCGTTACGGCACATAATGTGCCGTATGTAATGAATATTTTTTTTCTCTTTATATTATAACTAAACATTTTTTTAAAATGATTTTATAGTCTACAATATCTATCAGAAAACATGTGAACTAACTCTATTTGTAACAGTTTCTTTGATACAGATTCTTATGTTGCGTCTATTCGTATTTTTACTGGATTGTTCCGTGCTAGTATCATTTCTTTTATTAAAATATGTCAAAATTTTCTATAAAAAGTTTTTTTATTGTTATTAAAAATGGTATGTAATTAATTTAATGAAGATGAAAAATAAATTAAGAATTTCAGGCTATATAAATGATAATATAGCACTCGATATTTAGTGTAGGCAATTTGTCATCAAAATAGGCAATATTTGAAAATCCTTACCTACCGATTGATCTTTTGTCCATGCGTTGGGGTGATTAGGGAAGCTTAACTCCAGATTTTTAACATCCTCCCTCCCATCCCTCCAATAGATTTTTGAAAACCCAAAAGGTTTTTGAAATGCGTTTTTCTCTGAATCTATGCATTTTAGAGAAAAGTTTTTCAAACAAAAAATGTAGAGGACATTCTCCTCTTCAATTAATTTCGTTAAAGTTATACCGTATAATTTTAAATTGAAATCCTAGGTGGCGCTGAACTTGGAAAACGTGTTTTTTCGGGGTTTTCACCGGAAAATATTGTTTTTCGACTGTATTGCATTTGGAAAAGTTGTTAATCTCAAAAAAACAGACAACTTCTATTCAAACAATTTTCTTGTACGACTTAGCATTCCAGAGTTATAGCGGTACAATGGCAACGCAGCGATCCTATTATTATTGTAGCCGGGGAGAACGGCATTGTTCAGCGACTAGACCGGTTTCGAACACGTGCCCAATTCACAACATTTTCACACTTTCACAAGCTACAGCTCCAAAACGGTAAGTTGTACAAGAAAATTGTTTAAATAAAACAATTGTTGTCTGGTTTTTTGAGATTAACAACTTATCCAAATCCAATACAGACGAAAAATAATGTTTTCCGGTGAAAAACCCGAAAAACACGTTTTTTACAACTTCAGCGCCACCTAGTATTTCAATTTCAAATTATACGGCATAACTTTAAAAAAAATTAATTGTAGAGGAGATTGTCCTCTAGATTTTTTGTTTGTAAAACTTTTCTCTAAAATGCATAGATTCAGAGAAAAACGCATTTCAAAAACTTTTTGAGTTTTTCAAAAATTTATGGGAGGGGGATGTTAAAAATCTAGAGTTAAGCTTCCCTCATCACCCCTAACATATGGAAAAAAACATCAATCGGTAGGTAAGGATATTCAAATAAAAATACAAATTTCCTGTACCAATTTATGAATTTAAAAAGCTTTTTTCACAATGACATCATCACGAATAATATTATTTGAAAAAAGTAATTAAGTGAAAAATAAATCGATTTATTAATTATTTAATAATTTGGATGATGTTTATAAGCAAGTATATAAACATTTTGTGTGAAGCGATTGAGACACAAATATCTGGTAATAAATTTTATGTTTCCTCCAATGTTTATATTATTGAAATATTGATTTGAATGGATATTTTTTTGATGAAAAATAAATCATTAATTTCATTTAGGAATAGAAGATGTCAAAAAAGCAGTAATGGATTAGAAAACATAATACAATTAATTTAATTTATAAATAAAAACAAGCATTTATAAGATTAAGCAATATTATGAATGATTAATTTAAAAGTTTTTTTATTGAACAACTAGTGATAAAAATATATGAAAGCAAAAAAATTTTCAGTAGAGAAGAAAATGATGTGATATGCGGCTCGGCACCAATGTATACCGAACGAAAATCCAAAGTTAACTGTCCAGCATATAGAGCATATGCCTATAAAAACATTTTCTTTCTTTTTCCTGTTTAGCCTCCGGTAACTACCGTTTAGGTAATTCTTCAGAGGATGATATGTGTATGAGTGTAACTGAAGTGTAGTCTTGTACATTCTCAGTTCGACCATTCCTGAGATGTGTGGTTAATTGAAACCCAACCACCAAAGAACACCGGTATCCACGATCTAGTATTCAAATCCGGGTAAAAATAACTGGCTTTACTAGGACTTGAACGCTGTAACTCTCGACTTCTAAATCAGCTGATTTGGGAAGACACGTTAACCACTAGACCAACCCGGTGGGTTTGCCTATAAAAACTACACGTACAGTACGTAACCACAGGACACCAATCTGAGCCGTAACGCATAGTAGGTTATTACTAAACAGCATCATAGTTGCCTGTACAGCAAAATGGTTATGTTCTCTATTTTATCCGCTGCAGCGAACTTGTTAAGATTTAATAATATTAATTATTAACTAAGAAGTAATTAATAATAATAATTTCAAGATATGATATTTACCAGCAAGACTAATCGTCAAATATAAGATTTAGAGGTGGAGTAGCCATATTTGCGTCGATTAGAGCTACCATCGAAGTATGCAAAAATCTGCAAGCGGTCGTAATCAGAATGAAGCGCTCGATGCAGATCACTCACTATCTGCAGCATAAACTTATTTTGATTGGAAGGAGAATGACATAATGCGTTTAATTACGCTTCCCACACCCATACTAATAATGGGTGATTTTAATGCACGCAGTCCTATTTGGGGGTAGATAGTAACTTTTAATTTTTAACTTTGTTATATTATACAACGGCTCAGAGGACCTCAAAAAGAAAATAGGACGGAAAACTTAAGAACCCTCTTCCAAGGTGGAATAATGAAATTAATGAAGCGATAAAAAGGGAGAAAAACGTATATAATGTTTTCAAGAAACGTCCAACATCGAAAAATGTAATTACTTTTAAAAACAACTGGCGTATGCAAAATGACTTCTGACAGATTCAAAAAAAGTGATCCTGACAACAATATGTTTCATCTATTAAGAGAAATACGACTGCAGAAGTATGGAGGAATGTGAAGGCTGTTTGTATGCGTACAAACTATACCCTCATAATTTGCCTTCAATATGAAGAAAATCTATTAGATACGCCAACGAAATTGCTAAATTATTAACCAATCAATTCGAAGAAGCCAGTAAAACTGTTAATTATGACTAATGCTTCAAAAATAAAAAAATAAAATGAATTTTTCATTCAGTGTATCTTTCATAACAGAAGATATGATATTTTTATGGTATTTATTTTAATTCTAAACATTATTTAAGTGATACGCTAATTAAACTTGTTATGAAACTCCTCGTAATTTGAGTATTTTATTTAATTTATTTTTTTGCAGAATTATTACTGCATGATTTCATCTTTATTTCACAAATGTTTCCTGCTTTATTTTTAACATGAAATGAAATTTATTTGATGGAGCGGAAAACTCAAGATTTATTGGTTGGAAATATTCCGACGGTGGTTTTTTTTTTTTTTAGAATTGAATCATCGGTGCGAAAGAGATGTTGGGGTATTGAGCGGAACTTGTGAGCGGGCCATTCGGGAGTGATGATTTCGTCTTGAAATCGGTGGGGCAACATTCTGATTGAGTACAGTTGAAAACACGTCCGCCGACGTCTCTCCTTTTACAGCCGCCTGAGGCCCTGTTTAAGCACATCCAATGGAGTTGGGAGTTAATCTGATTACCAGCCTTTGACGTTGGAATCTTGCAACTGAGAGAGCAGAGATCGAATCGAGCGGAATTGTACGCATGGCAAGATGCACACGTCTCACCCTCTATGTATTCCTTTTCAGTAAATCGTTTTGCTTTTTCTGTGAGAACTTTTTTAAGCTTAGGTGTATTTTTATTTAAGAAACCAAATTTGTTTTTCTGTTTATTTAAGTTTCAGAATTCCTTCAGATGTCTCATTTGATACTATTGTATAGAAAAAATTACATGAGGAGGGTGACATTTTAAAATTAATTAAATTTTTACTAAATTTTCATGAACAGTATAAAAATATATATATTCTAATTTCGCTAGAAAACAATCAGTTACATGTAGGTTATTAATTATTAAGTACAAAAATAAAGAAAACAAGATTTATTTTGAGTTGCATTGGGGAAATATTTTATAAGATTATTGTTATTCTGGATAACAGCTCAAACTTTATGTAAGTTACATGTCAGTAAGTACATAAGATATAAAAAATTTACTATAGGTAAAATGTATTCATGGAATTTTGGCTCCCAAATAAAGAAATAACCCCCAAAAAGCAGTGTTTCTATAATAACTCAAAACTACTGCGAGAAAAAAAAAAACTTGCTTATAAAAGTTATAACATTAAAATGATAAATAATTCAGTTAAATTTTTTATAAGAAGTAATTAAAACCAGCGTTTTGAATTAAATAGTGCAATTCATCCTAATCGGTTACTGCACTGGATAAAAGTAGAATGTTATTGCAGTATATCCTGCATTCTATATTCTTTCTTGGTTATCCGAATCAGAAAAAGAAGAAAGATTTTCAGTTCAATCCCATTGTGACTTTATATTCTTCGTTATTATTCAACCTTACCTTTTCACGATACAGTTCGACTTTAACGATTCTACTTTTACGTTATAGAAAAAATTCTTCTGGTCGTCCCATTGTAAGGGTATGTTGAGTGCATAGATACTCTAATTTTTTTTTGTCGTCATAATTGCTTTGAACAGAATTACTGTAATACAGCATGTACCGTTATATTAAGGAAAAAATCAAGAAAACTAATCAAGAAAATTATGGGTAAAAATTAAAAATACAGGTATATTTTATTATTTTAAAGTTTCTCAACTTAGGTTCGTGAGCAATCCTCCTTTTACCTCTTACATCGTTTCTCCGCGTTCCTTTTCTTAGTTTATCAAACTCTATATTTTTTTTTGCACTCCGTAGAACCTTGTTTAGGCTTGATTATTGTTTCTTTACTCGTTTTTACGTTCTTTTTCTACGGACTTTACGAAGAAAATTACAGTATTATATTCGATGGCATGCTATGAGTGGGTGTGACAATGAATTTACTTAACGTTTCGAAGTATCAGGAGTACGAAAATACCAATGGGATTTCCTAATATATGTTTCTTTATAGGCCTATGTATAAAATTTTGTGGCTCAAACACTTCAAAATTAATAGATCTACTTCTTGAAAATTATACAGTACATGTTGCAGCAGTGTGTCTGAATGAAGTAGTGTATGTGAAAATTTTTAGGAAGGTCAAGTCATTTTTGAGTTGATTTCAATTTAAGGTCGAACAATTTGAGCGGGAATAACAAAACAAAAGAAAGCTCGAAAATCTCCAAAACTATTAGATCAACTGTTTCTTGTATGTAGTCATCAATCTGTAGGCCTGTCAAAATTTTAAATTTTTTGAAAAATAATTAAAGCCTACTTTTAAAAACTTGCTTTAAGAATTAAATAAAATATTTTAACTTTATATAAAGTCAATTTTTACTGTAAAACAAACTACACCAACAATAATTTCTGAATCTTTTTTAATATTATTTAGTAATCTATATTTCTTCTGTTTTCAAGGCTTTCTACGATTTCTATACTTCTTTAAGGCAAGTGCTGGAGTACTTTTTTATTCCGTGTAAACAATATCATTTTATATAAAAAAATGAATTTTGGGTTGGGATATGGATATTGAATAAAAACCTTCTACCCTATCAAAACTGTTCAACTCATAATGGAAATAAAATTAAATCCATACGGTTAGCTCTGTTATGGTTCTATTGAATCTGTAACAGAATAGGAGATTTTATTTATCCTTTTTGTGTAGAAATAGAAAAAAAATTAAGTATTATTGAAAAAACCAAAAGAAACAATATACAGTATATGAAAAGAAATTATTCGCTTCTATTAGAACCTTTTGAAAGATTTATTTTGTTTTTACATATATATATTTTTAATTTTATATTGTAACGGGATTTTGACTCGTCTATAGAGCCCTAAAGGAATATTATGTTTTATCAACTTCTTTTATTATAGTTTTAGTATTATTTTGTTTTTCATAAGCTAATTAATTCTATTTTTCCATTTACCAATACAACCGCACAAATGAAACTTTTATTAATAATTTTATTATTTGATTTGTTAGACAAAAGAAGATATCATATTTTATTATTTTTTTCTACCTTTAAATTAGACAACTGCACTGCATGATCATGCTTGACCAGCGTGATATAATAGCCATAGAGTGTTGTATTGATGAACCCACCGGGTTGGTCTAGTGGTGAACGCGTCTTCCCATATCATCTGATTTGAAAACCGAGAGTTCCAGCGTTCAAGTCCTAGTAAAGCCAGCTATTTTTACTCGGACTTGAATACTAGTTCGTGGATACCGGTGTTCTTTGGTGGTTGGGTTTCAATTAATCACACATCTCAGGTATGGTCGAACTGAGAATGTACAAGACTACACTTCATTCACACTCATACCATCCTCAATCATCCTCTGAAGTATTATCTAAACGGTAGTTACCGGAGGCTAAACAGGTAAAAGAAAGAAAAGTGTTGTATTGATGAACTTTCTACATTGATGCCTTAGGACATTGATGCACTTTCTACGGAGGAGGAGATAATGACTGCTCTAAGTTCGGTATAGGGAGTGCAGGAATGTTCTCAGTTTGGAAATCAAGAACGTTAAAACATAAAAATGGCGAGAGTTATATATATACTTAAGGGGGCGGTCTACCAAATTGTTATGAAGAAGTTTGGTTGGCGTCTGCCAGTACTGTCGGAGGATCGTGCTAAGAGAGATGTGGTGAAACTCTTCCCTTGTGCTAAGCAAGAGGTTGTGGGACCCACAGTCTATGAGAAACAACGTTTAAGTTTGGAAGAAGTCAACTCGGCGATTAATAGGCTTGAGAATAAAAAGAGTCCGGGACACGATGGTATTCCGGCCATAGTGCCCAAAGGCCTGGTTAGTCATATCCTATGGAAACTTGTTGATATAGTGAATCAGGAATTGGAAGGCGGGTCGTTATCCACATGCTGGGAGGAAGCATGCCTGGTCTTCCTTCTGTTCCTAAGGACAAGTAGCAGGATTCTGTTGAGCGTTCCGCCTCCTTTATTTACTGAACAATATGACTCAGGCGGTTCAGAGGATGCTGATGGTCCGTGTTTTGGAGGAGTTTTAACGTTTCACGCGAATCAATACGGATTTGTATTGTCTATCAATACGGTAGGTCAACCATACAGGCCATTTCTAGGATTGTGAGCTGAGCAGCTGAGGCCTGAAGTGGAACACGGAAGGCAAGGAGCATTCCGATGCTTGTGCTACTGGTCGTCCGGAAGGTATTTGGCTTAGTACCGTTGAATAATATTTTGGTAGCCCTGAGGAAGAAGGGCATAAGCAGTTACCTTTTGCGACAGGTCAGTAAATATGTAAATAACAGGTTTCTGCTGAGACGCTGGAGGGTGGTTTCCGTTTCCAGATATTTGGGGGGGGGGAGATCCCACAGAGGTTAGTGTTGGGTCTTCTCTTTTGGAACATCGTTTAAGACGGAATTTTGGATGTCTGGTTGTGACCGAAGACGAAGATCGTCGCCTAAGCGGATGACCTGGGGGTACTGGTCAACGGAAAGACTGAACGGGAGATCCAGGACCGGGGCATCTTGGCTCTTGCTTCGATAGAGGAGTAGTTGAGAGTACATGGCTTGGAGCTAACTCCCAGAAATTCAGTGTATCACCCTGACTGGCAGGAGGAGGGTCAAGCCAATCGAGTTGTATGTAGGGGACCATTGCATTCAATCCATGAACAAGGTTAAATAGTTAGGGATCACCATAATGTTCAGCGAACATGTGCTTGCGATCTGTTACAGGGCCGATAGAACCTTATCTGCGTTGAATCGGTTAATTACCTCACGCGCGGACCCAAGGGCGTCCAAACGTAAGGACATCATGGCATCAGTAACATCCATTCTAATGTTTCATCCATTCTATGTTACATCAGTAACATCCATTCATTGTATGCAGTCCCAGTTTGGGGAGCTACCATAAACATTAAGAGAAATCTGCTACTATTAAAGAGAGTACACCAAAAATCCCTGTTAGGAGTAATTGCTACATACAGGACCACATCTTATGAGGTCGTGTGGGTACTTGCGGGAGTCCCTTCCATCGATCTTTTGGTGATAGAATGAATCGGCAGATACGGTAGTGGGAATAAAGCCGTGGTTAAATCGGGCACTTTGCGTGTCTTGCAAGAACGATGGAGGATGGAGTAAAATCAGCCTGGACGGGGAGATTAATACCAGACCTATTAGTATGTAATAAGAGAAAACATGGTGACATGTTAACATGGAGTTATCGTGTTACACTCCAGAACAACTGGAGAGCGGTTTAGGGCGACACTTCGGGCTAGAAAGCAGAGTAAATGAGGAGGGTTTTCTACTGGAATAGGTGGTATCATGACTGTTAGTTATGTGAACAGCTGATGGGTCGCTGTGTCTATCATACGAAAGATGTTGACGAGCGAACGTTGGTACACGCTGATCTCGCAATACATAGCAGGGGTGATTCAGCAGAAAGATCGGGAAATGACGTGGTGAGGGAGACCCCTCTGTGGAGTCGTTGTTGGTCTGGGATTGTTGGGATTGGTGGTGGTGAGGAAGCAGGGGGACTCATGACCCCAAAGCTGAAAAGATCGAGTCCCTAGGAGTGTCCCGTTAGAGGGTAGACATCAAAGGACCGAGAACTTGATTGGGGCGGCTGGGAATAGTATGCTATTCCAGGCCCGGCCTGGCGCTGCTACTTCCCAGTGGTTAGAAGCGATGGCACCTTCCAGGTCTGTGTTTATGCTTAAATGCGGATTCGGCCCTGGGAGACAGGAAAGAAAAAAAAAATTTATTAAATATTGTTAAATAAAATTCTTTAAATAAAGAAAAGAGAATCGACCGGGGCAGTGAAAGAAAGGGTAATTTAACTTAAAATAATTAAAGTATTTATTGACAAACATAAATCAATTTATGCCGGAAAATTAAGCTACGAATCCATGTATGCTTGATTAATAAATTTTAATCATTTAAAAACTTAATAAGTACTAAGCACCAGCGAGTAGTTATTTCTTCTAACTAGAGTTATAACAAAAAGTTAATTTTTATTGTTCTATGTTTAAATTTTTAATTTTATTGTCATTTATTTTATTAAGTCTTCATGGTACTTAATTTTTAAGCCCAGAGCATAAGTTCTTAAATATTACTTCACAAGACACCCCCTTTAAACTTAATTTGCGCTTAGCAACGGGACTTATTTCTGTTTGTCTCACTTTTTTATTTAGTAACTTTATTTTTCAACTTTGGTTATTAAATTATATTTTAATTATTCTTCACACTTAATATTCCACAAACATATGTCAACTGCATATATTATAAAACTCAATTATCTTTTATATTTCTATGTTTTGTCCATTGTTAAACAAACGTAAAAAAAACCTTTGCTATTCAGTATTAAGGCTTATGGCGCACTAATTAGTTTTAAATTAAATTTAGTCAGTAGTTTTAAATTAAATTAAATTTATTAATTAATAAAGAATTTTAATGAAAAAAAAAATTGGTAGAGTTCAGTTACTAGAATATTCAAAGTTCTTCCAGAAGATTCGACGTTCTACATTTATTATTAAATTATTTGTTTCCTGAACATTCTACGTGACGTAAGGACCCGGAGTCTATATAAGCCTCGGCGGTTACCGGAAACAAGATTTACTCATTCTCCCTCTTTTACCTCTTTACTCGTTAATGCTAATTGATTTTTAATTTAGTCATGACAAAACTCGAAGCGAGCAGCCAGTTATTTTTTATTGTTCGTTGTTTCATGTTGAGTTATTATTTTTGATAATATATGTTGAGCGATTGACTTAAAATGTTGCATTCAGGGATTAAAAGGTACTTACATTAATTTCTAATTAATTTTAGAATATTTTCTAAATTAAAAATTAAAAAATAAATATTTATTACAATGTAAGAAGTTAGAGAGTTTTTAACATACTTTTAAGTTCAGAAAGGTTTTTGAAAACTTGTCAGGGCTTGTCGACCAAGACAAGAATTTTGTATTGAAAAGCTTCTTGTATCAGTGATGTATTTCAGAATAAATTTTTCCGCAAACAGGTGCCATTTTGTAAAAACGGAGCTGGAAAATTGCTATATTTTCTAAAACTGCAATGAATTTTGTACTTTCATAGTATAGTCAATGTATACTACAGTCAGTTGAACGGTTAATGTAGAAATTATTTCGATCAGAAAGGGTCGACTCAATCTCCGTAAGTTCATAAACAAACTTTCGCGTCAGTTTCCAAGTAGGAGTGTAATGGGTCTCAACAGACATAATTTAAACAAAAATTTCCATGTAGTGGCAAGAGTGATAGTAATATTTTTCAAAGCACTTTCGTTCCATTGCAACTTTCATGTAATCCTCCAATCTCTGTGTTGTAATTAAACTAAATTTGTACTAATACAGACGGGAAAGACTGTAATGCAGCCACTGGCACATCATCAACAATGAGGTGTTACATGTATGGGAAGACATCGAAGAATTTCAATAAATTGGATGCGGTTCATGAAGAAAATCCTGATTATTTGAACTTTGGTCTATCAATTTTTACACGCAAGAATTTGATATTTTGAATCATTGCTGCATTCAGCGTATAAAATTCCTATCAAAAACTTTCAGGCTAAAAGTCAAGAAGAAAAGGAAATTGTAAAAAATAAAAATAGAAGATAACTTCAAAGAGGAAATGGGTCCATCTATTAGACATCCCAAAGCAGGGCCTTGGTAACACGATTGACGGTAACACGTCAAGACGGTTTTTTATGACCTAGTAACGGCTGCTCATATAACATCAGTAGATGCGCGTCTAATAAAATCTGCAAAATTATTTTGGAGGCAATCTCAAGCGGCCACCCAATAGATCCCGAGAAGTTTCAAGTTTTTGCTACAGTACAGAAAATTTATATGTTGAACTGTATGGATGATGGTATCCCATGACCCCGACCCACCGTAAAACTTTTATTCACCAATAAACTGTAATTAATAATGCTATACAGTATTACCGATCCTTTAACTATCGGAAGAAGCAGCTGAAGCGAGTAACAAACACTTTTCGGCAATATAGATTAAAGTTCTAGAGAGAAAAGAATAATAGGGACATTTTAAATAGGTAGTTTCACAGTTCAGACCTCTGTTTGAGTTGCACAAGAACACCGAAGAAAAGAAGCAAGCCGTTCAGCCAAAAAACAATACAACTTTTACAGCCAGGAACACCAAACCTCGTTCATTCTAAAGAGATTACAGCCGTGATAATGATGATGATAAGAATGAAAATGGCGAAGAGTTTGAAAGAAGATACTCAAAGAGAAGAGTGTGACTGATGTCAAGGATTCAGAATAAGGCACTGACTTTTACAGCAAAACATATTATTTAGGTCAATGATTCCCAAACTGCGCGGCGCGGCGCCCCGGTCTCTTCACGGGGGCACCACGAAGTACTGTAAAAGCTTCATAATTAATTGAACCAAGATATTTATAATTATTAATTTAATGTTAATAAAGTAAAAAAAATAATGAACAAGAATTTTATTTATTTTTTATCTCTTACTTTTACTTAGTCATACTTTTACTTAGGATAGGGCGCTATGGAAAAATTTTAATTGAAAATGGGCGCCGCGACTCGGAAAAGTTTTGGGATTTTTATCTATATATATAAAAATGTTAAGTTCGTTCGTGTACGCTTCAAAAACTCAAAATGTTCTGCACCGATTGAGCTCAAATTTTAACTCGATATATAACCCGCATCAAAGATTGTTTTTATCTATTTTTCGCATCAGTCACATACCCGCGAACGCGAGAAAACAGTTTTTTTAACGGTCAGCTGTGTACCAGTGACCGCGCCATCTGCCGGAAGCGAGGGGAACACTCGCCATACTAGCTAACAACAACCTGCAAGAATACTGCAAGTACTACAAGTACTGCAAGAATAATATTAATCAGTTTATTCTATTAATTACATTCGGATTATATCTATCTTCCTCCTTTAAATGACAGAAATTAATTATTTTGTGATTAAAAATATTGAACCTGACCGGGATTCAAATTCAGAATATTCCAATGATGAAAAGAGGAGTGCAGTCATTCTCACACTTAATTGATTATTATCTAAGAGATGCAAAGGAATACTACATGATTTCTTATGATGGGATAACTTGGCCGACCATTTTTAAGTTGATTTATTAATTTACAATTCTTATAATAAAAATCAATGACAAGGTAAACCCGTATAATATTATACCTAAAATTTCAAAAATTTCAAAGATTAGAAAAAAATTTAGTTAAAAAAAAAGAAGAAAATTAATTCATATCAAAACAATATTTTTTTTTTTTTAAATAAGCTATTTTATGATGATTTCAAAGAGTTTTAGATGAAACAAGAAGTGCAATATATAGAAACAGTATTCTAGAAAACGGAACAGAAAAAGTTAAAGTAGTGTGAATATCTTACGATCTTATGAGGGTAGGATCATCTAATCCGAATTAGAAATAGACTATGAAGCAAAGGAAAAGAAGAAGAATAAGGGTAGACAGCTAAACAAAGAACTTAATTATGAATTCTAACCAGACTAAGTTGATGAGAAACATAGAAGAAACTTTATAAAGTACAAATAAAAATGTATCAAAATAGTTATTTTTACTTCCTTGAACACAGTAGAGGAAGTATTATGATCGCAAAAAATCTCGGTTTTCAGATTTCAACGGAAATATCCATTTTGAACATCCCTGAATTCATTTTGAATAGTTAGTTGTGGCGTGAGGTTTGTACATACGTACGTTCGTACATACGTATTTAAATATATTGAGGTTTTAATAATTATTAACTTGTGATTGTAAAAAAAAAATTACAGTGAATAATAATTCAATAATAACAAAAAAAGAAACGGAAAAGAATTCTTTATTAAAGAATTGGAGGAGATCGTATCTTACTTTCAAATAAAATAAGTTTAAACGAAGTGCGACAAAAAATATGTATATGTAATTTAATAGGCGTACGAGGAAGTCATGTTTTTCCTCATCGGATCTTTTATTGTTGTAATTTTTGTATCGTTTGGATGAAGAAAATCCTCTGTATTGAAGAAATGTCTTTAACTTAAATAAAAAAATTGTAATGTAGTGTTTTTTAATTTTCTCTAATATTTTGTTCAGTTTAATTTATTTTATATTTTACCACGTAAGAATTCTTAATTATCTCTTCTTATTAATATTAAAAATAGAAAAATACAATTTTTTTTTTCTAATTTATTAATAGAAATAATACTATTTATTTTTCACGTGATATATTGAATTTTTTAAATTTTCAAGTTTGTTACTTCCTTGTACGAAGAAATGAAAGTATTGAGATCGCGAAAAATTTGGGTTTTTAAATTTAACAGAAATATCCATTTTGATCATCCCTGAATCCATTTGAACTAGTTCCTGCATAACGTCGAAACTAGTACGTGCGTATGTATCTCACATAACTCAAAAATGGTTAGCCAAAGCATGTTGAAATTTTGTATTTATTAAACACATAATTATAATTTTTCAAAAAAACTTCATCATAAATTACCCCATCTCAAAAAAAAAATTCCAGTAAACTATAACTATTTTTCCACTAAACATAACTACGAACATAACAATAAAAATACCAATGCCAGGAAACTATTACAACTTTGTAATCTTATTTATCTTATTTATTCAAATTACCATATATATTATAAGAACAGATAACGGTTTTAACTAACTTTTGTTTTTAATGAAAATATGATTTTCATTTTGAATTTTAAAAGGTAAGGGTACAAACATTGTGTCAACCATTCGTATTACTTTATTCAATAAGTCAATGATGATTAATAAAAAAAATATAACATTAATAAAAAAATTTACATTTTTACATTCCGTGTCAATTGAGTTTTGATAGATGAGAGATATTGTACGAAAAATATATATTTACAGTATCTCCCTTGTGTATCTCGTGAAAAAAAAGGAATTTAATGTCCGGATATTGAAGTTAGAAGCACTTAATTTCCGGACAGTCACATCCCGAATTCATAATTGAACACATGAGATTTATATCAAAATTTTCTACATTTCACATTTTACAAAACTTTTTTTAGAATTGTATTGTAGACTGTATTAAAAAATTATGTAATATTGAAAGCAGGTAATTAAAGGCCATTGATAATAATATTTAAAGTAATAATTTAAAATTTTATCTTTAAAAAATATAATTAATTATATAAAGTATATCACAAAGTTTAGAATTAGTTTAGTTCAAAAGTAATATTTTGTTTTTAGTAATACCTATATATTCATTAAGCTGATAACGGAGAGGCATCCATTTATTGTTACAGTAAAGGTGAGAGAGTAGAATTTTTAGTTTGTAACGTGTGTATAATTTTACTCAACAAAGATTCAAAAGTGGAATCTTCACTAGAATTTAAACTTTATACGCTGGATTGCACATCTCTGTTATTTAACCTTTTCTTTTTTAACAGATTAGGAGAAAGTTCAACTTTCACCTAATCCTGAAAGTTTATCGTAAAAAAAGATTTCTTATTTTTATTTAACGTTGCTATTTAACTGAATAAAATGGTTCTTTCTTAAGATTTTCTGCGAATTTCTAATTTGAACTAAAAACTAATTTTTTTTTTTTTTTTTTTTTTTTTTTTTTGTAGAACGTTACTGAAGTAGATACTTTTTGAAATATTAAACCACAAAAAAAGCAATTTCATTGTGAAAGTGTTAGTAAATCTTCTTATCAAAAAAGGAATAATATTAAAAAAAAAACTGAATATACAGACGCCTGAAAAAACGTACTGCGTGAAGGTATCCCACAAAAAACAATTGTTTGCTTCGAATCCAAAAACAAAAAAATGTATAAAGAAACTAAATATTATTTGCTATTCTCAAACTTCTGTAAAACAAAATTCTTTATTTTAAACACAGTAAAAAAATATTTAATAAACTAGGTCGTGCCAAAGTTAAAAAGAATTACAAAAATTCACTCACTATTGGATTATATCAAAATATAACAAACAACTTGTTTAGAAAATAACACGAAAAAAACAAGCCAGCTTCTCAGTCGTTAAGAGCAACATTATTTTATAATAGAAACCCGCGACAAGTAAATTTTTTCGGTTTTGCACTACCTAAAAGAGAATGTCCTGACTGATTCACCGACTCGTAATCAACGTACAACCAAAGCTATTATAAGTAGACACTTGAAATTTTCAGGGTACCTTCGTATCTTTAATTAGGCTAAGAAAGGATTTTGCGAAATTTTGATTTTAAGGGATTCAACTCGATAAAATACTAAATTTCGTGTTAACAGCACTGACTGTTGGATGTAAAAGCAACATACGCTATACTAAATATTCTACGATTCCATTGCAATGTTTCCGATATGTGTGTCCGCTATAGACTAAAAAACTGCTGGACCGATTTACGCGAGGGGAAGAAGGGTGAAAGGGAAGAATCGGAAAAGGGAAATAAGGAAAAATGGAAAAAGGTAAAAGGGAAGAAGATTAAAAGGGAAGAAGGGAAAAATGGAAAAAAGGGAAAACGGGAAAATAAAATGGAAAGGAAAAAGATAAAAAAGGAAAGAGGAAGGGGAAAAGGGAAATGGTGGAAGAGGAAGGGGATTAAATAAATTTAATTAAAATTATATAAAATAATATTAAATTTAAAATAAATAAATTAATTGAAATGGAATTAAAAAATTAGAGTTTGTAAAGCAAATAATTGAAGATGTCAGATGCAAAAAAAAATTGTTTGAGAATAAAAGCGTAGTTAGAGCATGGAAATGAAGTAATTCATTTCATACGTCAAATAAGTAATATTAATACATCTCGTGTGCGCGTGTAGAGCGACAGAATGAGTGTGTGAGTGCTCCAGAATAATGCCGTTAAATTTTACATCTGTATTTCTCTGTTTAAAATAATGAAAAAAGTTCATAATAAACATGTGTCCGGAAAAGGCTTTGTTTTTAAATTAGGAATAACAAAGAATTTTATCATGATTTCTGCTTAGCGCCAAAATGAACCTATACCGATATTCATCGAAAACCGGAGAAAAAGGGTGAAGGAAAAATCGGAAAAGGGAAATCGGGAAAAATCGAAAAAAGGTAAACGGGAAGAGGGTAAAAAGGGAAGAAGGGGAAAATGGAAAAAATAAAAAATAAAAAGGGAACACGGGGAAAGGGAATGGAGAGGGAAACGAGCAAAGGGGGGTGGGAAAGGGAACTGGGGGAAGAGGAACGGGAAAGGGAATTAAGGGAAAGCGAAACGGGAGAAGGAAAGGGAAACGGAAGAAAACGGGAAGGGAGAGCCGATAGAGAGCCATAGAGTACAGGGAAGCCGTGATGGGGAAGATAGATTTGGGATTGTAATAAATTTTTTGTTTTTCTTTATTGGACTTTTATATTGAACTATTTTAATTATTCATAAAATGGATTGGTCTAACAAATATTGTTAAATTTTCTTACCTTCCTTTTTTTGTTTTCCTTAAAGTTTTGGGCAACAATTCATTGTTTATTGTCTATTCAGTATTTTTCATAAAAATCTTTATTTACTGTTTTAGCAGGATTTAATGAAAATCTAAACATAATATTGCTGATTAGATATTTTTTATTTATTTAAAAAAAATAAGTTTGCTATTAAAAAATCATTGCAAGTGACATCTATATTGTGGGCGAAGTGCGACGGTGTACGCTAGTTTATTAAATAATTTTTTTCTCTGCGTTTGAAGCCAATAAATGTGTTTCATAGAGGTTTGAGAGTATCAAACCTATGTATCAATTTCTTTTCGGATACGGGGCAAACAATTTTTTTTTTTGAGGGATACGTTCACACATTAAGTGTTTTTCAGGTTCTGTATTATTCACCATTTTTTTTTTTCACTTAAAATTTTATTTAAATCTTTGGTGATGTAAAAATACGTGTTTCTTTTTAAATTACAGAATATAAATGCTGCTTTATGGTTGTTTACCATCATTTGAACTGTGTTAAAAATTTTCTATTAGTTCGAAATTAAAATTATTAGTGGATTTCCAAAGAATGTAGAAATCGCTACTACACCCGGTCATATTTTCTAAGGAGGTATTGAGGGAGGGAAAATCAACTTTTCTTTACGTTTAGGAGAGTCTTGAACACGATTCTGTAATGTTTATATACATATGTATGTAACGAATCTTTTCCTCCATTCTACCGGATGCAATCTTAACAAAATTTGACGAAACTTGGTAGGTTGATGTGAACGTATTGGAAGTAGAGCCCTATTGATTTTCAAGTGAATCAGTTCACAGGAATCGGCGTTAGAGCCAAAAATAGGTTTCTGGGTATATTTCAACCTTTTTTACGTTTTTATGAGCTCCAATTTTTTATCGATTTCGAAACTTTGTAGGATGATATAAACCTAGTAGAAATAAAACCCTATTCATTTTCATGCAAATCGGATCACCGGAGTTATAAGCAAAAGAACTGGATTTTTGGGTACTTTATCAAGGTTCTGATGTAGTATCTTGAGGGGTGACTTGTTAGATTTGACAAAGTTAGATGATAAAATTAGAATTTTGCGTACCTTACCAGGTGAGAGCTGGTTTCTCAATGGTCCCAATATAGGTTTATAGTCCAATTAAGATTTTTGCGGGTATCGCCAGGTGCGAGCTGGTTTCGCAGTGATTCGAATTCGAAATATCATGCTTTTTTCGCGTGCACCGCCAGGTGTGAGCTAGTTTTCCTTTAGTACTTTTGTTTCGAAATAATTCAAAATGTGATCTGGTTTGAAGGAAAGGGGTTAGTGTCTAAAAATCCAGTTTTGAAGTTTCAATCGTTTTTGGTCAGTGTGAACCTTTTTCTTTTTCTGACCAAGGCTCCAAAACCACACAAGTGTGGGTATCAAAGTGGGTTGTTGGCAAGTTGCATTGTGTTAAACAATCGATGTAGTCACAACTCAACAATTATGTGAAAATAAAGAAGAAAAGACAACACAAATTTAAAAATATAATGCATTTTTTGGGACAATACAGAGTATCTTTTTTTGTTATATTTTACAACACCAAAACGATCAGCCCACGCTAAAAAGCTTAACACAGTCGCCTCAGAGTGTCGTGGCAACGCAGCCTGCTCTCTCCAGCTCGTCCGTACTCAGACATTCCTGCGGGGTCTCCCGTGCCTCCTCGAAAACATACTAATCACCTCTTCCGGTGATCGGAATGTTTCTCCGCAGGGGAGCTATCCTTCCCGTCCCTATTCTACCTGATCCAGATACACATTTCGCTTGCCCTTCACAGTTACGTGTCCCCCCATGCACACCTCGAGGGTACCCTATGCCATCATCGGGGAGTTCCAACCCACCCACTCTTGCGCGTGAGTAGGCCCGAACACCCTAGCCATAGAGGATGCCTACCTTAGTTTTTTTTTTTTTTTTATACAATCCTTGTACGCCCTGAAATATCACACAGTATCTTGCACTATTTTAAAACAACACATAATAAAATACATATCTATATAAAAAGAACATAAAACATGAAATGCAAAAAAAAAGGGATAAAAGATTCTTTCTTTCTTAAATAAAATTCCGGATGAAATCCGTCTTCTGATGTGCTTACTGCGGCAGAGTTGTTTTTGCTTTTTTCTATCAAAAAAATAAAATTAAAGAAATATATTTTGGTGTTAAATTTTTAACTAGTAAAAAATTATTAAAAATCTCACAAATTCAATTTCACGTACAAATACAATTACACGTTTTTGGTTCTTTGCTTAAGAGGACCAAAATAGATATTTGTTGAGTTACCTCAAAATAATATAATATTGTCGGATCTGTGGACAAGAAATTCTAATTTTAAGTAAATTCCAATTTACTATTTCCATTTTCATAACGGGGTAAGGAAACCTGTTATTGCTCTTATTTTCCTTAATTTAGTGGAGAATTATTATTATTATCTTTAATAATAATTCTCAGATCAAATTTCAGAAACATAATTCAAAAATTACTTCAATTTTTTAAAATAATATTGCTTATTAATCTGCTTTTTCTCCCAGTGGTTTTTTGTTATTAATTTATTAATTCTATTAGTATTTTCGATCATATTATTTGAGTTATACATGCAAAATAGGGAAACAAATAAAATTCTTGCTATCCCTCGTCTTAATCCTTTTTCTTAAAAAAAAAAAAAAAAAAAAAAAAATATTCATTGTAATATCTTTAGTATATTAAACTTAGGTAAAAACTTTCATGTTTAGTTTTAAATTAAATAGATTCCAAAATATGTATGCATAAATATATCGGTACATCTACACATACCAAAATATTAATATTTTTATGCCCCAAGGAACATCAAGAAATGTTTAATAATGGCTTAGTAAATCCGTAAAAAAATTGGTCATTTTTATTGCCAGCAACAGTTTGTGGAAAATTAGAAAATATTTTTCAAATTTAAGTTATTATGAAATTTTACTTTTTATATACACATACACACACGTGCACGTGTGTAGCGGAAATATGACCACTGTAATTTCATGCTTATCAACAAAAATAGATCAGCACTAATGCAAAAATAATTGATTAATAGGTAAGGAAAATTCTTTTATTACTATTTTACTGATTTTTATTTGATAGTCTAGAGTGCCTAATATGAAAACGGTTGACAACATTATAGTTTGTGATAGGGAACGTCACGTTAACCTATAATGTCAGTTGTTAGGAAGCATTTGATCAAATAGGATTAGCTGATGTTTCTAAAACTAAACCTCTCTGATAGATGACTCGAGCTTTCTTTACTGTCTCTAAAATCCCATAAAAATACCGTAACCACTTGATTTATGTGATGCGGCTATAATTGGCTTTCCAAGTGTAGCGAAATAATTTATGTAACACGTTAATTTGGAAAAAAAAGATTTATAATTTAATTTTAGAGTAAATTAAAAATATATATTTTTATAATGTTGCTATAAATAAAAAAATAAATGTCGTCAACTCACGTACCTAATTTAGCAAGGAGGATTAGATGAATTAAATAAATGGAAAGCACTCCAAACTTGTAGGGAGTTGAACTCAAATCCCCACTAATTTAAAAGTTAACATTCTGACCACTATGTCAATTTGTAAGTTACAAATAAAAATATGTAATATTATGAAATGTGCTGTTCGTATAATGTGAAAGAATGGCTTCAAGCACAATTTACAAAGTAATTTTTAAAATTAACCCAATTTAATTTGTCTAGAATGTGTCAAGATGCGTTACTCTGTTATATATCTAAAAAAATAAGAATTAAAAAAATTGAATCTTTAATTACTTTAGCGCAAACCTAGAAAGCAAATTTAGTTTTCAGTGTTAGAGTAATACGGAAAAAATTTAAAAAGCCATGGTATTTTCTGATTATAAACTTCAAAAATTTTCCAAACAGCATTGTGTTAAAATACAATACTTCACACCATACCCAATTATTGAATATCTTATACATATATTCCGAATTTTTGAGCTTGCTGAAGATTTTACATGAAACTGAATTTTTATTCACTACTAATTACACAACAATTTTTTTGAAGCAATATTTTTCTAACTACTATCGAATGTTTATTTTAAGTACTTCAAATAAGGTAATCTGCATTTTAACAATGAGTGACAGTTAAATAATTGGTATAACTAATATAAAATACGGAATTTTGTTGTGTGCTGTAGGAAGAATCATAACAATATGCGGTGTTGAATTACCTTTGTGAATTTTTCCACTTTTTTCAAAAATCTTTATACAAAGCGATTAGTTTTTCATCTTTTTATCAAATTCACAACATAATTGATATTTAATATTCAGCCAAGCCAACGAACATAATTTTTAAACTAAATTACTAACATTGAATAATTAATAGAAAACATTAAAGCTAAACATTCAATCTAGCAAATTTCACAAAGGCGTATTTACAAATTTCAAAATAGCTAAAAATTAATATCCAGTTTTTTCAGCCATTCATCTCCGATTGAGATAACATGATATACAGCTTGTGGATTTCTCTCATCTGTTTCTGTGGGCGGTACTTTATTAGATGTTCACACAGTTTGGAGTGGCTTAGAATACTCACAACCAGCCGTTTGTAATATACTCTATTTCTTCATGAAGTAATTACTTCTACCATGTACAGTTCTTATGTTATTAAATCTCACTATTACTTTCTTGGTAGACAAAAGCCCGTCAATTGCGCATGGACCGCCTCTATCCATTGGTAGCGGTAATATGTGTGATTATATATATATATGTGTGTGTGTGTGTGATTATATATTCATAATCACACATATCTAATCATTTCTAAATAATCATTTTTATTTGTAAGCGTGTGAAAAATGCCATGCCTGATCGGGATTCAAACCCGGTACTTCCGAATTAAAGACAGAGACGCTGCCACGGATTCTTTATATATAAATATATAAAGAATAGGCTAACCCGCCGGGTTGGTATGATGGTTAAACTCCTCATCGTAAAATCAGTTGATTTTTGAAGTCGAAAGTTGTAAAATTCTAGTCCTTGTAAATTTGTTGTTTTTATATGAATTTGAATGCTAGAGTGTGGATACCGAAGTTCTTTGGTGGTTGGGTTTCAATTATCCACACGTCTCATGATTGGTCAACCTGAGTGTGTTCCAGACTATATGTTTACCGGTACATTTACACTTAAATTGCACTACATTGCAGCTACGTCCGTCTTAGCAAGCCGGTAGCATTAACTGCATTTACCTATACATACACACACACACACACACACACACACACACAATCAGGCGCGCGCACACACCCACTCAGACCCAAACCCAGACTCGTCAGTAGTTGGAAAACTAGTTTGAGAAAACAATAGAAGATCGGCTACAACAACCCTACAGTTCTTAACTTCATATACCGATAAATGAATAATGAAATAAGATATTTAACTGAACGTTACGTTCGATATAAATTAAATAATAAAATATAAGATATAAAATTAAAAAAAAAAAAAAAGTAGTTAAACGGTAAACAGTGGAAAGAAGGATTTCTTACTCATAAGCATGAAAATTCATCAGTTTTGGGATGAAAATGATAACCGTTTAAATATCTATAAAAATAGTAACTGATAAACAATTAGCAAACAAATCTAATTTTTTTGTTGCGGTAAATAAGATTATTATATATAAGCTACAGTTTCCCAAAAAACAAAATTTTGAAAATATAAACTAATAGATATAAAAAGTATTGTAGCAAAAAGTTTTGTCGAAATAATGTGTAGCTTTTGGTTGAAAATTTATTTGGCTCATCAAATTAATGAACATAGAATTTATATTTACTACTCAGCTTATCATACGATAAACAGGTTATGAAAACTATGTTGTTCGTTTAGGTAAATGCGAAGGTTTGTAGTGGTTCTGTCCGTTTGCGACAGCATCACGCGAGAACCAACCGACTGAATGCTTTCAAATTTTCAGGATACATTTGTGTTATCCCAGAGAATGTTTGAAGTTATAAATGGTGGCCCAAGCCCGTTTGGAGGTGAATTTGTAAACTTTTACCTTTGGTTAATACCGTTAATGATTTTATTTTTCTACGTAAAAATACAGACTATGCGTTTTATAACATATCCGATTTTCAGCTTTCTATCTTGATCCTTTCCCGAGATATAGGATATTCTATTGGAAATTTAGGGAAAGGGGAACGAAAAGGGATATGTTTGTCTACAGCAGGAGCGTATCAGAGTTTTTATGTCAAGAACGAGGGATATGTTGAGGAAAGAGTCCTTTTTAGAGTTTGTTATTTATGTGTATTATTCTTCCAACCAAGAGGACAACAAACACAGCGGTGGTCAAGGGAGCTCCGCCACCTGGCTAGACGGGAAGGGCAAGCGAAGCGAACTCTGATACTAGTTACGCGCACGCGCGTAACTATGCAACCTTAATACAAACTTCAAACTTATGGTATTATTAATGCTTAATTCAAAAGAAAACTTAATTAAAAAGTAAATATAAAAGGATTTTCTCTTCAGCTGCAGTACATTTTTGTTTTAAAATGTTTTATTATTAAAAATCCGTAATACTCATTGTTGTTATTTTAACTCAACTGTTATAAGCTTTGTTACTAAGCTCTAGTTTAATATGATTTTGTTATAAAATCTGTCAAAGAGATTGTACAAATCTGCTTTTCTTCTTCAGCTACTGAATTCAAAATAATCTATTTGATTTTTGTTTTATAATGAATTCAATACACATTTATTGATTCATATATTGTATATCAAGATATATAATATTAAGTACAAGGATAATTAACAATTTTGTTTCTAAATGTTGTTCTACCAATGCTTAGTAAACTTACGTGAAGAAATTATTATCCATAATTAATTTTTTTAAATACAGTAAAATTATCATGTAATTAATAATAGTTTTAATATTTCATATTATCAGAATTTCATTATATTAATGCTTTTCATTATATTAATATTAGATTTAGTGTACTTTCATTAAAAAATTAATATACAAATAACTCCTCCTTCTGTTAGCGTTTTTATCCATTTTTTGAATTGATAATATGATAAAAAATATTTCACGATTTTATAACTTTTAATAATAATTACTGTTAATATTGATATTATTACCTTTTGAAAAACCAACATCAGAGAATAATAATTAATAAATTAAATCAGAAATGCATAAACTGAAAATTCTACATAATATTGTATATAATTCTATATTCTATATAATTCTATTTTTCCGGGTTTCTAATTGTAACAGAAAAATTTTATCTCCGTAAAACTTGTTTATTTTCTTAAATTTATAATCTAATAATTTTGTTTACTTTTATTTTATTTTTTATTTTTTGTAAATGGTGTAACTACTTTAAGACTTATTTAAAAGTTTATTAAATGGGAATATTAACGTTTGTTACTTTTTTTTATTTTAAAACATAGTAAAAATTATTTAAAATAATATTAAACGAAATATTTTGAATAAGAAAAAATAATTTTCTGGAATAAAAAGAGTAATTTTTCTAATTACTCTGAAATTTGTGTTGAGTCTGATAAGTGATCCTAAAGAATCTAGTAGAACATGTTATCACTCAATTTTATGGTATAAAAGGCAAAATATACTTTCCAGACTCTTGCCAGAAATAGAACTCAAAATTACCTATTCGTTATGATAATCACTGTTCCAAGTGACTAAACATATGTGCATAATTAAATCTGTTATTATAAGTATGCAGTTTTTGATTTTTGTCGTGGGTTCCTATTTATGATGTGGAAAACGAAGCAATCTTGGGTTACTTTAATAGGAGAAATGGATGTGGAAGTTTGAGAAAAAGTTCAGTTTACACCTCGCGATGACGTAATGTGGCTACGCTACGAATTTAATAGGGCAACTAGTTAACGGAAGTAATCCAATTCCACCGTTTTTCTTTAAACCAGCTAGAGTAGGTTAATGTTTCTGACTGTTGTATTTGTTTGTAATGATAATGGTGATTTCAGTATTAAGAAGAGAGAATTTCGGAAGTTAGAAGATGCCATTTTATAGTTGAGTTTGAAATATATTGAGCAGAAATCCCTGTAAATGAATTTTTAATATGTATAACGTTGTAATGCATCCTACGAAGGTAATATATGGATTACAATTCAACAAACGATCTGAAATACTATTATTCATGAAATTTTCTTAAGTTCAACAAAATATTTATTAGAAATAATCATGAAAATAATACAGAAGTGTTTTAAATTAACTTAAAAATTGTTTAATAACTGTTATAAAAACTGGTTGAATAAATATGTGCCAGAAAAATCATAAAAATAGGTTTAACTAATAGCTTTAATAAAAAAAAAAAAAAAAAAAAAAAAAAAACTATGATTCATTTTGTTGAAGAATAGGCTAATAAAAAACCAAGCCAAGCCAATAATAACATTTGGACATAAATTTTGTGCGTATATGTAGATCTGCTAATTATACCTTGTAACACAGTGCAAAGGTTATATAGCTTATATCGTTACCACGTTTTGTTGCACCATCTTGAAAGCTTAACTATTCCCATAAAAATAAACTTCTGGTATATTTTTTTAGATTCTGGGCAATTTGATTCCATTTTGGTTAATTTTCTTAAGATTTCAGTATCTTAATTTTTTAATAAGTGAAAAATTCAAGAGATTAAAAAAACTTTAAGGAATAAAGGAGTAAAGTTGTGTATATCGTTGTATTTTTACTGACCCTGATCAGACTGCAAAGCTAACTTAAATTTAGATGATATTTATCTCTAAAATGAATAGTAGTCTTTACCATCTGAGATTATCAGATTATTAATAACAGACATTATTACTCTCAGAAAGGGTTGTCTTTCTAAGCAGTTTTTCAAATCAGATGAATTAGGTATATCGCAGTCATAATAAAGGCTATGATAGATAATGCGAAGTAACCAATAATTACTTCTTTCTGAAGGAAACAGTGTATTATAAATGCTATTTCCGCTCGGTAGGGGAAATGGTAGTATATGAAACTCGTACACGAAGTTACGGTCATTTCCTTCCTGGCGCAAGAATATTCCCCCATCAGAAATCGTATGGTTTTCTTCTTCCGCTTTTTGTTTGTAAATATTATTTATTAATCATTTCATTTTTATAAATGGAGTTTCCTAGCCTGGATTATTTTATTTTTTATATTTTCTGATTATTATTATGTACACAGTTAATAATAAAATAATTTAAAAAATAATGTTAATAAAAATAGAATTTTGTTGATAAAACTATTATTTTCTTTCATTGGAGATAATTCTTTCTTTCAAATTCTTCCAAATTTAAATTCCATTTTTATGACTTCCTATCTTGAGTGGAAATTTGAACGTGTAAAATAAATAAAAAATTTAATTTATTATCAAAGAAAACAAATAATAATAACAAAATAGGTAAGTGCATATTTACTACATTAAATACGAGTAAATAAAATTGATCAATTTATTATTATACGAGGTCTGTTCAGAAAATAACCGAAAACTTTTAATTACGCACCAATGGAGATATTTAGTCACGTGCGGTTGGTACCATTGTGTTCCGCATAACTCTCTGTAACCACATCTTCTTGGATTTTTGATATCTCGTTTAGTTTTCGTATTATTGTAATTTGAGTGCAACATGTTTAATTATTAGTGGTAATTTTTGTAATGTGCGATTTTCGGGAGCAACGATAAAACGTAAAATATTGGGTGAAACTGGGATAAACTTTCACAGAAAAGTTTCAACTTTTGAATCATGCTTACGGAAATGATACACTGGGTTGTACGCAATGTTACGAATAGTTTTCACGATTTAAAAGCGGTTGTCAGACAATCAAAGACGACCCTCGACCAGAAGGCTTTCGATTTCAACTGGTGACACCCACGTTCAGAAAATCAACGATCTGGTTCAGGCAAATCGCCGATCGATTGTCAGAGAAATTGCAGAAGATATTAGCATTTCAACTGGATCACGCCATGACATTGTGACTGAAAAACCGAACATACATCGAGTTGCAGCAAAGTTTGTTTCTCGTTTAATGACCGATCAGCAGAAAGAACGACGATTGACGTTTGTCGGCAACTTCTTGAACAAGCCAGTGACGATGAAACATTCATGCAAAGATTCATAATGGGAGAAGAAAGCTGGATTTACTGCTACGAAATCGAGATAAAAGATTTAATCATCACAATGGAATGGCAAAGGATCTCCACTTCTCAAGAAAGCACGTCAGTCTCTATCCGATGTCAAAGTGATCTGCATTTTTTATGCTCAGCTTTTCAATTTGTCAGTTTTGTGCCAAATCAGCTGGCTGTCCTTTCTTAGCCTCCTTACTCGCCAGACCTGGCTCCTTGCGATATTTTGTTATTTACGAAATTAAAATCAGTAATGAAAGGACGCCGTTTTGAAAGTACTGATAGCATCAAAGCAAATTTATCAAGGAACCTTAAAGATCCTTTCAAGTTATCAAGCTATCCAGGGCTACTTTGCGATGTGGAAACACCGCTGCGAAAAGTGTGTGAATAGTATTCAATACTTTGCAGGGGTTAAGGACAAAGAATCTGTAAAATTAATAATAAAGATAAAAAAATAAATAAAATTTGATTATTTTCTGAACAGACCTTGTACAATAAAAATTTACCTATAAAACTTTTAAGAAAAAATATATCAACCGCTTTCCAGATTTCAACATTACATAAAAATAATGGAATAATTCTTTCACGTCATAGTCAATTTGTTTTAATTCTTAAAACAATCTATTGAGGAAAAAAGTTTAGATGTATACAGGAAATGCCTAAGCTTTTCAAGAAAATATTTTGAATTTACTAGTAAACATTTAATGGATCTTCTTATTTTAAAAATCTACTTATTTTCAGGGATTAAAAGTATTGTAAATCTCATACAATTTTTTCACACATAATTAAGAGAATGAAACATTTTACAATATTTCAAATTTTTGGGAAACGAAATTTTTGCTTTACCTTAACTAGATTGATATTTCTCTTTTAGATTATTTCTTAGGGCAAGTATTAATTAATTAATTATATTAATTGACTCAATTTTTTGACAAAAAGGGTGTTGAAAAACTAACTTTTTAAGAAATCAGGAAAGTAACCTGATTCTGATTTTGGCCCGTTCGGTAATTGTTTTTTTTTTATGGTAAGTAATTCTTGAAAATTATCATTTTTTTCTGTTGGAAGTTTATTATAATTAATTTTAGTTTTTCAACCGTTAACATTGAAAATCGTCGACTTTCTTTCATTACTCGCAGTAGTGCAATATTATTATTTTAAATTAAGCTATAATCATTTATTTGACTTTATTTATAAATTAATTGCCAAACTATTTTTAGATAATTGCTAATGACTGGATGGAAAGCAAATTTTCTATAAGTTTTGGCTAAGAATATGTTAACTGAATGAAAATAACTCTGCTAAAGATAAACTGGACTTTCCCCTTATGACTATAAAATAAAATTATCCTGTCATCGTTTCCAATTATTAATTTTAATTTCATCTATTTTAACTCCATTTCTACCAATATATTGATATATTTTTGTATACTGTTATAAATTGTATTTTATTTACTTTTTATAATTAATACCATAATTATCATTTTATTTTATTTTTCAGGTACGCTAATGGTATTATCATCTTTCAATCCCTGTATGGATCATGTGAGTAATATTTTTTTTATTTTATAAAAATTAATAATCAGAAAAAAATATATACGCTTAGATATCTTATTTTATTATTGGATAAAGTGTGATTTAAAATATGAAAAATTGGGCTACATAGTAAGTATACAGTTTACAGAATAAATACCACACAAAGACTGCAAACAGGAGACAATAAAGTTAAAAATGACAAAATGTTAAAGAAAAAAATGTTGAATTTTAATTATGAACTGACCGTATCTATTTTAAAATTACTTTGTTTTTTTTTTTAATTTTATTGCATCACATTGAATCACAATTGTAGTCTTCCGTTCTTTTAATCCATCTTGCTGGCATCAACTATGTTATTGCTAGAGGTTTTTTTTTTTTTAATTCGAAAGACATTTTATTCAGAATTGACTTGAAGAATGATTTTTAATTTGTCTTTTTATATTTCATGATGATTTAGTTTTTTAATTGTAATCATTTTTTTTTTTTTTTTGGTAGTTATAAAATATCGGGGTTACTATTTGTCTAATAATCGAAATTATACTTTCGGAACAGTTTAGTATGTACATTCGTTTGTAATCATGTTTGTTTGGTAATTGTACTTTTGCAAGAAAGTTTATTTTCTGAAGGTTGCATTGTATTTACCGTGTTTATTTTTATTTATGGAAGTTTCCGCACATCCTAACTGTCTAATCTACGTAATTATCTAAACAGATTAAGTTAATAAATATATTTTTTAATTTTTTTTTTGTTATTTGCAATAAAAAAAACAAAAACACCATTATACATTTTAATACATTTACACGGTTTTTTTTGCTTAAACTTCAGACGTGTTTGTTCAGCGTCTTTGAATGATAGGTCAAGAACAAACCACTCTGATGTCTGCGTGTGATCAAAGCTACGCGGGAAATTATTGCTAATAGTAATTTTTTTGCAATTTTTATTATTCGAAATAGATAAACAATCGTTAGTATGTAGATTTTGTGAATTTCATTTCTAACAGTGAATTAGTTTTGAGATTACTCATTCTTTTAGTTGGAGTAAATCAAGAATTCATTAATTATTATAATATTTTTTATAGTCTATATTCAATTAAACACGTTGTCAAGAAAATCCTGAAATATGTCAAAAGATTTACTGCCGTACTTACTCAAAAGTAAATATGTTTAAAAAGGCTTATTGATAAAAATAAAGAAAAAAATATTGCTGTACAAAGAAAAAGACAAGAAAAAGAAAAGAATAACGAGTACTAATTAGTAGGATTTTAATTTGAATGCAAATTAAAATTTTTTCTGTTGCTTTTTTCTTTTTCATTATTTAAATTCTTGATACGACATTTCTTTAACGTTTAAGAATATTAACAGATGATTAGTGAATTTTTTTAAAAATTTTACATAAATTTACATATTTAATTTTTTTAATGCATAATTTTTAAAGAATATTTGCATACAATGTTCGTACTTTATATTCTCTCTAGAATATTATATTCTCTCCTATATTATTCTATATTGTTGCTTTGCATTAAATGACTGTATATATATATATATCACAAGAAGATCTAGAAAATAAAAAGAACGTTTTTTCCTTAAATAATCTCTTGAGAAGGAAACTAATTTCAGCGCTGCATAACATATTAGTTCAAACACTATTCATTTAATATTTTCGTATGCTATCAAAATAGATAAATCGTTTTTTTTTCTGTTTAATACACAGATAGTTATAAAGTTTTTTTTTTGATGTTAAAAGATATTAAAAATGTAATAATTTAAATAAAACTTAGATTATTTATAACTTGATTATTTAATAAGGTTGTAATCTTTTAATTTTATTGATTTTTTATTATTAACATAAAATTGAAGTGTAAACCATATAAAAAAGAAAGTATGGATTGTACTTTCGGTCGATAAGTTGGTAATTTATAAGATATACTACATTTCTTTTGTAGCAATTTCACATAGTGACAATTCCAGACAGGGTAGTTGTAGCTTTGGAAAAATTTCTTATCACTTAGATTTACTTGTTTACATGCATTCATTTACATTTTTTATTTTTAATTACTTTTCTTTACATAGTTATAATAAATTGTAAAATTTAATTTCTGTTTGAGGAAGGATATTAGTGATAAATGAGTACCATAAGTGAGTGATAAATGATTACCATAGAAATTAATATTTAGAAATGTCATGAAGATAAATATTGATCTGTTATATTACATTATTTCAAAAACGTTTATAGGAGTTACAATAAAAGAAAAAAAAAAATAGGAATTAGATTTAACACTTTTTTAGAATGACTTAAGTAAGCATTAACTTCTTTAAAATCTGCTTTTAACTATTTGCTAATAATCATATTGTACTCTTACGAAATATTAATGTATACAATAATATATAAAAATTTCGGGATTAATTCTGTTATTATCATGGTGTAAAAACATATTTAAATCCAGTACTGTATTATCATATACTCGTACAAGCTATTCTATTTTAAAAATTATGCGTGAATATAATTACATCTCAAAAAAAATAAAATTAATTAAATTTATAAAACTTTCCGAGAAATAAACTTCATTGGTGAAAAATAAAAGTTTTTGTTATCTTTTTCATTTTTTTTACTGATGCTGTTGCACAAATGATTAAATTTAATAGCTGTAAATTTTGTTGATCATAACACGATTTATCTACTTCTGCTCAATTAGTAATATATTATTGTCGTTATTTTTAAGTTAAATTTTCGTATAAAATAAATTCCTTTCTTCTTCAGTTTTGATGCATCACTTTGATATTATTGTATATGAAAACTGTTTGGTAATTTTAAGGATAAAAAAGAGTTTTCTTGTTGGAACAAAATATCTAAGTACAGCTTATAAAAGAATGTGATTATAAAATGCATTTATATACATCTGTATTCAGCTTAATACAATAAAGCAAAAAATTAAAAGAGTTCTCTAAGATATAATACAAAGACATCCATATCATTTGGCCCTAAATATTTTGGCGATAGCAAATGAAAGGTTCTTATAAACCAGAAAAGATACAGTGTTTTGGACTTACCTGAAAGATTTTAATAAATTCTTACTTTAAGATTCTAATTTTAATTATTTCGATTGTATTTCCTAATTAGGGGTAATAATGCTTTCATTCTGTAACGTCTTTATTAAAGCAACTAACAACTAACATAAAAAAACATTCTGCATGCTTTAGTTTGTAATTGAACATATTGTAATAATAGATTGTGTTTGTAAGTATACATAATTTAATTTAAAATGTATTTTATTATGTTATGAAAAAATATACAATTATAAAATGCGTATAAAACTCATTTAAACAATTAAATCAGCAGAATATTATAGTTTATATGAAATAATTAAAATTAATTGCCTTTTAACAACCCTTTGGTAATATGCATCACTTAATAAAAAAATATAAATTTCACATCTGATAAATAATCAAATAAATTAAATATAAATATAATATATATCCCCACTGATAATCTATTTGTTAATGTATTCGTTATCTATTTGTTATTGTTTAATTGATCATAATTATTAATTTTTAGTTTTTCTATAAAATATATTTTGTTTGAAGTCATACGTGTTTTTTAACTAAAACAAGAAATTTTAAAGGATTCCCTCAAAAGACGTCAAAATAGAAGTAAAATTAAAAAATAATTATTATAATTAGATCCTTAAATTCTGGCATGGTAATATTCATTCGCTACAAATTCCCATTTAATATTCCTATGTACAATTTCTATGGTGAATTAATTCATCAATTAAAGAAAAAAACAAACATGTTTCAATACTTACACTCTGTAGGTATACATACTCTTTTAAGTTTACATCCTTCTTTTGCTATCTGGTTTCAATTTATAACTAATGGAAATTATCAAACAAATGTAAAATTATTTCTATTATGAAAGATAAGTTTTTAATTTTCGTTATTGTATTAAAGGTTTTGTCTGTTTAAATATAATGTAGGGTAAAAAAATTCTTGAAGCTGTCTAAGAATGGTTGTAGACCAAAATCAGCAGTATGCCAATAAAATGAATACATAAATTCAAAATAAAATATAAGCAGGTCGATAAAATAAAAAGCAAATATTATATTTCTTTTAACAAATGTCGGAGAATTTTCAAATAAATTAATTATATATTTTTATATAATAATAATTTTCATCATAAACACTCTTTTTATGAGTCGTTTAATGACTACTCTGTTTTGTTGTGTTATTTATATTATAGTACTAATTATATTTACGATTATTCTGATTTGAATGCATGTGTTTATGTTTTATTTATCATCATTTTTAAAACTCACGAATCCAGAGCCAAAAAAGTGTGTATGAAATTACAATAAGTGACTAATAAACTGTTTTGAGATTGTAATTTAAAAACGAGGCAATGTGTAGCGTAACTTTCCAAACCTTGTGGGATAATTTCCATACACCATCAAATTTAGTTTTAATTAATCGTTTATTAACATCAATTTATCGTATATAGAAGTCATATAGCAAATTTATAGTTTTTGTTTTAAAAATATTTTACATATGAGCAATAATTAATTTCTTAACTTTTCCATTTCTTTTGAAATATTAATCAAATTAGACGTTTAAAATCCAAAAATCTTTTTTTCTACTTATAATTATCTATTAAAATTACGATAGAATTAGTAAAACAGGTTTGATTGAAATTCATATAATATATTTTGGAGAGAGAATGTTTTTTTGTTATCTATGTCGTAAATAATACTTTATCAAAGAAGCAATAAATAAATAAATTAAAAAAAATTTGCCCTAAATTTTTTTGAGATAACGATACCCCCAACCCATTTTTTTATAACATTGCGTTTTTTTTTACCAAAAAATTATTAATATACCCAATCTGCTGCAATGTAGAAACTTTACTACTAAATTTCAAGTTTGTAAAAATGAAATATTACTAAATATAGTTTAAAAAATAATTATTAAATCGCAACCAAATTAGTTAAAACCAATATTGATTGGAATCCGTTCATGTAAACTATTGTATGAGACAGGATTTTCGAAAAAAAACATTGTTGTAATAAAAAGGTTATTAAAATGTTGAAAACATTTATCTTTCCGTTATTCGTATCCAGATATAAAACCTCCTAGCACCATATTATCCCGATCTCTGTACGATTTTATTCAAAAAATTAATAGAAACCCTTGACTAATATATATGTGTGTGTGTTGTCATCCTACCAAATATCTGGTTTGTATGTCAACGCATTCCTAAAATATTAAGCCAAATAGATGGTTATTCGCGCGTACACATGCACACACATTTTTTAAACATTTTTTCCTTACTTGCTTTCATGAAGCAATATTCCCTTAAGTCAGAAAATTTATATAATTCGAAAGGTTTTTTTTCAGAGCGATAGCAATACTTTATTTAATTTAATAACAGTGGAAGCATATAATGGTTGTAGTTTCCATGAAAATAATTTGTAATGAAATTTATAATTTAAACAGTAGAAATAACTTTTACGTAATTCAATTTTCCAAGGAATTATATCCACATTTTATTCGTCATAATTCATTCTAAATAAATATCATGTTATTAACTTTCTTATAAAAATCGATATGAACCAAATGCGAGGATTTATTTATATTTTTATTGTTTTGAGTAATCGATATATTTTTACCACAGTTCTTTATTTACTTATACAAGTTTATATACTGAAAATGAAACATATTTCATTTACTAATACAGACCGCCAGCATTGCGACACTAAGGGATGAACCGTACGATTTGTCGGAGGGTGGCGAGTAGTTGGTGGTGCTCGTAGTAACTAATAGAGAGACAATTGATAATCATTAATTTCTTCGCGTACAGGTGGTGTGTTGTTCTCTCTCTCACTCTCAATGTACTGGTTTTAATATGGCCGCACCCTCTGGAGGCTATAATTCAAGAGACACAATTAGTGTAGGTATACCTATATTGGGTAAAAACGTTTGTGTTTAGACTAAATTACAACTGTGTTGGGAATTGTGGGGCGAACGTTTTAGTGGGAGTTTTATTTTATGTATTACACAACCGCTCAGCTACAATTCATTCAGTTCAGCTTGTGTTTTATTCATGTATGTACATCACAAACGCAGTCTAAGTCCCCGTATCTAAATCAAACTCGCTAGACCGTCCATTAAATTCCCGCATATATGTGTATTTACTCTCACCACAGGACCGACACCCCAGACCAAATGTCTATGTCGAATGTAATATAACCTTTTTGTAAAAAAAAACCTGTCTACGTTATAGTAAATTAAACTTGTTGGTCGTTTAAAAGTAATTGTGTTATTAAGAAAAAAAATCACGCAAATGCTGTATTTTATAAGGAATTACTACTAATAAATATTGCTGAACACAATTCAAGTTAATATGGTAAACAGTTAAACATTTGAATATATTCCTTACATAATACCATATTTTGGACCGAATTTTACGCGCGGATAATCTATTTTTTATGCTATATATTACATATTTATTAAAAAAATTTGTTTAATGTGTTTTGAATAATATTAAAATGTTAAGATTACTGTGCATTCTTAAAGGAAATAAAAAACTCGCATTTAAAAAAAAATATATATTCTTTATTTTATAACCTATGGTGAAACTTTCGGTTTCGGTCTTTGGTGAAACTGAACGAACTTATGTTAAAATAATATTATTGGTTTGGCAAGAAAATAATTTTGGTTTTGAAATGTAAAATTCAATTAAAATTGCATTAAAATTCAATTTTTTAATGCAAAAAATGCAATTTAACCAGTTTTTTTTCATTTTGTCTGATAATCTTTTGCCATCTTTTAGCAACTTCATGATTCCGCGCTCATACAAGTCTGGTTCTTAGCAAAAAACTGAATCGAATGCGATTTCAAGTCGACCATCAATAGTGAAAGTTTTACCATTCAAAATTAATTTATAACGCTAGTCAACAAGATTTTTGTCTCAAGAGTACCAACCAATATGTCTACTTATGCAGTTTTTTATACTGTTTTCAAATATGCATTTGGAATTTCTACATCACCCACGGTTTTTTTGGTATTTTAATTTTTGTAAATATTTTAAAACGTTTTTTCGTCTATTTGTCCATTGTCAAATAAAAGCTCCTCAAGCATTGTAAATATGATGGAACCAAATGAGCTAATTCAAAGGGTAGCGTTGCTACTGTTGTGCAGGTTCAGACGTGTATAGACATTTATAAACGTGAACTGGTGTAGCAGAAGGGTTGCCAGTTGTGAGATAGTAGTGAACCAGTAAACACGTTATTGTGAATGCTTTGTGTGCCTGAATTATTGTGTATTACATATTTACAACTTTATTTCTTATAATTAGTCGCTAGTTACAAAATGTCTAGAGTTTGTTTAAATCATACTTACAATTTTGTTATGTTTGTGGTGAAGTGACGCTTAAAGCAAAACCTTACTCCATTAGTAAAAAACTGTTATGAACTTTATTTTGGGTGTAAAATCGGAGATCAAATAAGGGCCTGCGCCCCACCTATCTGTTGTTTATAGTGTTCTAGGCATTTCACTGCATGGAAAAATGGTACACGCTACATGCCATTTACTATCCCTATGATTTGGAGGGAACCCAAAGAACACTCTTCTGACTGTTACTTCTGCTTAACAAATATTAAAAGGATTACGTCAAAACCAAAACATACAGTGGTGTACCCCAACTTGCAATCTGCAATGAGACCAGTTCTACATTGCGAAGAATTGGCCATATCAAAGCCTCCAGAACATGTGATATTAGAGGAAGAGAGCTCAGAGTCTAATGGATGTAACGAAGAAAAAGAAACAGATTCTGGTGATACAACGTTTGAACAAATCAGTTCATCTGAGCCGCATTTACTGACTTAAGAAAATCTTAATGATCTCATACCAGATTTAGTTATCTCAAAAACAGTCTGAAATGCTTGCTTCTCGGCTGAAAGGATGGAATCTTCTTCAAAAGGATACAAAGATATGTATTTATCGTAATCATCATTCTGAATTTAAAGACTATTTTTCTGAAGAAAATGGCTTAATGTTTTGTAATGTCGTTTCTTCTCTTACAAAAACGCTTTGTAATGAACATAACCCAACAGAATGGTTCTTGTTTTCATTGATTCCTCTGAAATTAGTTTAAAAACTGTGCTTCTGCATAATGTTAATAAATTCCCATCAGTAACTGAGATTAGGGCTATATGGAGGATGAGACATCACTTCCCGACTGAGATCGTATAACTTCCACGTTTTACCAAATTTTTGTGAGGCCTTGTATTATCTTGATGGAACACGAATTGTGTGGGATATGCCATTTGTGGCTGTTTTTCTTTGATTACTTCCTATAGTTTCATTAGTTCTTTCCCTTCAAATTGACCGGATGATTTCTTTTTGATGCGATTTAACTTTTTCTGTGGCTTGTGTCAGTTCATCACAGTTGGTCAGTCCATTATAATTTTTTATTGATGTTATTGCATAAGATCCATTTTTTTCCCCCAAGTGATGATGATTCGCTTCAAAGAAGGGTCGATTTCATTGCATTTGAGGTGAATCGCAAATATTGATTAGTTGTGTTCATTGAATATCTTTTTATTCATGCGGAATCCAATTATCGAACTTCGTAATTCAAAACATTTAATGTGATTTTTAATTGTTGTATGTGATACATTTAACCTCTATGCAATGTCCGCACAATAATGTAATGATTCGATTCAATTATGGCTTTCATTTTGTATTCAAAAACTTTAGTAGGTCGACTAAAATGTTGGTCATCTTTGATTAAAAAATCTCCAGAACGGAATTTTATAAACCGATTTTGATGTGCTTCAGAATTTATTTTACATATCTCTTTGTGAGCGTCAGCAGCTTTATTGCTTTACACAAATAAAAAAAAAAAATACGTCTTTTATACTCCATGCTAAAATTGACCATAAACTAAATGAAAATAAAATTACGCGCAGTTTATTTCTAAAATTGACAGCTATTAAATATAGAAGAAAAAAATTAAAACATTAGCAGAAGTCCTTCAAAATTAACATAAAGCTACTTACTTGTGTAAACCAAAATTACTTTCTTACTTATCTATTAATAACAAACATTTAAGCAAAATATATTAAAAAAAAAAAATAGATGCACAAGTATGTAGTGCAGTTTTTGTTTGGACTAAGAACATTGAGACGTGTAATGCATTAAAAAAAAAATTGGAAATAGAGAGAAGAGATTTAGCAGTATAAAGATTGAAAATATTATTTGAATGAAGATGTTTATACAGGAATAAAACTTACTTAAGACAATACGAACAAAATATGCAGTGAGATAGGTTAGGTTTATAGAATAAATAAGTTAGAGAAGAAGTTTAAGGAAGAAAATATTGGTAGGGAGAGAGGAAGACGAGTAAGAAGACGTTAAAAAATAGCGCACTACTCTCGGGAATTATGCGTGGCCTGCTTTAAAACAACAATCTTTACATGGAAAAAAAAATTTGGAACAAGCCGAAACCAATATAATAGAAATCATCATCTAAAGATTTTGTGATAAAGAAAATTTATCAGGGGTTATTAGAATAATAAAATGGAAACATAAGCAATACTACTTCAAAAAAATATTGTTTTATTAAAAGTAATACTTTGAAATCCATCACCAATGATCTCTACTCCAATAGTAGACAAAAATAAGGGAATATAATTGAAGAATTTAAATAGTATTTTGAGTTTCAGGTTGTTAGTTTATCACACTTCATATATACTATGAAACCGCAGATACTGTGTTACCCAAAAGAGAATTCATAATTATAAAACGCAAAAGAATCATTTAAAAAAAATAAATTAGTGGTTCAAAATTAGAATTGGAGATTTTAGTATGATTATGAGCATTTTCTTTTTTTCTGTTTAGCCTCCGGAGCCATCTTAAGGTATTAATTCAGAGGATGAACGGGAATGATATGTATGAATGTAAATGAAGTGTAGTCTTGTACAGTCTCACTTCGACCATTCCTGAGATGTGTGGTTAATTGAAACCCAACCAACAAATAACCCCACCGGGTAAGTCTAGTGGTAAACGCGTCTTCCCAAATCAGCTGATTTGGAAGTCAGAAGTTCCAGCGTTCAAGTCCTAGTAAAGTCAATTATTTTTACACGGATTTGAATACTAGATCGTGGATACTTGTGTTCTTTAGTGGTTGGGTTTCATTTAACCACGCATCATAGGAATTTTAGTATTTATATATATTTGATTTCCGATGTCGGGAGTGATATTTTTCTATAATTTATAATTATTTTTTAATTAATTTTGAAAAACTAAAATTCTTGTATAGGAAATTTTTACTTCAGGAAAACGTGGTTTTTTCTGTCGTAATGGAATGCAGTATAGAAGGTTTTTGAAAAGTTAAACCTTGAAATTTTACTAAGGTTTGCGATTTTTTATGTTTTTTTTTTAAAGAATGCATGTTATATCCTATTTAAAGTATTTTTACTTCATAAATGTCTTACAAAATGTACTTACGTGTGTGTTTGTGTGCAAACGTATGTATAAGGTAAAAGAAAACATCGTCTCGAACACTTTGCTTTGAAGGAAAGAAATAAAGAACATCGAACGTTCAGCGGATATTTGCTTTGAAAACAGTCTTTATCATGAGACCTGTAATAAACTGGCTGTTCTAAGTAAAAGACAGAGCTCAAAAGAAATAAAGACGCCTGCATGTGTGCTTAAGGGAAAGTGAGAGGTTGGTAGGGATAAAATAAAATAAGGTAGAATGGAAACTTATCCTTGTAAGGTAAAGTGATACGTAGATTAAATATAAACTTGGGTGAGCGTTTTTGTTGTCAATTACTAAACAAAACGATTTGTGATTATGAAAAAAAAATTTAATTAATTTCTTCTACGTATTTAATCTACAGATAAAGTATCAGGTGTTATTATATTTTATTTGTGTACCTTTTTTTCATTAAATGTTTACTTTAAACCACTTTATTACTTTCATCATTTAATATTAATTTATTTTTAATTTTGTTCAAATTTATTTTATCTTTTTACCACTTCAGGCTATTTTTAATACCATGTTTAACTTCATATAAAAATTTTATTAACAGTTTCTTTTTTTTATACTTTTTCTTACGATATAAAAACGAATAAACAAATCATCTCTATTTTAATTAGTGTAAATAAATTTTTTTGTAATTTTCTACAAGAATAATATTTCTTATATATAAATGCGAAATTTTGTTTGATTGTTTGTTTGTTTGCACCAAGCAAGTACTAACCGACTGATTGTTTTCAAATTTTCAGGATAAATTTGTGTTATCCCAGGGAAGGTTTTAAACTATAGATCGAGACCCCTGGCCCCTTGGGGATCAAGTTGTGAATTAAATATATTCAATAAAAAAAAAAAAAAAAATTTTTTTTTTAATCTATTATATTTGTCACACCCTGGCAACAAAAATATGATGAAGTAAAATAATTGAATATATAAATGTTTAAGTATGTATATTTATAATTTAATATATATATATATATATTTATAATTTAATATATATATATATATATATATATATATATTTACTTACTTAATTAATGAATAATTAATAATTGTGATGCAACTTTTAAGTGAAAGAATATTTTAAAGTAATTTAATTTTTTTTATAACTCAACTTATTGTTTTATGATTTTTAAAAATTAATTTGAATTAATTTTTTCAATGTATTTTTATCAAAATTATTATATATAATTTTATTTTAAATCAATATATAATAAGTTCAGTTATAAAATAAGTTAAGTTACTTTCAAATATTCTTCTACTGCAAGGATTCATAGTTATTGATTATTCATTCATTAAATAAGATAATGGTTATTAGTGTTCTGCCGTCTGGCAGTAAATCGATCAGCCTCCATGTCATTGATCGTATGCTAAAATTTTGATTCCTCCGTATTTACTTTCCAACTTGATGTCATTCAATTAGTTGAATCCTCTTCCTCTCCTTCTGTCAATCATACCTTTCAGAACCCCCCTCAGAGTTCATTTACCTTTTAGTCATTGTCCAGTCCAGTTACTTCTCTTGTTCATTATTTCTTTAATTAATTATTCTGTAATCTTCACACGTGTTAACCGGTTCTAATCTATCCACTTTATCCTTCCGTTCTTTTCCATATCATATTTCTGGCGCTTCTAGTTTTTTTACAGTTGCAATCCTCAAATTTTTTCTGTTTTATTTAACATCACGTTTCAGACTAAATATCTTGTATATACAATTTGTCAGATCATTATTTAGATACCATAACGCAATTCTTTATTTCGTACTAAAAGCCTTTTTTTAGTCTTAAGTTTAGATTTAGATCTTAATTTTAATTTCCTCATTCTACTACATATTTCAGAAAATAATGTTTTCTTATGTTATTCTGTGTTATAAAATTTCATTTCATATGTCATATTTACTGTTACGGCTGTTGTAGTAGTTTAAAAAATAAAAAGTAATTTTACCAATGAAAAACGTCTTCATGGAATTTATATTCCTCTACGTCTTCTGAATGCAAAACTATTAATAATCGTGGTAGAAATGTCTGAAGGTGTTTTGACCTAAATGTAATAATATAACAAACTTTACAATCGTTTAAACTAAAACATATTTATTTTTAAATTAGAAGTTGGATTGAGTTGTATTTAAGGGCACTATATCTCAATGGGTTCATATACTTGCAAATTTAAGTTCTATATGCCCTTTCGCTTTTAAAATAAAACTTCTGAAAATAATATTCAAATGTAATTTATGTTTGAGAAACAGAACACCGTTCTGTTTCTTTATCTTTTCTTCTAAAGTTTTGCTATCTCAACTAATTAATTTCTTTTTTAATAACTTTTTACTTTTTAAATGAGATGTTTTGAATAGTAAATCAATTTCGGTTCGTAAGTTGTAATTGCAACTTAGTAAGTAAATTCATTTTCATTTCATAATATAGGTGTTATTTATGTAATATTTGACTGTTTCATCTTATTAAATTAAAATCAGATGTTTCTAAATAAGGTCTTATAACAGCGGTATTAATTAAACAGTTACGTTTTCTTTTTTTCGTTTAATTTTTTTCTTTCAAATAGCCCAAAATATATTTTTTTAATTAAAAACTTTTGTAACATTTTATTAGAAAAAAGTCAGTAGTAAACATCCTCTAAGTAATCGTATTTAAATGAATTAAGTTAAAAGGAGAAAAACATGTTTTTATATTATCACTTTGGATTGGGGGTTTCATTTTAGATGGATATAAATGTTGGGAAATTTCTTGCTACCTTTTTGTATGTAAATGTAATGTTTCAATATTTGGTTTTGCGGTTACACCTTTTTCAGTCGCCAATTGATTAAAAAAAAAACATTTTATTGTTATTTTTAAAAATATTTAAAAAGGAATTTTATCTGAAAAAAGGAAAAATTAATTAGATGTTTTAAAAGTTTAGGAATGAGTGTTTAATAAAAATGAAATGTAAAAAATTTAAAGTTTAAATTATTTTAATATATATGGTATAGTGTATTCTTTATTGTGATATAGTAATGCATGAGTTATTCTAAAAATACTATGTAAATAACAGAATTATTTCAAATAATCCTTTTTATATTAAGTTTAAAAATTAATATTTATTCTGAAATTACATTGTCATTCTACACAGCTACACTATATTTTAATTAATTATTTTAAATATCTATCGACGTTTAAATAAAAGTAAATAATTAATGGCCGTATTTTAACCGATTATAAATTGTAATGTCACAGAATTATTCGTGTACAAGAACACTGGTAAACAAAACAAATAAAACACTGGTAAAATGAAAGAAACAAAAACTATAATATTGTAATAGTATATTTAATGATATAATTTTAGCGTTCTGTTGGTCATAGATAATATTTTTAATAAAACATAAAGCATTTCATATTTATCTCATAAACATCATTCTCAATGATATTCTGGGTTTTTACAATCTACGACAACCCATAAATAAGTTTTCAACAGCTGAACACAGGAAAAAATTGAACATATTCTTACATCTCAAATTTTTTGGTATGAGCCCAAAAGCACCCAGGGGTCGTCCACAGGGAGCCAACTCAAAAATATTGAATGAAAAAGATAGGGTTTTGATACATTAATTTAAAAGATATTGAAAAAATATTTGACGTAAAAGAATTCGGGTAATGAATCTCCAAGGCTCTACCCATGATGGCAACCATTTATTATTTTAAATGTGGCCTCATACATTTCAAGTGGTAGTTTCAAGGGATGTGGAGTCATATATAAGGTTTTGGGATGAAAATTAAGGAATGACGTTCTGTCTGCTCTCTCGACCAGGCTTGGTGTGATTTTAGATGCGTCTGGAATCTTGCACAGGTTACAATACGATTTACTTCCTGATGACGACGAAACTGGGGAGACCGCATACCATTTGCGGGTGCAGCGTAAGGTTGCTCATTTTCGTGGGGGAGCGTTATCCTTGGAGATTACTGAGATCGAAGTGCGTCAAGCTATCTGTAATTTAGGTAGGGGTAAGGCCCCGGGCTTCAGTGGAGTAACGGCGGAGCTCCGTGTTCGCTCAGTAGGGGTAAGCGTGACAATTATCACGCTTATTTTCAAAAAACTTTCGTTTGGCGGACGCTTCCCGGTTTTTTGCAAGAAGGTGATTGTTAAATTGTTGTTTAAAGGTGGCGACAAGGATCCCACTGCTAGTTCGTCGTATAAGCCCTTGACGTTACTACCAGTTATTGGTAAGGTCTTTCCCTTACAGAAAAGAGGGACAGAAAAGGTTCTGTCCCTTCGCATAAATGAGAGTTTCACCTGGCGTGGCTTATTGATGAAGAACCAGTGTGGGTTTCGTCCAGGAAAAAGTACTGAGGACGCCAGAATACTCCAGAATTACGCCAGAATACACTCGTGTGCTGAGTGTGGTGATGATTAGTGAGATGGAGTATGTCCTGGGAATTCTTCTAGATACTTCAGGGGCGTTTAACAACATTTGGTGCCCCTCGGCCATTTTTCAACTGCATAAAAGAGAATGCACTATGAGTGCATTCTCTTTTATGCAGTTGAAAAAAAAATGCAGTTGTTTTTAATTGCAGGCAATGGAAAGTTACTTCAGTCGTCGGGATGTGCTGCTCCGCGAGAGCAGTCATGAGGTAGGCAAGACGTTTTCCAAGGATTGCCCCCAGGGCAGCGTGTTGGGTCCATTATTGTGGGTGTTGGAGTTCGATTTTCTTCTGCGGCTGAGGTTGTTCAGCGGATGTCACATTGTGGCTTATGCTGATGATGGGCTTCTGCTGGTTGAAGGATGCTTGCAGAGGGAGCTTTAGTTCCGAGCCACTCAGGCTTGCAAGATACTTGAGCCGTAGGGTAATCAATATAAGACGACTTTCAGCTCGAAGAAGACAACTATTATGCTCCGCAAAGGTCGTTTGGAGCTTCGTGTTTCGATGGCAGGCCAGCGCAGGAAATACATTCGGACTCAAAAGTACCTCATGATGTACATCATGTTTTGTATGCTTGTTCAGAGTATGAGTTGATACGCATGGAGATTATCTGTCGACTTGATATTGTCGGCGCTGGATCTCTATGTCAATTGGCGAAACCAGGCCGAATGGTTATTATTACCAACCGGCTTGGTCTAGTGGTGAACGCGTCTTCCCAAATCAGCTGATTTGGAAGTCGAGAGTTCCAGCTCGGTTCAAGTACTGGTAAAGTCAATTATTTTTACACAGATTTGAATACTAGATCTTGGATACCGGTGTTCTTTGGTGGTTGGGTTTCAATTAACCACACATCTCAGGAATGGTTCAACTGAGGCTCTACAAGACTACACTTCATTACACTCATACATATCATTCTCATTCATCCTCTGAAGTATTATGTAAACGGTAATTACCGGAGGCTAAATAGGAAAAAGGAAGAAAGGCCGAATGGTTATTAGTTGAGAATTTTATACACTATTTGGCAAAAGAAAAGATTGCCGAGGGTATTTAGGGTGCCGTCTGGGCTTTCCCGCGTTCTTTTTTTGTTTGTTTTGTGATTGGTAACTTTTTATTCTTAGTTTGTTTTATTGCAATTGCGTGTTGAACTCACTTTTTTTACCTTCGGGTAGGTAGTGGATTTTAGTTCTTTTCCGTATTTTGTTCACTCAGTCTTGTTTGAGACTAACGTAAAACATGTTGTTTTTTGTTAGTTTTGTTGTTTTTATAGAAACAGTAGTACAACTATGGGAATGTTACATGTGGCATTCGCATTGGCGGCATCCTGACTGAGGCAAGAACGAGGCTGAGAAATGCTTTTCGTCGATGTTTTCAAGATGACCTCCCTTAAAGCCCATCAGGGCTAGGCACGAAGGGGTTGACGTAGTAACCGCAACTGTCACGTGGTGGGTGTCTTCCCCTCCGGAGTTAGGATTCTCCTAGAAAAAAATTATTTAAAAGTTACAATACTTCATTAACACTCTGTATATAGAAAAACTATATTAACCATATATGTCAATAATTATTTTTTTCATTTGATTTCAAAATGTAACTGATTTTAAGAGGGTTTAAGTAAACCGACTAACATGATTACTTCATGTGGTATTCACGATAAATTGGAAGTTGCAACTATTGCGTACGTGTACAAATGGAATTAATATTTTCCATGTTTGACAATTTTTCCTCTGAGTAATTAGTAGTAAAACAATAACTCCTGGTTAAGCGTTTCGTTTTCAAAATTATAATTTGATATCAGAAATATCTTTTGGTTTATTTAAAAATATATAAAAATATTACACAAGAATGAAATCATATGATTATAAAATAACGCCAGTAAGGGCTCGTTTCACTCATCCAGACCGTTTAGTCTGGACCCCGATGCGTTCGTTATCCTTACGGTTGCGAGAATGTTAATATTTTACCGATATTCATTAAAGAAAAACGAATTAAGTCATTTTAATTCATTATATTTTTGTTGCTATGGTGACAAAAATAGAATAAAAGGATTAAATTTTGTGTCTTTAAATCTTGTCATCATTAAAGAAAAACGAATTAGTCATTTTAATTCAAATTTTATATCTTTAATTAATATTTTAACCTCTAAGGGACTACGGCCTTTCGATGTATGGCTTAAATAAAACCTTCCTTGGAACACAAATGTATCTTGAAAATTTAAAAGCAATCGGTGCTCGCGTGTTACAGACAGAAAAAATTTCGCATTTATATGTAAGATATATTTAAAAAATAATAAAAAAATACTATGTAAATGCCAATAGTTATGACTTTATTAAAGAATATTATTAAATATTTGTAAAAATATTTAAAATCCTAGCTATATTTATTAGATTTCACAAAGAAATATTTTTGTAGTGATTTTTTTCAGATTTCCGTTTTTAAATTTTTTTTTTTATGAAACGTAAAGTGACGCGTTTCATTATATATATTCCATCGTTATATATATCAGAATAAGGATATTGTTACATTTTAATTTAAAAAATATTAAGATATTTTAAAATAAGCAGACAGATATGTTCGCTAAACATTATAAATTCACTCATATGATTATAAATGCCACAATTACACCACTGACCAAGATCTGTTATTTTTTGAATTTTGTTTATCTTAGGCAGTAAAATACTAAACGCAATTATTCAGAAATTATAATGCTTAAAATGCTGCATTACAGAATTTAAAAATTAATCTCCTCAAATCGTGTTCTTTTGGTATTTGTAAAACATGGATCCATAACATTGCCATGATATTCAAACGTTAAGTACTCAGTGAGCAAAGATTCATTTTTTGTGATAATTTTAGTGGTTCTAGAGCTTAATAGAATAACCTGAGTAATAGACTTATTCTGGTATGTTTGATAATGGAATATGTCTATCAAAACGCTTAATTGGATGTACATTTCGAAAGTCATAAAACATAAATTAAAGTTATGAATTTTTGTTTCCAAACGTGACTTGGATACAATAAAATATGAATTACGATTGTAGTTTATTGTGAAATGGTTATAACGAAAAGATTTTGTACTTTTTAATTTGTTTTATAAAATTTGCAGTTATCTTTTGGATTAATTTTGGAAATAAATATTATTAAATACTTTAGCTTAGAAAAGGTAAAAATTGATTTAATATAGTTTATTAACATAATAAATATACCTGCTTAGAAACAGTGTAATTTAGTACTAGTAGTCCAAGGTCAGTGATATTACTTTTTTATACTTTTACTACACTTAAAATATATTTTCGCGTCAAGGTCATGCTCATTATCCCTTCTACAATCTTTAATGAATATCACTCGTGTACAATGTTGTTATTAATTTATTTAAAGATAATAGTGATTAAAGTGATGAAAACAAACCGAAAAATTAATAAAGTAACCTAACTAGATGAATAGAAATATACTAGGTCATGAAATGTGGATATGAGCGAAACATCTAAACGCTCCACGTGACTGAAAGAATATTTTATTGTAGCATTATTTTAAAAAAAGTAAAAGTTTTGCTTAATTAATACAAAAGATTTTTAATTAATACAAATATTTTACTTAATACAAAAATATTGATTTATATTTTAAAATTCAGTTCAGATTACTAATAAAAATATTCAAAATAATTTACTGTGATAAATATATAAAGTTATATATAAATAATAATAATAATAAAACATACTAATAGCCCACACAAATGATGGATAAGTTATAACATATTTCAGATAAAATAATTATTATACTGACAATGCGAAAATAATAAACAATTTACTGCATTCTATATTTCACTTTCATTATTAGTCTATTGATTATGAATATCTCATACCAAATTTAATACAGTACAGTATAACAAACGATTTTATTTTTTAACTATTAAAATCGATAAAATTGCATGTATAAAAAAATAAGTTAAAAATTATGTTATATATGCACATCACGAATAAAAATTCCTAGTGTATTTAAAACTAATATAAAGTTATAATAATGATAATAAAGTTACAAAAATGGGTGATAGCCAGAAAGGATTTATGTAAAAAAAAAGACTAGGATCTGAATAAAAAAGTAATGAAATTGTAGTTTCTAACTTGAATTAGGTATAGTGGACGAACACTAATTTTGGTGTGAAAATTATGTATCTATATAAAAAAATAAATAAAAAGGTCTCAAGATGTAAAAAAGTATTCAAAAATTGGTGAACTAGTAAGGCGAGGTAGTAAAATGGATTTTATTCCTAGTATTATAATAACAAAAGAGTCACGACTGATACTGAGTTTAAAAATAGTTACTAACGATGGATTAACAATATTCTAAAGGTTTTACAAATATAAAATTATTTAAACCTTTTGAACGGTTCACTTTATTTGTTTTAAAAGATATATGGGTAGCTTTACGAGATGAATACTAATTTCAATGGTAGTGGGGTGTTTATGATGTTATACATCAACAATTCCAAGTGGTGTATAGAACATTCCTTTGGTTTATCGTAAAATTGTACTTGAAGTTTCTAGTTATTATAATTATGATTCAAAGAACGATAAAGTATATATATTATAACATGAGTTCGGAAAGCATGTAATATACTTGAAACTGTATAATGTATTGAAACTGAATTAGTTACAATTGCTGTTATTACATATGATGTAATTTTCCCTTACGAATTTCTTCTAATGCACTTGAAACATTGTTATTATTATTATTATTGAGGTGTGCTTTATATATGTGTACGAGCACGTTAAGGTGCCTGTGTTTGAGATTGTGTTCCTATTGGAGTTGTGTGTATGATGGGGCTAGCTCTGACGTCAGCTTTCAGGTAGCAAGGGGATGAAGCCGATAATGGGACTTCAGTCTCTACTCCACATTTCACACTCCGCTGGTCATCAACTAACTCATCCTCTCACTTCTTACCACTTTCCTCTCCTTTCAGGACCGTTCCTCTTTCTCCTACAACACATTACCCCTCCATAACCTCCCTTCATCAAAGCCATCTACTGCAAGAACCCTTGATTCTCTTAGATTATTATACTGCCACTGTATTACTCAACATATAATCAAGAAATGTAATAATCTGTAAGGTTTTAATTCAATGGGATTAATATTATCAATTTATTTGATTGCAATTTATTCTGTAATAGTTTTTATTTTATTGATTTTCAATTGTAGTATTACTGGAATGGTACAATAATTATCTGAAAATAATACGATAGAGATTTCACTAAAAAAAAAAAAAACGGGTATAACGAATTTCCGGCGATCCAATTCAATCACTTTCCATACAAAGTAATTAGTCAGTTGTCTCTTTGTCTCACCGACAGAAAAACCTTGCAAGAAAGTATGTTTATTAAGAGCTCTATATGTTACATCGCTTTATGTGAGAATGTAAATAATTTGCACGTATTTAACGAAGAATTAGTGTAAGACCAAGTGCCATTGTTTGCTACTATTATGATTCTGGTATTCTTCTATAAGGTTTTATTTTTAAAGGTTTTTTCGAAAAAAAATTGATTCGTTGAGTAAGTGATTTATCTAATCGATTACAATTTCGTTTGTTAATATCACTTCAGTTGTGTTTTAAGACAGAAATATTAATATAGTATGGTATGAAAAATTATTTACAGCAAAAAAATGTACTAATAGACGAAATAAAAAAAGAACATAATAGTAATAATAATAAAGATGATTAAAAATCGAGTAATCAGGTTAAATGAATGCAAAAGTATCCCGCATTGTTTGCAGATCTTAAAGAAACAAATATTTTTTTACTTGAGTTTATCTGAAGTGAGGAGCAAAAGAGAGGACAATTTTAAACAAGCGTATCTAAATGAGATTTTCGTTAGTAAAGGTCACCTACTCATCTCTTGACTTAATTATAAATAGAGGGGGGGACAGTGAACGTAACAGTGAATGTAGTACTTTTTATTTATATCTATAAGCATGCGGTATATCTATGTATATATAATCATACATAAGTCTGTTTTTAAATCGTTTTAATAAAAACCAGTTGGTTGGAATACTCCGACAAAAAAGAGCAGAAATAGAAAAAAAATACTTTTACGTTATTATATAATGTTATTGTTTTCTTAGGAATAAATTTAAAAAAAAACAATGTAACTGCTTTCTTACAGGATTTTTAAGAAAATATATTTGAGTTTGTTAAAAAGTACCTTCAAAATCTACCGGTTTGAAATTAATATTTGTGAATTCATGGAAAGCATTCATGAATGGTGAGAGCGGAATACTAACAATGAAATACTGGTCGATACAGGTGATAATTTTGTCCCTTAGATCATATTTTAGGATATTTTTTTGTTTCCCTAATGAGTAACTCAAAGAGAAGTTTGATATTTTGTATTCTGTTTTTATTTTATATATATTCAAGTACAATTTCATTATGATAAGTAAAATTCGTTTTTTGTTTAATCCTGTTTTTTTTTTTTTTGGTTTTTATTTTTATATTAATTTTTATTAATTCCTGTACAGCTAGGAATGATATTTGTTTAAACAATTAACATTTTAGCTTTTCCGTTCCTTATTTTTTATTTTTTATTTTTTTATCTAACCGATTGTTACGCATTCAACCAATTATTCAATAAACATTTAATGTTAATACAAATATTTAATCGGATTTAGTAGTCGGTTATTGAAATAACTGCTTATTGAAGGACTCTGGTACAATTTTTGTTGAAAAAGTTGTTGAATTTATTAGTTTGGTATTTTAAAACTATTTTCTTATCCCATCTATAAATAAAAACTGAAAATAAATTTGTTGTTTCATTTACTATAACGTTTATAAACAAAATTCCTTTGATTTCCCTGTATGTTTATACAAGCACTTTACTGAAACAGAATACGATGTAAACCCACCCAGTTTGGTCTAGCGGTGAACTTGTCATCTCAAATCAGCTCATTTCGAAGACGAGAGTTCTAACGTTCAAATATTAGTAAAAGCAGTTACTTTTATACGGATTTGAATAACAGATCGTGGATACACCGGTGTTCTTGGATGATTGGGTTTCTATTAACCACACATCTCAGAAATTGTCGATGTGAGACTGTACAAGATTACACACTTCATTTACATTCATACATATCATCCTCATTCATCCTCTGAAGTAATACTATACGGTGGTTCCGGAGGCTAAACAGAAAAACAGAGAGAACATGATGTAAGCAGTGATGTTATCATTGTTTTTTAATGAAAGGCAGTAACGTACAATTTTACACCACATAAATTCTCGTTAATATATTACATATTTATCAACTGATACGTAGCATGTAAGTTGTGTATACAGATTTATTAAATTAATACATAAATTAACATATTTATGTATATATAATAAAAACTGCTTTAATCATTGTAATTCTATTATCAATCTCGTGCTTACTTTTTTTAAGTTCGTATTTTTATGGTGTAATAATTGATAACAACAGCTAAATATCTGTAAATTTTAAATGCAGCGTTAAATATGTTTTTATTTTGATTATTTTTTATAAGTTTATTAACACGTAAGAATATGGTAAGATTATGCATATATTAAGTTTGCAGGTTGAATAATTCCAAGCTTGACCGAGTTTCTAAGCCGGAACCTTCGGCTAATCAAATGAAAGAGCTGAAACTGTATAATTTTGCACACTGAAACTTAGAAAAGGATTATATAATACCTATATTAAAAAGATTATATTTGATTTTCCATTAAACATTATGATTTTCCTGTTAAATAATTTTTATATACTAAATAATTTACTGTCTTAGGTTGATTTTTTACATTATTTATTTATTTTTACTTCCTTGTACGAAGTAAAGGAAGTATTTTGATTGCGAAAAATTCCGTTTTACAGATTTCAAAGGATATATCCAGTTTGATTAGTTTCGGACTGACGTCTGTACGTACGTGTGTATGTGTGTCTATCTGAATGTACATATCTCGCATAAATCAAAAACTATTTTCCGTAGGAAATTTTGGATTTAGAACTCTTGTAATATCTAGCTTCCTTCTAGCTACCTTCCTCTTTTGATTGCAGTCGACTAAAACAAAAGTGTTCAAAAAAGCCTTTTGAACAGCCTTTTTTCATAAGTGCAGTAATAAGCCCTCATTGAGAGCTTTTCAACGATGTATCACAAGCGGTACTTATTTTCATTGGTTCCAGAGTTATAGCCAAATAAAATTTTAATTAATGAAATATTTGGGTCTTACGGAAAGGCACGTTGATTCGAATCAGACTTCATCTCCTTTTTTTTTAATTTAAATATATTGATTTATTAATAATTATTAACCTCTGAATGTAAAAAAAAATTACGACAAATAATAATTAAATAATAACAATAAAAAAAAAAAATATATGAGAAGTTATTAATGAAATTAAATTTTACATTCTTTTCATTAAAAAAAAAATGTTTGTATGTAATTTAATTGGCGTTAATAAAAATCATATGTAGTCACATCAGATTTGTTTATTAATATTAAATTAATTTACTTTTTTAATTATATTTATATAAACATCCATACGTTTTATATTCTGTTTTGATGAAAGCTTTGATATTATTATTTTTTTTCACAGTGATGTGGAAGCTCAAACTATAGTTTTGTAGACTTGTTTGGATTTATTAAATACTTCGTAGTATTATTCATATTAATGGATAATTAATTTACTAGCTATGTAAGTAGACTATATCTTATTGGTTTTGAATTTCTGGGATTCAAATCGGGAACAATCCGGATGAAAGCCTGAGTTGCTAATACTTCATTGTAGAAGTCGGATATGTTCTCTCGTTAAAAGTATTATATATATATATATATATATATATATATATATATATATATATATACATAAAATACGACTAAATTCGTGTTTTATCTTTGCCGATTGTTTTGTGATTTAAGATGTTTCATACTAAAAAGGTAAAGAACGAGGTCTGTTATAATTTATTCGAAAATCTACGCATCTACTATTCTGTGAAACTTCACGTTTAGTTTTTAAAAACTTATTTAAAAAAAAAAAAACGGAGCAAAACTGATAGAAATACCATTAATTACTACTATTAACCTAAAATGAATTTATAACTGTATATAACCCCAAAAATTTTCCGAAATTATATTCTATGGATTACCTAATATGTAAACGTTTAAAATTTATCCGGCCCTGTTTTCTATTTTATGAATAGTTTTCAGACTATTAATTATTTTAAATGCAATACTTGTAAGTTATCAATTAGAAATGATTAAATTAAAACAAAAATAAAATGAACTGGAATATTAATTTTAATATGCTGAATAAGAGATTATTTTTATTAATGAAACACAACCAGTATTCAGTCATCAATGAAATAAGTTTATGTAAATATATATGATTAAATTGTAGTACGGATTGTATACAATAACTAATAATTATTAATTAATTGTAAAAATTATTAACCGGTGCCTTCTTTTATGGGTAACTTCATGTAACAAATATGTAGTATATTTCAGGGTACGAAGATATATAACGTCCGGCATACCCATTTACTAATGTTATTGTACCATTTTCAACATACATATTTTTCCATCCTCATTCTCTCACTTCATTTACATGAAGTTTTCGCTTCATGTAAATCAATTTAAGCGTGCGCGCGCGCACACACAAATTCGCAAATAATATTTATTGTGTGTTATTTTTTCGTTTTTGTTTGAATAATTTATTTGTTCTCTTTGTTTATTGGCTTTAAAAAATAGTATACAGTAAGTACGAATTTTGAAAAACAGGTATTTACAATATTTTAAATTTAAAAAAAAAAAAAAATAAAGAATATTTTATGACTTTTAAAATACGGGTTTATATTGAGATTGAATTCAATCTAAAATATAAAACAATTTCAATAACCTCTTTTTATCTTCATCTTCATGAGTTTCCAGATAGATCCTCTGATCAAATTTCAGGTTATTCGTTTTACTTTCTCTCTCACGGTATTCAATCTGTTCTGCTAATGTCGTGACATCATAAAATTTAATTCTGTGGTTCGTTGTTATTTCTAATCATCTTAGTTTTGTTCTTTTTCATGAATTTAATGTTTATTTTTGAATTTAATAAATTAACTTTTTTTATAAAGACAGCCTGTTTTATACATCTCCTTAAGAATTGGTGGAATGAGTTATAAAGAACTGGAATAAATTCATAAATTGGAATAAAAAACGTTATCATTTATTTTAAACAAAATGTAAGAAAAAAATCCTGATTACTTATACCACTAAAACTATTCATGAGAAAAGAATAACTATCGATTAACTAAACGGCAAAAAAGAAATCTAATTCAAGGTGCAGTTGAAATGATAAAAACACTGAAAATTTATTTTAGTATATATATGAAATACAGTTATTAATTAGCGTCTTGAAGTATGAGGAGCAGTCCACAACAGCTTTTGAGTATTTTTAGTGTAAATGTTTATGATATTACAGTACCAGTTTATTTAATACCATATTCATTCTCACTTCCAAACCACGGTTTTTGTTTCATCATTTCCAGTAAATCAGATTGAGTAGATACAGAAACAAACATAAATAAATTTTCGAATACTATTTCTGTGTTCATTTTTTCTTAATTTGATTTTTCCGTAATCAAATACTTTACATCATAAGTTTACTTGTAAATAAACATAGGTTTACTTTATAATATTAAAAAGAAGTATTTATGACTGTAAATATTTATTAGTATTATCAGTATTTATAGTTTTACTTTATAAATGTATTTATAAAGTAATCCACCGGGTTAGTCTAGTGATTAAACTCGTCATCGCAAAATCAGCTGATTTTCGAAGTATTGTTCGAATCCTTGTAAAGGCAGATGTTTTTATATGGATTTAGATCCTACCGTATGGACACGGTTTTTTTTTAATGGTTGGATTTCAATTAACCACAGGTCTCAGGAATGGTCGACCTGAGTCTGTTCCAGACTACATATTTACCTGTACTTTTCTATTTACATTGCATTACGTCTACAGCTACATCAGACCTTATCAAGCAGGTAGTCGTAATTATATTTGCGTACACCCATAATCTGACCCAGTAGTACCTGGAAAATTGGTTGGATAAAACAGTAAATATATTTATAAAATAAGCCTGGTTATTGTGTTTTCGCTTTAAGTAAACCTTTATTTAACTGGATAAAGTATTGAAAAGTATATAGCAGTCAATACATGTTTTCGAAATGATCAATTTAAAAAACTCGAATCCATTTTTTCTCTCTTGTTTCGATTGGTTTACATACCTTGGTATTTATATGAGCCTAGTTGTTTTGGTTGTGCCATCTGAAGACCGGAATATACTCATAAAACTCAAACTGTTCTTATGTAATTACAAAAATATGTTTCTTTGTTCGACTTTTCTGTGTGTCTGATTCTGTTTCTTGATGTCCAAAATATGAAATAAAAAAGTACATGTTACCCTTTAATTACAAAGGGTTTACTTTTTTAAGTATGCTGTATATTCCAGTGTTGGCAGACGCATATGTTTATATATATTTATATATATATATATATCAGTTAATAGTGATGGCAGTATGGGATACATGATTCTGTCAGTCACATGTTAACAGAAGTAAACAACACGACACAACACTATTTTCCTTTCAAATATTTCTAACGGTAATAGTTTGGCAATTTTATGATCTATAACATACATGAGTAACATATTTTTCTCTTCGCATCTGTTAATGTTACTATTAAAAAAAATATATATTTTTTTTCAAATATTATTTCTTAATAATTATTTTATAAATAATATATATAAAGAATGATGAAATAATTTCGTGTGACGCTAAGCATAAGTTACCTTAAAAGATCTCAGTTCAATTTACGGGAGTTTTATTTGTGAATAATAACTATTAAAGCAATCCTTAATTATAAATCTACCTATTCTTAGTTTTCCCGTTATTGTAACATTTTATCACACTGTTTAACGCAAATGTACTTTAGGATTGGTAAAAAGATATTATTTATTATTATTAAATTTTTAATAAGATCATTTTACGATTACTTTTATTGTCGTGGAGTGGAAATTAATTTACTTAAAAAAAAAAAAATAATTATTACTTTATTATTATTATATAAATATAATTTTATTAACACCTGCAATATTATTTTAAATTACTATTACTTCCTATATTTTATGAATATTTAAACATATTAATATTATTCATGCTAGATAGATATTACACAGGTAAGACAGCAACAAAGATTTAAATTGATTAAAATTCGTAATATTGCAGGGTTTTATGAAATAAGGCACTTTAGATTATGTACTCCATCTTAGTTCTTCCACCCACCCTTGATCATTTTACTGACAACAAAATTTATTGTCTCCTTTATTCGTGACCTTCCTAAATTTTCTAGAGGTAATATTTTTGCTTAAAATATTACAGAAGGACGTTTTCATAACATATACTTTCACATTAATCCGTTTAATAATCTTAAGAGACAGATTTTGTGTTTTTCTTAATAACGACTTAAATTGTTTAATATTAGATTATTTATTGCAACCGGTTTTATTTTTTATGTTAAATGTAAATTTTTGTATTTTTTATTTTTTATGTAACCTTTAAGCACAGGCCTATACTTTTTCCTATGGTTATAGGGATAAAATTATAGAATATTATAATTTTATTTATGTTTCGAGAAATTCGTGGTAATAATTCATTTATAATGTATAAGACGGTATGATAATATATAACATTAATATAAGGTGCGATGTTAATTGTGAATTTGGGTTTGTCAAATCATTTTTTTTTTGTCTTTTCTTTGCCATAGTACCCGATTATAAATGTAAAAAAGTGAAAACACTATAAGTGTCAATTATTGCCTTTATACATTTCTATTGCGTTATTATGCTTCTTGAAAGTAACCTTGTTGAAAAATTTATATTTTATCCATGAAGGTGATAAAATATTAACTTTTATTCAAATTAAAAATAGTAATCCAGTAAATGCGCGTAGCCAAATTTAAAATCACAATCATACACAAAAACCAAAGAGTATTCACAGGTATAAAATACGTCTAACCTTGCTTATCATTTAAATACGTAAAATAAGATCTTATCGTAATATATAGATAAGAATCTTATCGTAATATGATAATATATTATCATATAAATATATAGCCCACCGGACTGGTCTAGTGATAAAAATTGTCACAAATCACTTGTTGAACAGCTGATTTTCGATGTCGAAGATTCTCAGGTTCAAATCTTAGTAAAACTTGGTTGCTTTTATATGGATTTGAATATTAGGCAGAGGATATCGGTGTACTTTGGTAGTTGGGGATTCAATTAACCACACACCTGAGGAGTGATCAGCCTGAGTCCGTAGTGACTACACTTCATTTACAGGTCGTATCATCCTCATTTCATTGAGCCGGAGTAGGGTTGCTTATTGTTCGCTAGTTCAACAGATTGCAACGTACATATTAGTAAAATAATATAAATTTATGTATTTATTCCATTATTATAATTATTATTATTATATAATACATTATTAATTATTCAATTATTTATATAAATAATGGAAATTAGAAGATAACAGTAAAAGTCAAAATATAAATCTTATAAATAGCCCCTAAGCCTGATAAAGAACGTTGACTAAATTTGTTAGACAATTACGCTCTGAGGAATTGCCACTGTGGACAACTGACACAAGACAATTTAAAAAAAATAAGTTAGGTTTAATTTTTTCATATATTGATAAAAAATGATAATCCTAAGTTTACAAAATAATTGCTCTCAGTTATTGCTTGTTAAAAATTTCCTAATGTAATAAAATTTAATTAATTATTCTTAAAGTTATGTTACCTTTATAACAAATATATAATAATTATATATTTAAGATAAATTTATATTATATATTTTAGTAAAATAGACATATATAAATATAACTACAGTAATTTACTCGTTTTTTTTTTAATGAAGTAATTATTTTTAAGATGAACTGAATGAAATAACAGCAAAAAGATTTTCCATTTAGTCAAAGTACTATTAGCCATAAAGTCGTGGATGTTTCGTTTTTGTAAATATAATTGCGGGTAAGAACTCGCTTTGCTCAAAAAACTGACCATAAAAAAATAATAGAAGTTAAAAATAAAATAAAATGGCTGCTTGCGTTTCGTGTTTTAATTTTCGATACGTTTAATAAATTTTATATTTTTTTACAAAATTTAATCGAATTAGTGCAATGCTTAACTAAACAAATCTAATTCAAATTTTGTAAAATATATTACAAAATCTTTTTCAAATTTAATAATTTCAATATCCGGTTCTATGTTAACTTTCAGTTGTCATTTTTTTCAAATTAGATTATAATGATGTCTGTTGATTATTGTTTAAATTAGTTCAATTTTATTTACTTATTTTTTTTTATTTTTTATTTTACTATATTTCTTCGAAGATGAAATAATTTTTAAATTCACTGTAATGCTTACTTGGATTTTACAGCTAACGTTAGAGAATTATGATTTTTGTTGGAGGTAAATTAACCGCTGTTTGTTTGATTTAACCGCAATTTGTTCTAATTCTGAATAAAATTGTTATGTACTCGTATGCAGCACAGCTTGTTGGAAGTCTGATGTTACCGATTGCCAAATATAGTCCGATAGCTATAGTCGCACAGTTTCATGGTTACATATTCATAAGTTTTCTTTACAAGTCATATTTAACTGATTTATCCAGCAGAAATTTTGATAATATAACTTATCTATTTTAAAATGCAGTAATAGACTGATTGATGTATAAACGATAGGTTCCTTTGACCTTATTGTTGAATTTTATTTTTTCTCTTCCAATTAATATTTAAAAAAATGGGTATTCTTAGAATATGGATTAGTTTTATTATTTACTATTTACTTAAACAAAAAAATAATAATTAAACTCTGGCCACAAAAAACGGAACTGGAAGTGAAAGTGTTTAAAAAAAAAATTATGAAAAAAAAAGTGATATGCTGAACGATATAAACGCTAAAATGGACTTTAATCATTCAGTTAAAATAAAAATAAATTCAAAGTAATATTTTAGTTATTATTATTATTATTATTATTTTTTGGTCATTATAAATTTTTTTGCGAAATTAAATTATTTTGCTAACGTAAAAAAAAAGTGTTATATATGATATAAAGTGTACAAAATAATGAAACAAAATCAACAAAAAAATTACAAAAGGGATAGTCAGAATGGATGTTTCCGTTGAAATTTGAAAACCGAAATTTTTCGCGATCACAGTAGTTTTTTTACTTCGTACAACGAAGTAAAATTGGGTAAATAGGTTTTTTACATACTCAGTACATTGAATAGTTTTGAAAAAAGAATGATTAAAATATTTTTAATTAGTTCAATTTCTGAATGAAAATAAAATAAGATACAAGTAGAAGTTGCCTTAAATCAAAACATAAATACACCATGAAAATAAAAACGTATACATACTTTTTCCATACCGGTAGAAAGAAAGATAATAATAATAAATATATGTAGTTTTTACATGTTTAGAATAAATATATTAAGTGTTTTCCGTTTTTGTACGAGGGAAGTTTTGTAGTATGAACTAGTTAATCTGTTGAACACATATTTATTCTGAGTCAAGTTAATGTTGACAGGAAAATTTTAAACTCACTAATTTGTGGATTATTTTAAAAGCTTCGGATTGAAATGTTAATTAACTAGAGACTACCGTGAATTGTAGTTACATGTAGCAAACCCCAAATACGCTTCCTGTAAACCGACTCGGTTAATTTGCATTACTGTAGAGTGTAGAAAATACGTCGGCATAGACACAGAGGATAGTCCGCCCCATCCTACCACCTACTACGAATACAAGAGCACTTGCACACTTCGCTTTGAATTATTTTCACACACGGTTCCAAGCTTGAATAGAAATTGTTAACCTCCGTATCTTTCCTCTTACGATTCGTTCTTGCGTCTCATGCTATCCATTTGCTGAACGTTTTCCTGAAATAACCCTCAACAGAAGTCTTTTGTGGTTTACAGCGATTCAACCTCTCTCTTTCACTCCCTCATTTTCAACAACTTCTCCCTTATTCTGCCATCAACAATTCCCCGTTATTCTTCTTTCCCTTTTTAGATCCCTCAAGGGACTAGATAACAACGGTCGGGAATTGCTGTGGTTAATTATTCATTATATAACTGCATTTTAATTGTTTTCACGAAACCAGTTCTACTATAGACTTAACTTGTCCCATATATACCGGAAGAACTAATTTTAATTTCTTTTCAACAGGGCTCCGATCCTTAGAATAACATTTTTTTATTATAGAAGGACTCGATTGGATTTGAATGTATTATTTTATTCCACGATGAGACAAAAGAAATCTTTTTAGATCATTTATCATTTTCTTAATTGGTCTCCCGTTTTCTGCGTAAATTATTAAATTTTTTCTCTCTCTTAACCGTCGTTTATAATATACTAATCTTTTACGCGTACCTATTCAACAGTAAAAATTAACCACGTTTCATTTAGTATTCGATGCGGTATTCCTTTTAATTGCTATTCCTTTGTTTTAGTAGATAATAATTTCATTTTGTCCATTAAAAAAAAATCATATTCATTTATTTCTTTTTTGTATAATTGACTGTTGTTAGAGAATGAATAATATTAAAGAAAACAATCCTGTTAAATTAGTTTTCATTAATTTGAAAAAAAATATTTTCTTTAAAAAATCAACTATTATTTTTAAATAAAATAATATGGGATAATTCATTTTCCATCTTTTATTATATAGATTAATATAACATCTTTTTTTATTTATTTATTACCATTGATAAATTTAATAAATTTGACTTTTTTAGAATATAAGAATTGCCTTCTGTTCCTAAGTTTGTATTAATATTATATATATTTTTACGTATTTAGACATGATTTTCTCACACAACCGTTTTTAACAAAGGTACCAGATCTTGAAATAATATATAAATACGTCCTCACAACTGTGATTTCTTAATTATATTAAGCCAAGTTAAAAATTAATTATAGTGTAGTTCACAAAAGAAAACACTTGTCTTTGAAGAGTTATATCTTATGAATCACTTGAGATAAAATTGAATATGATAAAATTGAATTTTATAAAATAACTTGATTTTGACTTACATTACAGATTATGTTTAAAATCACCTCCTTGATTATTTATACATGACTTAATCCAATTTTCAATGTATTAATTACATAACCTTAGAAAAATATTGTCTTATCGTGTTCAGATTTTTCTAATTTAGTTGCTTAATTTGTATAGTAAACTAACTATTTTTATAGGTTGTTATAATGAACAATACGACATGACAGTATGTAACTTTTACAACTACTCAATTGTGTTTTTATAATTTTATTTTGATTAACTTTACCAAATTTTAAAGTACGTTTTTACAGTAATTAACATTAATTACTATTAATAATATTAACTATACTGTATAAATTATAAATTAATTTTTTTTTTTGTCTTCAGTCATTTGACTGGTTTGATGCAGCTCTCCAAGATTCCCTATCTAGTGCTAGTCGTTTCATTTCAGTATACCCTCTACAACCTACATCCCTAACAATTTGTTTTACATATTCCAAACGTGGTCTGCCTACACAATTTTTCCCTTCTACCTGTCCTGCCAATATTAAAGCGACTATTCCAGGATGCCTTAGTATGTGGCCTATAAGTCTGTCTCTTCTTTTAACTATATTTTTCCAAATGCTTCTTTCTTCATCTATTTGCCGCAATACCTCTTCATTTGTCACTTTATCCACCCATCTGATTTTTCTCCTATACAACATTCTCCTATAGCACCACATTTCAACAGCTTCTAATCTTTTCTTCTCAGATACTCCGATCGTCCAAGTTTCACTTCCATATAAAGCGACAATCCAAACATACACTTTCAAAAATTTTTCCTGACATTTAAATTAATTTTTGATGTAAACAAATTATATTTCTTACTGAATGCTCGTTTGGCTTGTGCTATTCGGCCTTTTATATCGCTCCTTCTTCGTCCATCTTTAGTAATTCTACTTCCCAAATAACAAAATTCTTCTACCTCCATAATCTTTTCTCCTCCTATTTTCACATTGAGTGGTCCATCTTTGTTATTTCTACTACATTTCATAACTTTTGTTTTTTTCTTGTTTATTTTCATGCGATAGTTCTTGCGTAGGACTTCATCTATGCCGTTCATTGTTTCTTCTAAATCCTTTTTACTCTCGGCTAGAATTACCATATCATCAGCAAATCGTAGCATCTTTATCTTTTCACCTTGTACTGTTACTCCGAATCTAAATTGTTCTTTAACATCATTAACTGCTAGTTCCATGTAAACATTAAAAAGTAACGGAGATAGGGAGCATCCTTGTCGGACTCCCTTTCTTATTACGGCTTCTTTCTTATGTTCTTCAATTGTTACTGTTGCTGTTTGGTTCCTGTACATGTTAGCAATTGTTCTTCTATCTCTGTATTTGAACCGTAATTTTTTTAAAATGCTGAACATTTTATTCCAGTCTACGTTATCGAATGCCTTTTCTACGTCTATAAAAGCCAAGTATGTTGGTTTGTTTTTCTTTAATGTTCCTTCTACTATTAATCTGAAGCCTAAAATTGCTTACCTTGTCCCTATACTTTTCCTGAAACCAAATTGGTCTTCTCCTAACACTTCCTCTACTCTCCTCTCAATTCTTCTGTATAGAATTCTAGTTAAGATTTTTGATGCATGACTAGTTAAACTAATTTTCCTGTATTCTTCACATTTATCTGCCCCTGCTTTCTTTGATATCATGACTATAACACTTTTTCTGAAGTCTGACGGAAATTCCCCTTTTTCATAAATATTACACACCAGTTTGTATAATCTATCAATCGCTTCCTCACCTGCACTGCGCAGTAATTCTACAGGTATTCCGTCTATTCCAGGAGCCTTTCTGCCATTTAAATCTTTTAGTGCTCTCTTAAATTCAGATCTCAGTATTGTTTCTCCCATTTCATCCTCCTCAAGTTCCTCTTCTTCCTCTATAACACCATTTTCTAATTCATTTCCTCCGTATAACTCTTCAATATATACCACCCATCTATCGACTTTACCTTTCGTATTATATATTGGTGTACCATCTTTGTTTAACAAATTATTAGACTTTAATTTATGTACCCCAAAATTTTCCTTAACTTTCCTGTATGCTCCGTCTATTTTACCAATGTTCTTTTCTCTTTCCACTTCTGAACACTTTTCTTTAATCCACTCTTCTTTCGCCAGTTTGCACTTCCTGCTTATTGCATTTCTTAATTGCTGGATAGTTCCTTTTACTTTCTTCATCGCTATCATTCTTATATTTTCTACGTTCATCCATCAGCTGCAATATATCGTCTGAAACCCAAGGTTTTCTATCAGTTTTCTTTATTCCGCCTAATTTTGCTTCTGCTGATTTAATAATTTCCTTTTTAACATTCTCCCATTCTTCTTCTACATTTTCTACCTTATCTTACCTCTCTACCTTATCTTTTTTACTCAGAACTCTTGTGATGTCCTCCTCAAAAATCTTCTTTACCTCCTCTTCCTCAATCTTCTCTAAATTCTATCTATTCATCTGACACCTTTTCTTCAGGTTTTTAAACCCCAATCTACATTTCATTATCACCAAATTATGGTCGCTATCAATGTCTGCTCCAGGGTAAGTTTTGCAGTCAACGAGTTGATTTCTAAATCTTTGCTTAACCATGATATAATCTATCTGATCTACCTTGCAGTATCGCCTGGCTTTTTCCAAGTGTATATTCTTCTAATATGATTTTTAAATTGGGTGTTGGCAATTACTTAATTATACTTCGTGCAAAACTCTATAAGTCGGTCCCCTCTTTCATTCCTTTTGCCCAGCCCGTATTCACCCATTATATTTCCTTCCTTGCCTTTTCCAATGCTTGCATTCCAATTTCCTACTATTATTAAATTTTCATCTCCTTTTACGTGTTTAATTGCTTCATCAATCTCTTCGTATACACACTCTACCTCATCATCATCATGGGCGCTTGTAGGCATATAGACGTTAACAATCGTTGTCGGCTTAGGTTTTGATGTTATCCTTATTACAGTGATTCTATCGCTATGCGTCTTGAAATACTCCACTCTCCTCCCTATCTTCTTGTTCATCACGAAACCTACTCCTCCCTGCCCATTATTTGACGCTGAGTTAATTACTCTAAAATTACCTGACCACCATTACTCTTCCCACCGAACCTCACTAATTCCTACTATAATAAATTAAATACAAAAATGGTACAATTATTCAACCGAACTGAACACATTTGACCGTGATAAGAACATATGTTGTAATATAAACTAGAATAATGTATTTTGTTGAAGATTACCCATAGATTTGTAAATAAGTTATATTGAAATACGTTCAAAATAAACATGTAAATAATTTTAAACCTTATCTGTTATACAAATAAATAATTTGTATAAATCAAAAACCGTTTACAAACAATTATACTAAAATCTAAACGTACAATGGTCATTTTAATAGTTAAACAATCATTATTACTAAATGGTACGTGAAAAGTATATATATATATATATATAAATAAATAAATCCTATAAAAAATGTTTGAAAAATCAGAGAAAAAATAAAATAAAAAATTAGAAATGCTGCAGACTAACAACTCCATAATAACAGTTCGGATTTATATTTCTTTAATTTTTAAATACTTTTTACATATTTATATTTTGTTTAAGCTACATATTAAACTATCGTTTAACTGTTGGAGCAATAATGTATTTAATAGGATTTTTAAATTTAAGCATCTACGGCTTCGATCGGATTCATACGGATATATTTACAATACACGTATGCAATACACGTATCCGTATGCAAACTCCTGCTCTCCTTTCGTATGCAAACGGCTGCTGACGATTCAGCGGCTCCTTACACATCACTCGACTTCTGACAAAGCAGCGGTTCCAGCAACATTATTTAAGCAAGTCCATCGTCATTCTTGTGGTCATAACCGGATTATTCTTGTACAATCGCATTCAGTAACAGTTCCAGTTCATAATTCAATTATAATTAACATTTAATAATATATAAATAATTCATTTAATATTTCAAGTATATTAAACATTCAATTTATACATACAAAAGTATTTTCAATTATAATAAAAAATTGATAATATCAACTTATGACTTTAATTATTTAAGAATCAGCGCCGAACTTCCATCTGTTCGTACATCACATTTTGAATAAGAATTTAAGGAAGTATGGATGAAATTCCAAATTGCTTTCACTATAACAAGAAGGTAAAAATATTTCAGAGAGCCGTAATATTAACTTTACCTAGCGTTCTTTTAGAAATATATTTTTGTTAATAGGGTGGTGGCGGGAGAAATACCAAGCAAACCTTACTACCCGGAGGCGTGCATTAGTTTTTGAGAAATCTGGAGTGAAAACCTATAATAGGTGTAAAAAAGCCTGTTTTTTATGTTTGATGTGTAATAACATTGTTAAATGGATAATAAACACATAAAACCTTTTAACAACACTTATAGAGAATTTAAATCTGAACAAAATAGTTTAAGATAAGTTGAATAAAACAAAAAAAATTAAAAAAATCGAATTTTATTTAGAAACAGTACAATACTATATTTATCAGAAAAGGACTTTCTAAAGGAATTTCTAAAAAAAAAAATTTACAGTTAAAGAATAAAAACAATGGAAATTACGGAATAATTATCAAAAATAAGTGAAAATTACGTATATAATAATTTTTTATTAATGGCAGAAAAACAATAAATTATTTGAAAAATTATTATTTCAAAGCTGACAGTAAACTAATAGCCCATGAACAATCAGCAATACTGTATTAGTGTTTAAATCATTCTGTAAGGTATATCAGGTATCGTATACAAGTACCAAACTGTGCTGTCGTTAGCAAAGGTTTTCTGTGAATATTAGTTTGAACGTGATCCGTTTGTCATTGAAGTAATGCCGTACAATAGGTGAAACGCTGATATGGTATTAATTTTGGGTGCGTGTTATAGTAATACTACAGGTGCCGAGTATAATATGAAATGCGTTTTCCGAATCCTAGGATTTCGGTCCCAAAAAAATTAACTCGCCTTTTCGTAATCTTCGGGAAACAGATTCACTAACTAGTAATCTTAATAATTCGAAATTATTATCGATGCAGTTCAGCGTAGTCCAGGCGTCATTACACGACGTCTTTCTAAATTTTATCCTTATCATAAAGCCAGTTCATTATCTACACCCTGGAGACGGTCCACTTGTTCTGCAGCTGGTGGAATACAAATCGACATGTCTACAAGTATGTTTCGTTTACCGAGAAGGCAAATTTCACTGGAGATGGCGTCAACAAATTATGAATTGAGCATACTTGGGCAGAAGTAAATACTCATGAAACGGTGTAAGGCAATTTTCAACACCGATTTAGTGTCAATGTATGATGCGGCCTTCTTCACAATCAGCTGTTTGAACCGTTCATAGTAACTGGCAGCTTAAATGCTGAGATCTATTTGCAGATTCTTCAAGAAAAATTTCCTCAGCTGCTTGAAGATGTTCTTCTACCGCTTAGACGCAAAGAGTACTTCCAGCTCGATGGCACGCCTCTACTCTTCTCATGCGCCATTTCCACTTATTCAAATTATACTTTCTCTGAGAAATTAATCGGGGAGGTAGGTCTACGGTCCTAGTCACCAAGATAGCCTGATCTATCACCTTTAGATATTTGCTTCTGGAGATAAATGAAAAATATTGTATACAAAACAAAAATACATTCTCGTAAGGAAATAATTGTTCTCATTATGGATGTGGTTGAGCAACTTAAAGACAGCCCTGAAGATCTAACCCACCAGGTTGGTCTTGTGGTTAACGCGTCTTCCCAAATCAGCTGATTTGGAAGTCGAGAGTTACAGCGTTCAGGTCCTAATAAAGCCAGTTATTTTTACACGGATTTGAATACTAGATCGTGGATACCGGTGTTCTTTGGTGGTTGGGTTTCAATTAACCATACATCTCAGGACATACATATCATCCTCATTCATCCTCTGAAGAATTATCTAAACAGTAGTTACCGGAGGCTAAACAGGAAAAAGAAAGCCCTGAAGATCTAAAAAGCTCAACAAAAGTAGTACAGAAGCGTGCCAAGAAATCTATTGAAAATTGCGCGCGCATTTTTGAACATTTTTTATATACTGGTACGTATAAATACACATTATCTAGTGTACTGTTTCTAAATAAAATTCGAATTTTTCTATCTTCTTTTTTTTTTCAAGTTATGTTACACCATTTTGTTCAGAATTAAATTCTTTATAATTTTTTAAAATGTTTTATCTGTTTATTACCCATTTAACAAAGTTATTGTACATCAAACATAAATACAGAGTTTTTTGTCCCAATTTATTTCTTTTAACCCTATATTTCTCAAAAACTGCTGCAGATACCGATTATGGAACCTATTCAATTTTTTAGATTAAAATACCATCAAGAAATACCATTAAAAAATCAATCAACAAATACCATTAAGAAATCAAACCATAAGAATTTTGTCCCTTTAATAACGTCCTGAAAATTTCATTACGACCTCATTTAACTGTGGTACCTGAACTTTGCGTTAGTAGCAAACGAAGCATGTCATGATATATGATTATGTGATCTTTTTCAATATTTTAACAAGTAGATTAAATTATGAAAATCTCGGGAGAACATCGTAATATAACTCTGTTGTATATTTGAATTTTTTTAACTTGAGATTAATTTCGATTTACTTTAAATTACTCTTCTCAGAAGTAAATTTTAATCTAAGATATATTTATATAATAGCAATTTAAAGAAAATTTATTGACGCCAAACCTAAAATCAATTTGTTTTTGATGAATGTTTGTACAATTTATTTAAAAATGACTAATTATAATATTCTGAAACAATTTTTTTTTGAAATTAGGTTGATGAAATTGATAGTATTTATTCCATTATTTTCTGAACAAGAGTTCTAATATGTTTTCAGTTTACCTTTTGAAAAAAAATTAATGTGAAATTTATCAATAACTGTAACTCTAAAGCTAAGCTTTTCTCGGATGTATTTATGCATTTTTAAAATTTTTATTTTGATCCGTAGACTTATTTCTTGTTTTCTCATTAAATCTCAGTATTTAAAATAGAAGAATTTTTATTTTTACCATTCTATTCTAAATATATTATTGTTAAATCTATCAAAATCTAATTCAAGTAGCCATTTATTTGTTCCAGTTTTTCTTTAATTGTTCAGTCATAGAACCATTTAATATTAGTTATTAATTCACAAAGCTAAATATTTATATATTTTCTTTTTTATTCGGAAAGTCATAAATACGAAGACTGTTGTTGCGTACGCTTCCTTAGTTTATTGTTAGTTTATCAGGCATTATTATTATTTATTAGGTCTATATAAGTGAAATTAGTTATTCTTACTAGTTTTTTCCATTTCGTAGAAATTAAATCGCTACTAATATTTTTCTTTCAATTTTAATTTAATTACATAATTTGCTGAATTATAAATAATATTCTAAAGTCAAATATGTGTATATAATTCCTTAAAATTTGGTGAACGGACGTTTATTGTAATTAGTAATCCAATGTTAGTAATATTTAATTTATAAATGATTATTTTAAAATTTTAACTCTAAATTTTAAGTGTGTTATTTTTACCGTTTTATTAGTTTTTTACTTATACCAATACATATCAAAATAATTATAAACACGATGACACTCACAGCGTTTAGTAAATGTGTATTTGAAGTGATGAAAATTGAGTGCATACATTATGTACTAATTTAATGCAAAGTTAATGACATTTTAAACCATCAGATAAATTTATGAAGTGCTGAATTTCTGTACTACATTGTTCAGTCCTAGGAGACTATTTAAACTGTAGTATTGAGGCCACAAAGTCCTATTTAATGGGTGGTAAACGACTGGCAATACCATTGGCTGATCAAACTAACCAATTAGGAGCAAATCCATATTATGCGGTGCTTAACGGAGCCCACCTCGATTAATCAGATTGGCTTTTCCTCTCTCTATCTAGCTCATTCACTCTTACACTTTCTCTCTCTTTTGCAACATGTGTGAGTGTGTGTCTTTGCGGGAAAGTGTGTTAATATCATTTAGTTGTTTAGTACTTTTAAAAACATCCACTTTTAAGGTATGGTTTTAGACTAATTATAGTATGGTATTATTAATTTAATTTTGAGAGGTAATTTTTTGAGCGATGAATTTAAAAAATAAAATTAATTAGTTGATAAACATCATAAACACTTAGTTTAAACAGTTGGTTTAAAAAAAAATCAGTGAAACGAAATTAAAACATCAACATTAGGTTAAAATTAAATTATTCCTGTACTCAGACATTTAAATTTAATTTACCTTGGCTTTGATATACTGTAACAAATTAACGGTTGTTAACTGAACTTAATTGACTAGTAATGCTATTAAATATCTAATAACAGGAATATATTACTTCTGAGAGAATGATGGCTGGAAATGATATATATCTATTGTAAATAGGTTATAAATTTAAAAAAAAAGAAGAAAATTATTGATCCACAACGAACAGAGAGCATTCATTATCCCTCGCTGTAGCTATGTCAATAAAGATGAAAAGGCGGTTTTATGAAAAATTATCTGAGACCTAGGTTTTTCAACTGAATGTAATCAGATATTTGTAGGAATTTCCCGTTACGTGATTTTTTTCTGATGCACAGATCACACACACACACACACACACACATAGACACACACAAAGTTATTAAAACACAATAAATAAGAAAATAAGAGCCTGATTAGACGAAATCTCGAGATACTGAGGGTGACATTGCCCTACAGCCTTACCCACTTGACCTTTAAAGTTGAAAATTTAATGGCATCAATGTCCCATATACAGAAGTAATCTGACCAAGTTTGGTCATAAGCGGTCCAGTAGTTTTGGAGATATAAGGTGTGAGAGACACCGAAGTCCACAAAGTAGATACACAAAGTCCACCTCAACGTACATACAAACATCCGGAAAATTTCCTTTCGCTTTCTTGGGTTTTTGAGCTTCCCAAGTGTCAAAACTCAAGATGCGATGAAAACCGCATACGCCGAAATTGGACCGATAATAATACTTTACCTTTTACAGCTATAGCTTCGCAGTAGCGTTGGACGGGAAAGTAAAAGTAATAAACTATTATGATCTTTGTATTATACTCGTATATATATTTATCTATATTTTATAATCCCGTTGTAAAAGGTATTAAAATAATGTTGTAAAATTACAAATTAAAATAAATAAATACAGTTTAAAATTGTATAAAAGTATTTTTATTGTTATCAAGCAGTGATATGATTTTTACTTTCTCTATTAATGTTGTTTATTACTATTATTTGTGATTATTTGTTGCATTAAGTGTCGTAAATTCAAATACAATGAGGAAAAATAAAACAAACGACCATTCTAAAATCGTTTTACTTGTCTCTGGTATTCAGACATTTTTTTTTTTTTTTATAATTTAATAGGTAATCAACATATTAATTACGTGATAATACAGAGTGTCCCATATAAAACGCAACCCATCAATCAATAATCCATGAAATTTCAAACGTCAAGCTTACTCCCCTACTCGTTACTGAAATGGACTCGTCCAACATCTGAACATTGCGGCGACGCAGTAGAACACTACCGATAGTAACAACAATGCAATCATAACGTTCAGTGCATTGCTAGAGACAAGATGGTGTTTTCACTAGATGAACGTGTTTTCATTGTTGAGACGTACTTCAGTACGAAATCAGTGGTTGCAGTGCAAGATTTGTTTCGCCATAAGTACCCGGATAAACCAGCTCCTAACAAAACATCAGTATTAAGGTTAGTTGCAAAATTTAGAGAGACCGGTTCTGTTAATAACAAGGAACACAAAAGATCTGCGTCAGTGTTGAATACAGATATAGTCACTGAAATCAAAGACCGATTACTCGCCTCACCAAATAAATCGATCAGACGTTTGTCTGCTGAAATTAATTTGTCTAGATCAACTGTTCATCGGGCGACCAAACAATTACAATTACGATCTTATCGCATTCAAACGGTTCATCAACTTTTTGAGCCCGACAAAGAAAAACGGCTACAATATTGTCAACGATTCCGTCGATTTCTGCATGAGGAAATTAATGTTATGGATTCGTTATTTTTCACAGATGAAGCACGGTTTCATTTGTATGGCTACGTAAACAGCCAAAACAGTAGGATTTGGAGTGCTGAAAATCCTCACGTTTATCACGAAAAACAATTACACCCGCAGAAGTTGGGCGTGTGGTGCGCGATATCGCGGAAGAAAATAATCGGTCCTATTTTTTTCGAGTACACAATTAATGTAGAACGATATCAGGATATTTTATTTCAGTTCATCGCACTCTTGGAACAGGAAGACAGACACTGCTGGCTACAACATGACGGTGCGACATCGCACATTACGCAGGTTCAACTTCTAATTTCGTTGAGGAATTCTTTGGTAATCGTGTTATCGGTCGAGGCTTGTAGCGACCAAGATCTCCAGATTTGACTGCGGCGGATTTTTTTCTATGGGGTTACCTCAAAGAAAAAGCCTACAGCAACAAACCACGAACACTTGAACGATTGAAAGTCAATATTGAACAAGCTGTATTAAATATCCAGCCACAAACTTTGAAAAAAGTTGCAAGAAACGCTGTAAAAAGAAAAGAAATTGAGTTTCTTATTTTATTTTGTGGCTTTGTATTTTTAATAAAAGGTTGTGTTTTGCTATTTAGATCAATTGGCGATTTATATTTAGTATTTCAAATTACTAATTTTAATTTAGTAATTTAAATTTATTCTTTATTATTTTATTATTAATAAAAAGTCTTTTATTTAATTTTAATGCCTGATTTAATTTTTTTATTGCTGGGTTGAGATGGATTGGGTCTGGTTTCTTATTTTTTAGTTATTTATTATCATAATAATAGTTCTCTTTGTTCTGGATTTTTTATTTATATTTACGTAGACGTATTAATTTTTAATACTAATAATATATTAAGCTATTATTAATATATTAATTTAATATTTATTTTTAGTCTTTCTTTTAATGAAATTTAAGGTGCAAGTAATTAGAGTTATAAAATACGTTATGTTTCTCGCTTTTAAAATGTTTTTATGATCGTATGAACTTGTGTAATTTTTGCCGGCTGAACTATTATGTACCTGTAAAAAGCTAATTGGAATAGTGTAATTTATGCCTTATTGTGAATTAAATTGGTGGTGACAATGGGCACTAGTGTGGGCCTTGTTGAACTGGTGGTCATCACCGATTTGTAACCTGTAAATATTGTATATAAATGTTAGTTGCATATTATGTAATATTAATAACTGATTGGTTTTGCCGGTGGGTGCGAATGTCCCGTTGCACTGAGTTGGCGGTCATGGCCGAGTTGAGACTTCAAAAAACAAAAAACCTTGGACGCGACGTCTAGGGAGAGGGAGACAGCCTCCTTGCCTAGGAGGACACTTTAGCTCGCCCACACGTAAGAGTGGGGGAGTCGGGATTCTTCCGATGATGGCACAGAGTACCTTGATGGTATCAGAGGGCGCGTTGAGGGGAAGGGTTTGCGAAATTCATGCCTGAAACCTAGTAGATTAGGGCCGGGAAGGGCAGCTCTCCTGGAAAGGGGCATCTTGGCTATCCAGAAGCGGAAGTCGGGTTGTTTCTATGATCCAGAATCGACCCCGATGGGGACCTTTAGGGGAGGGTCAAATCAGGGTGGGGCAATCTGCTGCCACGATACTCCGGAGCGATCGAGGTATAAGGCTGTACCGATGGCTCTGGTAAAGTTTTTATAATAGGCAATATAAATATATTACTTGCAATCATTTTATGTGAGGCAATATCAGAGGGAAGGGGAGTTATTTCTGCTAATTAAAAGCATCTAAATTTACCACTTTTCAATTTTCAAATCCTGTTGTATTTAGGTTGATAATCTAAACACAACATTGTCTGCGAATCCTAATGACACTTATTTCTCACCTTTTAATTTAAAGTTGTGTCATTTTGAATTCTGTATCTGAAGATGAATGAAAATTTTATGGGCTTATTTGTGCTGAAGGTTGAAGAACATTCATATTTGTTATTTAATAACATGCCCTTCTTATTTTTGTGAAATATTTTGGGATTTACATTCCAAAATATTCCGAATTGATTGGAACTGTCACTGTAATTACATTAAACAATATATAAATGAACTGAAATTACATTTTAACTTAAAATATACACTTTCATAAAACTTTATTCAATTTTAATAAGACCTGTGCAACATGAAATAATATAATAAAATCTGCATCTTTTATTTGTTATATTAATCTGTGCTGTTAAATTAAAATAATGAGGCCTTTTGAATAATAGCGTTCAATATCGGAATGAATTAGTTAAAAATGTTAATATTGTAAAAGTACATGGCCGTGATATGTAAAATAACATTCTGTCAAGACAGAAGTTTTGATTTTTGTACTAGCAGTTAGGCACACTATAATAAAAGTATAAGTATTAATTTTATATAATCAATCAAAGAAAAATACAGGTTTTTTAGTTTCTTATCTGAAAAAGAGATTATTCAACTTTATTATTATAAGTAACTTTTTTTCTATTACAAATTCAACGGTAAAATTTACATGACCTTGCTGAAAAAATGATTTAAAATAATATTGTAGAACGGTATCAATCCCAAATATTTCAATGACCGTATAATAATTGAAATTCATCAACTTTTTATCATTAAAGATGATTTTTGTGGCAGTAAACAGGTAAAAGTTTTAATATTAAAAATATGTAAATTTAATTAATTAAAAGTTTAACACTCCATTACTTCTATAAACTTGTTTACGAAAAACTATTTTAGCTGAAAATTAAACGAAAAGTAAAAGGAAAACTAATGGTTGTTCTAAACATTTTATTGGATCAATTATCCGTTTAAAAATTTAAAAGTAGGGTTTTTTACTAGGTAAAGGAGTTTGTTTCCTACCAAGTAAGTGGTTTAAAAAGTATCTTGCTGGTTTCAGTAGTTAATTAAAAAGTAGGGAAGACGGATCTGATGAATTGCTCTGTAGTGTACGAGCTAAGTGTCTACATCCAATTTTGAACACAACTACAGCCCTCCTCTCTCTACAGCACCTCTTATCTACACAAGACATTTTCGGTTACACCGCTGTCAGTACACCGAGGGTGTTTTACTCAGAATTCAAGAAAATATTTCCTTACCCTCCTATTTTCAACTTCCTGTAATTCTATCGTATCTCACTTCACTTGTATACATACCTTTCTATAAACTACCACCTTAACCACTATCCTTAAACCATCTCTTTAATTTTAACTGCCTTGGGATTTATATTTAATTAAGCCAACAAAAACGAACTGTAATATAGGTAATGAAATTATGAAGTGTTCGTACTTGTTTTTAATTATTAAGTGTATTTTAAAACATTCAGTCATAAAGTTTGGAAAGAAAAGGAATTGGAATTCAAATAATTTCATACAAATAATATAATTTTATATGTTTTTTCTTTTTTGTTCTCCTGCTCCCATGAGCCGGCTCAAAAATCAAGTATTATTCAGCCCAGGGTAGTAGTGCCCTTACGATTCTAATGAGCATTTCCGCCTATATCTTCAGTACGTCTGGCATATGGCAGCTCAATTTACCGGTTCCAGATATTTTCCTTATTTTCATCTTGCCTGTGCTCCTAACCGCTAAGGGCAGGAACACCAAATCCGCCGATCCCGGGCCCTGCCCCAGCAGCCGGGTCTCGATCGGTTTTTCTTTTTTAGAATAACTCCTTCCACTTCTTGTAATCCACTTCCTTTGCTTGTATAATCTCAGCCACAAATCTCTCTATTGTCACCCATTCCTCTTTACCTCTCAGCATATACTTTGTTGTGGTTTCCGGGATAATATCTTGTGTGTGTCCTTGCTTTTAGATCCTCTCAACGTGCACATTCAAAAAAGGTGTGGCAGGGAGTGTCCTCTTGATTTATGTACACACAAATTGGCAATACACCCTTATTCTAAATATCTGTAAGTATATAGCAAATTCTCCATGACCGGAAAGGAATTGTGACCAGGTCGCCGATACCATTCGGTACGCCGCAACGATCCTTAAATTCATTCGTCTCTGCAGTGATTTCATCATCTTCACATTCATTTTGCTGTTTAGTGCCGAAAACCAGGCAGGCACTGCATACAATATTATAGAAGTCGCTATCATCAACAGTTTTCTCTTAGCTACTCTGGGTCGTCCCCACTTGGCACCTATCAGTCTACACAGAGCGTTGACGATCCGCTCCGCTTTACTACATACTTCATTGAGGTGTCGGTTGTATAGCCTTCTTTCTTTTCCTGTTTAGCCTCCGGTAACTACCGTTCAGATAATACTTCAGAGGATGATATGTATGAGTGTAAATAAAGTGTAGTCTTGTACATTCCCAGTTCGACCATTCCTGAGATGTGTGGTTAATTGAAACCTAACCACCAAAGAACACCGGTATCCACGATCTAGTATTCAAATCCGTGTAAAAATAACTGGCTTTACTAGGACTTGAACGTTGTAACTCTCGACTTCCAAATCAGCTGATTTGGGAAGACGCGTTAACCACTAGACCAACCCGGTGGGTGTCGGTTGTATAGCCTATTTTGATCAAACCATACTCCGAGATATTTCTCAAAGGACTTTGTTTCTAGTGTAACCCCATCGACCGTAACTCGAATTCTTCTAATCTTATGTCGGGTACACAACTACGAATTACTTTTTTATGGAGCGAATCGTATCCCCCTTGTCAACCACATGCTTATCTGTCTTATGGCCCTATTCGCATTTTCCTCCACTTCATCTTCTCTGGATCCATCAACGAGTATCGCCAAATCGTCGGTGTACACAACGAGTGTCACTCCCTTCGGGAACCCAAACCTCAAGACCCTCTTAAATACTAGGTTCCACAAGAGGAGACTTAGCACAGATACTTGAGGGACCCCCCCCCCCGCCATCATACATCCGGAAACGTATTTCTCCTCCATCCACTGGTATCAGCAGCTTCCTACCCTGTAGGTAATTACTTTCTGAGGCTCTTAGGTATGGAATTATATTCCTCCTCCGCATTTCTTCCAAAACATCTCTCCACGGAATGCTATTGAAATCATTGCGGACATCCAGGAAGACCATCAATGGTATCTTTCTGGTTCTCCAGGTGCTTGCTCTACTTGTCTCTATCCACCTCAGTACCTTGGTGAGGGCATCCACCATGGATTTTCCCTTGATGAACCCAAATTGCAGTGGCGTCAATCGTCCGGATGCCTCGAATATGGTTTAATAAATTTATAAATTCAAAATATAATATTTAAAATTAAAAATAATATCTATTTTTAAAAAAATTTGGCTGAAGATTGAAAGAGAGGTTGTAATAAAAATACTTCATTTAATAATAACGAAATAACCAGTTTATGTTGAGGGGGCAAAAATCGTTTTTAATCGTTAAAAATTTGTAAGGTGTGAAAGCACCTAAATCAGTAGAAAGGATGGTAGTTGTTGCATATCATCTAATTGATACTAAACAAACTGGTGTTACAAAAAATTAGAAGAATTTGTTCAGAAGATTATTATGCATTACTACACCAGAGTTAATAGATGTGCTAATTCGCTCATAACAAAAAGAGAATATTTCAGCATTACCTTGAAGGATCAAGTAAAAGCGTGGAATCGTACCACCGTACAAAGCATAAAATTAAAATATTAGTTAAAAAGCTTATTATATGTCGTATTAATATAAAATATGGGAAAATAGTAATAAAAATGAATGAAGATAAGAAATTTATAAAATGATTACAGAATAAATTAACACTCCTGAAAGTGTTCACGATAAAGAAGTATGCTTAAACGACTTGGGAGAAAATTCAGGTCAGTTGAATAATATTGCTATGGAAAAGGAAATATTTGAGTTTGGAAATATTTAAAAGGAAATATTTAAATTTCAAATGCATTGATGAGAAGATTTTTAGAAAATTGATAATTACTAAAAATGGAAACAGAACAGTAATTAGGGCCTTTATGTAGATCATATTATTATTTAACAAAAATTATTTTGTTGATTTGTTCAGTATCGTTTACTTATTTCTAAAATAATTGTCTATTTTTATCAACTATAACACAACTTTAAAGTAATATTAATAAAATTATTTATTTTTATGAAAATATTAAAGTACAAGAATTTTATGTACCTATTCTAAGCAAAGATTGAACGTTTACCTCTTACTTTTTCTAACTACTATATATTTCAAACAGGAATGTAGTAGGTACAATATACATTCAATATTTTACTGCTGTTGCATGAACATTTTTATAACTTTTTCTTGCATGTAGTAATAGTAATATATATAATTAATCTTTATTACATAAAGATCTCTTCATAAGAAACGAGAACAACCTCATTATTGACATACATTTATCATTTGTCAGAATTTGTAACTTTTGCACCAAGAATCAGAAATAAACTTGTTATTAATAATAAAAGTAATATCCACATGATTCTTTATTAAAAGTTAAATGAGAGGCACTTTTAAAAGTTTTATCCATATTTAAAATCAGCTATTCCATCCAATGAAAAAACTCTTGAATTGTTAATACAGAATATTTTTTATCCTGTTAATTGTTTTCAGATAAAAGTATTCTATCATCTGTAATGAGAGTAACAGTAATATACATATATATTGTAATAGGACCACAATAACGGACCGGGGTAAGGAATTTTATCCAACCAAGAAGAAAGGATGAGGAAATAATAATGAAAAGAAGAATCCAGAGGATCTAAAAGAGACTCTTTTCTCAGACTAACAGATCTGTTTAACGATCTGTTCATTTGTAAATAGACAATGGCACCTCCAAAAGTTGTTGTTCGATCAGAAGGGTTACCGGATCGATAAGAATCTATGGAAAAACGTAAGGCGCGGACTATGAAGATTATTATGCTTCAACAGTTAAGGGATTGCAGACCTGAGGATATAGATAATGCCAGGAACCAGCGGAGAGTCAGTAATATGAATCATTACTCCCAGAATGTGCGAGTAATTTAATGAAGCCGTGTTCACCGTAGTCGCGATAACGAAGTAGTTTCGCAAGCCCGAGTTCAATGCGGTTGCGGTGACAGCGATATCAGTAATCGTGTTGTACAACCAGTGAAACGTACGTCACGAATATATTCATTGTGGACAGTGGGTAAATGGAGGAAGTTGTTTGTGACTTATTGGGAAATAGTAGTGAAAGTATTATACTTAATCATAAAGTGTAGGTAGTTCTGTTGTAGTCAGTAAGAGTAATAATATTTGTAGATAATTGAATTGTATTGAATTGTTGACGTTTCTAGAGTTATCTTGTTAATTCATTATTAAGGTATTAATATAAGTAGTCATTATAACATTTTTAATAAATTGGATTATATTGTGGTTTTTATAGTTTAAGCATCTTTAAATAAATCTTGTTCTTATTTAAATTACTATTTTGCATGAAGTACATTCATTATTATTATTTTTTGTCTCGAAGATTCACAATCGGAATTTCAGTACGAGGGGCCATTGGGGCATACCTCATTCAGTGCTGTGGTGCATTTAACACAGTACTTACAATCCTACAAAAGCCCAAAAAATTACTGATTTTTGGGCTTTAGGAATTCTGACTTTAGAATCCAGGCCAACCTTTTCTGTGTATTCTTTAAATTTTTCTTTAATTTGTTTTAACAGCAAATTGATTAATTTGCTGTTATCACAAAGAGAATAAATTGTATCGAGTTCAGTCTGTAAATTTCATTATATTCTATTGACAGAGAATTGTACTTGGTTATTTAAACTATTTCAGCCTTATTAATATTGTGATCAGATTGGTGAGTGTCATCAATTAGAAAAGCAGTTTTTTCTCTGATGTTGTGTAGAACCATGTCTGGCCTATTTGCAGCAATAAATTTGTCAGTATGTATGGGGAGATCATAATACAGTCTATAATGATCATTTTACAATTTATATTTTTCTTTCTTTTTCCTGTTTAGCTTCCGGGAATTACCGCGTAGGTATTACTTCAGAGGATGATATGTAAAAGTGCCAATGAAGTGTAGTCTTGTGCAGTCTCAGTTCGACCACTCCTGAGATGTGTGGTTAATTGAAACCCAACCACCAAAGAACACCGGTATCCACGATCTAGTATTCAAATCCGTATAAAAGTAACTGCCTTTACTAGGACTTGAACGCTAGAACTGTCGACTTCCAAATCAGCTGATTTGAGAAGACACGTTCACCAATAGACCAACCCGGTGGGTTTCAAATTTACATCCTGCCTTATAATCATAATAAGGACAATGCTTTCTGTTATCTACAGGTTAAAATGGAGTCACAAATAGATAATTTCCTTTTTTCTTTTTTGATTTCTCTTAACAAATGAAGACAGCAGCTTTATTTTTGGTGTGTGTAATCTTTATGCGAATATCAAAAAATATAAAGTAATAAGGTAGATTTCATAAGAAAGCTACCTATTGTAATTGGTACCATGATTCTAGTTCCAGAAAAATTTCGACATATCTTCGCGTTTCACATTTCCCAGACCCCCAAACCACTCTCAGTTCAAACGTTTATATATATACACTAGCGGACCCGACAGACATTGTCCTGACGCGGCATTATTCTGTTAAAATTATTTATTAGTTAAAATTAGCAGGAATATGTTCTAAATTTCATTAAAATGATTATTAGTATGATATTATCAGTTTGTGATTGTTGTATTATTGTAATGGGTTTATTGATTAATTATGTGTAGTATGGTTAATATTTATTTTCACTAAATATTGAGATGTGCGATGAAAATTGAATTAAAAAATCGAAACGTCGTAAAATTAATAATTAGTGTAATTAATAAATTTTCATCCACATTACTACTAATTTTCACTTAACATCATTCTAAAAAAGTACCTCCTACATATTTTTTTTTTTATTTAATAATTTTGATGTTTCATAACCATGTAACAGCTTAATTAATCAATTAATAAAAAAATTAAAGCACTGTAAAAAAGCAACGTAGTTAAAATCATTTTTCTCATTCTTTATTTTAACATCTATTTTACCAAATTTTAGATAATTGTAAATTAAAAATAATTTTAGCAAACTTTATAAATTCAATTTTTTAAATATACTTTAAACTATATTATAAGTAACTTATATTTTAATTTTATAAATGTTATAATTTATTTTACAAACTTAAATTTTTATTTTCAAAGAGCCGTTCAATACTTCATAAGTTGCATAGAATCAAATGAGAACTGACAATTTAAATTTGTAGGTTAAGTTGATTGTTATTGAATGCACGTGTATACATCATTAAAATTTATGAAAAATCATGTAAAATATTCACTTCAATACTGCACCTTACAAATTTGCACAATGTACATTTTTTAATTAAACTTTAAAACGTTATTTCAATAAATAATAATATAATATAATATTCTCAATAAGCGCGCAATTCTAGCAGACTAGACAATGCTTCGCTATTGCTAGATCTGAGTATACATACATAAAGATCTGAGTATACATAAATGACAACAATTGAAAGTTTCATAAAACCTTAAAAAACTGAACATTAGCAATTTAATAAAATTTATTAAATATATTAAATTAAATAAATATAAATATATATTAATTTATTTATGTGGTTCTATTAATAATTACAAAAATGAATACCTATTTTAATGAGGCAATACATATTAAAAAAAAAGTGTATATCCGCTTTTTTTTTGTTTTACTTATTTTTATTTTACCATGAAGATATAGATAATGTTTTAGTTACTACATCGAGCGATTGCGTCACAAAAGGCAATGTAATTGAAAGTTTTAAGATCGCCTTTCATTTTTGTAAAGCCTTTCGTTATTGCATTTACTTCTTTTACGCTTAAAATTTCATGTAGTTTAACTGTTGTCAATCCTCGTAATACGTCGGATTCTAGAACAAAACCTAATTTCCTAACGTCCATTGACTGTAAAATAAACAAAAAAAAAATCATTATTCATTGTTTTTATTCAAAATTTGTATAAATAAATAATATACTTAAAATCAACCATAAAATATAAATAAATAAGTAAAAACGAAAAATTAACCATAGACCACAATTTAATAGAAATATTTACATAACGCATAACTCTATCATAACGGAATTTTGTTAAGTCAATTTACTTTCCTGTTTTATAAAACCTTTGTAGTTAATAAACGAGTATTGTTGCAGCTGAGTAACAGAGAAGTTCAGTTTTTCCCTAAAATAATGACGCTTTAGTTAGAAGCCTAACGTAAAAATTTAATACAGTTTTAAATATTGATTGGATAAATCATAAGAAAAAATTCTATTTTCGGTTTTAACCGAATTATAGGAGGAAATTCTTAGTTTGATGCGTATATAAATTTTATGAATATGAGTATTATTGAAATACCTTATTAAAAAAAAAAAATAAAAAATTACTGATTTCGATGGTTATTTATTTTGTATGAAAAGCTCCTATACATGATAATGTATCAATTTTGTACCCTATATATTTATTATCAGGTAGGATGTTTTAAATGAAAATTTATAGTTCATTGATGATTCTTATTTTTTTATTTGATGATTTTTTTAAATTTGTTTGTAGTCACAATTACGCAGTATTGAAAGCAGAAGTATAATGATATATTGCTTCTACTCGTCTGCTATTCAAAGTATTTTCATCCAAAAGTTCACAAAAACTGATTAGAAAAAGTTGGGATGATAATAAGTAAATAAATAAATAAATTTTCTAGCATTGTTTGTGGCGTAGCTCATTTTTGGTAAAACAGTTAACGAAGTTTATTGTTTCATTTTTATGTTTTCCTTTTCTTTTTCTTATCAAGAAGCTTGTCTCTTTTTTCAACGACAATTGATATTCGGGTTTCTTTTTTTCAAAATAAACAGCATAAAAAGAGTTTTAAAAAACTTACTTGTTTCACAATAATTACAGTATTTTAAGTTATAGTACTCAATTCTGTTTTAAATTTTGTTCTTTTAAAATTATGGCTAAATTAAGATTTGTTTAAATTATCGGGAGATTTTAATTTTATTTTTTAAAAATATTATAGCATATTACCTTAAGTGAGTTTCTGTAATAAGTTTTAATATTACACTCTTGCATCATAGATCTAGAGCTGTATACCAAGAAGGAAGGTACGGTAATCTGTCAGAAAATGGGATATGGGTCTTTTTTGCATCTCTGGACGTTTCATGATGATGCAAGGATCTCAAAAAGAGTGGGGGGGGGGGTAATGTTTGTATGTACGAGTATTAGCGAGTTTGAAATTTAATAACTTCTAACTCGATGATTCGTAACTTCTAATAGAGAGATTCGTATACGGGGCAATTTATTGGTAAAATTTTGTGGTGGATATCTACAGAGAATGGGGTAGATAGTCTTTTGGGTTCAATATTCTCAAACTTTTGCATAACCACATTTTATATTAAACTCAATACATGCGTACATGCTTATCTTACTATTTAAAAAAATAATAATTGCATCCCAAAATGCTTCCAAAAAATTGTAAAAAGGTATCTTTTTATTTATTGCAAATTTTTACCTGAATTTGTTTTGTCTTCCTGCATATTTGTATTAGTGGAAGAGATAAAAAAAAAAAAAAAATACTTTGGTGGTGGGGAGCCGATCAGATTTAAAAAAAATATTGATTTTTTAAATTCTTTAAGACTTCTTTTTTCTTTAAAATTTATTTAATTAAATTTTTTATATTGTCATTTAGATCCGGTCTAACGAGCGATATATTTATATTTTACAAACATATTATTTTGTACATTAAATTATTTATTTGGAAACCATAAAATAAAAATAATAATCATATCATAACAAATTAATAGATCTTTACGTAACCAAAGTTAAATTTCTTAAAAAAGGAAGATCATTGATAAAGTAAGGTAAACATTTTAGAGGAGATATTTTAAAAACATTTTTCTACCTATTACTTTGGATCTAATTTTACCTTCTAGTCAATTTTCCAAGATATATGGTTATGGAAGTTACTATGATAAATTAATAAATCAATAGTTTTGGTTTTATGTTCTGTAGTTTATTACATTGAAAATACAAATAAAAATGTTGCTTTAAAAGAACTGTTGCTTTTTATTTGTAAAAGATTTAGTGTTTGAAATACTGGCTACTGTATACGTGTTATATGATTTTATAAAACATGTTTGTAATTAACGGAATTAAATAGCCATTATTAACGTAAGTTAAAAAAAAATTAAATCTTCTCCACGCACATATATAGCGTTATATACATGTAAGTATGGAAATAGTATATACAATCTATAAATCCAAACTTTTTTCAACTTGCCAACATAATTATACTATTTTTTAATAACAAAACTACAAATTAAACATGGTAGAACAAAAAGTTAATCTTTTCTTCTTAGATACTCCGATTGTCCAAGTTTCACTCCCATATAAAGCGACACTCCAAACATATACTTTCAAAAATGTTTTCCTGACATATAAATTAATTTTTGATGTAAAGAAATTATATTTCTTACTGAAGGCTCGTTTCGCTTGTGCTATTCGGCATTTTATATCGCTCCTGCTTCGTCCATGTTTAGTAATTCTACTTCCCAAATAACAAAATTCTTCTACCTCCATAATCTTTTCTCCTCCTATTTTCACATTCAGTGGTCCATCTTTGTTATTTCTACTACATTTCATAACTTTTGTTTTGTTCTTGTTTATTTTCATGCGATAGTTCTTGCGTAGGACTTCATCTATGCCGTTCGTTGTTTCTTCTAAATCCTTTTTACTCTGGGCTAGAATTACTATATCATCAGCAAATCGTAGCATCTTTATCTTTTCACCTTGTACTGTTACTCCGAATCTAAATTATTCTTTAACATCATTAACTGCTAGTTCCATGTAAAGATTAAAAAGTAACTGAGATAGGGAACATCCTTGTCGGACTCCCTTTCTTATTACGGCTTCTTTCTGATGTTCTTCAATTGTTACTGTTGCTGTTTGGTTCCTGTACATGTTAGCAATTGTTCTTCTATCTCTGTATTTGAACCGTAATTTTTTTAAAATGCTGAACATTTTATTCCAGTCTACGTTATCGAATGCCTTTTCTACGTCTATAAAAGCCAAGTATGTTGGTTTGTTTTTCTTTAATGTTCCTTCTACTATTAATCTGAAGCCTAAAATTGCTTACCTTGTCCCTATACTTTTCCTGAAACCAAATTGGTCTTCTCCTAACACTTCCTCTACTCTCCTCTCAATTCTTCTGTATAGAATTCTAGTTACGATTTTTGATGCATGACTAGTTAAACTAATTTTCCTGTATTCTTCACATTTATCTGCCCCTGCTTTCTTTGATATCATGACTATAACACTTTTTCTGAAGTCTGACGGAAATTCCCCTTTTTCATAAATATTACACACCAGTTTGTATAATCTATCAATCGCTTCCTCACCTGCACTGCGCAGTAATTCTTCAGGTATTCCGTCTATTCCAGGAGCCTTTCTGCCATTTAAATCTTTTAGTGCTCTCTTAAATTCAGATCTCAGTATTGTTTCTCCCATTTCATCCTCCTCAACTTCCTCTTCTTCCTCTATAACACCATTTTCTAATTCATTTCCTCCGTATAACTCTTCAATATATACCACCCATCTATCGACTTTACCTTTCGTATTATATATTGGTGTACCATCTTTGTTTAACAAATTATTAGACTTTAATTTATGTACCCCAAAATTTTCCTTAACTTTCCTGTATGCTCCGTCTATTTTACCAATGTTCATTTCTCTTTCCACTTCTGAACACTTTTCTTTAATCCACTCTTCTTTCGCCAGTTTGCACTTCCTGCTTATAGCATTTCTTAATTGCCGATAGTTCCTTTTACTTTCTTCATCACTATCATTCTTATATTTTCTACGTTCATCCATCAGCTGCAATATATCGTCTGAAACCCAAGGTTTTCTACCAGTTCTCTTTATTCCGCCTAAGTTTGCTTCTGCTGATTTTTTTAACATTCTCCCATTTTTCTACATTTTCTACCTTATCTTTTTCACTCAGACCTCACATGTCCTCCTCAAAAATCTTTACCTCCTCTTCCTCAAGCTTCTCTAAATTCCACCTATTCATCTGACACCTTTTCTTCAGGTTTTTAAACCCCAATCTACATTTCATTATCACCAAATTATGGTCGCTATAACCATGATATAATCTATCTGATACCTTGCAGTATCGTCTGGCTTTTTCCAAGTTTATATTCTTCTATTTGGATTTTTAAATTGGGTGTTGGCAGTTACTAAATTATACTTCGTGCAAAACTCTATAAGTCGGTCCCTCTTTCATTCCTTTTGCCCAGCCCGTATTCACCCATTATATTTCCTTCCTTGCCTTTTCCAATGCTTGCATTCCAATCTCCAACTATTATTAAATTTTTATCTCCTTTTACGTGTTTAATTGCTTCATCAATCTCTTCGTATACACACTCTACCTCATCATCATCATGGACGCTTGTAGGCATATAGACGTTAACAATCGTTGTCGGTTTAGGTTTTGATTTTTTCCTTATTACAATGATTCTATCGCTATGCGTTTTGAAATACTCTACTCTCTTCTCTATCTTCTTGTTCATTATGAAACCTACTCCTGCCTGCCCATTATTTGAAGCTGAGTTAACTATTCTAAAATCACCTGACCAAAAGTCGCCTTCCTCTTCCCACCGAACCTCACTAATTCCTACTACATCCACATTTATCCTATCAATTCCCTTTTTACATTTTCTAGCCTACCACCTTTTTTTAAACTTCTAACATTCCACGCTCCGACTCGTAGAATGTTATTTTTTAATTTTCTGGTGACCCCTTCCTTAGTAGTCCCCACCCGGAGATCCGAACGGCGGACTAGTTTACCTCCGGAATATTTTACCAAGGAAGGCGCCTCCATCATTGCTATATGAAAATGCAGAGCCACATTTTCTTGGAAAAAAAGCAGCTGTAGTTTTGCATTGCTTTCAGCTGTGCAGTACTCAGAGGACTGAGTGATGTTGATATGGCTGTTTAAGTCATTGTGACTCACGCCCCTAACAACTACTGAATGAGCTGCTGCCCTCTTTCAGGAATCATTCCTTAGTCTGGCTCTCAACAGATACCTCTCCGATATGGTTGCACCTTCGGTCCAACTACTCTGTATCCCTGAGCACTCAAGCCCCCTCACCAACGGCAAGGTCTCATGATTCATAGAGGAGGAATGTAAAGTTATTTATTTTATTTAAAGTATCTAACTAATATTTTTGGTTTATTTGAACTTTGATAGAAGCTTATTAATATTGTTTTTACTTTTACCAAGAAATAATTTCATTTAAATGAAATTTTATTCATTTTATTTTTTTACAATAATTAATGTATTATAATTTTTAAATGATAAGTTGTCTTCATGTAATAAAAACTTACCCTGTAAAAATCAATAAGATTTGGATAATTTTTTTTAACAATTTTTTGCATTGCAGATGATAATGCTTGTCTTTCCTCAAAGTTAAGAAAATTATTTTCACCGTCATCAATAGGTATATGTTGTATTGGTTCAATGAGAGGTGTACGATGTAAATCTTTCTGAGTAAATACTTCTTCTATTTTGTCACAAAACTGACGGTAATCCACGAAGTTTGGTCTTGCAAGTGCTTTAAAACTGTAAAAATAGTAATATAATTTATTTTACGCTGAGTTCAGTTTAAAAAAAATATCTTAATATTTGTTTACTGATTATTTGTATAAAAGAGTAGTAAGTTTACAAAAACAGAATTATCATTGTAGAATACACTATGGTACTTTAGAAATCAATCAGCGATTGAAGGTCACTCAATTTCATCACCTCGGCAACCCTACCTTTTCTGTCTATTTCCTTACCTGCTGTTATTTATAAATAGCTTTATAACGATTTCTTGTCGCTTTGTTTTTTGTTTGGTCGCCCCATATAAATTAACTATGTTTAATTTTGCCCTCTAATATTTTTTTATAAGATTGGTTCAGATTCTACATTATTAAATCATATAATGTTTCGCAGATAGAATGCGTGTTTTTTAATATAATAAACTTATGTGATTTAACTAGTTTCTTTGTAATAATTATTTTAAGTATTATGATGGAATTTCTTTGTTTAGGATGTTCCATTTGACTTAGATAAAATTTTTACGTTCTTTTTTCTGACAAAAATCATAATTCTATCGAAAACTGGAAGGGGTTTGGAATAGATTTTTAAGTAGTTTGTCATTTGTACAGATATTTGCAAGTTGGTAAAATTTTTTTATTACTTATATATTTTTACACTGCTACGAGATCAATGTGAGTAAATATTAATGTTTCAAAAGTTGTGATTTATTTCTATGTTGGTAATGTTGTGTCTTGGCCTTTTTGAGTTTCAAAAACATAGTTTTCTTATAAAAATATTGTTTTGTGTGTAACTGTTCAAAAAAACTTTAATTAAATAACCAATTAATAATATTCTTAAAGAATATTATTAATATTATTATTTCTATTTAATAATTTATCTTTTTACACGATTGCCCAAAAAGGATTGTAATGTATATACAATATATGATGTATGTTTGTTCCACCGTAGCAGCTCTACGGCTGAACCAATTTAGATGTATGACACCGTGTTGAAATCCATTCGTTACCGGGAATGTAGTAGGTTATATACAACTTTATATATTTATACAACTGTATAAAGAGGAGCGGGATTTTGTTTGTTCGGGATAAACAAAAACACTACTCGATCAATCATAACCAAATTTTTACCCATGTTTCTTGGCCTAACTGAGAAGGTTTTTAGATATAATTCATCGAGAATAATCTCGAAGAAAAAAACACTACTATGAAAAAAATTCACTACTATGTAATTATGAACACTACTATGAATTGAATTAATGAACTGTGAACTGTGAGTATCTATCGTTGTGTGAGATGGGTTTGAATTGAATGATTCGAATCTGTCTAATGAATAGTATTACAAAAATAATAGAGTTAAATTTACGTTAAATAATATAAAATAACATTAAATAATTTAAAAAAAATTTCTGTTAACAATTCCCGTGGGGACAGCGTGTGAGACTAGAGTGGTGCGGTATGCGAGCTCCTCGTGGGAAGCTAGACCATTAATCACGATCAGCTGGTAGCAAACGGGGTGCCCCTGAGGGGCCGTTTTGCGAGATGCAGTGGGATGCTCTTGTTGAATGTCTGCAAACACTCGTCCGATTTTTCCAAGATTCAATCGGAATATTTGTCATTAGGTTTGAATCTAACTTGTAACGGAACGGATCTTCTTTGATTGTAAAAAAAAATTGTTCGTAGTATTACGTTTTTGTAAGATATGATCAGCAAGTGTGGCTATCAGAAGTGTGCTCTCGACGGTATTAAGACTCGTATTTATAGTTTCTTTTACCTATTTCTATATCAGTGGTATAAAAAAATAATCGCATTACGCGTACAAACACAAACATTTAAATCTTTTTTTATAGTAGTATTCAAAAATATTGATAACGTTTTGTTTTGTATATATTTATTTTTATTTCCGTAATCCTAAAGCTTCACAATTTCTTTTGTATTCTGTTGTGATTATATCTCTCTGTTCTACATTAATATTTTACATCATATAGTTCTGTTTGTGAAATAAAAGTTGACAAAAGTCGTCGTTAAAAATGTTATATTTGATGGTTTGATAGTTGACAGGAACAATTCATTGTCAGATTCATAGATACATAATGAGATAGATTATTCATGACTACGTGTAGTTAATACACAAAGTACAATTTTACAAGCAAACTAAAATTTAGCTTTGTGTAGAACTGGTAATTAATAAATTACATATTGTATTTGCAAGAAGTTAGTAAATGGATATATTATATTCTGTTTACAATTTGAACAGTATGATTGCAATATATTGCAATCATATTGTTTTTCATAATAATTTTTTGTTCAATAAATAAATCATAAGAAGCCACTGAAATTTATATAAAGTGAAAAAATAGCGTAATTTGAAACCAAAACTTTCCAGATGAAAGCAAATTATTTATCCACCTCAGTGGTTAATGGAGATTATTTCATTTGGAATGTTTGAATTTAGGAGCCCAGTTTTAGTTTAAATTGATAATACCGAGAAATCTTCTTTTTTTTCTTATAAAGTCAATATAAATTTAATTACTTACACTTTGTTTTGTCGCTTTACTCACAAAACAATGTTTATAACTTAAATAATGCATTTTTTTTCAATAAATGTAAGTTTATATAAATTATTAAGCTTTTAAAAATACTAAGTCCAGAAAACCGTGATAAAAAATATAAATTTAGCCTAATAGATAATTTAAAAATAATGTGCAATTAGTAACATCTGTTAAACTAGAGAGAAAATAAAGTAATAAAAAGTAAATAAGAAAATGGTTATCGAATATAAGATGAAGAAAGAAAATTTTAATTTAAAAATAGTGGAAAAACGTCTTATTCTTTTTAAAGAATATTTATTGCAGTGAACAAAATTTTAATACAAATACACTTATTTAATATCAAATAGAAAAATTAAATTAAATTACACAGTTCGTGCGCACGTACCTACCTGATAAATAATATTATATTTAATAATGTTGATCAGGATTTTTTATATTACTATATGGAATTGGATGAAGACTTTTAAAGTTAATTTAAAAAAAAATTAATTTAATTCAACGCGCGACTTGTTATAGAAGTTTCATGTTATAAATTACTGCACGAGTATATTTAGGTCACAGAGATAAGAAATCGTATCTGTGTTTAACAACTCGACTTCAAATCCTAAATTACTCCTACTGTAAAAAAACAGTCACTAGATCTACTCCTACATAACGATACACGAACGTGACCAATTTTATGTGAAAGCAATTGAGTAAGGTTTAAAATATATACGATTATTTTTGTGGTATTCGAATGTATATTATATATTTTTCATTTTTAAATTCATTATGTATGATTTTAGTTCTTCAGTCTTCCATTAGTTAGGATAAATACGAGTTTTCTATAAATTATCTTAATATGGTTTATCTGTTTATTTATAATAAATTTATTTAAGTTTAATTCTATAATAATATATATTATAAAAACAAAAAAAAAATATTCTACTTCTTTTATCATTTTCTTTCTGTCCTTTACAAAAATCGTTTTTGGAAGTAGTTTTAAAAAATGTTAAAACCATATCTTAAACGTGCTTGAATATAATTTCTCATGTCTTAAGATCTGCCCTTAGGCAGGTTCATTTCATATTGTCTATATTATTTTTTTCTATATTTCCAGACACATTTTTGAATAGTTAATAGCATTTTCCCCCATTGTTTTTTTAGATTGTCTTAAGTTTTACTTTTTTCCGGCCCCACTTTTTACCTTCTACAGTTCCTTTAAGCATTATTTTAATCCATCCTTTTCCCCTCATGATACCTTTTGACAATTCTTAATTGTTCTGACAAAACCATTGTACATTACCGTTTAATCTTCTACTGAATTTTTACGGGCATCGACTGCTAAGGTCATTAGCCCTCGTCACATTCTTTAAAAGAAATTATTACCATCAGGATCGTCATATGTAAGGGTGTAAAGGGCCCTTACATTTTATTTAAAAACACAAACTTCACAATAAACATTAAAACATGAAAGACAAGGACAATCACAAACACTTACGGGGTGTAAAGGGCCCCAATATTAAAATTTGAGGTAGGTTCTCAAAAGACCATGAACTTAAAATTAAAATTAAACCAATCAATACCATATCTTACTTTCTTCTACGAAGTCTCATTTATAGTTTGCTTAAGCACCCTCGGGGCGACCAGAACCGCCGTTGAGCAGTATATCAGTCGTGCCAGGGTGCCGTGGCAGTTGAATCCTTTTTATATCAGGCCATAGGCATGCACGGCGTACACCCATAGCCTCGCGCCCTCAATCCACCCTTGAGGGTCCCCCATGCCATCATCGGACACACCCCGACTCACTGCTCTTGAATGCAGGTGAGCCAAAATGGCCTAGGCAAGAGGGCTACCTCCCGTCACTATACGTGCCACGCTTCGAGACTCCCTTATATGTATATATAAAACTACCGCTTAGAGTATCTCTTACCACAGCTTTAAACTTCCATTTTATAGACTTTTAAGAAGTCCACTGGCGTGTAAAAATGCAACTATATTTTCTTCATTTCCATTATCCAGATCAGCACTAATATTATTTGTAAGACGGAACGAACAGCATCGTGTTCGCGGAGAAGGTCGTCGCCTTTAAGGCTTCCGGTCTCCGTATCGGAGACCACCGAAGCCGCCGACGACGACGGGCATGGATCGGCGCCGGTTTCAGGCGCCGATTGAGAGGCGGCAACCTGGCCGCTCCCCAACACGGGGGTCGCACCGGTCACCGCCTGTGGGAGGGGGGACACTCGCCCCCCCTGTGTGATTTTTTGTGGCCTCTGAGGCTTAGAAGCCACTTCAGTTACAGGAGGCTTGGGAGCCTCCATAACAGTCTCTGTAGGTATCACCTTTTCCTTTTCATCAAGAATCTCGCTGAGACGGACTTGACATTCTGGTTTGGTGTCCGTTTTCTTTTCTGGAGGAGCAACTTTCACTTTTATCGACTTATCTTCAGCAGGCTGTACCACTATCTTTGGCTTAACAAATTCTTTATTGCCAAAAGGTTTCATCTTGTTTTCGATGATCCTCTCAATCATGTTAGCCAAAGTAGGTGCAAGTTTATTTATAATTTGATAAACCTCATCTACAGCAATCGAAGCAGGAGCAGGAACAGTAGCCGCAGCCTGAGCATAAGATGTTGTTGCTCTAGGTTTGCGGGCGTTAACAATCTTTTTGGCTTCGATGTAGCTGACTTTCTGCAGGGTTTTAACTTCCTGCACAGCTACTTCTTCTTTGTAGACAGGACAATTCCTGGATCTACATGAATGCTGTCCCTTGCAATTGATGCATGTAGGGGGCTCTTTACACGGCTCTCCCTCATGCACCTCTTCGCCGCACACGCATATTTGCGTTCTCTCACATTTGATAGCGGTGTGGCCAAAACGTTGGCACTTGAAGCATCGCATAGGTTGCGGGATAAATGCCCGCACATCCAATCGATGTATCCCCGCTCTAATCTTCTCCGGCAAGGTAGGCCGGTTAAATGTGAGAACATGAGAGGCTGAAGGTAGGACTTCGCCATTCCTCCTCATGTTCAATCGGCGACACCTGTGATGACAACTCCTCAACAATTTCTTGCTCCGTGCAATTTAGAAGATCCCGACAGACGACCACACCTCTTGAGGTGTTGAGCGTGCTGTGGGGATCGACATGTACAGCCAGTTCTCCAATCTTTTTAAGCCCCAAAATCTTTTGAGACTGGACTTCATTTACAGTCTCAACATGAAGTCCCATGAAGGTCTTCCTTATTTCTTTTACAGGTCCACCAGCGCATTTGGTTATCTCCCGAGCGATGAGAAAAGTACTCACCCTCGAGAAATTTCCATCCTCCTTTGTAATGACCAAATATTTGGGTTTCGGTACATTACTACTTTTAAAAAAAGCTTTTTGTAAGCTTTTTCTAGCCTCAATCTCAATCCTTTTAGTTTCCGCACTTTTTCTCCGTTTTGCTTCAGGCGAAACGGCCGGTTCTAAACGAGGGTGTTTGCGTGAACCCTCTGCCACGTTTAGTTGTTCAGTTTCCATGAACAAATAATCCCTTCTGTAGTAAGGCTAGCCGCCGGGGTACACCCCCACTCCAGGGCTACCAACCCTTGAGGTCCGTTCCGGTACTCCGGTGGAACCGGCATATGTCCTGGCAGAGAGCGGATGCGCAGTCTCTGCACTGACTCCAGGCCCCTACACACCGAAGCTTTCAGGGCTCCCATGCTCCGAACATGGGCACCTTAACTACATGCTTGCCATCGCGGGGGGCATGTGGACGACGAAAGGTCTCCGTTACACCTGCAAATAACTTTGACCGTGGCCGCCACATCGCCAGCTCTAGGTTTGGTATATGTCCACATCCTAATCAACAAATTGTTCATATCCTGCAGGTAGCCGAAAAATCCAATCCATGAGGGGACCTGAAGGTGGAAACAGGTCAAAAGAAAAGCATATCCGAGGAATTTACTCGGAGCCCCGTTAGCCAGCTATATGTATTGTACATAAGTACGGCTGTTACCGCCCTGGCTGTGGAACGTAGATGTTGTTTTCCGGACGTGGGGATTACCTACCTCAGGGCGGTTGTCTTATTTTTCACTTATCTACCCACTTTAATCTCCTCTGAACCAGTAGACTAAATGTATTCTCAAGTCTTAACTCTATTTTATAGATTAGTAATTTTTCTGTTATAATTTCTTTTAATTTAGAAATAATCCGTTGAATATCCTCTGTCGTCAAATTATACCATTTCATCTGCAAATCAAATAAAATTTGTTCCCGTTCTTTCAATAATACCATTTTATTTTTTTTACAGCATGTATAACTTTTGGAAAAAAATCCAGAAAATATTTTATATTAACATCAGTTAAACTATAAGAAGGAGGCTATACGTAGTTCTTTGATATGTTTTAAATGTGGAAAATTTTTGTTTTCATTAGTAATTGTATTGACCAAAATGCGTAATTATATGCGTATTAACGCGTTGCTGGCCGAATGATAAATGTCTTTGCCCAACATTAACCTCGCATATCACATGCTTATAAAATAACTTAGGCAAACTGTTGAACAGATTTACTAGTTAATTTTTAAAACAATCTTTCAATTGTTGGTTTTTTAAAAATAGTTTCACGTTTAACCTAAATAATACTTCAGTAATAAATATTTTTTTATAATGCACCTAAGTTGAACATGTTAGACATTTACCATATTTTTTTAATGTAATACCGACTGTTTGCAATGACTAAACTTGAAAAAACAATGCTTTCAAAATAAAAATTAGAGTAGATCATAATAAATTTTCCTGAAGTGGAACTTAAAAAAAAAAAAATTGAGGAGGCAAAGAGGGAACAAAATAATACCTTACTTTACTTTACCTTCCCCATTCTTTGGGGATTGCCCTAAAAAACTTTAGGTTTGAGTTAACAGTTAACTTACAGGTCGAAGATTGGATAAACTAAGCAACTAATATTCTTAAATACCTATAACTATATTCTTTGTGCATGTAAATGATTAAGTTCAATAACCATAATATGGAAACATATAATCTATTTATAGTTTCATCAGAATAAAAAATGTTACTATAGGTCTGATCTTTAAAATGGATCGTAGGAAATTATGTTCTATAAAAAACTTAAACAGGGCGTGCTGAGATGAAGTTAGTATTCATGGAGAATGCCTTGTGAAATAGTAACAGTTGACATTTTTGTTTAAAAATAAATAAGATGAATTCATAGCATAAACTATCATAATAGGTAGTGAAAGGAAAATGTTTGATGGTTTAAAAAAAGCCCTGAAATAGAAAAAAAAAGTGAAACATTTTCAAAATGGAGGGGGAGAAGTCCGCCATTCCTCCTCCAAGTTCACCAGTCTCTCAAGGAGAGTTAAGTGAGGCCCAAAATCTACATCCCCATATACTTACAATCGGATAAAAGGAAAGGATGACGATGATATTGATTATGATGAAGTAAAAAACTAAAAAGAATAATTTCCCACGAGAAATTTCTCAATTTGAGATGGGTCTGTTCAATTTTAAAAATAATTTGAGATAAATTTAGGAAGATGTAATTATTATTATTATTATTATTATTATTATGCTTTTACGGCCAACATGGGACCACTTAAGTCAATTTTAGTTGGATCTTTTCTGAGAAAGCGTGTTATTTTACTCTTCCGAGCTGCCCAGTATTTCTTCATCCGTTCAGATCTTGCTTTCTTTTCTTCATCCGTAAACACCCTCTTCGTTGTATTTTGTCGTTTGTCTGTCTTTTGTTTAAATCTAATGCTTTTATCTTTTAGCTTTGTAATTTTTCCAGTTTTATTCTGTAGGTCAGTCAGGGAAATTCCCAATTCTTTCATATCTTCTCTAATTTCTTTGATCCATCCTACTTCTAGCTTTTGGAACCAGAGCTTTTCAATGATATTTCTTGACAGTCTTGTTTCCGGTGTCCTTATGAGATGACCAAAGAAAGAGATTCTTTTTTGCCGCATAGTATCAGTAACAGGCTCTATTTCTCGATACACCACCTCATTTGGCACAATCCACCATTGGCCTTCTTTTTGGTGTTTTTTATTGATACACGTTCTGACAATTCTCCTCTATATTTTCAGAATTTTTTCAATTCGGTTTTTCTGAGTGATTTTGAAAAGGGTCTCGCTTCCGTGGCTGTACTACAGTTTTATAATGTTTAAGTTTTGTTTTAGCAGAAAGGCATTTTTTGTTATATGTTGACCAAGTTAATTTTTGGGATTTAATCATTTTTTTTGTCCTGTTTTGCCATGTCACTTTTTCATTTAAATTATAAGTTATTATTTCCCCTAGATATTTAAATTGTTTTACTATTTTAATTTTCTGATTGTTTACCGTAATGTGCTCTATTACCAGAGGATCTATGGCCATTAGTTCAGTTTTTTCGAAAGAGATATGAAGCCCTATCTTTTGTGCTAGGTTTTGAAGGCTCATGATTTGTGTTTTGGCTTCTTGAATATTATTTGCTAAAAGAGCGAGGTCATCTGCAAATCCTAGGCAATTTAGTGTGATGGAGTTTTTCTTAGTACCCATTTTTATATTTTTGGGATTTATTTCATACCATTTTCTCATGACAAATTCGAGGGCGCAGTTAAAAAGGAGTGGTGAGAGGCCGTCTCCTTGCCTCAATCCAGTTTTTATGTAGAAGGGTTGAGAGAGTTCAGCTCTGAATTTCACTCTGGACTGGGTATTGGTTAAAGTTAATTTTATCATGTTTACGAGTTTAGGGTGAAGGCCCAGGTTTCTCAGAATATTCAGCATGGATGGTCGGTGTATACAATCATAGGCCCTTTTAAAGTCGACGAAGGTGATGTAATTATTTATCATTATCTTGTCGAGAAATTGTTTATGCAGTCAAATAAGTGAGAAACATTATTGTTTTTATTAATAAGTTCAGTTAACCATAAAAACATATGACTAGTAATTAACTAACTGATTGGTCAGTCAGTTTTATTTTTGCGAAGTGTATTTACTAATGCCATCGAAAAATTTTGGGTGAACCTGAAATCCATATTTTATCATACGTCTAAAATTCATTGACTGTAACGGAAGCGAGAGTGCAATTCGCATAGATACTTACTCCCCCCCCCCAAATCATTAATTGTTAATTTCTAATCACCCCACGCTAAAATGCACGTCATAATTTGTGAACGATCCAAAAACATAGTGTTTACATCTAACAAGTTATTTTTTTACGTCTTTCAGAAAGAAATAAAACAGAAAAACTTTTAATTATTGCTATACAAAAAAGGTTAATTTTTGTTCCATTGTAAGCTTTAGGCCAACATTTATTAATGGTAATAATAATGGGACATTACGTATGAAAAAAAGCCAAGTTTAGTGGGAATTTTTTAACCTAAACTATTCTGAATGAATGGAAGAGAGGTTAACATTACACGCAGAAGACACAGGTTAATAATTAAACAATAATTAATAATTATAATTATATAAACCTAAAATAACTAATTACAAACAACTCACATTCACTTTATGATCAGTACTCAGTCTCAGGATTTTAAACAAAGGAATAAAGTAACCTAAAAGAAAAGAGGAAGATTTTACGGCACATCCGAATTCTAAAAGAAGGACTGAACTGCTGTTATTAACTTTTAAACTCAATAGGTTAATACATTTCCTTGCCTTAACTTTTAGTGTGTTTAAAAATCCGTTTGGGCAAGTCCATTTACAAATACTCTTCAAGTACTTAAATTATATTAATAGTTTTAAATAATTGTAATAATCCACTATAATTATTCAAGCTCACTATTAAGCTTAATTTTTGTCTAAGAAATCTAACTCATCTATTTATCAGCCTTTTGGGTATTCATCACTAAGCCACTATACAATCCTTGGTAAGACATTACGATGTAGGAATATTATTGATTTTTATAATATCATTTTAATATTATCACCTTAAACGTGCGTCATTTAAAATTATTAAGTTAAAAAGTAAATAAAATGATGACATATTAATTGACCGTGTACATCGTAAATTGGATGTGGTGATTGTAAAATTTCAATTCGAAAAATCTAAATGGAAATGTCTAATATTACACTCTATTTTTTGTATAAACCTAAAATAATCGAGAAGAATCAACACTTTATAAAAAAAAACCAAGATAATTATGCCTGTCTTTCGTTTAATTTTTCTCCTCTCAAGTCATTGTTTGATTCAATTCATACTTGTTTAGTCCCCTCTGCGCCACCTTCTTCCAATCCTGTCCTCTAGTACTGTCACTCAGCAATGTCAGCTTTCATGAAACGCTTATTAACAAAGAATAGAATAACTGCTGAAATAATCATCTGAGAGAATGAAAGGATTTGCGTTGAATTAGATTTTTTTGAATTGATAGAATTCTCTTGAGATGACCAAACAATTAGGATAAATGAAAACACCTTCCGTTCGCGATATATATTTAATATCACGTACTAATATTTGTTATTTACTTAGCGAAAATTCAGTGCTGTTATTTATCAATCGTTGGTACCATTTGATGGATCGTTATGATATGAACGGGGCTGCGTCCTGCTGCGGTCCCGTCAGGAGGGGGCAGTGTTTAAACTGCGGGATCACTGATCATCAGCGGAAGGACTGTCAAGCGAAGGCCAAGTGTCGTTCCTGTAATGTGCGGAGGCACTCGTTCGGGGCCCGTGGCTATAGAACAACGCACAAGGCATGAGAGCCCGCGCTTGCGCTTCGAGGCTTAGGGTTGGTACAGCCCCGTTCATGAGGGATGGAATGCTCAGGTGCCCACCTTCAAAGATTGAACGGGGACTGCCTGGGGCACCGTATGATGGGGAGGAAAGACCATTGTTCTGGTAGGGGATCCCCTTCAGGGTCTCTTATTTGAGGCAAGGCAGTGGCTGACCGGAGCCCCGGCGGGAGATCCCTTTTGGGGTGTCCTCACTTGAGGCATGGCACTTGTAAGACCGTAGTCTCGGTGAGGGTATCCATTATGAGAGGGATGCACACCCTTATTAGAGGTGTGGCACTAAAGACCGAGTCCCGGCTGTCTGGGTGGGGACGGCATAGCTGGGCCCAGGGTTCCTACCGAGGTGGGTTGAGGCGATGGCACCCCTCGGAGCTGTGTTCAGGCTTAAGTGCGGATCCGGTTCTGTGGGGCGGGGAAAAAAATGAAGGGGAAAAATATAAATAATTTTGCATATTAAAAATATAAACACTAATCATTATTGTCAAATTACTTATAATTTTGTAACAGAATATTTTGAAATATCCCCACTATCAGCTTTCCTTACTTTTAAGGGAACACTTCAGTACCGTCTCCCTGCATTGCGGTAAACAACTCGCTCGTAAAATATTTTGGCAATATGATCTCCTTCCTACGTAGATTTTCTTTTTCTTTATAGGATGTGTACGGGAAATAGATTCCCTGTTAGGCAGACACAACTTTGATAGATACTGAGGTTGGGGTAGAGAAAAAAACCATTTTCAACATCGTATGGGCACTAACGCCAGCATCCCTCTTGTGCTAAAATATAAGAGGTAGTAAAAACAGCTCGCTAGATTTTTACTCCCACTATCCACCAGATTATAAATTAGCCAAAGGTTTTTTACGTTTAGAATATGAAGGTAAAAGCATGAAAAACACCCCAACCCTTCCACACAATAAAATTCTCTCTTCGCTTGAGTTTCTTCTGCTTACAAAGATGTTACAGGCACAGTTAAAATTAAATTTCTTAGGTAGGAAATCTTATCTTATCTATAAGTTTGAATTTTTGTTCTTTCAGATTGTTATTACAAATTATTTTTATCTCGAGGATCTTGTCTAACTTTATTTAGATTTCATTTGAAATTTTTTAATATCTTGGTATTTCAAACAACCATCTGCATACCATATATGATCTACCAAACATTGAATTTGTAATGCTAACTCAATGTGATATTAGATCATTGTTTCTTGAGAAAAATATTTTTATTACAGTGCTATTCTAACATCCAACATCCATCATATAAAAAATGTTTAATTAATAAACTAATTTTAATTAATGAAAATTACTTTCATGTGTTATTAAAATTTAAAAAGGTAATTAATGGCTGTGATATTATGGCTTATAATTTACTGAATCGTAGGTTTTAATAATTCTAGGGATTTACAGACAATCCTTCACGTCTCATAAAATGGTAAAATTTTTAATAATGGTATTGACACCTTTTTAAAAATATGTGTATTTTTGATTTTTCTGTCAGTTCAATTTCTTTAATTCGTTTACAAATTTCCATCCTCATAAAAGAAATGAACGGTAGTAATTTACTTTATGTAATTTTGCAAATGATACCGTAATGTTTTTATAATATATATTATTATAATGTTTATAATATTCAGGTAAAAGTTTTGTATATCTGTTTATTTTGTGGTACATTAGGGTACTATAACATAAATTCGTTACGTGTTGTTCTTGTCATCGTCTTTGTTATAATCCAGGTCTGTAAATCATAAAAGAGATGATTTTCATCATTTCCATGAGTTGAATTAGATAAATTAAATAATGAATTATGGTACAGTCAAATTTGAATTTTTTTTAAATCTACTGTGAAATATTCGTTCGTAATTTTGTGGGAAAATATTCTGTGAAGATACACAGAAAAGAAATAAGTTTGTTTCGTATTAGATTAATAAGAAACATTTTTAAAGAAAAGAAAGAAGGAATTTTTAAGATGAATAAAGAAAATTTCATCTTACAACAATTAACAGTGAAGAAGGTATTGTTTTTTTATCTCCTACTTTTTGAATTTCTTTTCTACGTTTTTACTTCCTTGTACGAAGTATAGAAAGTATTGTAATGGCGAAAAATTTTGTTTATCAGATTGCAACGGAAATATTCATTTTGAGCATCCCTGAATCCATTTTGACTAATTTCGGCCTGACGTCTGTACGTTCATACGTATGTATGTATCTATCTCGCATAACTCAAAAATGATTAGCCGTAGGATGTTGTAATTTTGGTTTTAGGACTGTTGTAAGATCTAGTTGTGCTTCTCTCTTTTGATTGCAATCGACTGGACCAAAAATGTCCAAAATCCAAAACATTTTATTTTGGACTTTTTCTCAACCGTAGTAATAAGCCCTCGTTAAAAGCTCTTCAACATTATATACTTATTTTCATTGGTTCCAGAGTTATAGCCAAATCAAATTTTATTTAATGAAATATTTGGATCTTACAAGGGGAAGACATCGGTTTGAATTCGACTTTAACTTTTGTTTAATTTAAATGTATTGATTTATTTATAATCATTAAATTCTGATTGTAAAAAAAGTTTACAGTAAATGATAAATAATTCAATAATAACAACAAAAAATTATGAACAAAGATCAGAAGCTATTAGTGAAATAAAATTCTATGTACTTCTAATTTTAATATGCGTACAAGGAAGCTATGTGGTGTCCACATTAGATTTTTTTTTTTAATGAAAAATCATAGAAAATTTTAAATGTATTGAAGTCTTAAAATCTATTTTAATAGTTAGCCACTATAGTTTTTCATCATATTAAAATCTGGTTCCTTAAACTCATTATTTACGCAAGACATTTAGGTGCTTCTAATTCTGTTTCATTAAGTTGTCTAAATTATTATTGGATGAATAATTTAAAAATTTACTAAGATTACTAAGTTAAAGAAAAATTATTCTGGAAAACAGGTAATCGTTTCTTAAAAAGAAAATTGCATATCAAAATCAACGTTAAAATCGTCAAATTGATCAAAACGACTTTAACTAATTTTAGATCTCCGTTCTGGACCAAGTGCTTAGATTCACAATAGCAAAGAACCGGTTGGATTTTAAAATCTTTTTTAAATATGAACTTGTGATGTTAACAAAGAATCATATGAATGATAATTATTTTACAGGTTAAATTTCTACAAATTATCTCTATAACGATTTAGTATACAAATGTACGTCGCTGCATATCCGTAAAATTTTATTCATAAATTTTTCCTGCATGTAAACAAAATCAGTCACTGATAGACATTTAAGATATTGTAGTGTATATTTGTTTCATATAAAACAATTAGGATACATTTTCAATGTTTCAATAATTTTATACATATCTGTGGTAAGAATTCAGATTAATAATAGGCAAAAAATAAGCAGCAATTTTTATAAAATACGTTTACGGATTTGCTTATTAATACATTGTTAAAAGTAAAAAATTAAACACTTAAAATTAGGTACTTATTGTATAAAATAAGAGAATAAATTTTAAGCAGAAATACTGACAATAAATTAAATTTGAGTACTAGTGATTGGTTGTTTTGAGGTGCAATGTAGAAAGTTCATTATCTTCTTCATTTATTATGTAAAATAATTATTAATATTAGCATTTCCCTTCTTTTTATCAATTTTACTAGAATACTTTTCTAAATAATACAAAAATATTTTTTTTATAAATTTGCAAATACAAAAATATTTTTTTAAAAATTAAAAAAAAATTATCATCATATTTACTCTTCCGCAGATATTTTCTGTGCTAAACTTTTGGGATCATGATAGCTGCCATTTTCTTTTAGATTGTCTAATTTTTATTCTTTCCTAAGTTCACTTTTCAGTACTTTGTACCACTTCTTCCACTATTTTAACCAATTCTTCTTCTTTCATTTTACATCTGGAACAACTAGCTTTTTTACTATTTCATGTTCTGATTAAGGTTCCTACTAGTTATCTAAGGTACTAGTTAAGGTATTAGTTATCTCTCTACATTAGTTCTTTATTTTTCTTATTTTTTAATTTATTCTTTAATCTTTTCTAGTTTCCTTTGATTTTTTGTTCTACTAGATGCTTCTTTAGGTATTTTTATTATTGTTTTTATCTTGTTTTCACCTTTAACATATTCTTTTAAAATGCTACTTAAATATTTGTACTGTATTTCTTATTCAGTTGTTTCTTCTTTTATGTACATATTTATAGGCTGTATTACCTTCATAGCCTACAGGCTATATATATTACCTTCTGTTCTCATTATTTCAGTATTCCTAACAAGAATTTCACTCAATTTTCTGTCGTAGCTTCTTTTATTTTTGAAATCGTCTCTTAAAAAGAACCTTTTCATTTAGTTAAATTTTTACAATTTATTTTTTCTCTTCGTACATCGATTCCTTTATCTTCTAGAACATTTTTTATTGTATTTTGACCACTCATAACAATCAAGATTGTTGATAGGCAGAACTCCTCTTACGTTACCTCTTTTCAAAATTAAACCACTGAATTTGAGCTTCTCTATTTTCTTAACTGTTGTCTGATAGAATTTTTTACGTAATCCTTTGTCTTTGAAATTTACACTTTGGGCTCTTGATTTTAATATTAATATTTATGCCATTGGAAACTATTAAATACTTAAAACAATCGACTCTAAACTTTTACTTTCTGAACTTTCGCATTTAATTACTAACCAATCTGTTACCCTAATGGTGAATCAAAAACATATTTCTTTATATCCTTTTATCAGTCACAGTATAAATTATATGCTTAGACTCATTACTATTTGTACATAGTAAAAACAACTTTTATACTACATCCAGTCAGAATAAATAATAAATATTATCTTAAAAATAAAAACAAAACATTAATATCGGTACTACTCTGATAATTATTGCTAACAGTAATAAATACATATTTACTTTGTTAGATTGTTTTTTTTTTTTTATAAATGTTTGCCTCATTAATAAATCAAAAACATATTTATTTACTTTACTGTTGATTAACTTGCTTTTACTAATTATATATGCATCCAAAAATAAAGAATGATATATATATATGTATGTATTTTTTAGGCTGTAAAATTTAAAAACTTTACAAAATTATAACTAGAATTTTTTAACTACACTACAACAGTATATTTTAAATTATAATTACATATGTTTTTTACAAATTATTTCTTTATTTCTTTTATAAATATATTTGTGTATAATTAGCCATTAAAATGTCCATTGCAAAACTTAATTACTACGGCATATTACGAATATTAATGAAGGCAACATGAGGAATTCTAATTTTTGTATATTTAAGCAAATTAGTCATTGGAATTTGTAAATTTATGAATGAATATGTTAAATTTTATCATTTCCATGTACATTCAATTGTAAAATAAAAAGAAATAAGGATAAAAAATGAAATATTTTACAGTTATTTAAATTCCTAAATTTATAATTGACGCTTTAATAAATTTTGTATAATTTTTTACTCGTTTTTCTTTTACAGTATTATTTCATCCCCTCTGAATAGATAGACTATCAGGTTTGTGGAAGAGTACAATTAGTGGTGACATTAATCAGTGACATTTTCAGAATATTCCAATTTTAAAAATAGTAATAATTTTAGATTATCACTTCATTTTTGTCTTCTAGGTATTCAAGTTAAAAAAAATCCGTTTCGGCACGCCGGAAGGCGGAGGTAGATTTCATTGGTGCTATGTTGGGGATTAAAAAGATTTCCATCTTAAAAGTTAAGAAAAACTACAAATTTACTCAATACGACATTGGTTGTATGTTTAACATACGACAAGCCCCATTTTTTTACAATTCCAGCAACATTTTGATAATCCCATGCGGGATTACGAAAAGGGGTTTAAGGGTTGGTCATATCAAAAATTGTTTCATATTTAGAGGATTAAAATTCATTTTAAACCGATTCAATACTTTGCCTATTAAGGGAGATATGATTTTTTTCTTCGAAACCCAATATTTTCCACCCCCTGGGCCAGTGGTTGGTGATATCAAAAAACTTTACGTAGATCAGTTTTAGGCCCTTATGCAAAGAATTGTAGGCACTTTAAACGAATTCGATATTTTACTTAAGAAAGTTATATTGATTTTTTTTTCGAAAAAAAAATTCCCCCATTTCCATTTCTTGGTCTGAAATTGCCCATTAGCAAACTCGACTGAGATTTTGGGTCGTTATATTTTGTGTATCAATTTGAAAGTGATAGTTGTCAATTGATTGACAGCGATTTTGACAGTTACAATGTGCCAAAATGAGTTTTTTTACTTCAAATTCGTGTTCTCCGACCCCAAAAACCCTTATATACGTTATTTTTGAAGTTTTGTGATGAAACATGCAAGCGCTATATCGTCACGACTTGAAAATAACCTAAAACCCATGTTAAATCCCCTTTAAAATTCAAGTGGAGTGGGGGATGACCTTTTTCGAACGGAAAGGGTTCATCAACGCGCAAAAATTTTGTTTTTGAGAGTACTTTTAAATCAGGGGGTCCAAGTTTTTCTACAAAAATGTTGCCCTATTTGGACCACTCTAATATATATATATATATATATATATATATATATATGAACTTTTTTTGAACTGACTGTGGTTTTAAGGTCTGGCGAATATACGTTGAAATTTTCCGGAAGTCCAGTTATGGTATCCATTACAATAGGTTGCTTTCTTTTGAAATCTACTTAATAATACTGACTCAATTACGGACGGTATAAGGATTTAATTTCAATTTGTTTTTACTTATACATTACAGCAATGTGCTATTAAGTTACATAAAAAACACAACTTTTAAAGCTTCATTGAATAATTTCTCATAGTAATTATTTTTTTCAGACGGCTAATGACTTCTGTTATTACATCTATCCCCCACTCTCAATATATAAATAATTGCGTGAAATACACTTATTGTGTACAGTTGAATGGTATGTTTCTTTAGTTGGGCTAGCATATACTTATTTTACTATTATCCACAAAAAGCACTTCCCACTCTTCCGTGATTTCTGTTGCAGAATCATCATTCATTATCTATAATTGTTAATCACTAGTTCATTGGAAATTATTTCAGTGAAGATGTCTCACTTCCTTGAAATATTTTGCAATATTTTTGTGTTAAAAGATTTCTAATTGTTATGTCAGTCTTCCTTTTGAGAGGAAAAAAGATTGACTGTGTTACTAAATCAAATTTGCCCCTTATTTATTTTAGTAAGTTCAGTGTAACCTTTCTTCTCTCTCCAGCCGTTGTTGAACTATAATTATGGGAAAATTAAATCCCACACTCCATCAATACATCTATTAATGTGTGTCTGCGTGAATATATATGAGTGTATTTGGGTGGACTTATAGAAATGCAGTATATTTTAACATACATGACATGTATTTGAATAAACTGTCACGTACAAACAATTAATTTGCTGTAGCATTAAACCGAATGGGAAAAGTTTTTATTTTTATAATTTGCTTAACCCTGTGAACAGTTGCTTTTTTATTTCAACAGTGCGCCATTGTCTTTCTATCTGTTGGAACGAAAGATATAGTTATCTAAAGTTAAAATTTAGACCTCTTTTTAATATTTTCTGTTGCTTTTTCTCATCTTGCAAATTTATTTCGGGTACAGAAATATTTCTTAATATTTATCCCTAAAATATTTCCTTATATGCGTACAGTTACGTTATCTTATTCTGATTATTTAAATTATTTTTTTTCCAATCTCTGCATTGAAATTTGGAAAGAATTTTAATAGATATATCTTTTAATTGGATCTTTACTTTACAATAGTTCCTTTTGAAGGAACTCACAGTAAGCTTTGTAAGAAATTACGAAAATAAGACAAATTTAATGGAATAGTTATTCAAGTTTTTCAGACATCTAGAACCAGGAAGGAAGGCTTTACTAATTACAGTACAGTATACTCGTGTTTATTTTCTCATGTAAGGTAACTTTTTACTTGATTAAACTTGTATTCGCCTAAAATTTGTAACTCAAAAATATATAATATTATTGCAGGGAAGGGTAAATTCCTTCCTATGTTGTTTGCAATGTAAATTTGTAATGTAGAAATTTATTAATAATATAGATTTATTACTTATTTACTTCACAAATATTCATTTTTCAAATTTGTACAATTACGCTCATGGTAGTTAAGAACGATGGTATTGAAGAAATTGGTCTCTTATATTTAGCTTTCAAATCATTTCAGTATAATATGAAAATAGATTTTTTTTACTAAGGTAAAACAATGTATCTATTCCATTAAAAATGTAGACTGTAGTTTTTTGTGTTGTAATTTATTTTTCGTTAAAGGAGATTAATATACGTTTGAAAAATATTTTCAAATAATGTTTAAAACTGAATTTATTGTTGATATCTTTGTGACGATGAGAAAAACATATTTGTCAAAAACGAAATAATCTTCTTCCCTGTTCCTTTCTTCTTCATTAAATATTTTCTTTATTGTTATATATTATATTGCACAACTTCTCAAAACAACTAATAAAATAATTATTATCATACTTTGAAAAAAATTAAGTGAATAGGTTTCAAAATAATATGTCAAAATCTCTTTATAGATAGACTGTACCACGAAGTTCTCCCGAAACTTTCATAAAAATAATGGAAAAAGTACTGTAAACATATGTCCTAAAATGCTTCGTTTGTTAGTTACGGCTAGTGAAAGGTTTCGCTCGTTTTTTAGCTAAACCGCTGAAATGAGGTCGGACCAAAATTTTTAGGACGTTAGAATGATTTCTTATAAATTTTGACCTGAAAAGTTGAATAAAATAGGTTCCAGTCCAATATCTGCAGTAGTTTTAGTGAAGTTTGGGGTGAAAAACCAATAAATTGTGATAAAAAAATCATGTGTTTTTATGTTTGACGTACAGTAACTTTGTTAAATGTAAAAACTATAAAACTAAAAATATAAATAAACTAAAACTATAAATAAAAATTGTAGAAAATTAATTTTTGAAAAAAATAGGGTAAGATAAGTTGAACAAAAAAACAAATAAAAAAAAATTTTATTCAGAGTACATACATTACTACATTTGTCAGAAAAGTACTTTTTTAATGTTAACGAAAACCAAATTCTTTTTATTGATGATATGAACATTTTTAAAAACAAAATTACTTTTAAGAAAATCTGTTGAAAAATTAAAAAAAAAAAAATGAAAATTACACATCGGTTGTAAAATAAACTAAATAAATGATAGTTGACAGAAATTAAATGATAAATAACAGAAATACAATAAGTTATTTTAAAAATTATCTCAAAGTTGATAGTGAAGTAACAGCTGATCAACAATGCACAACATTACGTTAATGTTTAAATCATTCTGTAAGGTACATTAAATGTATTGGGCGCTATGAAATCTGCTGTTAGTAAAGTTTTTCTGCGAATTTTAGATTTAACGTGATCATTTTCCCATTGAAGTAATATACGTATTTACAACAGAGGAATCCGCTGTTATGGTATACATTTTGGGTATATGTAATGATAATGTTATCAGTACAATATGCTGTAGAAGAATATGCAATACGTTTTTCAATCGCAGGATTCCAGATCCCAAAACAGTTTACGCGATCTTCGAGTATCTGATTCACTACCAAGTATTCGTATCAGCTAAGAACCATCTATGCAGCACGACGCTGTTATTGATTAAATTATTATCGATGCAGTTCAGCGCAGTCTAGATGTTAGTACAAGACGTCTTTTTAAGCGGATTGGAGTTTCGCATTCGATGCTTTGGACAATTAAACAAAACAAGTTTTATTCTTAACATAAACAGCCATTAAAACATCTACACCCAAGAGACGGTCCGAATTGACTGAATTTCTGCAATATTGGAATACACTGTAATATGTAAATAAGATTTTCCTCTAGGGCTGAAACGGAAAATATACTCCCAGCACGATGTGGTGCCCCTCCCTTTTCTCTTTTGTCGTTTTAACTTACTTAAATCATCATTTCCCTGAGAAATGGATCGGTCGTGGAGGCACACGTTCCTGTTAAACAAGATCGCCGTACTTATTGCCTTTAGGTTTTTGCGTCTAGAGATGGATGAAAAATTTTGTATACAAAAATACATATGGATATGGCTGAGCAACTTAAGAACAGCCCTGCAGAACAAAAAGGAGTAACAAAAGCAGTACAAAAGCATTCCAAGAAACACATTGGAAAATCGCTGGCACATTTTTGAACATTTATTATAAAATGGTATGTATTTTATACACTTTGGACTAGTGTTTTGTTCATAATTAAATTCTCTATAATCTTTTTAAAAAGTTTTATTTGTTTATTTGCTATTTAATTAAGTTATTCTACGTCAGATATAAAAAAAACAGGGTTTGTTTATCTCAATTTATTGGTTATCACCCTAGATTTCTCAAAAACTACTACCGATATGGTTCTGGGACCTATTTTATTCGATTTTCAAGTCAAAAAACATTAAAAGTCACTAATTCTTCACCTTATTTACCGTCCTAAAAACTTCAGTACGACCTCATTTCACCGCGGTAGCTAAAATCGGAGCGAAAGTTTTCACTAGCAATAACTCGCAAACGAAGCATTTTAGGACAAATGTTTAAGTGTATTTTTTTCAATATTTTTATGAGTAGAAAAGGTTATGAAAGTCTCGGGAGAATTTCATGATACCTTTTTATAATACGCTAAGGAAAGACGACAGTTGTGCACCATTTATAAGACGCCATCTACACAAACCCCCCATAAATGCGGTATTACTGAACAGGAAATTACCACTCGGGTGTGAATCTAATAGATTTAAGACGAAGATGAAAGTGGAAAAGTGTTGAAAGTGCAAAACGTTAGTTCAAATTAAAATTGTTTGACTGGCCCATTAATGCGTCATATCGCCACCGTCCGGTTACTGCAATAAAATCGGAATCAGCTGGCCTCCGTAGTACAAGTGGTAGTGTCTCAGTCTTTCATCCTGTGGTCCTGGGTTCGAATCCCGGTCAGGCATGGCAGTTTCACACGCTATGAAAGATTATCATTCATATCATCCTCTGAAATAGTACTTAACGGTGATCCCGAAGGTTAAAAAAAACGAATCAGCTGTTTTGTAGCAGCTGTATTTTTTATTTTTTTTAATGTGTACATTTTTATGTGAAATTTCAATCATTGTACATTCTTTTCCTATGTTTAGAACTAAATTATTACTGCTGTTAACGTGTTTTTTTAATAAAATTTTTAACACATCTGTCGCAAAGTTACATAAAATGATCTGAGGTATTTCTTTGCGAAATTTTTTCACGGGTCCGCTTGTATACTATAATTTAAAACCATAATTGTATTATATTTATTCCATTGTTCGGAATCTATTTAAAATTCTATTTGTTTTGTGTATGTTATACATACACAAAACCTCAAGGACTGTTTTTATCCTTACTCAATATATTACCACTGGTCATTTCATTTTATTTAAAAAGAGCCCTTTGTATTCCAATCAAATTGCCAACTCGGTAGGGGATTGTGCTTAAATACATTCTACTTTAAGGTAGCTTTAATTAAAGGTTTGGCAATAAGGTTATTTTAATTAAAGGTGGCGTATTAATTTGCTGCTTTGCACTTTCTATACCTATCTTTGCTAAGGTTATCGCCTCTTGAAATAGAAAAGACACCAGATTACATTATTTTCTTTTATAGTAAAAGTCTTATTTTTGTAATCACAATAATCTCTGATGCACAGTGAATCATTTTTAAGGTCGAAAATCTCCAATTTCGAGAAATTGAAATTCTGATTTGCTGTGTTTTATTCGACTCTGTATAGAAAAAGGGTAACCACTTTATTCGTTCCTAATAAATTAGTGTGGGATGTATGTAATTTAAGAAAATATTTATGTCACTTCCCAAAGGGATTCATGCAGTTAATTCAAACGCTTAGAAACGGTTGCAGTAACTGTAACGGTTGCATTACTTAACATGCAAATACAAATTTTTCCTTTGTGACAGTTAAAATAATCCTATTTTTTCTCAGTTAGACTTTTACTGACCTAAAAAATTTGATTCAGGTATTCTGAAAATGTAAAAAAATATTGTTTTAGAAAATTTAATGTACCGTTTTACAAAATATTTACTTTTTTTTTGCGTAATTCCTATCCGACTCTGACCTCCAATTCTAATTTTGATGAGGGGGTCGAACTAGATACCTTAAAAGGGTAAAAGAATATTTGTTAAACCAAAGATATAGAACATTTTGTTCATTGAATTCTGAATTTGAACCATTCATAAATATTATAAGACTGTTGTGTTTAACAATCATTTAGATATCATGATAAAATTTAACCAGTTACAATTTATTTTTTCTTTAACCTCTTTAATATATATATGTAAATTATGAAAGCCGTGATGTCGTCTGTTCCGATAAACAGAGATCAAGAATTATTAATAAATCAATATATTTAAAAACAAAAGTTAAAAAAAAAATGTATATGAAGTCTGCTTCGAATCGATGCGTGCATGAACCGATACGTTCTCATTTACATCGCATCACTACTTGAGCGACGTGTAAAAAATTAATATATAAACTAATATCAAATGCTGATACGGATACCACAAAAAGAAATGATGCACTATGGTGTCCATCAAAATGTAATTGTGTAACTGTCCACTTTATTAAAAAATTAGAGGATTGTATCTCACTATTAAATGAAATAAGTTTAAATGAAGTGCAGCAAAATATGCTTATATGTAATTTAATAGGTATACAAGGAAATCATGTGGTGTCCACATCAGATTTTTTTAATTAAAACATAAAATCTACTTAAAAAATGCAATCAAATTTAATCATTTTACTTTTAAACTTTTCTTTTATAAAAAGAAATCAATGAAAAATTTCTGTTGTGAACGTAATTATTTATTTTATGAAAGTACTTATTTTGAATAAAAAGCAGTATCATTGCACTTACGCTTGGATTAATGTTTCCATTTCGGTCGGAGTTAGCTCCAGTTTTGGGTCCAAACTTCTTCTGAAATCATATTCACTTATAACAAACTGGTTATTAGGATCGTGCGGTTTCATGAAATCTATAAGTCTCAATCCGTAGCGTGCAACCTGAGATATTTGATAAATTTCATTAAATAAATTTATTTAAAATATGAAAGTTATGATATTCGTTTAGCGGCTTAGTCATTAATATAAAATGGCAAATACAATTTAATGAATAAGAACATATAAAACGTTACGATGAACAAGAAATCCTTATCAAAGTCCTACATATTGAAGATAAAACAAAAGCAGTACGTGGAAAACTTAAGTTTGTAAGTAATTATATTCTGCAGTTAGGATACAATGTGATAAATTATTTATATTAATTTTAATTACTTAAATTGGATGTTTTTAACTACTTTTCTATAAATCATTATTTATTAATTATTGGAAGTCCTTTATTTCGTATTTAGTTTTACATTTTAATTACTACTGGAAAATGCACAATTTATATAAATAAGTATACTCACTGATTAAGTATTAATTAAACTATTTTGAGTATTTTATTTGCTGTTTTAACTAAGAAAAACGAAATAAAGTTTAAATAATAGTGTTTCCGTGTTTTGCATGTGTAACTATACGATAAATAAATAAGAGCATACGCACATTTCACGTATATAAAATCAGATTAATATTGTGTTTAATAAAGATTACAGATTAATAAAGAGTACACAGATTTATAGTAGTAAAGAAAAGGTCGGTAGGTGGGTTGAATATATTGAAGAGTAAATATGGAGGAAATGAATTAAGAAACTGGTGTTAAAGAGGAAGAAGAAGTAGAAGAGGACAAAAGGGAATATACAATACTTAGATCTGAATCTAATAGAGCATTAAAAAATTTGAATAGCAGAAAGGCTCCTGGGATTGACGGGATACCTGCAGAATTTCTGTGAAGTGGTGGTAAGGAAGCGATAGATAGATTATACAAAGTGGTGTGTAATACTTACGAAAAAGGGGAAGTTCCGTCAGACTTCAAAAAGAGTGTTATTTTCATGATATCAAACAAAGCAGGAGCAGATAAATGTGAAAAATACAGAACAATTAGCTTAACTACTCGCGCATCAAAAATCTTAACTAGAATTCTGTAAAAAAATTGAGAGGGTGGGAGAGGAGAGTGGAAGAAGTATCAAGAGAAGACCAATTTTGTTTTAGGAAAAGTATAAGGACAAGGGAAGCAATTTTAGATTAATAGCAGAAGGAAGATTAAAAAATACAAACCAACATACATAGCGTTTATAGACTTAGAAAAGACATTTGATAACGTAGATTGAAATAGATTGTTCACCATTTTAAAAAATTAAGGGTTGAATTATAGAAATTAAAAAAAAAGTCATTGGTATTTTACACTTTTGTAACTTTACACTAAGCGCGTAAAAACACAGACGCGTGCGCGCGCACACATACACACACACACATAAAAGTTGTGTATCTTTTTAAATAAAAAACGAATAACCGTGTATGACAATTAATTAATACTAAACGGTTACTATTTAAACTTCAGCTATTATTGGGCTAATGCGTAACAAATGATAACAAAACGAAAGAAACAAGTTGTTACCTACCATCGTAGTAATTATCATAAAATACTTATTATTATTATAATTTTTAATAACTGTTTTTCTACGCATTAGTTTTGATTATTTTGCTCAACTTCATCTACATAAACACTGAAAATTAGGAATAAACCTTTTTTTAACTATGAATAATAATAATTACAAAATAATTTAATAGTGCTAAAAAGAACAGTAATATCTTACCTTTCTTTTAATTTTAACTATTATAGCCACAATATTTTTTTCACAAGCCTTAGATACCATTTTTACCTTTCTTTTTGCAAATGCTAGTCTTTCACTGTCGTATCTTTCAGTCTGAAAAAATAAAAATAGATTAGAGGCTTTCATTCGGATTTGTGAAGAATTTTAAACTGTATTCCTGGAATACTTTTTACTTTTACATATAATTTCAATCATTATTTGAGATGTAATACAAAATTAGATACGTAACAGTAACAATTTTTTTGGCATTTTTATTTATGTTTTTATATTGATATTTATTTATTTGTTTTAGTTTCTGTTGTATTACATTCTCTTTCGAAGTTTTTTTACGGATATGTTTCATGCAAACCTCTCAGAAAGTGTACTCTTTAAGATTAATGATGGTGGTAATACAGTACACTGTATATATTTACCCGTAAATTAATGATACGACATACTGATGTATCTAGTATGTAATTCAACAGTATGTTGAATTCGTTGCAGAGGGATGTGGAAAACCAATCTAACCCTTGACTTTTTTATAATTAACTTGAAAACTAATGCTTGTTATTCTTGAGAATGGGTATAATATTTTCGGGAACGATTTACGATTCATATTAGGCAAATTGTAATACTTTGTCATCTTTTTCACTACAAATCCATATCTCTTGATATATTTTATACTAATAGTAATATTGATGTTCGGCAAATTAATTCATTGTGTTAAAAAGAAAACTCATTTATCATGTATAGGTCAGTTTTGTATTCTTTTTCTATTTTTATTTAAGCTGACTATGACAAATTGTTTTTCTGTCAATTAAAATTATTAATCGAGTAATAACAATATAATACAGTTCCTCTACCATCTTCATTAGATTTTATTTTATGTTTTATTATCTAAGGATCTGAGTGTGTACATTATCATATAAACCTTATAATAATTTTTATTTCCTTTTTTTACTGACCAACAGAATACCAGAATTTTATGATTTTATTATGCCGATTTTTATCATTTTCTCTAACAAACTGAACTGTATATAGATATATTATATCTAGGTAATTATTTATGTACAGATACATTATTTTCATGATTATTCTTCTTTTTTTTTGTTAATTATATTTAGACTAAAACTATTTTTATGTACGACTAAGAATTAATAATAAATGGAAGAAAACCGTCTGCTAATTTAATTCTTTTATAACAAATATGTATTATGAAAAATGTTTGATTCAACTACATTCGAATCATTGGTGAACATTTCAAGAGTTCTTCTCTTTGTCGAACAATTGCATAATTCCGTCTCTCTCTCACTCTCTCTCACTCAATATAATTAAAATAAAGCGTTTTATTTAAATAAGTGCCAGCATGGAATAAAATGACAACGCTGAACAGTCAGCCAGCAGGTCTTCTACATAATTATATAAAATATTTTTTCATAATAAATATATATATATATACACGTTTATTGTAGGTATTGTAAAATTACTATAAAGATGTAAATTTTAATATGGTGGAGATTACAACTTCATTAAAATTAACATTTTTTATATTTTCTTGTATTGTAAAAATTGAAAACTCTTTATCACATTGCATATTTATTTTTGAATTTACCACTTCAAAAACAAATATGCAATGTATTCAATGGGATCCTATTTTACACAAATGGCGCTTTATCCGTTAGGTTGTTTGTACATAATCACTAGACAGGAAATAGTATCTCCGAAAACTTACATTGATAACAGCTTTCAGTCAGAACACACCAAGAAATTCACTTTCTCTACACATCTAAGCATACTTGGTATAGATCTAACGAAGTCTAATCTATATTCCGATAGAGCATAATAGGAAAACAAAGGTCAAAGAAGAAAGGAAAAATAATAAAAATAATGGTCATCTAAAATAATCTTGTTTGAGGAAAAATCTATAAATTTTTACCGATAACGTGAACAGAAAAAAAATACCAAGAATATTGCGTAAACAAGCTTAGATATGAAGAAATAAAAATTGCTGTTTTCATATATAAAACTTAGAAACAACATACCAACGAAGGTTTTACCTTAAAAAAACATATCCTTTCCTAGAATTGTACATGTTCAATTATTAAACTGAATATAAACCTTTTAGCAGACAGCATGATAATATTTGCAATGAGATTTGAAAATTTTTGTAATTCGGTAAAGTAAGTAATTTAAAAAAAAATATGGCTAGATTATTATATTACAGGACTAAAATACTATTAAAGTTACTAAAGAATAAAAACAGAAAGAAATTAAAAATTTTATGCCGTTCATCTTTGGATCCACTGTCATGAACCCTGCTTTAGTTTGTAAATTAGCAATTTTCAATAAGTGATATTTCAAGCAATGTTTGATGAGAACCACTTTTCGATAACTGTTCTTATTTTTTTTAGATATAAGAGAGTAGTCTCAAATTGCATAAATCGTGTGATGAATAAAGCAAAGGTAAACTTTCCGTAAATTTTTTTTATTCAGTTTCATGCATTCACTCACGTAATATAATATTTAATCGTTGAATGTTTTATCCAGTAATTTAGCAATAGTAAACAATTAGATATACTTATGACAGTAAGTGTATCAAAAATGCAAAATTGCAAAATTGCAAAATTTCATGGCATACTGAATATATCAGTGAATGCGATTATTTAAAAGTATTATATTTCTAAATATTTTTTATATTTAGATTTCATTTTACAGCTTTTATACATTTTACATAAGTTTTATACATATTTTATATTATTTAATCAGTTGTTAAATGTTAATGAGGTTTTTTCATTAATTTTATTTTAATCTTACTTTATACTAGGTTTAATTTGTGACGTGATTCTCTATATATGAAACGAATAAATTCCGTATTGAAGAAATAACGGGTAGTTGTAATACCTTTCTAAATATAATACGCTAAGGAAAGACGACATTTGTGCACCATTTATAAAACGCCATCGACACAAACCCCCAAAAATATAGTATAGCTGGACAGAGAGTTACCCTCTGAGACAGAAAGTGACACTTTGTCACTTTCTTTTTCATCTTAAATTTATTTGATGCACACCCAGAGGGTAACTCTCTGTCCAGCTATACTATATTTTTGGGGGTTTGTGTCGATGGCGTTTTATAAATGGTGCACAAATGTCGTCTTTCCTTAGCGTATTATATTTAGAAAGGTATTACAACTACCCGTTATTTCTTCAATACGGAATTTATTCGTTTCATAAGTAGTGTTGAGAGTCTAAAAAAGATGAGATTCAAATTCTTTTCTCTGGCTCATTGGTGTATCCATTTGCCACCGACGCATAATCAGGCACACAATCAGAATCAGCTGAATCAGTTTTAAAAAATCAGTATTGTAGCAACTGTATTGTTAATTTTTTCTTATTTTCTGTATACTTTTTAATATAAAATTACATTAAATACATTAAATTTCAATAATAATTTCAATTATTATTGAAATTAACGTGATTTTTTTAAATATTTTTATAACATTTTTAACATATTTGTCGCATCAAAATTGAGGTACATAAAAAATAAACTGAGGCAATTTGCGAAATTTTTTCACGGATCCACATGTAATATTAAATACCTTTCAGTTCTATTTCATTTGGTAATATTAAAAAAGCTATTTCATTTGGAATCAGAATAAAAAAAAAAGTTATCGCTGATTTTGACTTTACTGCATTTATTCAGTAAAGAAATGAGTACAATTTACGGAAAGTGAGAGTTCAGTAGCAATATCCGTCAACCAGGTTGTGCTTACTCGACAAACAGTCAACTACAGCACAAAGTTAATGGAAGAATGTCCATTGCACCAGAGCCATTTCATTTCCTCTCAGTTTTGAAAGTTCATTTTATGTTGTATTAAAAGAGTGTAATGCATATAGGCCATTCGTAAAACCTCTTAAAATTAATATAAAAATATAAGTTTATTTTTTACAATATTAATTTTTTTAATTAAAACTAGAAACACTTTTTTATAAATAGTTTTATAATAACACGTTGATTTATTATTTATTACCATATTATCTTCGTCTGGTTGTAGTTCTATTTCATCTACAAATTGGCGGTAATTAACACCCATCTCATCGTAGAAGCGTTGCTCTACTGAAATTTGTTGATCATTGGTTAGAAGAATACCATTTGCTAATAAAACAGTTCTAAATTGACGTCTTGTTACATGTCCATTATTGTTCCTTTGTAAGACAATAAAAATAAAATCATAGAACAGAAATGTAGTATTAAAAATTAGACATATATTTACCAAAATTGATAAAAAAAGCAATTGTAAGGTTTCATTACAGTAAATTGAAGATTTATTTTAATATTTATATTAAAAAAAACAAGGACTACTATTGAAATTCGATTTCAAAATAGATTTCCTCTTAAAAATATATATATATATATATATATATATATATATATATAAAATCGACATTTTACAACAGCTAAAAGTATTTCTTCTTAGCGTAATTATATGGTATTAAGTTTCTCTTAATATATTCTTAGATAAAAAATTTGCTGGTAAATGGGTTGGACTTAGAGAGCCGGTAAATTGGCCACGTACATCTGCGAAACTCACTCTCATAAATTATTGTTAAGGGGATGGAATAAATGCGAATTATACAAACGAAAAGTAGACATACGTGATGGACTACCTCATTCTCAATGCTGCTGCCCTCATCAAGGAACGCGAAGTTATCATTAGGTTGGTGACAGAAAATGTAAGGAAACGTGTTGGAAAGTGCATCGATGTTAATGGTGGAAATTTTGAACATTTATTCAAATTCAAATGAATATTGATTTAAGGGATGGTCATAATGGATAATTCTGTTGAAATCTGGAAATCGACATTTTTTGCGATCACAATATTTCCTTTATTTCGTATAAGGAAGTAAAAAATGTGAAAAGTTGAATATTTTAGATTTTATCACTGAAAATACTTTAGGGAATCATTTTAAATATAGATTGAATATAAAATTCATTAAATGAATATATAATTTTCATGTATTGAACTTTAATCTAATTGCTTTGATTGACTGAGGGTGTAAATCAACTAAGAAAACAAGTGTTCGGGAAGTAAGCAGTTACAATTCCGGTTTAGAGAATCCCAATTATCAAAAATTTAAATATCTTTTGTTGTGCCCCTTTTAATATTATAAAAATACGTTTTCTTAGTTACTCATTCTGTGTTCATTGACAATTCAGTACATTGGTGCTGAACATAACTGATAAATTAGCTGTTATCTGACGATATTATTACAATAGCTTCTGACAAAAAACAGAATGATGCAATTTTATTTTTTTATTTTAAGACTCTCCAGTGCCATAATTATTATTCAGTTAATAAAATTATTGATGACGTAACATATACTGGTATTTTGAAGATCATATATTAATACTCAGCGTCTCACTAAGAAATGAAAGTAATATTATGGTATGTTGTACTGCTGAAAATAGAGAAAAATATTTCTCACAAATTCCGGTTCGAAAACTCCTTCTCGAATTATAGCTAAGGAAAACTTCTGCCCTCATCTCTTTGAAATGTTAAAAAATTAGACAACATTAAAATTCCTGCGCTATAATCTATGATGAAAGTTACCAAAAATAAAAAACTGGGTCCCAAAATATATTTCTCTCGAGTGAGATAAACTCGCACGCTTTTTTTTTGGATCGTGGTGTTATTGCTTACAATATTTTATCTCTGCTAAAATAAACATTTTACTATTACACTTTTGAAAATTCAGATACTTAAATTATCATATTAATAGTAATTATTAAACTTACTGATCCATATCACCGAATACTGAACGTAACTGTATTCTTCTTGCAAGAACTCTAATTTTAATTAGTGAAAGTATATCTTCACATTTATCTCGCTCATCTTGAGTTAATTTATTCCACATATTGCCGGTTCTTGGTATTGTCTTAAGCTCTTTACATGGGTACATAATTTCAGCTTCAGGATTTTTTTCTAAATCACGATTTATTGTTTCTGAAAGAAAAGATACAAATTCAAGTAAAATCAAATATTAATTTTAAAAATTCTAAAGGTGTAACCTGTTTAAAATTAAAAAAAAAATTAATTTAATTCTTATGTCATCTAATCATATTAAATATAGGGTGATTCAAAGAAACGGGAAATTAAAAAAAATTAAATAACGTTAATGAAAATTTTTTTTTAGAAAATGAATTTTATTTCATGTAATTGTACAAATGTTGCCATTTTAGGATACATACATTTTAGTTTATTTTTTAAAGATGACATCTTCCAGGTGACCTCCTCTTCTACGTAAACACTCACGAAGTCTCTTCGTTAAATTGTTCATGGTTTGACGTAACATCTCATCTGGAATTTCCGCAATTGCTTCTCGGATCTTTGCCTTCAGTTCTTCCGTTGTAGCAGGTCTACTGTGGAACACTGTGCTTTTAAGGTGACCCCACAAAAAGTAATCGCAAGCTGAGAGATCAGGCGATCTGGGAGGCCATCTAATGTCACCATTTCGTGAAATAACACGTTGTCCAAACAATCGGCGTACAGCTGTCATCGATATTCGTGCAGTATGTGGCGTTGTTCCGTCTTGTTGAAACTAGGCTGTGTTAAGAATCGGTGGAAATCTCTTTTGTTGTTCCACAACAAAGGTTTCAAGCTTGGCTACATAACGAGCCGACGTCACTGTAATCGCAAGACCGTTGTCATCCTCAAAAAAAAAATAAGGGCCTATAACACCGTAAGATGACATAGCACACCACACGGTCACTTTCTGGCTGTGCAACGGATGCTAGTGTAGCTGCGTAGGATTTTCTTGTGCCCAGTATCTGAAATTTTGCTTGTTAAGAAATCCACTGAGGTGGAAATGCGCTTCGTCTGACATCCATAGTTCGTGAACTGTGCTCATGTGTTCGTGAAGCATTACATTACAGAATTGTGCTCGCACAACTGCATCGTTCGATTTCACGGCGGATTGACCGATGTGGACTTCGTGTGACAGCATCTTGTAAAGCTTGAATATTCTGTAGTGTACGGATGGTTCGCTCATGGCCTGTAGGTTTCTTTTTCATTGCCAAACCAGTTTCCTCAAAATTGGATATCCATGTTTTAATTGCACGTGCTAATGGAACACGGTCGTGCCGTCCCAGATTAAAATGACGGCGAAATTCTCTATGCGCTCCCTCCACACTGTCATTGTTTTTGTAAAACGCTTTGATAGCAAATGCACGTTGCGCACCACTCCAAGGATCCATGACAACTAAATGGCAGGTTAGGTTAGCGAGGCTGGCGTCACTTATCAAGTGGTACCAATCGCCCACGGCTACCAACAGAACTTTCAAAATTTCCCGTTTCTTTGAATCACCCTTATATTAGAACATTTCCCTTAAAAATTGTTATTATTTGTGATGTTCTAATTAACTCATTTTTTATGAGAATTTTTCTTAATGTAAATATATTATTATATACTATTACAGAAATACCTCCCATTTTTTTGCAACACTGTAATATTTTTTAAGTCAACAATCTAAAAACATGTATTTTGGGATAGTGTTTTGTAACTTTGATAAAAATATTGAGAAATATTTGCTTGATTTATTATTTGTTTCAAATCCCTATTCAATATCCAGATAATTTAATCTTAATTAAGAAAGCATTGCTTGGAGTTGAAAACCTATTTTTGGTATACATTCGACAAAGAAAAAATTCCATTAATTCTAATACAAAAAAAAAAATTTGTTTACAATTATAGTTAAACATGTTACATAATAAATAAAGCATTATTTCAATGTATTCTCCAAAAAAATCATTTAATTCATTTTTATTATTTTTTTGAATAATTTTTAAAAATGTTTTATGTCCTTTTTACTCAAATATGAATTCTATTTGAATAATGAATGATTTATGAGTGTATTGAGACATATAGAACTGAAAAATAAGAAACATAACCGGAATGATTACCCCTTTTCATCTGAATTAAATGACGAAAAATGGGGATGATAATAAAATTGAGTCGTTTTAATTAACTAAAAATTTAATTAGATTAAGTCCTTTTTTACTTATTTTCTTATGAAATCAAATAAAAATTAAAAAAAAAAAGATTTAACTAATTATTTAAAATGTTTTGAGAATATTCATTGAAAAATAAATCTAAGTATTTTCTCTGCTTATTTTCTTTCTTATCATTTACGGATGTTAGAGCCTTTCCCAAAAGGTAGAAATAAAAATATAAAAAAAATTTGACAAAAAATAGAAAATTTAAAATCCGGTCCATCATTATTGCAATTTTTATGCAGTTAGACGTAATCTACATGCAAATAAAAATAAAATAAAATATCTACATGCAAATAAATATTGTCAGTTCAATGAAAATATATTTCATTTTTTTGTAAATAATATTTATACATTAATATTGTACAGGAGATTTTTTAAACTTTATACACTGATAAAAGTTAATTTAATTTACCCTGTAGATATGGACAGTAACAAACGATTTTGAGGAAATGTTTGAAGTGCATATATTAACTTGTAATTTGTAATGTAATTTTTTTTTAATATTGGAATTTAAAAATTTATGAACTTATACATTAAAGCGATAAATCAATATTAATTTTCTAAATTACTAAAATATTTATCTTAAAATTATTATTTTTTGCTAATTTATATTCTTAAAAGTCAAATTGAGTTGCAATGTATTTGCTGAGAAATAAATATGATAGATAATCAAAGGGTAAAAGTGTTTATAGAATATATCTTATTTCATATTAAAACCTAAAAAGTTAATTATCTTTTATTAACGAAAAAAGATGACGAACATGGGGATTTTCACCAACATTTTAGGCAGTGTGAAGACTCTTTCTGACACTCATTGTGAAGACATCTTTTTGTTTGTGAAGTCTTTCACACAGAATAAGTTAAAGGTATATTTCCTTGGTTTCCTTCTCTTTCTTATAGTTTTCACAGTTGTCAAATATACTATGTGTAAGTGACACTGCTTTGAATGGTGGTCTTCTCCCAGTACAGTCATTTTCATTAAACAGCCATTCCTTCTGATGAAAGTATCACACTTATCCGGCTGAATATCCTATGCATTTGAATAGGCTTGGAGTGGGAAAGAGATAAGTAGGTTTTCGTAGGATGCTTTACTTGGTAATGTACAAGCATTTAAATTTAAAAAAATTAAATTAAAGGTTGGAATTATACTATGATCGAAATTGAACTATTACTTCGTTATCGAATTCAACATGTTAATAAAAAATTAATACTTTTATTTTTATCAATAAAGGTAAGTAATATTTATGTATTTTAATTGATAAATTATCTCATTTGTTATAGGTTTCAGTCCTATTATTATTATTCTCTGTTAAATATTTAAAATACCAAAAACATACCTTGCTCAAAATTGCTTACAAAAGCTTTCCATAATATTCTAGTAGGATCACTACGTTCTCTGTAATAGTCCACAACCAAATCAATTTCTACAGGTGATAAATATATTCTTTTTGGTCCGTATTCACTAATACCGACGGCATCCAGACAACGTCTAAAAACAGATTCTGTAACGCGACCGCTGTTTAGTTTATCGAAATCCTGAAAATTATTTTATCATTTATATATATTAAAACTTGTAGACATTTATGCAGCACAAAATATTGTGAAACTAAATCTATTAATGTAAGCAGTTTTATCAATCGACATTGGATATATAATGTTTTTATTGATAGGGATGAAATTGGCTACATGTTGTGTAATTAACCGAAAATGACAAGAAAAGTGTAATTTCAATGTATATTACTTATTACCCTAAGTATTTGTTTCCTATAGGTACGTTTAAGCTATTTATTCATCCCCAACAGAAAATGGAAAAAGTAAGATTAAACGCATTATTGGACCTAAATACCAACACATTCTTTGCTTTAAGATTAAAACTGATTAAAAATTACAAAAAAAATTGTCATGTTTGATTAACTGGTAATAGATTAAGGGAGTTAATTTCTTATAACATGATGAATGAAAAAACACTTTTTTAAATCTACTATTCAACCATGATTTACCCATTAGCAAGCATATTGTTTTTAATTTATTAATTAAACTATAAAAATTTTTATTGATAATGTGAAAAATATCTAGGCTAAGTTTCAAGAAATTGAAAAAAATCATCTTTACAGGTTTTACTAAATTTGTTTTAAGAAAACACATATAAATTAAATATAGCAACAATATTTCTAGGAACGCAGAAATAAGTTCAAACAAAAATATTTTTATTTAAAAGTTAGTTTTTTTTTTGTCTTTTTGATTGTAATTCTTTAATTAGAATTAATAAAAAAAATAATTGACGTTACAGATTAATGAGACTTATTCTTCCAAAGGATGAATTCAAAACTAGTTCTCTTTGTTTTTTGTTTTTTTTTTCAGGTAAACTTACTATTGCAATCGCGTAATTGTAAACCCGAATTATGGTAACAGTAGTACTTAGTTAAAAGTTTAGGCAATTCATTAGATTATAAATTTTCGTGGGATGATTTAATGGATTTCGTTAGCAACATGATCAAATCGAATCCTTTGTTAAAAAACGTTTTAATCAGTCGCTTAGCTTAGTATCATTGTTTTTATTATTTATTATGCTGTGGTATTTTTAGTTAAAAACTAAATTCTGATTAAAAGTCCGAACTTTGTAACATTAAAATTAGTTACATCTTTCTTTTTTTTTGAGGCTGATCAATATTATTGAAAATATCACTCTTTAATAAATTAACATATTTTACCTAGCCATTCGTTTTTATTTATGAATGTTTCTTAGGAAGTTTTCCATAAAAAATTTATAAAAAGTAACAGTAGCATCACTCACATCAGTTCTTTTTTTTCACTTTACGCAATTAACGGCCTTATAAAACGGTTTTATTATTGAATTTCTATACTTTAATAAATTCCCTAACTATAATTAATAACCCTAACTATAATTAATAAATTTTCCAATCAGTTAATTAAAACAAAATATAAATAGCCATTAATGCACGTGTGAGAAATAAGTCAAAGACACCAACCTAAGCGAGTGTCGTACAAACTTCGCAAGAGTCCATTAATGACCATTATAGAGTGTTTAACCGTATTTTTTCTACGGCTGAGAAAATACAGGGATTATTGATTTAAGTCAATGATAAAATATATTGTTTACCGATTAATTTTTAAAAAATTTTCAAAAAATACATTAAACAAAACATTTCTGTGGCAGTAGGTTATTTTCTTTAATATCGATCGATATTAAAGTAATTTCTTCCACAGAATCCTATATAATTAAAAAAAGGATAAACAGTAATATAGAAACTTTAACTACGTAATGGTCTACATTCAAGTTACCCTCTGCTTGCTTACTACTAAATCGGATTAAAATCAAAGTAAAAAAAAAAAACAGCTGATACATTAAACAATATTCGCTTCTAATTAGTCAGTGGTTGAAAAGAGTATGCTTTAGATTAGCTTAACACTTGTTTCATAATGACCGTCATTATGATACAGGTTCCACACACGTATGTAATAATGTAGCCGTAGAAAATTTATTTTGGTTTTAATGGAAACAATATTATTACTGTTTTATTATTTATTATAATTATTAAGTACACAAGAAATTTGTTGGCAGATTTGTTTATGGAATGTATAGCAGAAAGTGTCATTAATTTCATTATTTTTTTTTTTTTATGGAAATATTTTATTTAGTTATATCTCAAAAATTTGTATCCCATTTATTTCATAAAAATTATTATATTTATATTTCAACATAGAATATAAAAAAACTCTAGCGTAGTTTCTTTTGATTCTTCCAGAAAAATAATGGAGCTGTTTCTTTTGTTATGTGTGATATAGAAAACTTGCCGTTTTAGATTTGATATAAATATTATCGGTTGTAATGTTTAGTTATTTTATGATCTGAAAAAAATTATCACAATATTCTATTTCTTCGCTAGAAATATCATAGTTGATTTTAGTGATATTTTCTGCCTTTCCTAGCATTGCCATTCTAACATTCATTAGTAGCTGACATTTCGGAGTATCCTCATTCCCAAATGTGCTAGAAATAGTTTTGAGAATTAAGGTACCCCGAAACCTGTCAACTATGAGTGAATGTTGACAGTGAATGAATGACATTGCTGGAAAGGGAAGAAACACTCAAATCAAATCTGAATAAAGTATCTGTTTATTTATATTATTGATGCCTTTTTTCGAATAGCTTCGAAAGACCTTAGAATGGAAAAGTTTAATTTATTTTAAAGGTATTAGTTTACAATTTTTAACAATTTAACGTTTAAATTAACATTAACAGAACGTATAGATATACTTCATACTTAAGAGTATAAAATTAATTTTTTTTTTCGTGGTTTACGGATGCTAAAAAACATTATACATTACAGTTTTTTCATTTAATAAAATTTAAATTTAATAAATTTTAAATTTAACGAGAACATCTCAAATGTTCTTACAAATATAAAAGAAAACAATAATTAAGGAATTAGTAAATAAAACAGCTTACGTTTAAATAAAATTAAACATTTTCTCAATTCAATTGCCAAGCAATATAATGTAAAAAAATCAATTTTGGTGTGAACAGAAGCATATTAAAAATATAAAAAATGATGTGAAATGATAAATAACTCACACGTGCCGTAAAACGATGATGCCTCTGCCCTTGTTTGACGTATAAGTACATGATCATCAATCATGACGAGACAACTGATGTGAGTGGGTGTGTAACTACTGGTCACCGTTATAAACTTCGTCATCATCACAGTCATAATCATTACCCGCATGATTATCATCATCATCATATAGTATTTTAACAGCTCTCTGCTTTATCGTTGAGAGGGATCTGCATTATTTAAAACATACAGTTCTCTCCATCTTTCTACCCTAATTTCAACCTTCTAACTACATTTGTTTCATCGACCGTAACTTAACTAAAAATGTATATCCAATGAAAAAACTCGTATATGCTTTTAAAGTTGTGGTATTACCTTTTACATATTTAACATCCGTAATTAATTATAATTGTAGTATATTTTGTTAAATTACTTTTATTATAAATATTACTTTAATATAAGGGTTTGTCGGCAACTTTTATTTTTCTATGGTAGTTGAAAATTATAGTCTTATGAAATTTATTAAAAGTAGTGAAGGCAATAAATGTTTACATTTGTTAGTAAGTCAATTAGTATACTTGATGTTAAGTACATACCGATACTAATGTTACAATACTTAATATTTAGTTTGAAGGGTGACAATGAATTCAGTTGGAATGAAAAGTTTATTAAAAAGCAAAAGTTAAACATATTATATTGTTTTAATGAAGGTTGTTTAAGATTTTTATGTTATCGATATAAAAAACTAACTCAAAAATCACTTCATATGGGTTTTTTCTATGCAAATAACAGATCTAATGTAATCAAACAGCCATATTTATTTTTATAGATGAAAACAATTATATACTTGTATTATCAAGTTCGTAGTATAGAGATTAATTTTTTATTGAAAAACGTTTTTATTTTAATGAACATTGCAGATTCAAAATCATTGCAGAATTGTTTTAAACAGAATAACATACTGGTAATTAATGTATTTTTTTTTTAAATATTCCAAATTGTTGGATGTTATTAATATAGTACAACACCACTTTGCAATTACACGGATGGAACTATTTTCTGGATTATATTTAATGATGCTAGTTAATACAAATATATATATGACAAAAAAATATCCCACTTCAGGCACCGTTTGATATAAGTTGCAATATTAGTCATTAAGTAGAATTAAATAGTCGAGTGGGAGTTTTTGTTGTGATCAGACGTACTGTTGTGCGCTCTGTCTTATATTTCTTTTTTTTCCTGTTTAGCCTCCAGCAATTACCGTTCAGGTATTTCTTCAGAGGATGAATGAAGATGATATGTATGAGTATAGTCTAAGTTCGACCATTCCTGATATTCAGTTCGATATTCCTGAGCTCTGTCTTATAATGGTTTTTTCCCGGGTCAACGGTTTTGATATTGATTTGAAGGATTGGGAATCGACGGTGGTGAATTTTCAGAAATGATTTAATAAATTTTAGTAATTTTTGGATACAGACAGAACTTTTTTTTTTTTTATCTGAGCAACCTTATTGTCTTTGGCAATAAGTTCATAGTTGAGTGCTGGTCGTAATAATTAGTGCGTATTAGTAATAGTGTATCTTGAGTTGTTTTCAAGTCGGGTGTAGCCTATCACTAGTAGATAGCATAAACAGTTGTTATCAATTGTGATAGTATTATTATACCTCGAATTGATTAACTCTTGATATTGATTTAAGTAATTTGAATTGTTGTTACCTCTCGATAAGGTAGACTGTTGTAGCTTACCCCACCGCTTTGGTCTAGTGGTGAACGCGTCGTCCCAAACCAGCTGATTTGGGAGTCGAGAGTTCCAGCGTTCAAATCCTAAAAGTCAGTATTTTATACGGATTTGAATTCTATATCGTGGATACCGGTGTTCTTTGGTGGTTGGGTTTTTAATTAACCTTATAAGAGACAGTACAAGACTACACTTCATCTACACTCATGATCCTCATTAATCCTCTGAAGTAACACCTGAACGGTAATTTATTTATTTATTGTATTCTTTGTTTAAAATTGTTTTTTACCCATTTTTTTAATCGGGATACAGGGTCTGATAATCAGAAAGCACCAAAAAGGTGCATTGGATTGGTGTTTTTAGGCGAGGAAGATGCGTTCAAGCCTAGAAGCCTCTCGACCCCAATAAGGGGTCAGTTGCAGCCCCCACCGGAGAAAATGGAAACTGGTGGTCCGTTTGTGATGGTCAAGCCGGGAGCTGCTAGGATGCTTATATGGTCGACCCCAAAGGACTGGTTTTCTTGATCGGATGTCTAAACGGCGTAGAGATGAGGAGGAGAATGTGGTAAAGTTGGAGGGGCCGTGTTCATATGATTAGCGTCTGGTCTGGTGATCTGCGCATATGATCAGCAAACATATTTTTTATTTATCATTATATGTTCTTTACAACCACCTCTCTAAAAACAGTTTAACAATTTACCAATGCCAAACCGTACAATGTCATTACTACGCTTTATGCTATTTAGGTAAACTTTTCTGTTACAGTGTTTGTTAATTACGGGTAAACAAAATTAAATACATCAATAATAAACCGACAGAAAATATACCCTAGATACCTGATTTATGTATTTAATTTAATTTAATGTAACGGTATTATTACACTAAAATTTCTAATTTTTCTTTTGTGTCATCACAATTTTTTAAGTTTTATCCATCACAGTCCTATCTAACATGATCTACTTTACAATTTTATATTAAATAAATCGTGTATGCCTTATTATTGAAATAATATAATAATCAATGATTAATAATTAATAAAAAAATTAAAGTTACTTTTGAGCCAGTCTGTTTTTCATTTTTATTCGTTTATAAAAGCAATAATATCGCAACAGTTATTTTAGTTCATGACTCATACTATCCAGGTGTATTCAACTGCAAAACATAGAGTTAACTCTCGGCCGCCGAATATATAAAATAAAAAAGTATATTCGCTTTGTTTATTCTTTTTTTTTTTTGTTCAGATGTACGAATTTATCACATGACTTACTCTCTTTAAACATACGAGTAATAATTATAATTTACAGATGGAAATAAAAAGAAAACAAATAAAAAAAAACATATTTCAACAAACAATCGTTACGATATATAAAACTGGAATTCGAATATGCACGGTAGACTGAGTGTTAATCAGAAATGCTTTTGAAATTCAAAGTTTCTACTGACGTTGTTGGAACAAGAGAATATTGATTCAAAAGGCAGTCCATAGATTAAAGGGCCAGGATGTGTTTTGATTGGCATAACATTGGTGGAGGATCAAGGCAAGAGGAGGAATGGTTGTATAATTTATACTATAACAAATCTTTACTCGAGCAGATGTTTCACATAGCTTCAAGCTTTTCTGTATAATGTACTCTGTTTTACAACATGTCACTCACCACAAATTTTTTTTTTATTTTTTAATATTTTCCCTACTTGTGTAGAACGAATAATAAAACTCAAAATTCAACGAGCCGTTTAAAAGAATATGAATATTTTGTTTAAATGCACCGTAAAAACCAATTGAACAAATAAAAAAACATAATTTATCCAAATTTTGACATTTTTTTTTTTTTATTTCTTAAATCTTTTTTGTGTCTTTGTTTCATAACTAGGTAAATTTTGAGATTAAATTTAAATTAAATTAGATTTATTTTTATAATGGCTAAGAAATAGTAAAGGAAGGTAATAAAAAATTACTCGTGCTACATAATATCTTAAAAGTAATTTACGATGACGGTTTTCAGAAGCAAACCGAAAGAAAAGTGGAATCCATTTCACTGCAAGTAACTAACTCAAAGCACAATTTTTATTTATAACCCAAAGTTGGTTTATTGCATCTTTCAGCATCTTCCGGAAACAAGAATTTGAATACGACCAGATGGTTCATAGGAGTCCATTTTATAATATTCCCATTTTAATAATGAAGCATATTAAATTATCAGTAATAATTCTTTTTTTCAAGTAAAAAAAGTTTTAATTTTCATAAATTTGAAATCTTATGTTTTACGTAATAATTCATCGAATTTTTTAGTGAGGAGATTTAAATTTCTACCAAATAGCCTGGAATTAGTCATCTGTAGTTAGCTATTTGTTTTTATGGGCAGTATAACAGTATAAACAAAATATATTGAAATTAACTTTTGATCCGTGAAAAAGGAAATTCTTCAGAATCATACGATTCAATAAAGCTATAATTTTGTTGTAATGAATGATAACCTACCCAGTTGGTCTACTGGTGAACGCGTCTTCCCAATTCAGCTGATTTGGAAGTCGAGAGTTCTAGCGTTCTAGTCCTAGTAAAGTCAGTTATTTTTATACGGATTTTAATACTAGATTCGTGTTTACCGGTGTTCTTTGGTGGTTGGGTTTCAGTTAACCACACATCTCAGGAATGGTGGAAGTGAGTCTACACAGACTACACTTATTTACAATACCATATGGTATGTATACCATATGGATGGTATGTGATACATACCATCCTCATTCTTCCTTTGAAGTAATACTTGAACGGTAATTCCCGGAGGCTAACAGGAAAAAGAAAGCCTTCCATATCTCATTTTTCTTGAAATGAATGATGATTCATGTTATCAATTTTTTTGTCGACGAAACAGGGGAGAAGAGGGTTAGGGAAAAAGATTTACAATATCCCTAATTTGCTTTAGTAGGTACCTCAGAAATAAATATAAATCAAACCATGTTACCAATGGAAAACCGACCATTGATCAATCCAGTTTAGACTTTTTCCTTGACATGTCCAGCTATAGAGAATTTACCTCTAATAGAAGCCAAAAGCAGTAGAACTGATTTATTTCTATATAAAAATCAATTCTTCTATCACCCTTAATCTGGTAACTCAACTTCTTAGAAAATCGTAATAATTTTGCTATAAATGATATTTGTATAAAAAATTTGCCCAGTTATCACTAACACATGAAGCGAAACATATAGAGCCATGTTTGATAATTATAATTTATTTGTTACATTTTCAAACTATTGACCACAGAAAATGTTCATGCACAAGTACAGTAGATACTTAAAACTAGCGTGATGTGGTTAAAAAGACCTGAAGTGTTTTAAATATTTTCTTTTTATCTTTAAAATATATAAGATATATATAGTGAACGAGAAGCCAATTATGCTGGATTCTAAATCATTCGTTCAGGGCTGAATTTCGGGAATATTTTATTTATTAAAAACTTTTCGCTTTTCATCTTTCTGGTTAAAATTTATGTATATATGATTCCATGAAATATAATACCAAAACTGGAAAATTTGTTACTTTAAATCTGCTCTAGATTTCATATTTTATAAGTGTAATAAAATTACAATAGCTAGCATTCATAGATTTTTTCTAATTGTTAATTTCTATTTCTTTGTTAGCAGTTAATCAGAATTTCATCGACAAGCTGTAAACTGATAAATAGCTTTACTTGGTACGCCGATTGCCTATCATCCTGACTAGTATAATTTTTATTTGTTGAAGTTATAGCAAATATTTTCTTTTTTTGAATGGACAATATATTAGACCATTCTTCCTTATTAAATTTAAGTTAATTTCCTTATGAAACTTGACATTCATTAATATTGACATAAGTTGTAAATATTTAAGCTTAATTACGGCAGTCTCTGAAAGAGGAAATAAAGGATTGTAGTTTGGATTACTACCATCATACCCTGATTGGAGATAAGGCTGATCAAGTTCGTGTACTGAAAATGAAGGATTTTTAAATATATTTAGACAGTTAATACAAAAATAAAAATTTATTGATAAAATAAATTTTTGTTTATCTCATTTATTTATTATTTTCATAAATTAAAATTAATGTAATTCATACTCTTCAAATGAAGTTTACAACATCTAGAGAAATAATGGTTTTCATCCTGGTCAGAGTTATATTATTTCAAAAATATATTAAGGCAAAATATACACAAACACAAGCCTAAATATACGGTTATTTTACAAATAACTTATTAATTTTACTATCAGTCTTAAACTCTCAAGATTCTCAAAAATCAACCTAATCTGTTAAAAAAAGTAAAATAGGATTATAACAGCGGATATGGAAAAAAATAATTGTTAAATTATCAAAGATAAATCAAAACAAAATGCATTTATCATTATGTATATTCGTACTCGCGTAATTTTTTTTACTTAAAACAAATTTCATTTATCAATATAAAAATGAATTACATCGTTGTGGGCTAAACCGATCATTTGTACTAAAATAACTTTAGTTTTTTAAAGACAATTTTAATGAAATAAACCAGTGATCGAGGTGGTTATGTACAGAATGAATGTAAATTTTGTTACTCCCATAAAACATCGTAATTTTATATCATTTTTCGATTTGTATTCTGTTTAAAATTAAGTTATTCATTTGTAAATAAGGAGAGGGAAATTATATAAAGCAATAAAAGATTAATCCATAAAGATATGAAATAAATCTTTATAAATAAAAATATTTAATTCTTCTTTTTCAATAAAAATAAATAATTTTTAAATTGCAATAATTTTACGTGTAAATGTTTCGTTAATATTAAAATTTAACTTATCGCAATGTTATTTAAAAATTTATTATAATACAAATATTACTTCTGTGGAAATAAGATTAAATCCAATTAGTGCTGAAATACCTTTAAGTAAAATTAGAGACTGTAAACTGATATTGGTTTACAAAAATATGGTTTCAAATTTTAATTAAATATATCAAATTTAAAAGTTAATTTTAAAATAAATTAAGGAATATAAAAATAAATCATGGTTTCATGTTCAAAAAAAGTTTCAATTTAAAGTAAACGAAGTGATATGTTAATGATATATATATTTTTTTAATATAATTTTATATAGTGTACCTTAATATTGGATAGTTTTTTGGTTGTTGATTAATTATAGATTTTATTTAAAGTAAGACTTATTTTTTCGCCAGATATTACAATAGTTAATTGTACACTTTACTGTAGTTGTCGGTCAGGATTGCTTGCCTTAGTTCTGCCCTTTAGTGCCTAAATTCCCTGAGTGTCAAAGTAAATCTCGTTGACTAATCTAGCCTGGATCTTTATTCGAATTGAAAATTACAACTCTTCCTGTGCTAAATGAGAAAATGGTGGTATTGTGTAGATTGTTCATTCTACAATATACGTGACAATTTAATGAAAATGTAAAAATTTAATAAATGTAATTCAGCAATTTTAACTAAAATGAACAAAATCAAATATATTATATATATAAATCAAATATATTAGTGATATATTATTTATATCACTAAAGCTAGAAAATTATGCTTCACATGCATTGTAAAAATATTTTAGCGTATAAATAAAGCCTTGATTTATATTTTGTCATAATTATGAAATGAATAAATTAATATTGCATCAATCTTCAGTCCGATGACTTAACGACTTAACAAACAAAATAAACTCTTCCAGCAACTACCTGGAAGAATCAAGGAAAATTAAAAGTGTTTGCTTTAAAATTTATTTTCCGAGCATGTGGAAAATCGTTTTTAGGTAGATAAAAATTCGTTTAAGAAAAATTAGACTTCAGCAGGTTGTCTATGATAAAACTTTGATGGAACCCAACGACCTCTAAAATTACATTTTTCTTATGTTTTATTAAGCTGTTTCGTGTTGTAATTTATAAATTAATTTGAATTAGATTTAATTTAGTAAGCAATTGGCACCGTTGGTATTAATACAATTGTATAAAATAAAGTTTCACTTACCAACAGTTTTAAAAGTGTTATTATATCCATTATTATGGATATAATAATCTTTATTGCGATATAAAGATAATAGTCGCAAACATCTTACGAACATGACATTACGGTCTAATTGATGCACAATTTCATTTTATTTATTGATGACCGACTATTACGAACGTAACAAGTTTAGTTTAAATAAAATTATACATTTGAATTTGAATTAACATCTTTTGGGAAATTACAGATGATGGAGTAACGGCTCCTAAAGTTCTCGGATATATACTTTTAAAATCGTTCGTAAGTGGAACTTTATTTTACATAATTGGAAATAGTTATATCAGTTGAAAAATAACTGAGGATCAAACTGAGGAGAAACAAGATGGATTTAAAACAGCTATGAAAAGACTAGACAAAAAACTTGTCGGTACTTTCTGAGAAGAAGCTATATTCTTATAATTCTGGCTATAACTTTGATAAAATTTACTTAATTTGCTTGTAAGTTCAAACAAATCTTTATATTAAAAAAAAAAATTGTATATCCGTTACCAATTGAAGAACAAAACAAATTCTATTTCCAAATAACAGAAGAATTACCAGTTAATTATTTTTTTGTTTACCATTTTTATAACTTACCTTAAAATATTCTCGAATCCTGACAGATTCTGTACATACATATTTTTGTATACGTAACATAACTTCTTTGAAATTCATATTTATTCGAGGTACCTCCAATCCAGCATGATAAATGTTTCCAAGAAATTGCTTCGTTGAAACCAGTTCTACTTCAGGTCGTGGTAGTTTTGGCAGTTCAGCGTTTATTATTCTTCCTGGAAATTGGCTTAATAGATCCTAAAAGTTTTTTTAAAGAGATTTATTTATTATATTATTATTATTATTTGATTTTATAAGCACTTTAATAACAACTAAAATCTTATTAAATAAATTAACAATTAATATAAATTAAGATCTTTCGACTTATTTTAAAGCCATCATCAGGAGTTAAAAATAATGCATAAAGTCAAAGTTTAAAAATCATAGTTAAAATTTGACAACATTCATGACTGTCCCGGTCCTTCTAGTATACTAGTTAGTATACTCTAGTACGACCGGGACAGTCACGATTGATTTTAAATTTTACCTATGATTTTTAAGCTTTGACTTTAATGGATTAATTTTAACTCCTGATGATGGCTTTCAAGTAGGCCAAAAGATCTAGGGAATGTATCAATGTGCTGGTAAAGTGGATTATATTAATTGCTTATTTATTTATTTATTTAACATATCAGTGGTACCATGTTTGAAAAATTAAAACCTTATTTTTCATAACTTTATGAAATAATAGTTTACCGTTACTGATGGTGAAATAAGTGAAAAAATAAATACATATATATTATTGTATATTTTATATATAAAACATCATGTTCCTAAAAATTTTAAAGGAGAATGTTATACTGTTAATTTACTTGAGTATTTTAAGAAATTATCAAAATCCCTTTAATAGTTTTGTTACAGTACAAAATGTTGAGTTACAACTACCTTGTTTTATTAATAATCAATCAAATTCTTATAATTTTATTTATATCTTATTTCTAATTTCCAGCGTTTATTTATCACCTACATCTCCTTAGCTAACATTGCTTTATAATTTACATCTTATCTCGGCTTATACAACATTTTTAAATTTTATAAGAAGCATACAATTTTAAAAGCTTCAAAAAAGCACACAATCTTATAGAAAATAAAGTCTTACAGGAAAAATCTTACTGAAAATTCTATAGAAAATTCCTATAAATAGAAAATAAAATTATTTTGAAAGAATATTAAAAATTAACAACCTTTTGATTTATTTTAACTGTTTTTTAAATACAGTTTATTAGCTAATTTGTGAACATACGACTATGACCGTTTAAATCATTTTTAGTTGTAATAGTTCATCAAATGCATTTTTAAGGCCGTATTTTACTACTACGTATCATACAATCTTTATTGCTACCATACTTTGTCAATATAAACCATTCTAATGGATCGTAGACGAAATATTTTTTTACACATTAATGCTTCGATAAATTTTAAAAGCAAGGTAAAATTTAAAGAATTAGTTATTAAAAATATAAGAAAAATTGAACTGCAAGAATATTATTATAAACAGTCTTTTTCATGTAAAATACGCTCTTGAATTTTGAAACATTTTTGACAGTTGTTGTCATAAAACATCAATAAGTTTCTTTTTACCGATAATATGATAGAATTTCACTTTTCAAATAATAAAAAAAATTTTTTGGCCTTTATTGTAGGTCTGGCTAAACAGTTTATGTAAATCAATTGGATACTTTGGCACGCTACACAGATCCGGAGATGAAGTTGGTATTCCTTAGGAAATCATTCATTTCTTCATTGAAAATATTTTCCTTTCTCACTATTTCCTTATCTTTACCATTTGGAGTCGATAGGTTACTCCAACTAAATCAATGTTAAATAAAATTTTTTGTAGACGGCTAATTATGAGAAACGTTGTTGTCGCTCGATTAATAAAAACATGTAAATGTTACAAAACAGTTTTAAGTATGTATACTCTACTTTTTTATCGCTAGAAAAGAAAAAAAACCCAAAGAACTACTTAATACCAAAATGGCAGGTATTTTTCCTATTTAAAAATTTTTTTTTTTTTTTTTTTTATTATAATGATAGCACTAATATTATAACAAAAAATCTGGGGGCTAAAAATTCATGTTATGAAAGAAAGATTTAACAACGAATTTTTAATTTCTGAGCTGATACAAATATAAAATTTAGGAGTTTTAATTTATAAATAATTATGAGTTATGGCAATATTTAATTAATAATTGTAATTGTTTGTAATTAATGGCGTGATATTAATAATAAAAATAATAATAATTAGTAATAATTAAAAATTATGTGAAAAAACAATTAGCTGCTCTGCTTGTAACCAAAACACAACTAGTTCGGAACCAGTTCAGATCGTACGATCTGAAAGACGATAAAAAGAAATACCATTCAGGAACATTAATCGTATTAGAGAAGTTTTAAAAACAATCCTTTGTAAATCTATTTGAATATTATACGTTGAAAAGAGTTGAAAAATTATTTAATCTGATTTCGAAAAAAAAATGATTTTCATAAATTCTTTGCAGTGTTATGTAAATTTAGTTCATTGTTTAATTACATTAAGAAAATTAAGTTATATTGATCAAATCTCTCATTGTTCTCTAAGTTTTAGAGGACTTACTTTTATTGGTTAAATTAAGATGCTAATTAAGCTGATAAAAAAAAAAAAAACATGAGTAAAATATGTTAAAGGAGGTAAAGTTAGCATAAAAAAAAGTTTCTTTATAAAAAGTTTTAATCACAATATACATTCTTCTGAAAAGGGATTTATTCTAGAAGATGACTGAACTGTTAGACAGAATAAGCTGAAATGAACTAAAATGAACGAGAACAGAGGGGAACATTAAAGTCCAGACTTTTCTTATACACTAAGATTCAAACCTTGGTGGCCGTGAACAAACGTCGCCTTCTGCTCTTATTCGTTGAACCAAAGTTCTTTGGCGAACCTAATCAGAAATAAGAAGGAGGAGTGATACGGCTGGCAAAATTGGTATGGGGGATAAAAAAAAAATGGAGTGAGTGAATCTAACTTTCTTTCAAAACGACGACGGAACACACCTTCTAATTTCAAAAGTGCTATTCATTAAAAAAAAGCTCGCCCTTCATTACAATTTCTATTCATCAGTCAGCACTCTTTTAACACAACTATTCATTTCATATTCGTACTTGTGTTCAAATAAATTAATTTCTGTAGAATAATAAAAACAATAAAATAAAGTAATCAGGATAGAAAACTAAAACAGAAACAAAATTGAATATAATTAACGGCAATAATTGTTATGAAATTAATAATAAATTGCGAAACCCGAAATTTATTGTATAGAAAAGAAATTTAATTTCAAATTGTTTTGTTTAAAATAACCATTGGTATTTTTCATTTAATTTAAATTTTCTTTGAAGAAATTTTTGATATTTCATATTTTTTGTAAGTGTTATGTACAAACTATTAATTTCTTTAAAAAATGTAAAATTTATTGCTCGATTTCTTTTCTATTTCAGACACACAATAATTTTCTTTCTACAATTTTATAGAATGTAATCATTCAATTTCAGTGTTCATTTTCATTATATAATCACGTCTCTTTTCTTTCCAACTCTCCATTTTCAAAATAACTTTATTCTTTCGTTGTTTTGATTATTTCTTATTACTGAACTCTCTATTTCCTTTCTGAATCCCTTCATGGTCTTATTCAGAAAAAAAAACATATTCAGAAAGAAGGTATATGTTTTTTTTTTCTGTGTCTATATTTATTATATCTGTAATTGTGAAATCTTTGATTTGTTAAACATCTGACGATAGTTTTTAAATCATTCTTTCAATGATTTTTATTTAAATAAACTTGATTTCTTTTTGATAATATCATGTCACTTGATTTGCTGTTCTTTATATTTTATGTCTCTTATAATTTCACCATAATTATAATTCCTACATCCTTAATTTTGGGTTTTATATATTCCAGTCTTTCGTATTCCTTTACAGTTTTTGCTCTCTATATACGAGGACTGTCCGGAAAGTAACTTACGTTTTTCTGTTATTCACGACGGAGTAGTGATAACGACATCATCTAGGAGGTCGCGTTGCTAGCTTGACTCTGTTCGCAACGAGTTGCGCTAGGTGAAAGACTGTAAGATCTCTTGTTGTTTTTTACAAGTCTTTAAAATTTGTGCTGGTATAGATATGGACTTACATTAGAGGTGTTTCAGTATTTGAAATAGAGGTATTACTTACTGGCAGTATTTCACAATACCTGTCAGTTATGAAATTAGATATTATTAAATTATTTTTGCAAAAAACTACAAACCTGTTGAGACTTTTCGGGAACTATATGATATTTATGTGAAAGATTTAATGATTGACTGAGCAGTGAGGCAGTAATGAATCATGTTTAGAAATGGTTGCTCAAATATTCACAATGAGAAACTATGTGGCCGGCCTAGTTTTCTGTCTGGCAAACTGGTAGCGAAATTTGATGAAAATTTTTGTGCTATCGTCACTTAACCATTACAAATCTTTCATTTCAGTTTCCGCAAATTTCACGTAGCTTTTTCTATGAAGTTGTGACATTAAATTTGTATGAGTTTTGCGATTGAGGTGTTCCAAAACTCCTTTCGTAACGACGTAAATTGCAGTTTATGGCACATTCTTTGATTTGTAATCATCTTGCGTTCAGCCCAGATTTGGCATCGAGCCATTTCCATTTATTCCTGTATGTAATTTTTTTATACTAAACGTAAGGTACTTTCTGAACAGCCCTCGTACAATCCTCATTACCATATTAATTTACACTAATTGCTTTAATACATGATCAACAATTTAGTTGGTCTTTCTTGGCCTTTTTAAGAGAATTTACTAAAATACTTTCTCCCTTCCAATCATTTTAAAAATTCTTAATTTCTTTTTTTTTACCCACAAAATTTAAAACATCTTTCTTTGATCCCAGTATTGCTAATTTTGTACTTGTTCCCTTTCTGTTTCTCTTATTGTCCACGTATCGCCTCCATGAATCGCTACTTAGCATTGAAATATTATAAAGAATATCGTTTAAACACTTTGATATAATTTTCAAGCAAGCATAGATCTTTTATCTGAAGGAAAATTCCTTGCTTACAATTTCCATCTTAATTTCTTTACTATTCAATTTTACAACTTTAACAATTTTGCAACTTTTGGTATGTAATCCTCTCGCATATTTATATTTATTTTCTCATATTTATTCTTTCACTTTACAATATTTTGTTAACTGGGATTTATTTTATTATTAAATAACTTTTCTAGCAATAAATTCATCCCCAATCAAAATTTATTACAACTAATTTCTGGATTTAATGTCAAATAGGTGATGTAACTTTTTTTATCCTTTATCATTAAATAATTTCTTCACTCTAAATTTTATTCTTTACATTGGCTAAATATTTTATTTGAGAATTCACTTCCTAAGTTTTGCTTAATTTTCCATTAAATAGAAAAATAAAATTGTTTAACTCTATATTCTAATGCCTTCCTGAATCTACAGTTATAATTCAGATGACTTCATTCATCTTAAACGAGATTTGTAAAATTAAATTGGACATCTGAACCTTATTACCCATAATTTTCTAAAACCTGAAGTACTCTTAGGTCAAGTATTATTATATACGTTAGTAATAGTCTCACACTTGTCTAATTATATTTTATTTAATCTTTCTTGCACATTTCTCTAGTCTTTTCATCTGATCTATGTCTTTATTGTTTCTATAATTAATCAAGTTTATTCTAACACTTTATTAGCCCTTCTTTAATAATTTCGTAACGCGTGTCATTATCAATATCTTTTAGTTCACAAAAGAAAAGGAAACTAGTTAGGACGTATGATTAGAGGGCACGAAATCATGATAGCTGTATCAAAAAGGTCAAGTAGAAGGAGAAAGAAAGCGAGGAAGAAGAAGAATTAAGTTAATAAATGAGATGAAGCATGCAAACTACAAGGGAAAGAAGGAAAAAGTTGGCAAAGAAGTAAATGGAGACAGGGGTTTTTAAGGGATCTGCCTACAGGCAGAACATCAAATTTTGAATATGATTTATTTTAATGTTTTACTACTGAATGTTAAAAGGCCATTAGTATCATATATCAATATATTACTGATATTAAAAGTAAAAATACATTCAAGTGAAACTATTTTTAGTTCGTTTAAAAAATATTATAAATTTTAATTTTATTACAATTCTAACTAATTTTGAACGTAATAATTTCTGGATTAAACAACAAAACGTTAGTGTGACAAAATGTAATCTGTTTTAGAGTGTGAATTAATATCTGCCAATTATTGTATAAACCGTTATATGAACATACAATCGAGTAGCACTCTATCAATCAATCGTTAATTGTTTCCTGTGGAATATACCACTACATATGTCAGCCTACGTGTGGTTTACTGACTAACGCATGCTAAATTACATGTATTACCGCATGCAATACGTATCTGGTCGTTACTTGTATTTTTCATATAAGCATATTCATATTTTGTAATACTATCCATTATGAAAAAAAATGACAAAATAAACTGTTATCACATATTTAAAACAAATAGGATTGTTATATTTTTTTGTTTAGATTGTTTAACTATTTCCAAATCTGCAGTTGTTTTTGAATAATTTGGGGTGAAAACCAATAAATTGGGGTAAAAACTGTTTTTTATGTTTGACTTCCAATAACTTTGTTAAATGGGTAATAAATACAAAAATTTTAAACAAAACTTGAAAAGAATTTAATTTTGAATATTTTTATTTTGGTGTAAGATGCTGAATAAAACAAAGAATCTGTATAAAAACGCGTTTTATTTGGATACTACTTTTGATGCTCTTCTTAGATTTTCCATAATGCGCACAATTAATTCCGATTTTTGTTTTGTATACAATATTTTTCATACATCTCCAGATGCAAAAGGTGTTTTATCAGGCAATCGTGGTGGCCAGGAATGTAGAGCTCCACGACCGATTCATTTCTCCGGGGAATGATGATTCTTAGTGGATACGTTAAGAGAGAAGAGAGGAGGAGAGAATTGCATGTAGAACTCAGTATTTAAGCGGCCAGGTAATATGAACAATCTAAACACCTCATTCTGAAGGCCTCACAGCACATTTACGCTAAATCGATGTTGAGAATTGCCTTCCACCGTTTCATGACTTATTCATTTCTGCCCATGTATGCGCATTGTGTAAGCTATTGACGCTATTTCGAGTGAAAGTTGCCTCCTTGGTTAACAAAACAACATACTTAGTAGAGTTGTCGATTTATGTTGCATCAGTTGCAGAAGTCCAAGCGAAACGGACCGTCCCTGGGTGTAAATTTTAACTGGCTGTTTATGATAACGTAAAACATGTTTTGTTTAACTGTTTTCCAAACCATTGAATGCGAAACTCTGATCCGCTTTGAAAGACGTCGTGTACTGGCGCCTCAATTACGCTGAACTGCCTCCATAACAATTTCATCAATAATCACGTCGTGTTGGATAGATCGCTCGTAGCTGGTATTAGGTGGTAAACTTGTTTCCCAAAGATTGCGAAAATTCGTGCTAATTGTTTTGTAATCTGGAATCCTGCGATTAGGAAAAAGTATTTCATATTCTACTGTAGCAGCTGTGGCATTACCATTACACACATCTGAAATGAATACCATATCAGCGTATTTCCTTGTTATAAATAAATACGGCATTATTTCAATGGCAAACCAATCTCGTTCAAACCAAAATTAACAGAACAACTTCGTTAATGATAGCACCCATTATACCTTACAGAATGATTTAAAAGCTAATACTGTATTGCGCATTGTTGTTCAGCTGCTGTTTTATTCCCAAATTTGAAATAATTAATTTTCAAATAATTTATTGTATGTCTGTCATTAAAAAATAATTATTATCTAAGGAATTTTATTTTATTATTTTTATTTCACAATTATTGTGTAATTTCCAGTTTTTTTTTGTTATTTAGCAGCAATTTTTTAACAGTAAATTTTATTTTTAAAAACTTTTTACATCACGAAAAAATTTGCTTTTTTACATTAAATAAGTACTTTTCTGACAAATGTACTTATGTAGTAATGTATTCTTTCTAAATAAAATTCGATTTTTTCTAACTTTTCTTCGTTTTATTCAACTTATGTTACACCCCGTTTTTTCAGAATTAAGTTCTCAATAAATTTTGTTTAAAAGTTTTATGTCTCTAATATTTCAGTACGTCAAACATAAAAAAAATCAGGGTATTTATCCCAATTTATTGATTTTCACCTCAGATTTCTCAAAAATTACTACAGATACCATTCTGGGACCTATTTTATTCGATTTTTCAGGTCAAAAATCATAAGTTACTAAATTTTTCCCTTAATTAACATACCAAAAATTTCACTACGACCTCATTTCACCGAGTAACGAAATCTTTCAATTGTCGTAACTCGCAAATGATGCATTTAGGACTTATGTTTATGTAAATCTTTCCATTATTTTCACGAGTAGAATACCGTTATGAAAGTCCAGGGATAACTTCGTGATACACCTTATACAATACGTAAATTCAGTTTCTAAATTTAAACGTTCTTATAAATAAAATTAATATATATTTTCTTATAAATAAAATTAATATATATTTTATTTATAATTCATTAAAACATGATTTTTACGTATCTGGTTATTAAAAAAATAAAATTTACATATCTCGCATAGTTAAATTCTTTCTTTAATTTTAAAATATGGACCCATAGTAAATTAGTCATAAGTCCACCCTAACAAAATATTTATTATTGAGCTTTTTTAATAATTATAAATTTTAATAAAATGTTTATAATAATGATATATAATGAGGATATGGGTAACAGTGCTTGTAAATAGGCCGCTATTGGTTTCGTTTTATAATTGGTTATTCTAAAAACTTACAGGAACTTTTTTTAAATATAAATATATACGTATTCTCGTATTTATTCCTTATCCAGTATACAGATGGGAGTGATGAAATATAATCCAACAGTAGCTGTTCTTTCTCTTCAGTACATACCTTTTATTATCCTTTTTACTACCACATTCATACCTTTACACTCGTTCGTTGTGGGCATTTTGTATTGTACTCTCAAATCAATTTCGTTACTTTTAATTATATTGGAAATTTAATACGTTTCTTCTTCCGTTTTTTACAGTAATGTAGTATTTATTTATAAAAATAAAAGTTGTATTTTTTAAAATTAAATAAATAATAAATTAAAATTTCATTATATTTTTAATTAATAATAGAATGCTATCGATTTTCACTTTTCTAATTCTATCTTATATCTAAATATAAGTTTTATCATCATGAATATTTACAGATTATTGTAAATTGTATGAAAAAGTAATTACTATAAAATTATATTATTATTATTATTATTGATTTAATACTTACTCCTCCAACGTCGAAATTTCCTTTTTTTATCAGTTCCTTAGTAATTAAATCTAAAGCGGAAAGAAATGCAATATAATTCACTGTGTATCCATTTTTTAAAAACTTTTTTACTAGAATGTGATAATCATCATCGGATAAATAAATTTTTAAAAAGTGAAAAATTCGATAAAAATGTGGCAGTGTTACTGCTCCATTATTCTTCGCTATCTGTTAAAAAAAAAAAATACACTGTATTACTTCATTAAAGAAATGTTCTATTATATTGAAGATCTTTAGATAGATGAAAGATTTAATTTTAAATATTTCATATTAATACTGTCTTTGTAAAATATTCTATGACTATATAAATCAATAAATAATACAATGATGAATACTACCATTGTAAAAAAATTGTATGATATATACATATCAATAAAAAAATTCAATGATTTGATTATTCTGTTTCAATAATTGTTTATTTTCGCCATAGAATGCAATAGAAAATTTTGTTTAGTTGATCGATTTACGGATATATTTTACAAATATTACAAATATATTTGAAATACCATTATAATACAAATTTAAATTAGATACAAGACCGAACTACATTTAATGCATTCTCATCATTATTGTACAGTTGATTTGAACTACTAATGTTATAATGAAATAATAAATGAATTCAAATATAATTAATAATTTAAATTGTTGAAATATATTTATTATATATCATATTACACGCACATAATATTGTTCAAACACAGTTGGTTTTTTAAGAATTATAATTTTAGGCTTTAGATTTTGTTTTTCGCGCAATCTTCACTGCCAGTTGATAGTTACCTATCCTTCTCTCTATTCGTTTCTGTCACTGATCTTCTTTATCAGATATTCCTACTGCTTTAATTACATCAATCTCAAATTTGGCTTTTAGGTGTCCTCTTTTGAACTAATTTTTGAATCTGATTTGATATTCTTATAATTCATTTATTGAATTGAAATACTTAAACATTTTAGATTAAAAAAACTCATTGTTTAATAAATTATATTCTGTTGTATATAATCAAATATTAACAAAGAGAAGCGAGGTTTTTTAACTCAATCTTCAGGGTTTTCGTCATTTGACTTGTTTATAATTCAGTACGAAAAAAGATGTTTTCCAGTTTTTGAAGTTTTCTAGAAAGGTTCTTTGCTATTAGACGGACTGATTGATCTACGTGTATCGAATTTTAAGAAAGTCTTTTCATTTTATAATGCCAGCTGATATCTTACTTAGGGAAGATGATAAAGAGTGGTATGATGCACAGAAAATTTTCTCTAACCAACCTCTGCTAACAGATTAAACAGTATGGTTTCCCTTACATTCCTGAACGAGCTGAAACTATTTTTGGATAATGATTAGATACTTAGATATAATCTCCTGGCATCATAACTCTAGAGATATTCTGCCAGAGGAAAATATGGTAATCAGTCAAAATAATGTGGTGTAGGTTTTTTTTTCATATCTCGATGTTTCATGATCCTGAAACGCCAAAAAAAAGTACGAGGTAATGTTCGTACTTACATACATGTTCGTACATATGTACGTGTGTTGGCGTGTTTAAAGGTCAATAATGTTTGACTGGATAAACCGATTTTGATGAAATTGTCGTATATCGATTCTTGTATTTAGGCCAATGTTTCGGTAAACTTTGATTCAAAATCTCTAGTGGGTGGAGTAGATAGTTTATTGGGGTCAATTTTCTCAAACGTTTTCAAACATAACGCCACTTTATATAAATTCAGGATATGCGTGCATGCTTTTCTTATCATTTTTTGAAAATTTTGACCCAAAATTTCTCCTTCCCAAAAATTAAAAAAAAATTTTTTTTCATTTATTGCATATTTTTAATAACATTTTTTAACGTAAATATTAGGGATGGGGAAGCTGATTAAAGTTTAAAAATATGGATTTTTTAAAAGTTTTAATTGTTTTTGTTTGGTTTATTAAACTTTTAATATTATTAAATAATAGAGATATGTGAACGAAAGAGATGTGATGAACAAAATGTATCATAGCTTATTTTTAAATAGTATTCTTAATATTGTTTCAAATCTTACTCGTATTAAAATGGAATCCCCATATAAAAAAATGGAATCATCCAAGTAACCCACACATTACTCGATTTATTTTCAAACGGAAACACAAGGGATTTTGGCCATAACTGACCATACTTGATCGATCCGCCTAAAGAGAATGAAACATCTAAAAGCGCATAGAACATTTTTATTCAGGATTCTTAAACACAGTCATCGTTCTTACACATATCATTTTTATTTATTTAATAAAATGAATTTTAAGGTGTCAAAAAACCTTATTTTAAAGATTATAGAGGTAGCGTCACACTTGCCAGAGAGGGTCCTAGCGACGCCATTAATTTTAATTTAATATAAAATGAGTATTGTTTACTTTTCAACAAAATTACTGGTAATTCAAAGTAATAAGAATTTTCTATAAAAAAAAAATTTTATTTAATCAATAAGATTGTTAAATGATCCTATAAGCGATACGTTCACTCTTTCCGTCTTTTTCTCAGTGCAAAATGCTGTTAGATACCTGGAGGTATAGCAAACATATTTTGTACTTGTAATTAATTTTCATCTAGCTGGGTATAAAATCCATGGTCTTTGTAATTAATTTGTATATTTAAATTAAACGATTTATTTGCTATGGGGACACAATAAAGAATTTTTAACAGTGATCGATTTATACCTCTTGGTAAATCGTTTACGTCATTGGACTTATTTATTAAATTACTTTAAATACGTTGTATTTATCCAGTTGTCCCAAAAGAGGAATAACTAAAGAACGATTGTCATGTACAAATTACCTTTAAGGTTAAATAATATCTTGTTTCTGTAACTAAAAATTTAAATATAAAGTAGTACAAAACAAAATTAATAGTTATTATTTAAAAAACATACATTTTTAAACAATTTATTATTAAATTTATAATTTAATTTTTAATTCAATAAATAATATAGGTAATAATAAATATCGAATTTACGATTGGTAAAATTTGTAATCAACAGAAATATTAAAAAAAAAAAGATTAACATTAAATGCAGCCTTATATTAAACATTCTACTAATAATTTGTTAAATAATTAAAATTATAAATGTTAACACAAAATTCAGTTTTTTTAATTCAGTAATTAATTATCTTACATAGGAAGATTAATTATTTAATTTAAATCGTTGAAAATGGATATTTTAACTAAATTTATTGTTTACAATTTTTTTATCATTTTTCACTTTTCTTTCAATGAATTTTAAAAATAATTACATTCCATTCTTATTCTGTAAAATATTATTAAAAAATAACATTACATAGTTTTAAATTTGTGTCGCATATTTTTCTTAATCGTTTTTTGTGTGTAACCAGTGAGATTTAATTTCTTTTAGCTGAATTTTCCATTTATTTCATCAAATTTGAAATTTTTAGTACTAAATACAGTTAACATTGAAGAAATTAAAGAAATATATATATATAAATTGTTAAAGCTAAAGCGATCGCTGTTTTTCAACTTGATTACATTTTAAAAGATAATTTCGTTTGTGTAATTCAACAGTACTGAATTTTTTGTTGAAAGACCGATATTTGTAAGAGTGGAAAAAATTACATAAAAACAGGCTCTGCGCGGAGTAAAATTTCGAGGTAAGATTATAAGGGTTCAACTAACATAACTATATCTTGAAACATAATTCCATCATTTTTAAACAATATTCAACTATACCTTCATTCATAAGGAATAAATTAAATTTATATTATAGTAAGTTGGTCGAGTAGAAGGTAAAAGTGGTAAATCATGAAAGGTATCCCTTTATCAATAAGAGAGTAAAGATTAAAAATGAATAATTTTTAAGTTTTTTTTTTATTTTTCTATTTAGGGCGCGTCTATTTTTAGGTAGATTTCATAGGAAAGCTAACTATTGTAATGGGTACCATGATTCGACTTCCGCAAAAAAGTTTATATATACATTTATATATATATATATATATATATATATATATATTTCACTTTTTGTGAACATGATAACTGCCACAATCATTTTCACAATCATAACTTTCACAATCATTTTGCGCAATCATTTTCAAATTGTTTCTTAAAAATACCTCGTTCCCAAAAATCTTGGTCGAGTTCGTTAACGGTCAAAATCGGACTATGGGGGTGGAAATGGGGGGCTTTTCAAACAACAAAATTGCGATTTAACTTTCTTATTAAGTGAAATATCAAATTCGTTTAAAGTTCCTGTTATTCTTTGGATAAAAGCCTAAAACTATAAAGTTTTTTGATATAACCAAAACCATTGGCCCATGGGGTGGAAAAATGGGGTTTTGAAGACAAAGAAATCATACCTTCCTTAATAGGCGCAATATCGAATCCGTTGGTCATTAGACCTCTAAACACTTTACCTAAAACTCTTGTCTCAAACGATTTTTGATATGACCAACCGTTTGGCAAGGGATGACCAAAATGTTGCTGGAATTGTAAGAAGGGGCTTGTCGTATGCCGAACAGGTGATACAGTTTGTCACATGCAACCATTGACGTACCGAGTAAATTTAAAGTTTTTCTTAACTTTAAGGTGGAAATATTTTTTATCTCCTAGCATCGGTAAAAGCTAGCTCTGCCTTCCGGGGTGCCGAAAGGGATTTTTTTTAAATTTTACTTGTAACTGAATCATCTTCCACATATTTACCCTGAACGTTTAATCCTTTACCGTAGCATTAAATACGCTTTCACATTACTTTAAAAATATATTTTTCGCATACTTGTCCGATGCCAGTTAATCGAGAAATGTAGTTCTCTCTCTTTAGCTCTTTTTTTATTTTGGAATTTTAGTTTGTTGTTTATACTATGAGAATCATGTAAAAATTGGGAATTATTGAATGGATGTAAAAATAAAAACGAATATTTATTTTACATTTCTAAGTGTGACACGGGTACTAACACAACCAGTTATTCATCATCATGGACGTTCTTTCTTAGTTTTGTACCTGTTATTGTACCATCATTGCATCTGTACACATCGTAATTTTCTTTAAGATGCATTATCACTTATATGTTTTCCGCCTTAGCATGCATTTACCATGCTTCTCCATACACAACAACATGCAAGCTTCTCCATCCTTCTAACGTCATATCTCTAGCTTTTTCAAGCAAGCCCATAGCTGTTTCTGTTTACAACTGACTAGAAGTTTCGTATTTTTTTTCGTTTGTCTAAATGTAAACGTTGAAGGCAGGCAGTATCTGTTTTCTTTTTTATAGAATGTCGAAACAAATTTTATTTATGACTGCGTATCCGTTGTTCAAGACAACAGGGTGGCGAGTATTGTAGGATTTAAATATTATTAAGTTCGTAATTTTTCTTAAGGAACTGTAAATACTCAATCCGTTTCAGTTTGGCTTTATAATCCGGAGAATTTTCTAGTATATAATTTGTTTATTGCGGGTATTTACCTTAGAAATTTTATCCATTCTACCAATCTACCATGAGAAAACAAATGCATGAGAAAGGAAACCGAAACGAGAATGGACTTGAATATTAATGACTGAATACGCACAATTTTTTTATATGTATACCCAATTTTGATTAGAAAATGATTGGACTACTCCTTTTGCCTTTTTTTCTATTCTCACTCGTTGAGCCCCCCCCCCTTCTTAAACATATGTTAAGCTGTATAAGTATAAATGTATCGTAAATCTGTCATTGAATTTCGCACTGGTTCTTATTCTCTGCGTTAAGAAATCTAATTATTTTCCTTATTTTAATAAGCCAAAGAAACGATACTGCAAAAGCTAATAAAGTGTGGAAAATCACATGAATATGAAAAACTACCAACGGGACTGGTTAATCTTGAATTCGTTAGTAAAATTTGCCTATGTGTAAGCGTGAGAGCAACTGGCTACTACTTTCCGTACAACTCTCTTATTTATAAAGATTGGATTATACAAAGATTGTATAGTATGTTGGATTAATTTAATTTAAAATATGACATTTATAATCTCACCAGTTCATAATCTTGAAAATAGGGCCGCAATAAGAGGCGGCGTGCGCTGACAGTAGTTGCAAGTTTTGTTAATAAAACACGAAGACGTCTTTCTTCTGATACACTAAGAACATTCACATGATAAGGGAAATCCCATTCTAATCCAGATGTAAGTGGTGGATTTCTTGAAAGGTCATCGTTACCTAGATTTTTAACATAATAAATCCTAAAGTTTTATATCGTTTTTTATTATTATTATTACAGTATGATAAATCAGATTTTTGTATGATTTAATTTACGTTTAAATTACTGATTTATTATTAATATTCGTAAAAATATTTTTGTGAGTAAATTTTTATTTAATAATATATAAATTATTAGTATATTTATACTTTTCTTTTACCTTCGCCATGTACTACTTCACATAACTGTGAGTAATATACTCGTCCATCTTGTATTTTGAAATAATCTGCTAGGTCATATATTTCTTGATCAGAAAGTCCAATTTCTTTTTTTAATGGTCCAAGAAATACAGAAATAAATTTTATTCCTGAAAAAAAAAATTTAATATAATTACACTTTTTTTGAGAGATTGTAATAACCTAAATTTAAATAATTCAGTTTTTTATTGTTTATTATTTTTTGTATACCTATAAAGTAAAGTGTATTTTGAACTTTGGAGGTTACTTATCACTGTCATCTTTTCCTCGATTTTAAATACCAAACTTCAACAAAAAAATAAATTTATATAATATTTTCAGTAAATTTATGTATTAAGAACGTAATTAATACAATTTATTTTACTTGATATTAATCCGTTGTCAGATTGATCCAGTGGTTTACATATCTTCCATAGATCTAATCCAGTTCTAAATATTGCTGCTCGTATTTTATTACAGCTTCTCCATACATTCCTTAAGGACAATTCCCTTGCCTGCAAAAAAACAAACAAGTATTTATATATTAAAAGGTAGAACCAAAAGAGATAAAATAAGATTAAATTTTAAATTAAATGATACATTATCATTTGTTTTCGGCATCAGTGACATGGATCATGATAAATGGTGACGTGATTACAATCCTCTAATATTAGTGGGAAATATCGAACTTAACAGAACGTTTTCTAACGGTTTATTAGGTATCACCTTTTTTGAAACTATTTTGCGCATCCGTTAAAATTCCTGTAATAGTTATTACTGGTTACTTATCTTTTCTTTCTCTTTTTAGCAATTTTAAATGTTCTACTCAAGTTTATTGTTAAAGTAAATTTCTCGTCCTTTATGGATATGAACACTTAATTCTGTTAAATAGAATAAACAGAAATATTCACTACTCTAATGCAATCGACCGATGCTGTGATTAAAATTGGTGATTCCCTCAGAATTTCAAAATATTTTTACTTCAAATTTTTCTTCTTTGTAAAAGACCAATTTTATATAAGTACCTTCTGTATAAAGATTACATTTAACTTTAGACCTATTGACTATATTCAATATTTGCAATATACGTGTCTCAGATATCTTCTGTTTTAATTCAGCTAGTCTAACACATATATTTTAAGTATGAATAACTAAGAGTCTTTAAGTCTATCTATAAATACAAATATCTACTGTATGAATTTACCAAGAAATTTAATCTAATACAGGGTGTCCCATATAAAACGCAACCCATCAATCACTCATTCATGAAATTTCTAAAGTCAAGCTTACTCCCTTACTCGTTACTGAAATGGACTCGTCCAACATCTGAACATCGCGGCGACGCAGTAGAACACTACCGATAGTAACAACAATGCAATCATAACGTTCAGTGTATTACTAGAGACAAGATGGTTTTTTTCGCTAGATGAACGTGTTTTCATTGTTGTACTTCAGTACGAAATCAGTGGTTGCAGTGCAAGATTTGTTTCACCATAGGTACCCAGATAAACCAGCTCCTAACAAAACATCAGTATTAAGGTTAGTTGCAAAATTTAGAGAGACTGCTTCTGTTAATAACAAGAAAGATCTGCGTCAGTGTTGAATACAGATACATGCACTGAAATCAAGTTCCGATTACTCACCTCGCCAAATAAATCGATCAGACGTTTTTCTGCTGAAATTAATTTGTCTAAATCAACTGTTCATCGGGTGACCAAACAATTACAATTACGACCTTATCGCATTCAAACGGTTCATCAACTTCTTGAGCCCGACAAAGAAAAACGGCTACAATATTGTCAACGGTTCCGTCGATTTCTGCGTGAGGGAATTATTGTTATGGATTCGTTATTTTTCACAGATGAAGCACGGTTTCATTTGGATGGCTACGTAAACAGCCAGAACAGTAGAATTTGGAGCGCTGATAATCCCCACGTTTATCACGAAAAACAATTTCACCCGCAGAAGTTGGGCGTGTGGTGCGCGATATCGCGGAAGAAAATAATCGGTCCTATTTTTTTCGAGTACACCACCATTAATGCAGAACGATATCAGGATATTTTATTTCAGTTCATCGCACTCTTGGAAGAGGAAGACTTCAACGGACACAACATGACTGTGCTGGCTACAACATGACGGTGCGACATCGCACTATTTAACTTAACTCGCGCAGGTTTAACTTTTGATTTCTTTGAGGAATTCTTTGGTAATCGTGTTATCGGTCGAGACTTGTGGCTACCAAGATCTCCAGATTTGACTGCGGCGGATTTTTTTCTACGGGGTTACCTCAAAGAAAAACCCTACAGCAACAAATCACGAACACTTGAACAATTGAAAGTCAATATTGAACAAGCTGTATTAAATATCCGGCCACAAACTTTGAAAAAATTTGCAAGAAACGCTGTAAAAAGAATTGAAGCTTGTATTCAAGAAGATGGCGGCCACTTCCAACATTTACTCTAAATGGATGATAATAATAAAAATTACATTTACATTTACACATGCCTTTTTATTATTTCATTACTTACCAATATAAGGTTGGGCTGCGTTTTATTTGGGACCTCATTGGGATCTCATTCATTAATTTCATGTCATCAGAATGTTTTTTTATAAATTTAAATGTTAAATCTTCATCAGTTCTAATTTCTTTACTAATCATTTGTAATACGTATTAAAAGAGTAATACGTATTATATATTATGTATTTTGTCGTATTTATTTCAATTTCATCAGTGGCGATGGAACAACTAAGAATCCATCAAACCATTTTATTCGTCTCGTAGAAACTTATACCCTTCTAAGAAGAAATTTTGGTTTATGTAAGCAAAATTATTTGTACTTTTATTTAAGACTAATGAAAATTTTGAATTAAAAACTTAAAATTTTTGAATTAATTCATCATTGAATAATTTTTTTAAAATTTTGAATTAATTTTAATGATAATTAAATTGAATTTTTATAAATTTAAAACTATTCTGAATAATTTTACAAAATTGTATTTTTTCTTTTCTTATAAAATAAGTCGTAAAAGAAAAGAAGTTTACTTCCTTTTCGGATTACTTAATCTGGAAAAGACGATTACAATATTATGGACGTTTACACAGAATCAACAACGAAAGATTGACAAAACAAATATTTAATTTCTACATAACCACAAAGACCAGTTGGTATAAAGAAATAGGAACAATTCTAAAAAGAGTAAACGTTTCAAAGAATCTTTATAAAGGTTTACAAATTTAGAAGTGATTCGATAATCTAAGTTCCCAGAGAGAAAGAAAAACTAGGATATAAACCTGAATAGATGGACGGAAGAACGACGACACCAATAGAGCAAAAGAATGAAAACCTTTTGAGAAAAGAAAAAGAAATCCAAGCTATGCAAACGTGATCCGTAAAAAAAGAAAAAAATATTCGTATTTTTTGTGGTTTCATTTAAAATGTAAATGTAAGGGCATATTACGCATAATTTTGATACATTCTTCAGCTTTTATAAAATTTTTATGTCTAACTGATTGTAGGCAACAGGTGTTTACGCGCGCGCACAGTTTAAATCCTAATAGACTAATTTTGGAGTAATATTTTCATGTAACTGATTTCAAATACTTAGAATTATTAGCCAATAAAAACCAACCTGGCTGCCGGTCTATCAACAACTCAAATTATGTTAGTTCCTGAATTTTTTCTTTGTATACGTATAACTTTTTTCAAAAATTAACGCCTTTAGTTTTGTTTTTTTTTGTAATAGGCTATTTTTACATTATTACGTTATTATTATTATTATTTTTTTTTATTATTATTATTACAAATAGAAATTATTTTTAAGATAAATTTTAACTTCAAATTCGTATAGATAAGTTGATTTTGCACGGATTTGAATACTAGTACACCGGTACTTTGGTAGTTGGAGTTCTATTAATCAAACATCTCAGAATGGTCAAAGAAGTCTTTATAATGTATAATTTTTACTTCCTTGTACGAAGTAAAGGAAGTATTGTGATCGCGAAAAATTTCGGTATTCAGATTTCAACGGAAATATCCACTTTGACCATCTCCGAATCCATTTTGACTAGTTTCGGCGTGACGTTTGTACGTACGTACGTATATATCTCGTATAGTTCAAAAACAATTAGCCGTAGGATGTTGAAATTTTGGATTTAGAACGTTTCAAGATCTAGTTGTGTACTTCTATTTTTGATTGCAATCGACTGAACCAAAAGTGTCCAAAAAAGCCCAAAATCCATAAAATATTTCGATTTTAGACTTTTTCTTAACTGCAGTAATTAGTTTTCATTGAGAGCTTTTCATGGATATATCATAAGTGGTACTTATTTTCATTGATTTCAGTAGTATAGCGAAACGAAATTTTAATTAATAAAATATTTGGATCTTTGATGGGGGAAGGCACACATCGGTTTGAATCAGATCAGAGTTCATCTTTTTTTTTAAACTTTTTTTTAATTTAAATATTTAGATTTAATAATTATTAACCTCTGATTGTAAAAAAAATTTACGACAAATAATAATTCAATAATAAAAAAAATAAATGAAAAAATATCAGTAGTTAGTAATGAAATAAAACTATCTATGTACTCTTCATTTTCAAAAAAAAAAAAAAAAAAAAAAAAAAAAAAATGTAATTAAATGGGCGTACAAGAAGTTATGTGGTGTCCAAATCTGATATTTTTTTCATTAAATTACTTTATTTGTTGGTATTAGTTTGGCTTTTTCTCAAAAACAATTTTGCTATTTTTATAATTAAAAGATATCAACTGATTTCGAATTTGAAGTTCTCAGGTTCAAATCCTAATAAAGGTAGTTACTTTTATTCGGATTTGCATACTAGATCAGGTATACTGGTGTTCTTTGGTGGTTAGGTTTCAATTAACTACAAGCATCAGGGGTAGTCACCTGAATTTGTGGACCTAAGACTGCAAATTTCCCGGTACATTGCACTGATAAGTCGCTAAAGACGTTAATTGTATTTATAAATACATATTATTATTATACTATATATAGTATATATAATATACTATATATAAAAGTATTAAAAAAAGGGGTACGATTAACGTTAAAGAAGGATTTAAGTCATTACTAATAATCACTAGCAGCAATAAATCTCATTATAACTTCATTTACATCATCCTTTCTGTGTTATCTTTATTTTTCATCTTATTTTTGATACTGTAACGGTGCCTTTTAACAAATTAATATCATTCCGTGCAAGTAACTTAGAACACTATATATATTCATATATATTTTAAAGACACAAACTTTTTTAACGACAAAACCAATCAAATTTCATGTTAAAACGTTTTTAATTACTTATGTGAAAATATTTTCGGTCGTTTTTGTATTAATAAGTCACTAAGCATCATCGTAAATATGACTTTAAACGTTTTGAAGTAAATTGTACAAAGACTTTATTATCTCTAATATAATAGGTTTATTTCTTTGCATATATTTATAAGATAATTTTTAAGTTAAAACGGTTTTAGATAATTGTCAGCAAATCGCTTGTTTAATCAATTGGTAAACACATTGATGTTAATTTCTCATATTTCCACGGTATATTTCTCAAACAAATGGCTTATTAAAAATATGTCCCCCCAAATTGTGTCCTGCAATAAATTTCATCTAGTAATTTATTTTAATTGAGAGTTACTTCTAATACTATCCGTGAGTAAGATGGTCGGTAACATACAGTATTAAAAAAAAAAAAAAAAAAACATTTTTCCTAATAAAAATTAATTTTAGCTGTTTTAAATATAAAATGAAAATAAATATTCATATTTATTAACTCTGTTACCTTTCGTATAAATAGAAATAAAGAAATTAAACTTCTTCGCTTTCCAATTTAGTTAAATAAATCAATAACTGTTAAAATAAAATGATTTTGGGTTTTGTGATAAGTCGATTATTTTCATAAATTTAAAAATAAATCTTTAATAATAATTACGTAAAATTTTACCGATTAGTGATTAATCATGCTACGAATCTCTTTCTTTTCTTGAACATTTTTTTCCTCAATTCAAAGTTTGGTGGATATTACAATCTTCTTATCAATGTCAATCTCTTAAATTTATTCTAATATTTTCCTTCCTTCTTCTCATTTATGATCCTTGTCTAGATCATTTCTCTCACCTTTCTTCCCTCCATTAAACTTCTATTAACCAAATAAACTTTCTGGAATCTCAAAGAATGAAAACAGTCATCCTTGTCGTTCTTTCTGTATTGTTAATGTAATTTTTTTTTACTAACTTTTGTAAGTACCTCTTCGTTTTTCACTCCGTCTATCTATGAAGCCTTCAAAATTCTTCTTACACCCCACATCGACAACATTTCTGATCTTCTTTGGATTCATGCTCGAAGACGTGTAAACAAATACTCCAGATAAAATTTTTTACTAGGTGTTTCCTTGTTGCAGAGGAATACTCTTTGATGGCAGCAAACAATGGTTCTTCAGCCTGCGCTTACCATCAGAATCTCTTAAAATTTTTCATTAGATGAAATATTACCCCAGCTTTTTAAATTTAGCAATTTTGTGTTCGTTTTCACCCTTCCAACCGTAGCTGAACTTTCTTTTCCATCTTTCTTACACTTCATAATTTCTGCTTTACTTATGCTTATTTCATACCCTTCTGTTTACATTCATTAAAATAGTGTTCATACTGTATAACACGTCTTCAGTTTTGCTTTGTTATTTACCAGTAAAGGTAATGTATCTTTTGCAAGATGGACGGTTTTGAAGCAATAGCCATCTATTTTAATCCCATTACTGCTTGTTTCCATACATTTTTCGTACGCAATTCAATATATAGCTTGAAGAATAAGAAAATACATACCCATATATATCTTTTAATATACTGGCCTGACACACCTTGGACTAAGAATATATAAAATATCCTATTTTTAATGTAAAATAAATAAAACAAATTGCAATAATGCTCTATAACGCTCCTTGATTTTACAATTTCTCTTTAAATAGAAAACGTAAATTACAACGCAGTTGTGGAAATAACTGTTTCACAAGAGATGCATTACAAGTATGGGAGTAAGTATGAGAGATATTCCATCAGAACTGTTTATTTTAGAGGTGATGTTCAGTATGTGGTGTGCGGCGTAGCGAACACGATTCAGATACCATCGACTCTTCTCTCTCAGTAGATATTCGTCCTATTTATAGATCAAAGGCCGCATCGAACGGGGCAATTATAATGACGGGTAGGCTTGTTGTGCGTTGTTCTATGCCCCTGTGGGTAACGAACAACATTGTTACATTTACATTTAATGTACCGCTGTGTGCAAATATATTCTACTCATATCGATGAAGTTCGTGGCAGACAGCTGTTCTTTGTAACAGATTAAACGTAATCTGAAATAATGATTCAGATGATGATAAAAATATTAATACAAACAAAAAAAAGAAACAATCTACCGTTTAATATAAAATGAATGAAAAATTGGTATTATTTATGTTTGAGTGCAATATTCTAAATGATTATTAATACTTAAGGATTTATACAGAAAATACGATCAAAACAGCTCATTATAATCATATTCGGTAACATTATTGCATTAAATCCCACCAATTTCCATATTTCCTCTTCACCACGATTATCCCCATCATTGGTTATGTAGCATTCAATTTTAATTAAATTTTTTAAATGTATCTGTTAAATATTAATAATATAATTCTATATGATTAATAAAGTAGCATTTTTTATAATAGTATTTATGTTATTGAAAAACTTTTATTTGCCAGTTTTTAAAACTATTGAAAATTAATTTATCACAAAAAACACACTTTAAGTAATACAGCAACACGATTAGTAAATTGAAACATATCAAATACGCCTTCGGAAAACTCCACTACTGATTTAATTTTACTCTAACCTGAATTAGCCGTTGCTAAGAAATAATCTTTAAATATATATATATATATATACTTTTTTAAGAGGCGAGCATAATTCTTACTCACAGGAAAATTTGAATATAAAATCCCCACCCAAAAATACGTTTTTAGAAATATATTATTATTTTTTAATTATTTTTGGGAATAGCTTTAAATTATTATTCTAAAATTAATTTATGAATTAATTTTGCTTTTTTTTATTTCAATTGGTTTTCAAATTTATTTTTATTATATTTTTAACACCTAAATGATTATCAACAATAAATCTTAAACATCATTTTTTAAATCCCGTATAGCTTTACTCAAAATGTTTTTTTACCAAACAGTATTTATTTATTTATTTATTAGTACAATAACAATATACTAACGCCCAATAAGAGTTATTTTTATTATGGATTTTGTAACGGGTAAAAAATGCCGTATCTGATAAGGACTTACACTCTGAACCTTCCAATGAAAGGGCAGAGACGCTACATACACCACCAGGGAAATTTGTGGAGTTTTATATATTTTAAACGTTTTTCGTGAAATTTTATTTAAATGATTATATACGAGTATATTTAATTAATAAAATTGATCATTTTAAATTAAATCCATTTTCCCACGTGGAATTAAAGATATCGTTTTATATCTTTTTCTCAAAAACCAGTGCAACGATTCTGAAAAGACGCGTATTTAAACTTATCACTCTCATTTTATATTCCTCCTTCATTACTCTGATAAATTCCTTCTCTTCTTCCAATTCCTCCTCTTCCCATTCTCTCTCCTATTTTCTACACTCTTATCTCCTCATAATTTTATAATATTATCGTTTTACTCATTTCTATTCTATCCATAAAAATATGCTTCCGTGTACGTTTTTCTTACACATGTTACACTGACGTGGGTAAAATTATATGGATTATAAAGATGCTTCTATCTTATTCTAATTCAAATATTTTTTATTACACTAAGGTAACTGGGCATGGAGAGAAAAAATAAAGGTAATGAAAAAAAACCATTAACAACGACAAATATTCTTTTTTTAGTACAAATTGTAGAAATTTTACGCACACCTGTTAATAATTTGATTGATTTACACATTACACAACTTATACATTTAATCATATGCGTAGCAATACTAAAGTGTACGTTATACGCATAGATAATTCTAATTACTTATAATTTCATATCTATTTTAAATATATATATATATATATACTAAGGTGATGTATTATAATTAAAATCTGAGGAAAAAGTATTGGAACAAAAAACATTTAGATGAAGTTTCAAGAAAAGAGATCGCATTAAGAATCAGAATTATCTAATGAATCCATTATAGCAGAATACAACCTATAGCTTATTAATAAAAAAAAAAACAAAATATAATTTCGTCATCCGAGCGCAACATCTAACATCTATAAAACTATCACTTACGTATAATCCAAAATAGATAAAAAAATTACGATACGGAAGAAACATCCAAAAATTCTAAAATACTCTTTACGACACCCTTGTAAACTACAACATGTAGTATGTATATTAAAACTTATTTGTGTAAATTTTGATCGTAGTTTTCATACTGAGTTGTTTACATGTTGTAATAATGTCTTTTGTTAATTAAAAAAAAAGAAAATCTGAAAGAGATTACCATATAATTCAAAATATAGTAGTACATGAATCACTTTTGAAACCTTCCTTTGCAGTAGCTCAAAAATGTTTTAACGAGAGTAAAAATTTCTTTTCATCTAATTCGATTCATCTTAAAAAACTTTTTAAAAATAAGCAAAATATAGTCTAGCATTTATTTAATTTTTAATGAAATGTACTTTCTTTATAAAGACGTATGGATGTGTGGTACTTAGTGTTCGTTAATTTTTTTTCTGTACTAGTGCAGTGTGATCATTATACGAACTGCTTTTTTAGTTGAAGAAGAATATTTAAAAATTTTTCACTACTTTTGACTTTCTTCTCACTTATCAGTTCCTCTTCTTCCCATTCCTTCTCCTATCTCCTTCACTCTTATTTTCTTCTTACATTTGTATAATATTATCGTTTCATTCATTTTTGTTCTATCAATAAAAATGTGCTTGCACACATTACTTTTCTAACACTACATGTTACTAAGTAGTGGGAAAAATTGTACGATTTGTAAATACTCTTATCTGTCATATTATTCTACTTCACATATTTTTTATTATAGAAAAGTAACTAAACAATATAGTTTTAAAGTTATTTATCTTACTTTTTATATACAGAATATTGTCCTAATTCCATCATTAAATGTTTGATAAAGAATTTTTTATTTATTATGAGATAAATTAAATATTTAAGATAACTTAAATGGGCAAGCTTTCTGACCTGTTGTAGCTTATTCTTGTATTTTTGAATAATCACTCGAAAGTTCTACAATCGTTTATCCGAATATCACAATTAATTAACGCCAGGTGTGCCGGATAATGTAGAGTAAGCGGTTTTCCATTACCTTCTTTACAAAATTTTAATACCTGAACAATGGCTCTCTAACATACACTTGAATATAACTATGCAAATTCCATCAAAATTAGTTTGTATTCAGCTCCATAAATAGCATTTGGACTCTGACATTACAGAGAGGAGGTATATGTAGAACTATCATTACACTCACATGACCAACAAGTACTATATCTTCTGAAACTCAGATATTTTATTTACATCATAGAAAAATAGAGTGGTATGAATATTACAAAGGAGTTTTTTTCGTGAAATAAGGAAATTATATACATCGTTTAAATAAATTAGAGAAATCTGAGATGACTCAGGTATATAATGTCTCATAATTTTAACTCGTTATGATTAGAGAGCTTTGCATATTTACTGTTCAGCTGTAATTATAGATTAAAATCTAGTATGACCATAATGGAATCAGGTTAAAGGAACAAAGACAGGACTGTCGTTTTTTCTAATTATAATTGAATACCCATTATATATACGGCTTTGTCCAAAATCTCAAAAAGACTTGTCTTTTAAATGAACAACCTAATATATGAAGTACTATTATATAAAATTCAAATTCAAATTATACATAAAATTATCCTTTAAGGGATTTTTTGAATTTAAATTTTTCAAGGATATAATATTCTATCTAGTAATCATTTATAAAAGAAGTATACATTTCATATTTTCCGCTATGTTAGTCTTTTATTTCAAATATCATTAAATAAAAATAAAAAAATCAAGAGTTTTCGACCGCTGTGTTAGGATTGTTTTAATTTTATACTAGGATTTTCCGTTTTGCATCGTTTTGTTTAACGTCAGTCCAGTCTAGCGTTAGGTGGAAACTAATTTATTTTTTTTCTCGACCATTTCATTTATTCTAACATCAGTTTGTCATTTCCTGTTAGTTAGTACACTGGAAAAAATGATTATTTCCTATATCAATTTACACAGTGGTTTTTTACGACATATTTTTCATTCTGCCTTTTATTCAATGTATTTTGCTATTTTTAAGCATATTTATTGGTTATTTAAATGTTTATATTATTACAAAAAGGAAAGAAATAATAAATAATTATAATTAAAATATTTGAGTTTGAATTGTATCTTAAAAGAATATACATTTGCTATAAAAAATATATTAATATAACATTTTATTTCATTAATATATATTTCATATTTTCTTTTTTATTGTTATTGAATTATTACTTAGTATAAAAGTTTTTTTTTTACGATCAGAAGGTAATTTTAATTATAAGAGGTTAATTAATAAATCCAAATATTTAAATTTAAAAAAAAAGGAGATGAAGTCGGATTTGAACCGATGTGCCTTCTTGTGTGATTCAAATATTTCATTAATTTAATTTTTTTTTTTTGGCTATAACTTTGAAACCAATGTCAACAAATATCACTTATGATATACCGTTGAAAAGCTCTCAATGAAAGCTTAGTACTAAAATTAAGAAAAAGTACAAAATCCAATTATTGTTTTTAATTTCGGGCTTTTTTGTCACTTTTGGTCCAGTCGATTGGAATAGAAAGGTGGAGGTGCACAACTAAATGTTACAACAGTCGTAAATCCAAAATTTCAACATTTTAACGTTAATCGTTTTTGAGTTATGCAAGATACATACGCATATACGTACAGACGTCACGCCGAAACTAATAAAAATGGGTTCAGGGATGTTCAAAATGGATAATACTGTTGAAATCTAAAAACCGAAATTTTTCGCGATCATAATACTTTCTTTATTTCGTACAAGGAAGTAAAAAAATAGAGCGTAGTAAATAATTAGTAGCAAAATTTAATTAACGGCTGTGGGGTATGAATTTTTGTTCATTTCAAGAATAAAAATATTTTTCAAAGAAGTAGTGAACATTATAAGCAAGCAGATAAAGAAACTTTACCTTCATCAAATTGCTACTTCATCTTTCATCCTCTAGTCTAATACGTTTTTTGACATCCATATTCCACGAAGCTATTTATCTCATTTTTCGGATTATTCTGTTCCATTTTTGTTGTATTTTTATCTTTATTTTTAAATCATTATATAATTTTTATAAATTTCACAGATTTTTTAAATATGAAAGAATTGTGAAGAATAACTACATAGTCTCCAGCTACTATAAAAAGTATAATATATTAAGTGCAAAACTGGCCAAAAAAATTTGAAAACGTTGTTGTACGTACGCGCGTGTATGCAAATTTAAATACATAATGAAGTATGATGGCCATTCTACAACCATAATAATATACATGTATATTAATTTAATATATTTTTGGCTAACCAGAAAGTTTTAATAGTTAGCACAAAATAAAAGATTTCCTCTGTTTAGATTAACTAAAAATGATAGCAGAATTTGCGAAATGCTCTTTAATTTCATACGTGTTTTAATTATAAAATCTGGGACGCTTTATATTCATACATTTTTCAACTTTGAATACTTTCATTAATGAGGTGCTTAACTAAGTTTTATATTTCGTATTAACTTCACATTTTTACATACAAATTTTAATCATTTAAACAATTTTTCAGAATTCAATTTTAATGTTGAGCAATATTAATAAAAAAATAATTTATTTGATAATTTTTCATAAGATTTATTTACGGGATTGTAACAAATTGTGTATTTTATATACGTATATTAAGATTTAAATTTGAACAAGATTTTTGTTCAATTTACAAATTGAGATCTTTTAGCTGATTTTAGTTTATCGTACAAGTTTTGTGATTAAAAAAAAATATAATTTTCATAGTATCATACAAATACATTTACAATCGCTGTTTCACAGAAAGATTTTATGTTCAGTTGATTAATGACACAATTTTATAAAAAACGAGATGATATATTTAGAAAATCTGCATATTTTTTTGTTTTATTTAATTTCTAGGAGAAAACCAGAGCTTTTTTTTAATGTATACAGGCTATGTAAATTGTAAAACACAAAATAATTGATAAAAAATGTGCTGCCTCCATTTAGGTAAAAATTTACTGATATAAGGAATAGTGGAAAGAATAGATGGAATTGATAATTAAGGGTGGGCTTAAGGAAGCTTTGGTTTTTGCTTTGAGCGAGGTTATTTGTTTCCTATTCGTTATTGGATATGCAGATCACCTTTTCTCATCAACCACCCCTTTTACTAATCCTTGATTTGTTCTTCTCCAATGATTAGGTCTGAGTCTGCTACTTCTTGCTGTTGAAGCTAGTATCGGTAAATCCTTTACAGAGACGTGCCTCTTGTTTTCTCACTGACGGCTACCTACTAAGTCCTAACCTAACCTTACATAAAATTATAACATAAAATTCTTTTTTTTGTCTTCAGTCATTTGACCGGTTTGATGCAGCTCTCCAAGATTCCCTATCTAGTGCTAGTCCGTTTCATTTCAGTATACCCCCTACATCCCACATCCCTAACAATTTGTTTTACATATTCCAAACGTTGCCTGCCTACACAATTTTTTCCTTCTACCTGTCCCTCTAATATAAAAGAGACTATTCCAGGATGCCTTAATATGTGGCCTATAAGTCTGTCTCGTCTTTTAACTATATATTTTCCAAATGCTTCTTTCTTCATCAATTTGCCGCAATACCTCTTCATTTGTCACTTTATTCACCCATCGAGTTTTAACATTCTCCTATAGCACCACCTTTCAAAAGCTTCTAGAAACTTTTCTTCTCAGATAATCCGATCGTCCAAGTTTCACTTCCATATAAAGCGACGCTCCAAACATATATTTTCAAAAATCTACTACATCAAAAAACATTTAAATTAATTTTTGATGTAATCAAATTATATTTCTGACAAAGCTCGTTTCGCCTGTGCTATTCGGCATTTTATGTCACTCCTGCTTCGTCCATCTTTAGTAATTCTACTTCCCAAATAACAAAATTCATCTACCTTCATAACCTTTTCTTTTCCTATTTTCACATTCAGTGGTCCATCTTCATTATTTCTACTACATTTCATTAAATGCTAACATTAAACATAATGTAATTTGGTTATTTTTCATTTAATATGGTTTGAACTTGAACTCCAACTGAATTTCTGTTTGAAACTCTCTTTCAAGGAGTGACATTTTTTAACAGATTAAGTGACTATAAGCTAAGTTTTGTAGCCCCCTTTTTAAGTAAAAAATATTTTGATTATGCTTACTAAATAACTTTGCATTCACCACTGGCTAGTAGAACTATTTAAATACTACACAGGTGCAACAGGCTACCATGGTAGAACATTTTGAATTGACTGTTTGATTATGCAAAAGAAACACCTTTTCAAGGGTGTTCACTTTTTCCAAGGTTTTATAAATTTTAGGTTGAAGATCTGACTTAAATCAATATATGAAAATGTTATAATTATCAACCACAGATTCACTGAGTAAAGCGGTTAGTAAAAATTATCAGTGGTTAGTAATACTGAGAGTTAGGACATGTGGTTTACATTATATGGCATAAACTGACGGCGGTTAATGATGTTGGTAATAATTAATGTTTATCGGCACCTGAATTGGTGTTACAGTAATATAAGAGACTCAATTACATGTCAGTATGTAATTAGACTTCAAGATTGTTCATATTGTTTGTTTTATTTTAAAAACCCGTTTTTAAAATATTAAGAGTGTATACGGGAATAAATAATTTTAATAGAACTTTCACTAAAATTGTAAAGTAATTTATTCCATAATTTTATAAATTTTCCTTTATTTTAAAATGATTCTGCTTCACACCAGGCCGCTAATATAACTTGGTAATTGTGTTGATTCACGCAATCTTTAAAATTAAATTCCATAAAATGATGTTCATCCTTTCTACTTATATTGTTTATTATTCTTTTCGTAAAAAAGGTATTTTTTAATTTCAATTTAAATAGTTAAATTTTAATTTTAATTAATTATATTAAAATTTAATTTGATTTTCCTTTTATTTATTTTTTCTTAATTTCTGTTGATTTGAATCAAATATTGATATCCATTTTAGGTGTCAAAGTTTGTTCAGATCACCATTTAAACCACTTTAAACCATTTTTTAAATTTTATAAAAAAGATTTGTAGATATGTCGTTTTACTAATGGCGAGAAATTGTACAGTAAATTCTCATAAAAATCGGATATGTTTAACCGGAAATGCATCCCAGACGAGATGAATAACAAAAGATTAATTAAAATAGGGCTTCACTTCGTTCCTTCAGTTATTGCAATATCTAGTATACTTTAGAATTAGGTTATAACATTCACTTATAAATTTGAGAAACATTAATGATTTACGCATATGGAGGAATAGAAAAATGTCTTAAAGCGAGAAAATAACCAAAACAATGTTATTTGATTATTTTTCATTTAATATGATTTGAACTTTGAACTCAAACCGAATTTCTGTTTGAAACTCTCTTTTAAGGAGTGGAATTAATTATAAAATTCATTTCAATTCGTAAAATCATTGCCTATAGCTAAATTAGGTACTAAAACAAATCTTGTTTGGTTATGCTTAAAACATTCTAAGTATTACTCGTTCATCAATGAGAAAGGTACTGTATACTTATTTTAATGATATATTTAAATTATCCTCAATAAAGGAAAAATGCGTGAGCTTTTATCATTGAAAATTTAATTACATTGTCATTGCGAATGATTATATAATCAAATATTGCAGAATTTCAGAAGTGATAAAACAGGTTGATGTTTTTAATACCTGTAGATATATTTTTGGTAAAATGTTAAGGTTGCAGTGGATCTGAATCGATAATATCACAACCTTATCGTAAATCTGACAAAACTATTGCTAAGAATAACATGTCTACTTTATATTTCATCCTTACTTAGAAAGGTAAGGAGTTAAATAATTTTCAGTTTATCACTGGCTAAAACTTTACAGCAGAATATTAGTATGCTGAGCGACCGGAAATATTATTTTTATACAGTCAAGTGTTAATTATATTGTTGATGATAACATGCCATTCCATTACTAACACTATCAGAATCACCAACATCATCTGGTGTTCTGCATGGCGGCAGGCCCTTACGCCACCGCTGTCTTTCTCAATTTTTGTCCTAAACCTGTTTCTTTGTCATCTTGTAGTTTCCTAATTTCACCTCATCTGTTAAGTCCATCCTTTTTCTTCCTCGCTTCTTTTACGCATCTACTGATCCCTTCAATGCAGTTGCTAAGATTCCACTACTCTAACCACATGTCCTTACCAGATTCCTTTTCTTTCGTGTAGTCCTGCAAAGTGATCTTTCTTCTTTATTATTGTTCATTAGTTCCTCCTTGCTCACTTTACCGGTCCATTTTATTTCTATATCCTTCTCCATATGAAAAGACACAATCTAGTTCCTCTGTCTCTTCTTCATCGTCCAAGCTTTACTTTCATACAGCTTATCATTTTAAGACTTTAAGGTTAGCATTTAGCTAACCCTAAAGTTCAGAATTTTATTACATAGTAGTAATTCCTTCTTGTTAATGAAGGCTTCCTTTACCATCACTCCCTTCCTTTTATTTAGATTGCGCTCTTCCGTTCCTGTGTCACCATAGCGCCTAAATATTTGCAACTTTTTACTTTTATTATACTTTCTTCACTTGTCCTTACCAACAAATCATCTTTTTTGTTTACTTCCTTTACTTTAATTTTCCTACATGTATTTTCACTACATACTCTCTTGCATTCCTTCCTCTAGGAGTATTAACAGTCTTTGAAGTGAGTGTATGCGCCATCACCTAGAATTACCATATCATCAGCAAACCTTACATCTTATGTTTTGTCCTATACTTCTCTTTCTTCTTATATATATTCTTTATGACATCATCAGTGAAAGTGTTTTAACATTTATGTTGAAAGGCAGCAACCAACAAATTAATGTAGTCTTTTTTTTTAGAATTATACGTTATTATATATACAAGTGTTGTTTAATAGCTAGATAAATGAATATGGAATAATATTTATTCAGTGGGAATGAAATTAATGCTACATTTCAATATTATCCTGGCTACATTTAGGCACTTATTCTGTGACCATTCGTGTCCTCATTCTTGACCTATTCATTGGTGCCCAAGTTGGTGCAACATAAAACCTCTTTGAGAGGACGAAACAAAAAAATTATCTGATGGTACGAGACTAAAAAATGGAAGTAATAACACCTCTCAATCCAACTTTCAAATTGATTCCCGTTTCCTTTAAGAAGTATGAAAGCGGGCGTTATTATACAGAAGAATTACGCTTTGTAGAAAGAATCAGGATGTTTCCTTCTTATTACAAGTTGCACTTTTTTTTAGGATGTCATATTATTTTATTACTCACTGTTGATTGTGAAAATTAATTCGACCTTTATATTCTCAAAACACCGATAACATCACTTTACTGGCTGATGCATAGGTTTTGAAAGGCGGACTCAGATGTTTCCATCCGAGTCCTAACGTAGAATGTTCTAACGTATGAATTCTGGATCAAAATAATGATTCCAAATTTCATCACAAGTTATGTGATCTACGAAAATTCATTACCTTCTTCGTTATTTAAATTCCGTGCAAATATAAATTTGGGTGTCTGTGAATTAGTCGGCTGTAATGGAACCCACCTCGAACATCTTCTTTTGGTAATTAATCTTATCACTTATAATTTGATGGACAGTGTCGATACTCGCACTCCAAATTTCCCAAATTTTTGTACTTAGTGAATGAGATCATCAATACGATTTTGCTAAGGATCAGTCGAAATATAGAGCAGTCTTCTGCTACGATGAACACCGATGGATTAAACTGTTAAATTCACTTTTCCGTTAAAGCCTATGAACGGGGGGTTGGTGGTGTGGCAACCGGAATCGTCACAAGGTGGGCGTCTTCCGCTACGGGAGTTGGGATGTTCAATTCACTTATAACATTTATATACGGATAGTACACTTTTTTCCATACTATTTTAACATCTGGAGTGAATTTCAGCAGGTTTCACATCTTCGTAAAAATTAAATCTAATTACAGCACGCTGTTCAATTATAAAAGATTCAATGAAGCCGATTTTTTATTAGGTTATAATACTGGAAATTCTTTTTGAACAGCTGCTATTTTAATCTCAGGGGTGCCAACTTGAACCTCAGACGGTTTCAGTTTATTCAATTAAATAGTTTTTCTCTGTTGTTGCTATTTGTCTCTAATTATTAAACGATTTTTCTACATGTCTCCAAATCAGTAGTGAAGTATTGCCTACCATGCTATTAATTTTGTATTTTTTATTAACATTTAAATTTTCAGTTAAGTTTAAAAGTCATATTTTTAATTAAAAAAATGTATTATTTGGAATTATTACGAAATTATCATAATTAAATGTGCTATAGTCATTATCTAACTGTAAAAATATTTATGTTTAGGAACTTTTATTAACATGAATTTTATCAGCTTTGATTAATGTTTTTTTTTAAGAGAGTACTGAATGATGTAGTTTTACTCTCTGTCTACTTATCACTTTTCTGTAAACTATTGATCGATTTTTTTCTATATGAACGCTAAAAATATAGGTTCAATATTCGATTTATATTTCTTTAATATATTTCTATTTTAATATACTTAAATATATTATATTTTTTTATATAATTCATTTTGATATAGTCAGAATAAGAAAAAAAATGGAAATACAAAAATTCGTAATATCGAAAATAATGTTGCCTAATATTAGCCCAATATTAGATAGGATTTCAGTTACAAAAAACTATTTTCGACTTTCAGCAGGAATTAATCGAAGTAGGATCTATTATAAGTATAATTTAGTACCAGAGTTTTAGAAAATGATCTTGAAAGTTGTTCATTAAAAGTAAAAAAACTCTTTTTCTTTGTATTATGTCTTATTAAGCAGCTTTCTCTTTTTTCAAGTGAATTTACAAAGTGAAAATTTATATCTTGCAATTTTGCACGATATAAATGTTATAACCCTCTCTTGAGAATATTTTGAAGTAGTACTGTGCATTATGCTTTTATAAAAGAAACTACTTCATAATTTGAATGTATTTATTACGTATACGTATGTTATAATTGTATACTTGTATAATACGTGAGGTCGTTATTTATGTAAATAAAATTGTTTAGCTGGGTAGAGTTTAATAATCACAATCTAACAGTAAAAGGAATAAGGTCAGAGAAAAGCTTTCATTGTGTGCTGATGAAATGGTAAATTGTTAAGACTTTAGAACGTAATCCTTTATCTGTGGAAACAAAGCAAAAACTTGTAAAGTTTCTTTGAACTAACTTTTCAATTACTTGCAACCTGTTTTCTCAACTTTACCGTAAAATTTTATTTTCCTTACTTACCTACACTATTCTGGCTTTACACATGAAACTTCTGATAATCTAGATCAAATGTTCTATGAATCTTTTAACTATGAGCTTTCTTCAACTTTTATACTACACTGTCTACAAGTACACATATATACATTTATTATCATCCAGAACTGTTCCTAATTTTTTCCTATTACGTTTGCATGAGTGCGCTTATTCGCTCTTTATAACAATAAATTAATAATTTTTTTTATTAAACAATTTGCTAGTAGAAATTTATTTACTACTGTAATAAATTCATAAATAAAAAAACCGTGTAAAAATGTATAAAAAAATAAATTCTAAAATTCCTGTTTCGAGTTTGGTAAATAATCTTTATTTTTTAGTTGACAAAAGACGAATCAGTAAAGGATAATGACGACATTGAAATTTAATTAAATAAAAGAACTAGCCAATAAAAATGTAATTTTAACTGTAAAAATATGCGGCAATTAGGATTATATATTCACAACTAAAACGCGACATGTTATTAAGCTCACAGAATGTAATAAGATATTGAAACATATTCGACCTATGTTACGATTGTATCTACTTGTAACTTCATTATTGCGTTCAAATACTTTAGCAATAAATAATTTAAGGAAATAGTACAATATGAAGATAAACAAGACAACGAAAGTCACACAGTAGAATTATTTGTATGTAAACCGCTAGGTGTCGAGGGATTTTCGTACGTTGGAATAAAATTTGATGTGAACGCCATATGACTTCCTTGTACGCCTATTAAATTACATATACACATTTTTTCAAAATGAAAAGTACATAAAATTTTATTTCATTAATAACTTCTGATATTTTTTTTTTCATTGTTATTATTGAATTTTAAAATATTGAATTGTAAAATTTGTTTTACACTCTGAGTTTAATAATTATTATTAACAAATCAATATATTTAAATTAAAAAAAGGAGAAGAAGTCGAATTCGAACCGATATGCCTTCACTTGTAAGATCCAAATATTTCAGTAATTAAACTTTTTATTTGGCACTAAATCTGAAACCAATGTAAGTAAGTGCCACTTATGATATATCATTGAAAAGCTCTCAATGAGGGCTTATTACTGCAGATAAGAAAAAGTCAAAAATCCAAATTTTTTTGGATTTATATGTATCAGCACATATGTTGGCGCAGGGACTGAAAGCCTGTGTACAAGCTAACTAAAAACATTTTCATTTTCTATATGTCTTTTTTGATATGTTAATACATAAAAAAAACACATAAAACACAGGTTTCATAAACTTGCTGTAGTGTATGTAATTGTTGAGTTTTATTCTAAATTTTACGAATTACTGATGTTGTGATCTAGGTCTACTTCCTGCAGTACAGCAACTAATAATAAAATCACAAATGACTAATGAGCTATTTAATTTGTAAACACAACATACAATTCTAAGAATTTCATTTACTTTTTTTTAATCTACTCTAATCATTGCGCTATGAAGAATCATATATCACACATCGCTTTTAATTATGTTCTAGAAGTGGTTATTATACAACCATTTATTTCGGTGTGTATTTTACTTAATGAAGTGAATAACTGTTAGTGATTTAAATTTACTATTTGTTCTATTGTTTTCGTTTATGGCTTTGTCATAAATTCAGTCAATTAAATTCTTAATATTTCATTAAAGTTTTATTTCTTTAAAATGCGAAAATTAGGAAGAAAAGGTACAGTAGTTCATAGTCACACAAGGGAAATTGTATTCAATATTTACAAAACAATGCCGGAACCGTAATAGTAAGGAAAACAAGTGCTGAATACAGTTTTTCAAGCGACAAAATTATCAAAACGAACGGTCCAAAGAATTATAGCAGAAGGGAAATCAAATGAAACCGAGAAGCCATCCGTGTTCGTTTCACCGAGAAAACGTGTAAATCCCCCCACCAGTACTATGTGCAATTTAGATTCGTTTGACACGGATGCTTTGAGGCGTTTAATAAATAAATTTTATTTTACGAAAAAAGCGTTCGTTCTTTTCTACTGTGTAGAGAATTATGCAAAAAGCCCACACAAGTGAAATTAATTTCAAATGAAGTGAAAGATCTTTAAGAAGAATATTACGGAAAATTGGATTTAGATGGGAAAACAACCGGAAAATACTGATAGAATGGCATGACATTAAAATACAAAGAATGAAATTTATACGACAAATTTCCTATTTCGCGATGAAGGAAAACCGCTTGTATATACAGATGAAAGCTATATTTACAGTAGTTATGCGACATCAATATTGTGGGTAGAAACACTAAAACTTAAAACCTAAAACTGAAAACACCAGTATCAAAGAGTTCACTATTAATATTAATATTCTTCATGTCGGCTGTAATAAAGGATTCATTAATAATGATTTATTTATTTAGAGTCAAATAAGAAAGGTGATTATCACAAATTGATGGATTCCAAAAAGTACACGAAATGGTTATGGGAGAAATGTAACCCCAACTTGCCACCTCGGTCAGTCATTACACTAGATGACGCATCGTCAACGTTCTGCTACAAAAGCAGCGAAATTTTAACTCTTTAAAAAGCGATATGATAAAATGGTTAGCCGAATAACGAATTTACTGTTCTCCTGCTATGACGAAGAGTAGATTGTATGATATAAAATTACAACACAAAAAAAAGAAAAAGAAATTTCTATTAGATGACATTTTTGAAAATTAAGATCACAGTTCTCCGGCTGCCATCTTATCACCCTGACATAAATGCCATTGAAATGATTTGAAGACAAGTGAAAGGGCAAGTAGCTAAGAGAAATACAACTTTTAACATGTATAAGTTAGCTGAAGTGTTTGAAGCTGAATAGAGCAGTGTCTGCGAGCATGTTGTGAAGATTGAAAGAAAATACATTGAAGGGGAACATTTATATGATGTGCAGATCTAGTTTTGTTATAAATGTGAATTCTGAATCGGACACGAGCTCTTTACAATCGACAGCGACGCTGTCGACGACAGCAACTTCAGAATTTGCGTGCTACAACAATAAAGTGAGTAGAAAAAATAATTATTTGAAATACCTTAAAATATTAATTTTAATTGGGGTACTAAACTTATTTAATTAAATAACATCGTATCTATTTTTGGTTATAAAAAAAATTATATTAAACTGAGTATGTTTTCAGTTGGCCAAGTACCGTGCCAAATGTTTGCTGAATGCTAATAGTTTTTGTGCCAGCTTATGTGCGGATAGTTTAATACAAAATTATTTCTCTCAGAAATATTGAATTTAGCGGAGTTTTACCACTAAATACTGTTTTCATACTGTTCACACCAAAATTTGTACTTATAACCAACATTTTTAATTAATTATAAAATGTGCAGTTGTGATTTTATTTAACTCAAGTAAAATATATTTAATTTATTGGTAATCATGATGGTTTATTTTATTTTTTTATTTTTTGTCGCGCAGAGTTCTTTTCTTAATACTTTTTTCGAGATTTTATCTTAATTAGTTTCTTAGAATACAGAATTTAAAGTTATTTTGTTATATTAAGAATTTTTTGATAATGTAGTATTCTATGTGTCAAAGATGTGAGAAGACAACATCATGAAATTGCTGTCAAAATGTTGATTAAACATTATGTTCAAGAAAACTAAATCAGATATTCTCACAAAGAATAAATAATAAAAATTACTGATTCTATATTTATTTCAGTCATGTAACAGATATTTTATTTAATATTTTTAAATTAATTTATAGAAGAATAATAAAATTCTAAATCTTATAAAATTTAAGAGTATACTTACCCGTTCCAACATTTTTCCTTAATTAAATTTAGAAGTTATGCGATTAAAAATTTATTCATTTACAACAGGAAAATTAAATTTAATGTTTATTTATTTATTTATTTTACCCTGGAAACTAACTTTATTTATTTTTACAATGTTTATTGTCATATTTTATTAATTTTTACGAAGGTATATTTAATTTTTATTACTTTGAGTTACTATTATTCAAAGTTGAATTAAAATTACACATATTACTTAATGTACCTCTGATAAAAATAAATTCTATATTGAACTAATTACATTGAAGAATGATGTTAAACATTTAATGTTTCATTAGGTCTATTTTGTAATCAGTAATGTATAATGTTTAATTAAATTTAAAAATAATATGAAAATGAACAAAAAAAACTGGAAAATAAATAATTTTCAAATTTCCCACTATTTTTCTTAAAATTTAGAATTTATTTATTATAATTGTGTACTGGTTAAAAAATTGCTCCCTGAACTAAAGACTTTATTAACGTACAGAAATGTAATGGTAAAGAAATAACAGCTACTTTAAAAAAAAAAAAATTTATTACTTTTAAGACCATAATGGATCACTTTAGTTCATTTTTTTTGGTAAATTCTTTCTTTTCTTGCTGATTTGTTTTTCAGCTTTTATTTTTTGCCAGTAATTTCTAAGGGTTTCAGATCTTCTTGCCCTTTCTTGTTCAGAGTACACCCGGCTTATTGTTTTCTTGGGTTTTGGTAGGAATTCTTGTTTCTTTATTTTTTAATTTCTCATAGTTTCTGGTTATCGTTTTAGGTTTAGGTTTTCACGGGTTATGTCTAATTCCTCCATGTCTTTATGTACTTCATATAACCAGTTCGGTCTGCTTTTCTTGTTTCATAAAAGTTCGATTATCCATCTGATAAGTCTTGTCTCTTCCATTCTGAAAATATGTCCTAGAAAGGAAATTCTCTTCTTTCTAAATTTATTAGTTATCGGGATGACTAATAATAGCTACTTTTTTTAAAGTAAGAGTAATCTATGATTATTTAGGTAGTATTCCCATCCACCGGGTAGGTCTAGTGTTGAACTCATCATCGCAAATCAGCTGATTTTGAAGTCGAAAGTTCTAAGGTTCAAATCTAATTACAAGCAGTTACTTTTACACGGATTTGAATACTAGTTCGACGGTGTTTTTTGATGTTTGGACTTTAATTAACCACACATATCAGGAATGGTGGACCTGAGACTATACAAGATTACAACACTTCTTTTACATTCATACACATCTCCCTCATTCATCCTCTGAAGTAATACCTTATGATGGTTCCGGAGGCTAAACAGAAAAAGAAAAGGTAGTATTCGGTATGCAATCGAAAGCTTTTGTGTTTGTTGGGCATAGTAGGTGGGGAAAAACATGCTTGATTTATCATCTGTCGGGCACGGATTGAAATAAAAGAATAAATTTTGTTTCAAGTTAATATAAAGAATCCATTATTAAAAGTTTTGGATATAGTTTTAATCCATTTGTTTAAAGAAAATTCTGTAGTTATCATCGTAACTATTATTATTGGTGATTTACATGGAAAAAGGAAAATATAAAAATGTATTCAGTTTAGTACCTAAAAACCAAATTAATGATAATTACTCAAGAATTCTTCTTTATTTTTTAACAGTTTTAAACAATTATCAAGAATATTTTTTCAACATAGAAAGTCCTTCTGATTGTCTGCTTATCATTTAAAATTTTAAGATGTAATTACAAGCAGATTGCTTAAATTGGGTAAATTTTCTACTGATCATCTTGTGAAAGCACAAATCCTACTATTAATGAGGTAACAGATATCCAAGAAATGACTTTGTAATATGTGATTGTACATAGTATATGATGAAAGAGATTACAAAGGATTGTCATCTGTTGCGTTATCGTGTCTTATTCTGACTACCTGTTATGTAACATAAGCTGTTTCATAATAATCTTACTTACTGTTAAGGTAATGAGTTAAATTTACTTTAAAAAAAAAAATTGATTATGACTTACTGGTTTTGTAGAGCGGGAAGTGAGAAGAGTCCGAGAAGTAAAGTTGTTTTTAAGGACAAGTGATCTGCTGATCTACTTAGTGTGTTTTATTTTTTTTTTCTTTGTAATACTGATTTTTTATTGATTTTTATTGATTTATTATATATTTTATACTGTTGATCTTTTGGAGTTGTATTTAAGCAGTCTGGTCTCGTTACAGTGTTAGTGGTATATTCATTGTTTGATGTTCGTAGATGTAGGATTCGTTCTTTTTTTTTCTCTCTGCCTCTCCTACTATGAAGTATTTCTCAGTACAAAGAAGTGTCCGTACACTTCTTATCTACCCTTCCTATCTGCCGGCTGTATGTCCAGCATGATAGCTCGGATCGGATCTTTTTATCATTTTTTTTTTGTCATTCTAATGGGGATAACTATTTTTGGTTCCTCCACCGGTTTGGTCTTTTCTTTATTTCTTTCTCTTTTTATTTTTTCCCGTTCTCAAAAAGTCATCGGCTTAAGAGTTCCAAACTCCTCCCGCTTCACCACCTCCGCCCATTTGTGTGAACAAACGAACGACAATCCACAGGAGGCTGTGCTTCACCCTTTCGCCTCTTGATTCTTCTGTTTAAGTATGGAATTAAGCTTTTCACTGTTAAGCTTTTAATTGTTTAAGCTTTTCACTGTTTTTAATTTTTTTCTCCTTGGAGCATTATTGGTATTTTGTTATTAACAGAGAGCTTACCCACCCTATCATTGCATCTCCGTCTTTCTTACGCCCAGTTTCTGCAATGAAACACCGTGTTCGGGTGAGTCTTCTTCTCGGCAATAGGGACATATAGAGTCTTCAGCTCTTGTCCTCGCATATA